>NC_138775.1:175513660-176196160 GCF_965119305.1 Pelophylax lessonae
TAGGCACCCCTAAAGCCTGGCAGAAGAATTATTGTTAGCATTCCCCTATTGTGGTTAATTGATAGGATAGGTCATATGTTGAGTACTCCAGTATCACAGGAAAGAAGGCTCTCCCATGGTTAAGATTTTGCTCTCTCCCCTTGTCACAGCAACGCTAAGGTCATCCTTGCTGATACAGTAAGAGAGAGCACACAGTGTAAGACTTATCTAATGTATTATGCAAAAGCCAAGATGTGCAGTAACTCCAGGCATCATCATGACTGCTAAAAAAATAACACCTAAATGGTTTCCAGAGAGCAATTCGGCATTGTTCTTTCCACTGTAGACTACATTTTCAAAGACTGGAGGAAATGAAACTAGTGAAAGTGGAACAGTTGGCCAAAGCAAATGATCAGGTTTTGTGTTTCAGATGAAGCAATAAATCTAAATCGAAGTATTTACTAAGAACCTCAATTGCTACTAAGTGATCCATTTTTAACTTACTTTTCTTTGCTTTGACTGAGGAGTCTAAAATGACAGTGAGCAAAATGGATGCAAACAGTTAATATTATTTGTGAAGTTAATAGGTTAACAGACTGTGCTAGATTCTGCTTTCAGAGTACAAGAAATCGTTCCTTTGGGGAAAACTCTGAGTTTAATATGGTACTGCTTTTGAATCTACATTAAGTTTCTTGGAAAACTTGCCGTGGATTCCAAGAACACTATATACAGGGCATTAGAGATGGGACTTTTCCAGTTAGATGCTAATTACCCAGCAGTCCATGGGGTCTACCTCTTTGGCAGCAGTGAAACTTACTTTTTTCCTATGTTAGGTTTCTTGGATTCAGCGGCTAATCAGCAGTCAGCTGGAGAGCTTTCTTTATCATAAAATAGTTCTCCGTTTTCAGTGTATGTTTATTCAATGTCCCAATGCATCTAAGCTGTGAACTGCTCTATATTCTTCTCAGTTATTCTTTTGCATATGCAGAAAAAAAATTATAAAAGTCAGATAATACAATTATTATTTTTTCAGGCTAGAATTTTTATTTTTAAAATTGTATAGAATAATCTTTTAATATGGTATAGAAAAAAAATATAATTTTTAATATAGTTTCCCCATGACCCCCCATGTCAAATCACTGCATTACAATAAATACTTACGTTACTCCCATTCCTTCCAAAGTGAAAGTAATGTCACCATTCCTTTGGTGAGATCTTCGGGAATACTGAGTAGTCCAAACTTCACAAGAAGAAGCTCTTGCTCTGTGCTTTAGGGCTTGTTCACACCATGAATTGTAAGAAAGTACAGGTAGATTGATTGAGATATGCGGCCTACCTTCCACTGAAATACTGAACATAGGGAGAGAAGAACCCCCCAGGGACTTTAGTGGCCAATTGGTTTTAAATAATATTGTGGATCATAAAAAAAACACAATTTTATTAAACAAAGTATCTAAAAACACAGAGAAATGTACATTGAGTCCATACATTGTGGCTTATAGATAAAACAGTGACAAAAAGATAACTAACATATTGACATCGCAAATAGAGTGATCTGTAGAGGTCACCGTGGTGGTCACGCTGGGACCATGACGGCGCAATGGTAAGAAAACACCCAAACACCATGAATTACACAGGAACACGCTGGTTTAAAAAACTCACAGCAGCCAGATCCAGAATTTGGTGCAGGCAAACGCACTGTGCTTGTGAGATGCATTTGGGGTATCATTAGGTTAACATTGACACCAGCTGCAGATTGCAACTGCAGTGCCTTTTGAATGTGGTGCAGGAAAAGTACACAGAACGTGGCTTTCCCAAAGCACGTTCTGGTGTGAACTGGTTCTTAGTGTCATCTTACAACATTTAGGCTACTCAGTATTCCCTGGGATCTCATCAGAAGGATGATTACTTTACCAGACCAGTAAGGAGAGTATAGTACCTGACTTTTTTTTTTTACAACAAGCAGATCTTCCTTGTAGTACTTTAAATTGCCATGCATATCTAATTCCCCAGAATTTCAGAAAAAAAAAAAAAAGAGGAAAAGATGTTATTATTCACTCATTTATATTAAAAAAGAATAGCGCACACATGTAAAAGAAATGACTATCAAATATGGAGACAATCCATAAATAAAAATGGGGATTTAGTCCCACCATATGGCCATATCGTGCTCAAGCCCACCAATATGTCAAAGTACCCCATTATTGGTGGGTCCTACACTATCCATAAAAAAGGGGTGAATCCAGCCTCTCTAACCCTTGGAGACAACACTCCTTGCTGGGAGAGATGTGCTAATGCACTACAGGGGACTACTCCTATATCTACTTGATAGTGGACACTGATAGAGTACAGGTGTGTGTGGGGGGTGGGGTGCTCAACCTCAGAAGTCTGGTCAGACTGAATACATAATAAACAAGCAAAAAATTGGGGGAGCAAACCCTGAACATGTATATCTAAAGCCGGTGCAGCTATGAACCAACCACTCATTTGCAAGTATTAATAAAAAAGAAAAATAGCATTTTCTTACTTATTTGGTTATGCTTTGGAATAATGGCTGTTTCATTACATACTCTATTTTAGAACCAGTAACATTCACTGGGTCTTTTTTGGTCTTTATGGAATGCAGTTAATGGGGGGGGGGGCAGAAAGGTGCTGTACATAGCTCCCTGAAAATATTGCAACACCCTATCTCATTACTCCACTCGAAAGCCCTTAGTCCTAATGACCGCAGTGGGCTGGCCTTGGCAGAAGTTATGTAAATATGATGCCTCGATGGGTGGATATCAGCCTGACGGTGTGGGCATTCCTTGACAGAATGCATTTGTATGCAGACTACCATAGCTAATGTCCACATTTAATGCTGAGACTCAATGATGAACTGAAATCCAATGAATGAAAGGTGTGGGCAAAGGACAGTAAGGCTGAAGAGAAAATAGCTTGAAGATTTTGGATGTTTTCAAGCCAGGAAATGGAGGAGCTCTATCTAACTTGCTGCAGCTTCTAATACACACTCTGAAATCCAGATTACCATTTTCAGTATATGAAAGGAACCCGTACAACTGTGCAAGACTGAAGGTGAAGCTGGAGTACAGCTTTAAGCCTCCAGTGTGTTTCTAGTATGCCTTATATTCCCCCTCTCAATTTTGAGCATGTTCTTGCACACATCCAATGTCAACTTGAAAACCAAGGTCCAAGTCTTGTACAAATACAGCGAACAACTTGCTAAAGTGATCATTTATAGATGAATAGAACTAATTTGTTACATTGTAATTAGTTGCTGCTGTTTTATGCAGATGTCTGTTCTTAATGTCAACTGCTTACTAGAGAATCGGTCATAAAAAAAATTAATAATCTAAAAAAGCTTTGTGACAAAAAGCAAGATCTGCAAAATACTCACCATGCATCTCAGCAAATAGCTTAGGCTGTCTATTTTCTGAAAAGGGGTCAAGTGCTACCTTGGCATTTCATGGCCTCTAAAACTGTGAAAGGTAGTGAGGAGTGAAATCAACAATTTACACCCTTAGAAAGCCTGAAGGCATTGATTGGTTTTCAGGGTCCTGTACGCAGCTAGACTGCCAAAAGGTTTCATACATGGGGTATCCTTATACTCAGAAGAAGCAGCAGAATGTATTTTGGGGGGGAAATTCCACATATACACATGGCATGCATACAGTATGTGCAGCAGAATTAAATGCCCTTATTTTTTAAACAAGGTGGTTGTGACAAGTCTTGCATCCTTCTTCCTGCCTCCTGCACTGTTATTGGTCAGTGAGGCTGCCCATCATAATGATGGGCCAACAGGAACATGTAGGAGTAGAAGGTAGCAACAAGCTCAAACAGCATTCAAGACTCAGAATGGCCATGGTTTGGACCAAAAAAGAAGGATATTAGTTTTGTAGCTTTGTGCAGACAAAACTAGATGCCCGTAAGTTTTTTTTGTATCAATAGTTTTTACTGAAAGATCTGTTTGTACAGAAGCAATATAAAAGGTTACCTTGAACATTTGCTTAAGTTTAGTAGTACAGAGCATAAATATGGCGGGAGAAAGGAGGGTGGGGGAAAGTGTACGGGGGGAATAGGAGGATCATATTATAGGAAGGGTGTGTACAAAATCAACAACATAAACATATGTACAGAAACTGGTAATAGACAAGAAATATTTCCTACTTTGTTGTATATTAACAAGCAATCATAGAGGAAGAAGCCAATAAGTATAAGTAAGTAGTAATGAAATTGCCTCTGTTCTGATAACTAAGAAAACCACTAAGACAGAGAAAATCTGGGTGATATTGGCATTGAACCTCTTGGGAAGGAAAATCATAATATATAATTACTACCAGAAAGTAGTACAGCACTTATGTTGTAATATATGTTGTAATATGTTGCAAACATTCCAACAATCACAAAAACACTCCTATTTGCCATTTTTGATTGCAAAGATAAAGTCAAGTTGGTTTTCTGAAATTAAGTTGTGTATAAAAATGTCAGGGTCATTTTGCTTCCATGCAGCTGTTAGGGTCTTCCTGGAGGCGATTATACAGTGTGCGGTAAAAGGAATATAGTGGCCAGCGTTTAGCATTCAGTTAAAGTAGGGCCATAGCTGGGCCTGGCTGAATTTTAAAGTTAGTCTCAGAGAATGTAAAGGAGAAAACATAATTCCAGAAAGTGGAGAGCTTGGGGCAAGTCCACTAAATATGCATAAACATACTCATGTTACCGCATTCCCTGCATCATGGAATGGCAGATTTTTGAGAGGGTGGTGTAGTACCATCTATGTGTTAGTTTGAGCAAAGATTTCCAAAGGAATTTGCAACTGTATTCTTTTGGAGAAGCCTTGTAGATTTGATCCATTGAAAGGGAGAAAAGGTTTGTGAAATATCCCATTCCCACATCTGCATAGACTGCATTTGGTTTGTTGGTATGGAACAATTGAAGGGAAGTCACCTTTGGCTTGTGTTGGACAGAATAGAAGAACAAGAACTTGTAAGGAAGTAATATCCTCTCTTTTGGAACAGGGTCCAGAATATGCAAGTATGCAGGTGTTGAGAAAGTACTTATAAACTTGCCTTCAAACAGTATCCAGTTATCAATCGAAGTGAATAGCTCCAAAGAATGGATGGGTATTAAGAAGATGTGTGAAGTTAAAGCAGGCATGTCCAACCTGCGGCCCGAGGGCCGCATGCGGCCCAGAACCGCAGACAATGTGGCCCACTGCCCCCTGACGATTTATTTTTTTAGCTGGAAAGGAAGTCGGGTCGGGGGCATGGCCACAGCAACTTCCAAAATTAATGGTAGGCAGAGGCTGCCTCGAATGGTGGGGGGGGGGGGGGGGGAGCATGTGCAGTGTTTCTGACTCCTACCACCATGACCACTTCAAATCACTGAAGTGGTCTTGGTGGTTAGAGTGTTCCTTTATTATCTCTCTCAGAAGAAGTAAGCCTCTGTATACTGATTCCATTTCATTTGATCATCCTCTAGTTGTGTTAAATTAGTGCAGGGGGCGCGGCAGCGCGGGAAGGGCGCGGCGGCATTTTATTACTTATATACCTTAACTATAGTATATATTTTATATGCGGCCCGAGAAAATTTCTCTGCACTCAATGTGGCCCAGAGAAGCCAAAAGGTTGGACACCCATGAGTTAAAGGGTTTGTTTGGTATTGCCAGTCTGAAGTCCAAACTGAAATGGCCACTTTGAAAAGTAAAGTACGGAGTGGTGGGGGTGGGGGGCAAGTATACTAGCTCCCATCATCCCTTGCAGAGAGTGTCTGAGAAAGGTTTGTTCAATACAGGCCCAAAGTTTGTCCATTGATGGAGACCACCAGTATTGTAGTTGAACTGGGATTCCTGCATGGTATGTAGTACATTTTGAGATTAGGATTTCCCATACCAGCCATATTTTTTAATCTGTATTGGTTGGCATGTTTAATTCTAGGCCTCTTCCTGCCACTGATAAAAGGATTTAAGGGTTGGCTGCAGCGGTTTAATAAAGGAGGCAAGGAGGTGGATAAAAGGAGTTGAAGTATAAAAGAATGGTCAACAGTAGAATCATTTTTGAGTACGAATATAAGTCTGAGGAAGGGGGTTTGTCATCTGTCTCACCTGCTAGAGCGGTTTACTTCATAAGTTTGATTTTATTTGAATTTTGTGAGTATAACACTGTTGTCTGTATTTAATAATTGGTTTTGGGGGTAATGCACTAGGCGTTTGAGCCCCCTTGTGTATGCTTTTACAGTATTTGGAAGACCACCCAGTCTGAGGAGGGCTGCATCGATAAAACCATTGCCCACCATAGTCCTTTTTTGGGCAAGTCTTTGGATTGAGTGCTGGATTTTTTTTTGGTCTGTTAAATATATCTTAGTTGTTCTAGAAGAAAGAGGAGCTGAGATATATTTATACCTAATATTATACATAGGTATTTGACTTTGGATTTGGGGTCAAGATGCCTGCAAAGTTTAAAAACAAGATTTTACCTAACTTGTAAAGAACTTTATCTTTACTAAAAGATCTACAGAAGCACTAATTATTTTTAGACTATCACTAAGCAAACTGAAAAAAAAAAAAAAACATTATGTATGTATTGCTTGGGTATGAAAAAATGTTACTGTATTTAGGATCAATAGCCCACATAGCTGAAAAGCGATTTTTTTTTATCTATACGGGGTAAACAGCTGCAAGAGTGGAAATAGTTAGGAAGCATCTTGAAAGTCTCTCCGGCATATTTCATTGCAGGTGAAGCAGAACCAGAGCCTTGTCTGAAACCACCCACTATATTGGAAGCATTTCTTCCAGCATGCCAGAGTTTCAATCTACCTCATTTTTTAGAATATTCTTTCCTGTAGCCAAGCTTTTATTATTCATAAACATCTTCTTTTCTACAATTTCTTTCACAGGATGTCTCAGTTTCCTTAAAGGGTTTGGTTCATCCAAAACATTGTTTTTTCTTAGTTTTCTTAGTTCTTTCTCAGTTTTTTATTTATATTTCATAGGAATTTAAGTGGAGCTAAAACTCCTAGCTCGATGCTTTGAAGTCTCTCACTTTCTGCCATTGGATGAATGTCACTTTAGCTGCTACATTTTCTGCAGTTCATTGTAAATGAAAACTTTAAAGCAGAACATAATACAGCCTCGTAACCCTTTGCTGCCACCTCCTTCTTGCCCTTTAAGGGATTCCTGATCATGTGACTATGTGTTCCTGATCATATGGCCACAGCAGTCATATGATCAGTAGCCTCTCCCACTAGCTCCGGGTTGTAAACGGTGACCGAGTGACAGCTTGGTCAGTGTTCTGAGAGCACAGTAGGTACATTCTCAGCAAGGAACAGCAAAGCCCCATGGACACATACCCATGGAGTCTAGGACAGGTAATCAGGGCACTGATCATCAGTGCCCTAAATACAGTAGAGAAAAAAAAATGCCCATAAGTCACCCCAACCAATGCCCATCAGTGCCCACAAACAGTGCCCACAATCAGTGCCCATCAGTGCCTGCTCATCTGTGCTGCCCAAAGTTGTCCATCAGTGCCGCCCATCAGTGCCTATCAGTGCGGCCCGTCAATGCCCATCAGTGCCGCCCGTCAGAGCCGTCTATCAGTGCCCATCAGTGACGCCTATCAGTGCTAATTAGTGCCACCTCATCAGCGCACATCAGTGAAGGAGAAAAAATATGTATTTTCCAAATTTACTGACAGAAAACAATAAAAACTTTTTAGTTTTCAAAATCTTCTGTATTTTTTATTATTTTTAGTAAGAAATAAAAAACCCAATGGTGATTAAATACCACCAAAATAAAGCTCTATTTGCATGAAAAAAATGATAAAAATTTCAAATGGGTACAGTGTAGCATGACTGTGCAATTGTCATTCAAAGTGTGACAGCGATGAAAGCTTAAAATTGGCCTAGGCAGGAAGGGCGTGAAAGTGGCCTGTATTGAAGTGGTTAAACAGACAAATACTTAAAAAGCTCATTTTTACTGAGAAAAATATGTGGGTTTTTATTGCTGACTATCTATTCCTAAAATGCTTGTTTGCTAGTTGTCATATTGATTCAGTGATTTTTTTTTTTTTCAATAACCCTAAATTGAACAGTAAATGTGAGTTTACTTTTGGCGCTTTTCCACTGCATGGAACCGAACGGTTCGGCACGCTTTTGTGCTTTTCCACTGCTGGTACCGCATGGTACGGTGTAGGAACGGTTCGGTAGGGTACGGTACGTCGGCGCTTTTCCACTGCATGGAACCGAACGGTACGGCTCTCAAAAACAGTACCACCTCGATTGTGGTTCCAAGAGGTACCATACCCGGTACCATATCCCACAATCCTTTGCATGCAGTCACTACTAGCCACTGATTGGTCAGAGAATCATTGTTATCCCACCCACTTAATTTTAGTACTACTTTAGTGGAAAAGCAAACCATACCGTACCATACCAAACCGTTCCAACACTGTACCATGCGGTACCAGCAGTGGAAAAGCAAACCGGGCCAAGCAGAGCCGAGTAGACCCGAGCCGGTACTTGCAGTGGAAAAGTGCCATTACTGTTCTTGGTCTATGATTGACAAGTATTAAAGCCAGAGACAGATGTGCACCTACCTGTAGCTAGGTGCTTGACTAAGAATGAAGACTGGGAGAAATACTGGATGCAGCTTCTCTCTGTAGCTGCTTCCCTGTGGTGCTGAACTGGTTAACAGCTATATCAGCAAGAGAAGAGAAATGCTGAGCAGGAAGGATTCAAAAGACTAGAGTCTAGCAGCGCTGCATTGTGGGAACTGTAGTCCAGTGAGGAGAGATTGTACTGTAATCAAAAGCTTTTGAACTGCATTTCCCAGAGAAAGATTGCCAGGAGGGGAGAGGGGGAAGAGCTGCATTTTCTCTGCAGGACACAGCTTCCTTTTGCCATGATGGAGACTGGAGAATGTGCATCGCTGTCTAGTGTTCACCATCTGTCAGTTACCTTGGTGGAGGCCGAAGTGCTGAGAGGGCTTCCCTTGCAGCTCGGTGCGGATCACCCCTGGTGGTGAAACAGGAGATGACACGTCCCAAGGAGCACTGGATGTGGATGGATCCCAGATGGATGGATGGATGGTGATTCAGGACCGCTTCCAGGAGATCTATAGATGCTCAGAGAAAAGAGACACAGGTTAATGCCAGGCCGAGGGTCATACACAGATAATCAGTCCGAGGAGATGAAGGTACAGAGGGCCGTATAAAGAGAGAGAGTCCGTGGGATCCAAGCCAAGGTCGGTACACAGGAGATCCAGCAGAGGTGTCTTTTAGAGTAAAGGGTGGTCAGGCAAGCCGAGGTCAAACGAAGGAGAGATGCAGGTAAGTCAAAGGAGCTAGCCGGGTCAAACAGGAACAACAGACAATCGAACGGGTCACGGGTACAGGAGCTGATGATAAACCAGCACTGAAGCACAGCCAGAGAGCGTCTTATATAGGGCCAGGGCTGGGGAGATGGGCGTGGTGACACACCTGCTCTGCATCCGGCGTTCTATTGTTGCTGAATGCTGATTCCTTTCCTGACACCATCACTACTGCATATCGGTGGCCTGAGTGGATTCCAGAGTGCTGAAGTTGGCAGTGCCAACAGTCAGAGTCACCTGGGTGCAGAGCATTTATTGTTACATAGTTACTCTGTTTGAAAAAAGACACAAGTTCACCCAGTTCAGAGAAGAGAGTGAACTAATCGATGTGTGTGACCGGATGGTAAGCTGCAATATCGCTGAGACTGGTGTGAGCTGCTGCTGTGGGTATTTACCATCTTCTGCCAGAGAGACTGAGCCCTTTAAGAATTGACCTCTCAGCCATCTAGTAGCCTTATTGCTGCCTGCAGGCATGACTGAGACTATTTTCATGTGCACCAATGGTATAATTGGGCCCCAAAGCTAGCCGACCTATGAGTTAGGACTAAATACTGTCCCTTTACAGCTGCTACACAGAGACCTTCAGCTATTGCTTATGCTATGCAGGTACCTCCCAGGGGATATTGCATCATATCCTAGCCATTCTTCTAGGGGATTTGACAAAGGAAGGGACACCCCTCCAAACGCATTATCATGATAATGCTGTCAACAACATTGTTCTAAGGTTGGCTTCCTGTGTTCTGGTGGCGAGCTCTTGCAGAAATAAGCACTTAAGCACTTATGCAGCTGACAGCGAGTGAAGCCCGCACACAGTGTCTATTACTCCCAGTTTTCTAAAGACTACCTGTATCATCCTGCCACTCCTCGTGCACTTATCAACCCCTCAGACACGGTCGGTGTTTTAATGTGCATCCCTGGAATTTCATGATCTTAGTAGGTGTATGCCCACAACCCTCACTCCGCATCACTAGTCCATCTGATTACCGGGGCTGGCTCCTGCTGTTTGTTACATGCTGTTTACCTTTCCAGTACAGGTAGGTGCAATGATTCTAGGAAGGACCAGTTCACACCATAGAAACGCAGTCCGCATGCGTTCCAGATGCTTCTCTGCATGCACATTTTCTTTGTGTTCCAGTGCATTTTTGATGTGTTTTTGGTGCGTTTTTGATGCAGTCCAGTGCATTTTTCCCCCTCTTTATTAACCCTACATAAGGACCTGTGTGTTCCAGTGCATTTTTAGTGCATTTGGATGTGTTCTGGTGCATTCCAGGGCGTTTTTGATGCATTTTACAACGTTCTAGTACAGTCCAGTGCAGGAAAAATGCAGCATGTTCTACTTTTTTTCTGTAAGTGGATCGCACTGGAACTGAAAGCACTGGTGGGAACTGTGCCATTAGAAACCATACAATCTACTTTCCATACGTTTTTGATGCAGAAATAAACGCTATGGACTGCATGCGGTGTGAGCTGCCACTTAGCTGTTATTTTTCCCAATTGAAAGGGGTAACTTCGCCTTGGATTGTGCTTCTTTTTTTGTGTTGGAGTCTCTTAAGCCCCGTACACACGTACCGATTGTCGGCCGTAAATATTCGGCCGCCGACCGATCGGCCGATTGTAGGCTTGTTAGTATGATGCTTCCGACAGCCGACAGCGCATTTTCGGGCCGAACAGAATCTGTCGTGCAGACTTTAAAATATTTGTTGGCCGTCACCAGAACAGCCGATTGTTCGCCAGTCAGTACAGAATTCGGCCGACAAAAAGCAGATTAGCAAGACTGGGCATGCTCAGAGAAGAAAAAACACACGAAAAGTTAACCATCACATGACATCACTTCTGCAGTCGGCTGTTGTTGGCCGACAAAATTCGTGTGCAGTCTTTAGCACTTTTCAGCCGACAGGACAGCACCGGACAAAAGACGGCCGATCGTTCGGCCGACATTCGGTACGTGTGTATGGGGCTTTAGGTTGCACTGTAGATTACTTAGAATATTAATAAGCCTTAAAGGTAAACTCCACTTTCGTGGGAAAAAAATAGCTAATAAAAAAATAATAATATATACAATAGAAACACAAGTAATATTGTAATTGAATGATATTTAAAAATGACCTTTGCTTTTCAATTTGTAGCTCTGTAATTTTCTGCAAAATGTAATTCAATATGGCTACTAGGGTTGAGCGGACACCTAGATGTCCGTGTTCGACGGGTTCGGCCGAACTTTAAAAAAAAGTCCGGGTCCGTGTCCCGGACTTTTACCGAACTTTTCCCGGACACCGAACCCCATTGAAGTCAATGGGGACCCGAACTTTAAGGCACTAAAATGGCTCTAAAACACCAAAGGAAAGGGCTAGAGTGCTGCAAATGGCAGCAAAACGTAATTAAGAGCATGGCAAGTGCTCTGCAAACAAATGTGGATAGGGAAATAACTTAAAACAACAAAAAAAAACAGAAAAATAAAACAATGTTCTTCTTCATCTCTGAAGGACGAGGCCCATATGGAGTAGGAGGGAGGTTGAGGTGGTGGTGGATGTGGCGGTGACATAGGCGTGCGCACAGGGTGTGCTGGGTGTGCCTGGGCACACCCTAATCACCTAGGGCACATAGCATTGCCAGTGAGGAGATGGGAAAGATCTCCCTGGGACCTGCTCTGCTCTATTTCTCCTTGCCTACAGGTACATGGCCCCGATACATTACTCTCCCTGCTGGCAAACACATGCATGTGTATTTCAACTTTGGGGTGCACACCTTAATGCAATAGGCTGCGCACACCTATGGGCGGTGTAGGTGGAAGCGGCGGTGGAGGAGGACCAGGGCCGGATTAACAGCATCATGGGCTTGGTGCTGAGGATTTTGAAGGGCCTTAAGGGCCGTGCCTTGCCATGCACCCAGAGGAGGAAGGGTGCAGCCATGCATGCCTAATTCAACATGGGATGCTGTCTCTGAAGCCCATAAACACATCCATGCATCGCCAACTGTCCCTCCTTGTCCGGCCTTCACGCTGTGTGGGGAGGTTCTGAGGGTGCTGCCTGGGGAAGCGAGCATAGAAGCCAGACTTCTGTGTTTACAAGTGACAGAAGAGCGGTAACAGTGAATATGGCCAACCCGGGGCCTATATAAAAGGTAGGGGCCTGGAGCTGCAGCTCCAATAGCCCCTACATTAATCTGGCCCTGAGGAGGAGGACGAGGTAGCCAACACTGCTTCTTTTCAAAAATTTTAAATGAGGGTACACCCCAAAAGAGTGAGAAAGAGCAAAAATGGAACAATGGGTGGGTAAGGTCGGTATCCATTGCTATTCTGCATAAGGTACGGAAAAGTCCCGTGGGATCCATGCCTGGTTCATTTTAATGAACGTGAGCTTGTCCACATTGTCTCTGGACAGGCGGCTGCGCTTGTCTGTTATAACGCCCCCAGCCGTGCTAAATACCCGTTCAGATAATACACTGGCTGCAGGGCACGCCAGCACCTCCAAGGCGTAAAGGGCAAGCTCAGGCCATGTGCCCAATTTGGAGACCCAGAAGTTGAAGGGGGCAGACCCGTCATTCACTACATGTAGGCGTGTGCACACATACTGCTCCACCATGTTGGTAAAATGCTGCCTCCTGCTAAGACGTTCCATCTGAGCTGCTGGTGCTGCTGTTTGTTGTGGCGTGCTGACAAAGCTTTTCCACATTTCGGCCATGCTAACCCTGCCTTCTGAGGTGCTGGCGGTGCCCTGGTTGCGTTGGCGACCTCCTCCTCCTCCTCCTCTGCCTTGTGCTTCCACTGTGGCCCCGCTGTCAGATGGGAATGCCAGCAGCATGGCGTCTACCAGCGTGCGCTTGTACTCGCGCATCTTGCGATCGCGCTCCAGTGAGTGAATTAAGGACGGTACGTTGTCCTTGTAACGGGGATCCAGCAGCGTGGCCACCCAGTAATCAGCACAAGTTAGAATGTGGGCAACTCGGCGGTCGTTGTGGAGACACTGCAGCATGTAATCGCTCATGTGTGCCAGGCTGCCCAGAGGCAACGAAAGGCTGTCCTCTGTGGGAGGTGTATCGTCCGTGTCCTCTGTATCCCCCCAGCCACGCACCAGTGATGGCCATGAGCTGGCCTGGGTGCCACCCTGCTGTGAACATGGTTCCATCTCCTCCTCCAGCTCCTCCTCCTCCTCCTCCTCCTCATCCTCCAGAACTGTGCCCCTGCTGGACAATTGCGTCCCTGGCGTTTGCGTGTGCAGGAACCCACCCTCGGAGCCCCTTGCGAATGACTGCCCTGAAAGCCTTGGAAATGTTACCTCTTCATCCTCCTCCTCCTCCTCATCCTGTGCCACATCCTCTTCCATCATCGCCCGAATTGTTTTTTCAAGGAGGCATAGAAGTGGGATAGTTAAGCTGAGAACGGCGTCATTGCCACTGGCCATGTTGGTGGAGTACTCAAAACAGCGCAACAAGGCACACAGGTCTCGCATGGAGGCCCAGTTATTGGTGGTGAAGTGGTGCTGTTCCGCAGAGCGACTCACGCGTGCGTGCTGCAGCTGAAACTCCACTATGGCCTGCTGCTGCTCGCACAGTCTTTCCAGCATGTGCAAGGTGGAGTTCCACCTTGTGGGCACGTCACATATGAGGCGGTGAGCGGGAAGGCCGAAGTTACGCTGCAGCGCTGCCAGGCGAGCAGCAGCAGGGTGAGAACGCCGAAAGTGCGCACAAACGGCCCGCACTTTCTGCAGCAGCTCTGACATATCGGGGTAGTTTTTAAGGAACCTCTGCACCACCAAATTCAGCACATGCGCCAGGCAAGGGATGTGCGTCAAACCGGCTAGGCCCAGAGCTGCTATGAGATTTCGCCCGTTATCGCACACCACCAGGCCGGGCTTGAGGCTCGCTGGCAGCAACCACTCATTTGTCTGCTGTTCCATGCTCCTCCACAACTCCTGCGCGGTGTGTGGTTTGTCCCCCAAACAGGCAAGTTGTAAAACTGCCTGCTGTCGTTTACCCCTGGCCGTGCTGAAGTTGGTGGTGAAGGTGTTACGCTGTCCGGATGAGGAGGCGGTAGAGGATGAGGAAGCGGAGTAGGAGGAGTTAGGAACAGGAGGCAAACTGAAGCGCCCTGCAATCCTCGGTGGTGGAAGGACATGCCCCAAATTGCTATCCGCCTCAGGCCCATCCGCCACTGCATTTACCCAGTGTGCCGTTAGGGAGATATAACGCCCCTGACCGTGCTTACTGGTCCACGTATCCGTAGTTAGGTGGACCTTGGCACAGATGGCGTTGCGCAGTGCACACCTGATATTTTCCCCCACTTGGTTGTGCAGGGAAGGGATGGCTTGCCTGGAAAAGTAGTGGCGGCTGGGCACGACGTACTGTGGGACAGCCACCGACATAAGGTTTTTAAAACTGTGCGTCTCCACCAGACGGAATGACAGCATTTCAAAGGCCAATAATTTTGAAATGCTGGCATTCAGGGCCAGGGATCGCGGGTGGGTAGGGGGGTACTTCCTCTTCCTCTCAAGTGTTTGGGAGATGGAAAGCTGAACGCTTCCACGGGACATTGTGGAGATGGTTGTTGGTGACCCAGGTGGTGGTGTTGCTGACAGATCGTCTGTTTGCGGGGTGGCAGGTGCCGGTATCACTACAGATGTGGCTGGAGCGGCCGAGACTGCAGCAGAAGAGGAAGCAGGATGAGCCAGAGACGTTTCTTGGTTTTGAAGGTGTGTACTCCACTGCAGCTCGTGCTTTGCACTTAGATGCCTGATCATGCAGGTTGTGCTCAGGTTGAGAAGGTTTATGCCTCGCTTCAAGCTCTGATTGCACAGGGTGCAAACCACTCGTGTCCTGTCATCAGCACATTTTCTAAAGAACTTCCACGCTAGAGAACTCCTTTGAGCTGACTTTGGTGCGCTCGTTCCCTTGCTGCGTTGGGCAGTAGCGGGCGTAGTGTCTAGGGCACGGCCGCTCCGCTTCTGCACCCTGCTCCCTCTTCTGCTGTGCTGGTGGCTCTGTGCGACCACCGCCTCTTCCTCCAAACTACTCAGGTCACCTGCATGACGTTCATTCCATGTGGGGTCGAGGACCTCATCGTCCTCCACATCATCTTCCACCCAGTCTTCACCCCTGCCCTCCTTGTCGGTCTCCACAATGCTGAACGCCGCAGCAGTTGGCACCTGCGTTTCGTCATCATCGGAGACGTGCTGCGATGATCCTTGCATGTACTCATCTTGAGAAATAAGTGGTTGGGCATCGCTGCACTCAATCTCTTCCACTTCTGGGGCAGGGCTAGGTGGATGGCCCTGGGAAACCCTGCTGACAGAGTCCTCAAAAAGAATAAGAGACTGCTGTATGGCTTGGGGCTCAGACTGCTGGCCTGATTTGCAAGGGGGTGAGGTGAAAGACGGTTGGACATTGGCTGCAGGTGCCAACTCTGACCTTTCTGCAGTAGACTGGGTGGGAGACAATGTGAAGGAACTGGAGGCACTGTCAGCAGCAAACCAATCTACTATCGCCTCAACTTGTTCTGGCCTCATCACTTCTAGGGGCATTTGATGCCCTACCAAATACTGATGCAGGTTCTGTCGCCTACTCACACTTGAGGAAGGTGTTTCACTTGTGCGTGTAGCTGGCACAGATCGACCACGTCCTCTCCTTGCAACAGGAGCTCTACCAGCAGCACCACGACCCAGGCCACGGCCCTTATTTGACGGTCTCCTCATATTTCTGTAATTTAAGATCTTGCCCTAGAAAGGTTTTTATTGAATAGCGGAATAGGAAATATGATCCAAAAAAGTGTATGTATCTCGCACGTACAAAACCACACTAGGCCCCAATTACTATTGTTTCTACCCCTAAAAGGATGGATGAGGAGTAGGAGGAGTATGGAACAGACAGCACCCTCAAATCTTCAGAAGTATGAGATGAACCCCAAAAACTTGGAAAGGTGGATCTCACACGTACCGACACAGACTATCCCGCAATTCAATTGATCCTCAAAGGTTTTTATTGAATAGCGGAATAGGAAATATGATCAAAAAAAGTGTATGTATCTCGCACGTACACAACCACACTAGGCCCCAATTACTATTGTTTGTACCCCTAAAAGGATGGATGAGGAGTAGGAGGAGGAGTATGGAACAGGCAGCACCCTCAAATCTTCAGAAGTATGAGATGAACCCCAAAAACTTGGAAAGGTGGATCTCACACGTACCGACACAGACGATCCCGCAATTCAATTGATCCTCAAAGGTTTTTATTGAATAGCGGAATAGGAAATATGATCAAAAAAAGTGTATGTATCTCGCACGTACACAACCACACTAGGCCCCAATTACTATTGTTTGTACCCCTAAAAGGATGGTTGAGCAGTAGGAGCAGGAGTATGGAACAGGCAGCACCCTCAAATCTTCAGAAGTATGAGATGAACCCCAACAACTTGGAAAGGTGGATCTCACACGTACCGACACAGACTATCTCGCAATTGAATTGATCCCCAAAGGTTTTAATTGAATAGCGGAATAGAAAATATGATCAAAAAGAAAGTGTATGTATCTCGCACGTACACAACCACACTAGGCCCCAATTACTATTGTTTGTACCCCTAAAAGGATGGATGAGGAGTAGGAGGAGGAGTATGGAACAGGCAGCACCCTCAAATCTTCAGAAGTATGAGATGAACCCCAAAAACTTGGAAAGGTGGATCTCACACGTACCGACACAGACTATCCCGCAATTCAATTGATCCTCAAAGGTTTTTATTGAATAGCGGAATAGGAAATATGATCAAAAAAAGTGTATGTATCTCGCACGTACACAACCACACTAGGCCCCAATTACTATTGTTTGTACCCCTAAAAGGATGGTTGAGCAGTAGGAGCAGGAGTATGGAACAGGCAGCACCCTCAAATCTTCAGAAGTATGAGATGAACCCCAACAACTTGGAAAGGTGGATCTCACACGTACCGACACAGACTATCTCGCAATTGAATTGATCCCCAAAGGTTTTAATTGAATAGCGGAATAGAAAATATGATCAAAAAGAAAGTGTATGTATCTCGCACGTACACCACCACACTAGGCCCCAACTACTATTGTTTGTACCCCTAAAAGGATGGTTGAGCAGTAGGAGGAGGAGTATGGAACAGGCAGCACCCTCAAATCTTCAGAAGTATGAGATGAACCCCAAAAACTTGGAAAGGTGGATCTCTCTCACACGTACCAACACAGACTATCCCCCAATTTAACTGATCCCCAAAGGTTTTTGATTAAATAGCGGAATAGAAAATATGATCCAAAAAAAAGTGTATGTATATCACACGTACACAACCACACTAGGCCCCAATTACTATTGTTTGTACCCCTAAAAGGCTAGATGAGGAGTAGGGGGGGTATGGAACAGGCAGCACCCTCAAACCTTCAGAAGTATGAGATGAACCCCAACAACTTGGAAAGGTGGATCTCTCTCACACGTACCAACACAGACTATCCCCCAATTTAACTGATCCCCAAAGGTTTTTGATTAAATAGCGGAATAGAAAATATGATCCAAAAAAAGTGTATGTATATCACACGTACACAACCACACTAGGCCCCAATTACTATTGTTTGTACCCCTAAAAGGCTAGATGAGGAGTAGGGGGGGTATGGAACAGGCAGCACCCTCAAATCTTCAGAAGTATGAGATGAACCCCAAAAACTTGGAAAGGTGGATCTCTCTCACACGTACCAACACAGACTATCCCCCAATTTAACTGATCCCCAAAGGTTTTTGATTAAATAGCGGAATAGAAAATATGATCCAAAAAAAGTGTATGTATATCACACGTACACAACCACACTAGGCCCCAATTACTATTGTTTGTACCCCTAAAAGGCTAGATGAGGAGTAGGGGGGGTATGGAACAGGCAGCACCCTCAAACCTTCAGAAGCATGAGATGAACCCCAACAACTTGGAAAGGTGGATCTCTCTCACACGTACCAACACAGACTATCCCCCAATTTAACTGATCCCCAAAGGTTTTTGATTAAATAGCGGAATAGAAAATATGATCCAAAAAAAGTGTATGTATATCACACGTACACAACCACACTAGGCCCCAATTACTATTGTTTGTACCCCTAAAAGGCTAGATGAGGAGTAGGGGGGGTATGGAACAGGCAGCACCCTCAAACCTTCAGAAGTATGAGATGAGCCCCAACAACTTGGAAAGGTGGATCTCTCTCACACGTACCAACACAGACTATCCCCCAATTTAACTGATCCCCAAAGGTTTTTGATTAAATAGCGGAATAGAAAATATGATCCAAAAAAAGTGTATGTATATCACACGTACACAACCACACTGGGCCCCAATTACTATTGTTTGTACCCCTAAAAGGCTAGATGAGGAGTAGGGGGAGTATGGAACAGGCAGCACCCTCAAACCTTCAGAAGTATGAGATGAACCCCAACAACTTGGAAAGGTGGATCTCTCTCACACGTACCAACACAGACTATCCCCCAATTTAACTGATCCCCAAAGGTTTTTGATTAAATAGCGGAATAGAAAATATGATCCAAAAAAAGTGTATGTATATCACACGTACACAACCACACTGGGCCCCAATTACTATTGTTTGTACCCCTAAAAGGCTAGATGAGGAGTAGGGGGAGTATGGAACAGGCAGCACCCTCAAACCTTCAGAAGTATGAGATGAACCCCAACAACTTGGAAAGGTGGATCTCTCTCACACGTACCAACACAGACTATCCCCCAATTTAACTGATCCCCAAAGGTTTTTGATTAAATAGCGGAATAGAAAATATGATCCAAAAAAAGTGTATGTATATCACACGTACACAACCACACTAGGCCCCAATTACTATTGTTTGTACCCCTAAAAGGCTAGATGAGGAGTAGGGGGGGTATGGAACAGGCAGCACCCTCAAACCTTCAGAAGTATGAGATGAACCCCAACAACTTGGAAAGGTGGATCTCTCTCACACGTACCAACACAGACTATCCCCCAATTTAACTGATCCCCAAAGGTTTTTGATTAAATAGCGGAATAGAAAATATGATCCAAAAAAAGTGTATGTATATCACACGTACACAACCACACTAGGCCCCAATTACTATTGTTTGTACCCCTAAAAGGCTAGGAGTAGGGGGAGTATGGAACAGGTAGCACCCTCAAATCTTCAGAATTATGAGATGAACCCCAAAAACTTGGAAAGGTGGATCTCTCTCACACGTACCAACACAGACTATCCCCCAATTTAACTGATCCCCAAAGGTTTTTGATTAAATAGCGGAATAGAAAATATGATCCAAAAAAAGTGTATGTATATCACACGTACACAACCACACTAGGCCCCAATTACTATTGTTTGTACCCCTAAAAGGCTAGATGAGGAGTAGGGGGGGTATGGAACAGGCAGCACCCTCAAACCTTCAGAAGTATGAGATGAACCCCAACAACTTGGAAAGGTGGATCTCTCTCACACGTACCAACACAGACTATCCCCCAATTTAACTGATCCCCAAAGGTTTTTGATTAAATAGCGGAATAGAAAATATGATCCAAAAAAAGTGTATGTATATCACACGTACACAACCACACTAGGCCCCAATTACTATTGTTTGTACCCCTAAAAGGCTAGATGAGGAGTAGGGGGGGTATGGAACAGGCAGCACCCTCAAACCTTCAGAAGTATGAGATGAACCCCAACAACTTGGAAAGGTGGATCTCTCTCACACGTACCAACACAGACTATCCCCCAATTTAACTGATCCCCAAAGGTTTTTGATTAAATAGCGGAATAGAAAATATGATCCAAAAAAAGTGTATGTATATCACACGTACACAACCACACTGGGCCCCAATTACTATTGTTTGTACCCCTAAAAGGCTAGATGAGGAGTAGGGGGAGTATGGAACAGGCAGCACCCTCAAACCTTCAGAAGTATGAGATGAACCCCAACAACTTGGAAAGGTGGATCTCTCTCACACGTACCAACACAGACTATCCCCCAATTTAACTGATCCCCAAAGGTTTTTGATTAAATAGCGGAATAGAAAATATGATCCAAAAAAAGTGTATGTATATCACACGTACACAACCACACTGGGCCCCAATTACTATTGTTTGTACCCCTAAAAGGCTAGATGAGGAGTAGGGGGAGTATGGAACAGGCAGCACCCTCAAACCTTCAGAAGTATGAGATGAACCCCAACAACTTGGAAAGGTGGATCTCTCTCACACGTACCAACACAGACTATCCCCCAATTTAACTGATCCCCAAAGGTTTTTGATTAAATAGCGGAATAGAAAATATGATCCAAAAAAAGTGTATGTATATCACACGTACACAACCACACTAGGCCCCAATTACTATTGTTTGTACCCCTAAAAGGCTAGATGAGGAGTAGGGGGGGTATGGAACAGGCAGCACCCTCAAACCTTCAGAAGTATGAGATGAACCCCAACAACTTGGAAAGGTGGATCTCTCTCACACGTACCAACACAGACTATCCCCCAATTTAACTGATCCCCAAAGGTTTTTGATTAAATAGCGGAATAGAAAATATGATCCAAAAAAAGTGTATGTATATCACACGTACACAACCACACTAGGCCCCAATTACTATTGTTTGTACCCCTAAAAGGCTAGGAGTAGGGGGAGTATGGAACAGGCAGCACCCTCAAACCTTCAGAAGTATGAGATGAACCCCAACAACTTGGAAAGGTGGATCTCTCTCACACGTACCAACACAGACTATCCCCCAATTTAACTGATCCCCAAAGGTTTTTGATTAAATAGCGGAATAGAAAATATGATCCAAAAAAAGTGTATGTATATCACACGTACACAATCACACTAGGCCCCAATTACTATTGTTTGTACCCCTAAAAGGCTAGATGAGGAGTAGGGGGGGTATGGAACAGGCAGCACCCTCAAACCTTCAGAAGTATGAGATGAACCCCAACAACTTGGAAAGGTGGATCTCTCTCACACGTACCAACACAGACTATCCCCCAATTTAACTGATCCCCAAAGGTTTTTGATTAAATAGCGGAATAGAAAATATGATCCAAAAAAAGTGTATGTATATCACACGTACACAACCACACTAGGCCCCAATTACTATTGTTTGTACCCCTAAAAGGCTAGATGAGGAGTAGGGGGAGTATGGAACAGGCAGCACCCTCAAATCTTCAGAAGTATGAGATTGTGTTCACTGTACCCCACAAAGATTGAGTTCACTGCACCCCACAATGATTGTGTTCACTGCACCCCACAAAGATTGTGTTCACTGCACCTCACAAAGATTGTGTTCACTGTACCCCCCAAAGATTGTGTTCACTGCACCCCACAAAGATTCTGTTCACTGTACCCCACAAAGATTGTGTTCACTGCACCCTAAAAGGATGTTGTTCACTGCACCCCACAAAGATTGTGTTCACTGCACCCTAAAAGGATGTTGTTCACTGCACCCCAAAAAGATTGTGTTCACTGTACCCCCCCCAAAGATTGTGTTCACTGCACCCCACAAAGATTGTGTTCACTGCACCCCAAAAAGATTGTGTTCACTGTACCCCCCAAAGATTGTGTTCACTGCACCCCAAAAAGATTGTGTTCACTGTACCCCCCAAAGATTGTGTTCACTGCACCCCACAAAGATTCTGTTCACTGTACCCCACAAAGATTGTGTTCACTGCACCCCAAAAAGATTGTGTTCACTGTACCCCCCCAAAGATTGTGTTCACTGCACCCCACAAAGATTCTGTTCACTGCACCCCACAAAGGATTTTGTTCACTGCACCCCAAAAAGATTGTGTTCACTGCACCCCAAAAAGGATTTTGATCACTGCACCCCAAAAAGGATGTTGTTCACTGCACCCCAAAAATGATTTTGTTCACTCCACCACAAAAAGATTGTGTTCACTGCACCCCACAAAGATTGTGTTCACTGCACCCCAAAAAGATTGTGTTCACTGTACCCCCCAAAGATTGTGTTCACTGCACCCCACAAAGATTCTGTTCACTGTACCCCACAAAGATTGTGTTCACTGCACCCCAAAAAGATTGTGTCCACTGCACCCCAAAAAGGATGTTGTTCACTGCACCCCAAAAAGGATGTTGTTCACTCCACCCCAAAAAGATTGTGTTCACTGCACCCCACAAAGATTGTGTTCACTGCACCCCAAAAAGATTGTGTTCACTGCACCCCAAAAATGATTTTGTTCACTGCACCCCAAAAAGGATTTTGTTCACTGCACCCCAAAAAGGATGTTGTTCACTCCACCCCAAAAAGATTGTGTTCACTGCACCCCAAAAAGATTGTGTTCACTGCACCCCACAAAGGATTTTGTTCACTGCACCCCAAAAAGATTGTGTTCACTGCACCCCAAAAAGGATGTTGTTCACTGCACCCCAAAAAGGATTTTGTTCACTGCACCCCAAAAAGATTGTGTTCACTGCACCCCACAAAGGATTTTGTTCACTGCACCCCACAAACATTGTGTTCACTGCACACCAAAAAGGATTGTGTTCACTGCACCCCAAAAAGATTTTGTTCACTGCACCCCAAAAAGATTGTGTTCACTGCAGCCCAAAAAGATTGTGTTCACTGCAGCCCAAAAAGATTGTGTTCACTGCAGCCCAAAAATATTGTGTTCACTGCACCCCACAAAGATTGTGTTCACTGCACCCCAAAAAGATTGTGTTCACTGCACCCCAAAAAGGATGTTGTTCACTGCACCCCAAAAAGGATGTTGTTCACTCCACCCCAAAAAGATTGTGTTCACTGCACCCCACAAAGATTGTGTTCACTGCACCCCAAAAATGATTTTGTTCACTGCACCCCAAAAAGGATTTTGTTCACTGCACCCCAAAAAGGATGTTGTTCACTCCACCCCAAAAAGATTGTGTTCACTGCACCCCAAAAAGATTGTGTTCACTGCACCCCACAAAGGATTTTGTTCACTGCACCCCAAAAAGATTGTGTTCACTGCACCCCAAAAAGGATGTTGTTCACTGCACCCCAAAAAGGATTTTGTTCACTGCACCCCAAAAAGATTGTGTTCACTGCACCCCACAAAGGATTTTGTTCACTGCACCCCACAAAGATTGTGTTCACTGCACACCAAAAAGGATTGTGTTCACTGCACCCCAAAAAGATTTTGTTCACTGCACCCCAAAAAGATTGTGTTCACTGCAGCCCAAAAAGATTGTGTTCACTGCAGCCCAAAAAGATTGTGTTCACTGCAGCCCAAAAAGATTGTGTTCACTGCAGCTCACACACAGAAAAATGGATGTGGATCACTGACACCTGCCTATCTCCAATCCCACACCACACAGCAATATCGATTGTAGTTTGTAGAACACAGTTTCCCTAAAATTCAGCAGACTCTGTCCCTAACAGGATTGAGAAGAGATCGTAGATCAGGATTGAGTGCAGATTCACCCCACCCCCCACACAGCAATATCGATTGTAGTTTGTAGAAGACACTGACCCTATAATTCAGCAGACTCTATCCCTAAAATGCCTACAACTCGCCCTGCCTAAACACTCCGACCTGTCCCTCAATTCTATCCGGACACAAATGGTTTTTTCCTGCCTATCTTTCCCTAATCAGCAGCCAGCACATTGATGTGTGCTCTGTCCCTTAGCTAAGCAGCAGAATGACGCTGCTGCGGCGGCTGCCTCGAACTTATAAAGACTTGGTCACATGCTTCAGACGGCCAATCACAGCTACTAAGACATTTGCAGGCATGGCTGGGATGGCTTAAGGCACACCAGTTAAACGATTGTTGATTGGCTGTTGAAAGCCCGCCATGAAAAGAGCGCCAAAGCATGCAAAACCCGGAAATAAAACGACCGAACACGGATTTTTACCCGAACATACAGTAAAGTGTCCGTGTCCGTGTTCGGGTAAAAAAAATCCAATTATTCGGTACGAACACGAATAATACAGTCCGTGTTCGCTCAACACTAATGGCTACCTGTAGGTGTTTTGTACACAGAATGTGTACAGAACACCCCCATAAACATCATTTCCTGCTTGTATGATTGGCTCACTGATTTTCCCAGAAGTCTACTCTAAGATACAAGTCTGATTTTTGGCATCCCCTGCAACAAAAATGTATTTTTTGGTGAGATAATCCCAAAAGGAAATCACATCTAAAGGGATGCAGACCCTGTAAGTTTCCTCATTAGAGCCCCGCAGGTGCAGCAGCTGGTTGATAATCATAACACCACTCTCAATAGACTGACTAAGCACATAGGTACAGAGAAACACACAGTAATTTCTTTAGAATAACAAAAGGTAGGAATCTGCAACAAAGTTTGTTAAAATCCTTGCAACGTACATAGATCACCTAGAGGGGAATGTTTTTTTCCTCAACAAAAGTGGAGTTACTCTTTAAGTGATTGCAAACGATCACCTTGTAAAACAACCCATTCTGTTTAAAATAGAAGTGAAAGGCAAAACATTTGTGTATAGATATAAAAAACATTATAAATACCTTTTTTCCCTTTTTTTTATAAATGATCACATTCTCTCTGTTCTCAGCTGCATAAGAGCTGGGAGGAGAAGCAGCAGAACACTGAGCTTCCCAGTGAAACACTCTGCAGAGGGGGCATGTCAGGACAAGTCTGATCATTGGAGGACAGCAGACTGAGTTCCCAGCATAGCTAAAGAACTGACCACAGTGTGCTCTCCTGCTTAGTGTGGTCAGTGTAATACAAAGAGAACAGGATACTTTTTCATACAAGTACATGGGTCCGCATGCACATATCAGGAATATGAAACGTTGGGTTTACATATTCTTTAAATGAAGCAATATTTCAGCATTGGTAGCAGGATTTTCTGCAACTCACATGTTTTTGTCACTATGTTATCTGATCGTACAAACTCTAACAAACTTTAACAACCTTTGGAGTGGTCACCCGCAATGTACTGGTACATCAATGTCTGCTTCCTAACCACAATATCCCCCACCCCCTGCCAACACCCGCTGTGATTGTACACAGCTGGAGTTTGTCAGCAGGTCCTGAGACAATGATTTATGGCCGGGACCTACTGATCGGCTGTGTCCAATCACAGCTCAGAGCCCTGTGTTGACAATCTGTACAGACAATCTGAACTGCCATGTTTTTCTGTTTATAAAGGACAGTTTTAGCCTTTTCCTAATTTTTTATGCATCTCAGAGATGCTGCTTTCCTCCATCCTCACTGCGGGCACATCCTATCTAAATTCATGCACTCCAGATTAGGCTGCATGTCATTGCTTCAGGCTCGGTTCACATACAGTATATGCCAATCGGATGTGTTTTGAACCACATCCAATATGCATAACATGTGACCCCGGACCGGCTTGCAAGCCGGTTCACACATGTCTGGGGCGGCTGCGGTCCATTTTTAAATAGTCCTGTGCGAATTTTGGTCCAGTTCAGGTGGGAATTCAAGTAAATATTCACACCTGAAACGCACCTGATACGATGATCAAAACTGCACTGGACTCCTTTTAAAAACTGAAGGCAAACCGCAGTGGCACATGGGTGAACCTAGCCTAGGGTGGACTTACTATAGCAATGGAGTAACACATCTGCACAGTTAGTGTACAAATATTTGCTTATAGTCCCAATTAGAAAGCCAAGAAGCAAAGGGGTTTATTTACTGTAGCACTGCCCCCTAGAGGACTGCTGAGAATTACACTTTCTGGATTCCTCTGGGTTACCCTTAGCAACTGATAGCAGACAAACGGCATTGAAAGTCCTTGGCTCAGTCAATAATCAATCCAGAAGGTGTTGATTTTTGTGTTTTTATTGAGAACTGGGTTAGGAGAAGGGATGAGTGGGATACTCCAACTATGAACTATGCACAATCTTGAGGACAATTAGCTGTAGTGTGCGGCAAGGCCGCTGCTTCACCTTGCCACTGAAGTGAAGATAGTTTAACAGGTTCCTGCTTTAGTTACTCTCTTCAGGGTTCTGAAACTGGCACCCCCTTTCCTCTCTATACAGGTGTGCTGACACCTGTCCCCTGACCCTAGCTTCTTGAGTGGTCCCCTTCCTGGCAGACCCCTGGGCAAGTTCCTCTGTACTCACGGACACTGTTTTACCAGAGTCACCGTTGCTTCCAAACTCCACTTGTCAGCATCCACTGGACCTCTCCGTTCGGCAACACCTTCAGGTTCACCAGGCCAACTGCCTGTGACCACCTTTCCCAGCTGCAGAAGGAGAAACAGCCGTACTCTCCTTATGTGACTTGGCTTCCTGCCCAAAGACACCTTGCCACATGTGCCCCTGGCTTTTATAACATATCCCAGGATGCAACAACTGTTTGTTCCAACCCACGGGGACAGCCACAAAAGCCTGTGTGTCACTGGCTGGGTTTCCTCCACTGTCAAACAGGCTCCCCTATCGGACACTGTGGAAACACTCCCTCAGACCAAATGAATCGCACATGGACACATGCAACAGGCCTGACTAGAAATCCTGCTCCCCTGATAAGCAGACAGAGCAACTAGGTTTTACCTGCCGCTCTCCTGATAAGCAGGCAGAGCAAATACACTCCCTACCTAGCACCTATCTAGGAGAGTGCTACAATACTAATGCTGGAGAGGGGAAAATCAGTCTCAATTCTGCATAAAAACCAATCAGCTTCCAGGTTTTATTGCCAAAGCTTAAAGTGATTGTAAAGTCTCTTTTTTTTTTTCTATTAAAATAACAAACATGTTATACTTACCTTCTTTATGCAGCTGGTTTTGCACAGGGCAGCCCAGATCCTCCTCTTCTTTGGTTCCTGGTTGGAGCTCCTGGCCCCTCCCTCCCGTTGAATGCCCCCACAGCAAACAGCTTGTTATGGGGGCACCCGAGCCGAGCTGAAGCTCAGTGTATCCATTCAGACACAGAGCTGCCATTCGGCCCGCCCACTCTCTCTCCTGATTTGCTAACTAAGCTTGATTGACAGCAGCAGGAGCCAATGGTGCCGCTGCTGTGTTTCAGCCAATCCCAGACGGCTGAGGTACTTGGGGACATGGCTGGATAAAGATGGGGCTCAGATAAGTATTAGGGGGTTGAGGGGGGCTGCTACACACAGGAGGCTTTTTATCTTAATGCATAGAATGCATTTAGATAAAAAAACCTTCAGACTTTACAACCACTTTAATTGAAGAACCTGAGGTTAGAAGCTGATTAGTTTCTCTGCAGAAGTGAGACTGATTTTGCACTCTCCAGCTTCAGTCAATAAACTCCAAAGTGACTCAATAGAAAAAGTTGGTTGACAAGGACAGAACATTGTCATTCTAAACAAGAAGTGCCTATACAAGGTCATTTATTGCAAGAGTACTAGGTATTATTGTAATGAAAGCTGAACATTTTTAAATATTGAAAATGACTTTTGAAATCACATTTTAAAGATTATATGAGATTTTGGTGACTGGATCTCGATCTATGTTAACAATAGGGCTCTGTTATTGAACACTGTTAAGCACACTCTGGAGACGGCATGTGCTTTAGCATGAAGTAAGACATCTGGCAGAGCAGCAAATGTAATACTTCAGGTGACCTTTCACTTCCATTTCCCAGGACCTAAAGTCATCCTTAGACAGAGTAAACTAAGACAGAAAAGAAGTTAAATATACATATTGCATAGTTTAAAGTGATTGTAAAGTCTTTTTTTTTCAATAAAAATAACAAAAATGTTGTACTTACCTGCCCTATGCAGTTGGCTTTATACAGGGCAGCCTGGTTTCTCCTTTTCTTGGGATCCTCTCCGGCTCTCTTGGCCCCTCCATCCCTTTAAATTTCCCCACAGCAAGTAGCTTGCTATGGGGGCACCCGAGCCGAGGCACAGCACTGTGTATCCATTCAGACACAGAGCTGCTGTTTGGCCCTGCCCCCTCTTTCTCCTAATTGGCTAACTGACTTTGATTGACAGCAGCGGGAGAGAATGGCGCTGCTGCTGTGTCTTAGCCAAGAAAGAGGGGACTCCTGGATGGGTGAGACAGTCATGGCCATTGCTGGATAGGGATGGGGCTCAGGTAAGTATGAGGGTGGCTTAGGGGGGCTGCTGCACATGGAAGGTTTTTTATCTTAATGCATAGAATGCATTAAGATAAAAAACCTTCTGACTTTATAACCCCTTTAACCCTTCATATTTAGGGCTCATGCATATAGGACATTTAAAAAACGTCAGCGCTGCGTTTTTGAGCATTTATGCATGTTTTTCTGCGTTTATGAGCGTTATGCGCGTTTTTAAGCGTTTTTAAGCGTTTTAAAAAAAAAAACCCTCAGTGAAATGTAAAAACGCCTAAAAACTCCAAACGTGGCTAAAACCTCGTTACAGCATTTTTTGGGGGCGTATAGCGGTGGTTTTGGGCGTTTTGCATTTTTACAGCCAAACAGCCTTTGATCCTGGACGCACTGGCCGTGTTTTATTTTTTCTTTACTACAGCCATTTACTTATGCCTCCAAACTCCTCTGAAAGTTTATGTATGCATGGACACATAGGCTAACATGTAGAAGATTTCAGAGGCAGTAAAAAAAACAAAATGGCAGACGCCCCTAAAAGCCGCTGCAAAGACGTTCTGTGTGCATGAGCCTTTATGATTAGGGATGAGCTCAGGTGGGTTTGGTGCTCACAAAGTGGATGTTAATTGTGACTATTGGAGAATACATTTACATGTCAATTTTTGTGCCCAGAGTTCAGATTTAAATATCACAATCCTCATAATCCATCATATAGTTTTACAGCTATAAGATCAATGTGCCTAAAAGGAAGCATAAATGTGACATTCCATTTTAACAAATATAAAAGAATCCAATAAAACTTGCCAAATTAATGAATAGATATAGTTTTTCTACACAGCAGACATTACACTTTCCAGAATGACATCATTTATTGGGGAACCTTCCAAGTATGCAGGGAAGGTTCAGACTTTAGTTCTTAATACTTTTGACAGGCGTTCTGTTATATTACAGTAAATATACAGCAGAAGACACAGCCAACACCTAATGGTCACATGTGGATCACATGTGGATAACAGAAACTGCTTGATATACACTATATTACCAAAAGTATTGCCTTTACATGCACATGAACTTTAATGGCATCCCAGTCCGTAGGGTTCAATATTCAATTGACCCACCCTTTGCAGCTATAATATCTTCAACTCTTCTGGGATGGCTGTCCTCAAGGTTTAGGAGTGTGTCTATGGGAAAGTTTGACCATTTTTCCAGAAGTTCACTTGTGAGGTCATGCACTGATGCTGTAGAGAAGGCCTGGCTAAAAGTCTGCGCTCTAATTCATCCCAAAGGTGTTCTATTGGGTTGAGGTCAGGACTCTGTGCAGGCAAGTCAAGTTCCTCCACCCCAAACTCACTCGTCCATGTCTTTATGGATCTTTCTTTGTGCACTGGTGTGCAGTCATGTTGGAACAGGAAGGGCCATCCCCAAACTGTTCCCACAAGTTGGGAGCAAAGAATGGTCCAAAATGTCTTGCTATACTGACACCTTAAGCGTTCCCTTCACTGCCACCTAAGTGTAGTATTAGAATGTCAGCATTTATTACGGTATAAAAACACTTACAAGAAGCAGAAATAATTCATGCTCATCAGTAAATGATCAGTCTCGTGATATCCGCCATCCTGGGGGCTCCTCAAGTGGTCCAGGGAGCTGGGATGAGATGTAAACTGGCTGGGACACCCCTCCATCCAGAGATTGAAGAGATCTGCACACTAACCAGCATGGACCATGGATGCGGAAGTGGCAGCAGTAAAGCATCACTAAATGAATAACTTCCGGCTTCAGGAATGAAGGTTTTGGTGAACTGGCCATATCTCAATATTTCGTTTGCCCGATCAATTAACTGCAACACAGGATTGGGTTGCACTCATGGGTTTTTTTGTTTTTTTTTTTTCATTTTTTTATAAATTCGTTTATTGAAGAAACAAAAAGGCATATCACAGTTCAAACAGAGAAATGCAATGAGCGATATCAGGCAAAAGTGAACAAACAATACATAGGTAATATTTCAGTATAGAAGATGTGACAATATGTAATGCTACACGTCAGTAACTGACTGGGAGGACAACATGGATATTGTAAGGTAATGCTCTATAAAGAGGAACACCCCTGAGACCAAGCTATGGACAAATGTAAAGTGCAAAACAAAGAGTAATAGAATATTGACCATGGTCGAGCCCCCCCCCCCCCCGGCACCCTCCGGCATCTATCACCTGGCCGGTAGCAGGCGCACAGGGGAAGTCCCCCATACAGTCATCGGGCATCCCAGCGGCCCCAGAGGGGAACAGCATATGAAATCTCTCCAGGATAGGTAACAAACAATGATGTGTAAAAAAACATGCCTATAAAAGAAATCTAGAAGTCGATAGACAGCAAAGGAAAGAGGGAGATCCAATCCGCGACATCCAAGAACAAAGCAGAATGGAGGTCGGGAAGAGAAAGAGAGCAAAAGAAGATATCAAAGGGGAAGAGAAAGTAGACTGGAAGAAGCAGGAGAGGAAGAGGAGTTGGGGGGGGGGGAGGGGCAGTCCGGCCCAAGGACAGCAGCACCCTTAGATCAAAAGATCACGGTATTCCGCTGTAAACGTGAATTCATTTCTCTCTGTCACCGTGCTCCGCCACCATCAGGTCTTCCATCTCATTGATACATTTCATCTTACGGAGCCACATGGCTATAGAAGGGGGCTGAGTCTGTTTCCAGAGAGGGGGGATGCAACTTTTTGCCGCCGTAAACAACAACGGCAGGATTGATTTCTTATAAGATGCCCTCTGAAAATCATGGTGGTGAAGAAGGAAGAGGGCCGGGTCCAGGGTGAGCGGGTGATCAGTGAATTTTTGGGCTATGCGAAGCACCGAGGCCCAAAAGGGCTGTAGCCCCTCGCAGGACCAAAAAACATGGAGGTATGAGCCCACCTCCCTACCACACCTCCAGCAGGTGACGGCACATGTCTGGAACATCCGACGAAGCCTCGTCGGGGTATAATGCCACCGGGTCAGGCATTTGTAGCCCACTTCTTGGTAGCGTGAACAGATCGAGGTTTTGTATGCAAAGAATAAAAGGCGGTCAACTTGATGGTCGGTAAAAGTCAGACCGAGATCCTGTTCCCAGCGCGCAATATACGGAGGACGGGATGGTGCCTCCTGCGTGACCAAAGCCCTATAAACCAGGGAAATAGTATGCCGTAGAGGAGATGAGTCAGAACAGAGCTCCTCGAAATAAGTGAGACGTCTGGTGAACAAGCGTGCCGGCGGCAGGGACTGCAGGAAATGGGAAAGTTGGACCTGCTGCCAGAATGATAACATAGAAAAAGAAGTATCGGAGTGCAGGAGAGACCTAGAGATCCACTCTCCATTTCGTATGAAGTGGCGAGCCTGTCCAAGGCCGGCAGCCCCCAAGGACCGAAAGCCAGGGCACTCCAGTCCCGGCAGAAAGTCCAAATTACCGACAACCGGGAGAAGGGGGGATGGCAGAGTTGCTAGTTGGCCCCCATGACACAGCCGCCTTCCAACTTTCAGCGTAGGGCCAATGGTCGGGTGAGTAGACAGCTCCCTGGGAACGGAGGAAGGAGTCCATAGCAACAATTCCGGAGGAGACTCCACTGAAAGCCGCTCCAACCGTACCCACTGCTTCAGTGAGCCGTGACGGTACCAATCAAGGATGCGAGACATGTGGCAGGCCTCGTAGTAGGCCACTGCGTCCGGCAGGGCCATACCGCCACTTAATTTAGGCATGCGGAGAACACGAAGGGCCAACCGTGGGGGGCCTCTAATCCACAGGAAGTCTCTAAACAGTTGGTTTATCTTCTTAAGGAAATGGGATGGGACAGCAACCGGCAAGGCCTGGAACACATACAACAAGCGGGGCATCACGTTCATTTTGAGAACATTACAGCGCCCAAACCACGAAAATCTGCCGGTTCGCCACTCGTCCACATCCTTCTTAATTCGAGCCATTAGGGGAGGAAAATTACAGTCATAGATTCTGTCAGGGCAATCCGGAAGAGAAATCCCCAGGTATTGAATATGAGATGACCCCCACTTAAAGGGGAAATCACGTCGAAGAAGAGTGGCAAGAGTGGTCGGTATCGCCACCGCCAGTGCCTCGGATTTAGCTTGATTGATCTTATAAAATGAAAGAGACTCGTAATTACGAAACTCACGCATCAAGTTGGGGAGGGAAAGAAGAGGCTTGGTGAGAAAAAAGAGGAGGTCATCCGCGTACGCCGCCACCTTCGAGGATTCCGTCGCCGACATCTCCAACCCAGTGACGTCCAAATTAGCTCGCACCGAGCGCAGAAATGGCTCCAGTGTTAGAACAAAGATCAGTGGGGAGAGGGGACAGCCCTGACGAGTACCGTTAGAAATAACCAAGGGTTCAGATAGAGAACCGTTAACTCGAACTCTCACTGAGGGAGCAGAATAAATAGCCCGAATCCAGGACATTAGGCGGTCCCCCATCCCCACATGCTCCATTGTGGCAAAAAGGAAGTCCCAGTTCACCCGGTCAAATGCCTTCTCGGCATCTGTTGACAGAACTAAAGTCGGGATTCGTCGGGAACAGGCAAAGTGCACCAAGTCAATTGCCTTGGTAGTATTGTCTCGGGCCTCCTGAGAAGCGATAAAGCCCACCTGGTCATTGTGGGAGCAGCGGAGCCAGCCTAGAGGCCAAAACCTTAGTAAAGAGCTTTAGGTCAACATTCAGAAGCGAAATCGGTCTATAACTCGTACAAAGGAGGGGGTCCTTCCCCTCCTTGGCGAGAACCGTGATGTTTGCCCGGAGCGAATCTGTCGGGAACCTCGCCCCCTCACCCGCCGAGTTGTACGCGGCAAGGAAGTGAGGCGAGAGGAGATCGCTAAAACATTTATAGTAACGGAGGGAGTAACCGTCTGGGCCCGGGGCCTTGCCCGTCTGCATCGCTGTCATAGCCATCAGAAGCTCGTCGGGTCTTATAGGTTCGTCTAACTTCTCCACCTCTTCCTCCGGAATGGAAGGGAGGCCTGACCCAGAGATATAAGACCGGATCGCCTCCAGTTTGGCTTCACTAGAGGACGGCTCCAAGGCAGGCGACAAATTATAAAGAGTAGAATAGTACTGTCGGAAGGATTCTGCAATATCCGCCGTAGAGTGCACCCTCCGGCCCGAGGAGGTCGCGATCTCCGGGACAAAAGTATGGGCCCTCTGCTTACGAAGAGCCCGCGCCAACAGTTTCCCGCATTTGTCTCCGTGTTCGTAGAATGTCCGTCGACATTTGGCCAATGCGGCCTTCGCACGATAGAGGACTAAGGAACGTAGTTGATCCCGGAGAACAGTGAGTTCCTGAAGGGTAGACTGGGCCTGGGATCGCTTGTGGACCAACTCAAGTTTGCCTATGTTAGTAAGGAGGTCACACATCTGTTGGACCCTCTCCTTCTTGCGGCGTGACCCGATCTTGATGAGGACTCCGCGCATGTAGCTCTTGTGCGCCTCCCACACCATCAGAGGGGGACTCTCGGCTGTCACGTTGGAGGCAAAAAAGTTCCGAAGCTCCGTGCTCATCTCCTCCATAATAGCAGAATCCTGGAGGAGGCTGTCGTTCAACCGCCACTGCCATTGTGGGTCCATAAGGACCGGAGCGTGGTCAGATATGGTAATGGAGCCAATAGATGCAGAAAGGACGTTGGGAAGCAAGGCCTGAGGCAGTAAAAAGAAATCGATGCGGAAATAAGACGCATGTGGAGGGGAATAGAATGTGTAGTCCCGCACCCCTGGGTTGAGAATGCGCCAGGGATCCACCAGACGAAAGGCATAGTACAGCTTTTTGAAGCGCTTCAGAGCAGAATAGGAAAGATGAGATGAGCCTCTAGAGGTATCCACTACTGGATCCAGCGCCAAGTTAAAATCTCCCCCAAGAATGATCTGCCCCTCTGCAAATTCTGCAAGCTGTGAGAGCAAAGATTCAAAAAACGACACCTGGTTAGTATTGGGAAAATAAAGGTTAACTAATGTAACCATCCTGGTCCCCAGACGCCCCTTCACAAAGAGAGCACGGCCTGAATCGTCACTCCACGAGTCCGAGAGCATCCATGGGACGAGATTATGGAGCAGTATACAAACCCCCTTAGTCTTGGAATCAGAAGAGCAGCTGTGATAGACCACGGGATACCGACGGTCTCCTAGCTTAGGGATCTTGCTAGACTTAAAATGAGTCTCCTGTAAAAAACCAACCTGGGTACGGAGGCGATGAAGATCAGAGAGAACTATCGAACGTTTCTCAGGGGTATTCAGTCCCTTAACATTCAGAGAGACCAGGCGTATCGGGTCCGCCCGGGGGGAAGCCACCCCCCCCCACCCCAAACAACAGAAAAAAAAAAAAAAGGGAGGGAATAAGGAGGGGAGCGAGGAAAGAAAAAGGAGGGAGGAATAGATGGAAAAAGGAAGAGAAAGAGGAGGTGCACAACCAGTGCACCGGAGATATGTGCTACAGTGCCAAACGCACTAGAGAGACCTAGTCTCCAGGAACCGAGAGGTTCGACCCACAGGGCCCAAATAACGGGCAGAGCAGGTGGGACCTCAGGGAACACCCTACGTGGGGAATGAGGAGGGACACCACAAGGAGAGGAAGGTGGCCACTCCCCAGACCTCCCCAAACCGGTACCATAAAACAACTTATAAGTATACAGGCAATATAAAGGAAAACATAGTGCAATAACCCAAGAGCAGTAGCAAGGGAACCCGCGAGGGCAGAGGAACCCCGCATCCGCGAGCAGTGACATACAACAACAGCAGCCCAAGGGGGAGGGGGGAGGGGGGAGGGGGGGGGAACAGGACATGGGGGGAAAGACAGGGAAAGAGAGGGAGGAGGGGGAAACATGATGCAACCAGCAGATTATTATATCGGACGAGTCAGGCAATAAGCGTACCGCAACCCGACTGCAGGGGATGCGAGTAAGGCCAGGCGGATACCACCCTCATATGCCTGGAAACCAATTGTGCCTCACGGACAAAGAAAGCATAGCAATATGAAAGATCTGCGTAAAGCACCCCTGTCGAATATGGTGGCGGAGAAACGGCGCCAGTACAGCACTCCGGACACTATGTAAGGAAGACAGTTAACACTGCCTTGGTATGAAGCCCCAAACTGCGCTATCTTCACGCCCTCTCTCTGCGCACCACCTCGCTAATAAACTCGTTACAGTTAGAGAGGCATATAAATAAGAGCAGAATCGAGAAAACATCATGGTATGGAAATAGAACTAAATTGAGGCATGGAGAAAGCGAACAGAGAGGAGAGGGGAAAGGGTGGATGAGGTGGGAGAGGGTGGATGAGGGGGCAGAGGGGGGAGGGGGGGTGGAGGAGGGGGAGAGGGGGGGAGGGTGGAGGAGGGGGAGAGGGGGGAGGGGAGGGGGGGGGAGAAGGGGGAGGGGGGAAGGGGGAGGGGAGGGGGGAGAGGGGGAGGGGGGGGAGAGGGGGAAGGGGGGGGAGAAAGGGGGGGGGGGAAAGGGGGGGTGGAGGGAGCGGATCCTCCCCAGCACAGTAAACCTTAGCAGCCATCGACATATCCCTGAGTGTGGACATCTAACAATAGCAGAAAATAAAATAAAAGACAGTGAGCACAAGCAAGGGGTGCATCCATACAGGAGGAGGTCCGAGGCCATCCAGTGAGTGCGACATAGCATAGAAGGGCTTGACAGTAGGGGAAGAGCCCCAGCGGCCAGTGCAGTCCTCCACAATCCGCAGATCGGTCACCGACATTCACCCACACGGGGACAGCAGGCAAGGAGACCCACCCCATGACCCCAGTGTTCATTGTTCCGGGCGGGTTCTCCAATAAATCAAAGTACCGGGGGTCAATGGGTGCATAAAGCCGTGCATGAGATGGACAGCCACAGATGGCAAATGCGGACCCGTACCCCCTACTCCATGCCTAGTGCAGCAGGCTGCCGGGACAGGCCAGCATGGGTGGAGGGGGTCAGTACAAATGGAAAAAAAAAGGGGGGGATAATGGGGGGGGAGATGAAGAGAGGAGGGGGGGGTCCCCTGAGGGGATCAACACAGGGCCAAAGTCAAACTCACGGCTGCAGGAGTCCACATCTGCGCGCTTCAGGGCTCCGGTGATGTCAGCTCAGGACCAGCGGGCCGGGACCCCGAGATTCCCCGAGAGCGCCTCTGCCCTGAGAAGCGGGGCCTCGAGGAGCTGCCGCTAGAGGAGTGAACCTCACGATCCGGGAGTCTCGCCAGCCAGTTCGGGAGTTCAAGCGGGGACATGTCGGCAAACCGGAACAAAGCTGGCAGATCTTCGTGCCTGCGAAGAGCAAAGGAGGCGCCATTCCGCCGTACGTTGAGCTGAAGGGGGAACCCCCATCTGTAGGTGGCATCCCGAGATCTGAGCCGCTCCAGGAGAGGCTTCAACATAGCCCTGCGGCTCAGTGTGCCCCTGGAGATGTCCGGCAAGATAGTGACTTGGGCCCCATCGAAGTCCACTGGGCCCTTCAACCACGCCGCCCTCAGGATCTGTTCTTTCACTGTGAAACGGTGTAAACGACAGATTACATCCCCCGGTCTGGCGGCGTCCTGTGAGCAGGGGCCCAGGGCCCAATGAAGGCGATCAAATACGAATTCCACAGGGGGGTCTTGCGGTAGAACGTCGGACAGAATGGCCTGAACTGTGGCCACAAGGTCCTCACGGCCAGTGGCCTCGGGAACGCCCCGGAGCCGCAAGTTGTTACGGCGGTTCTCCATGTCCTCGAGCCGCAGCTGCTGCTCTGCCAAAGCATCCGCGTGGGAGGCCTGCTCCCGCTCCAGACGGGCAACCCGGGATTGCAAGTCCTCCATAACAGATTCCCCAGCCGTCACTCGGGCAGTCACTTGCGATACATCTGCCGTGATCGCCGCGAAGTCTCGGCGGTGCTGTTCCGTCACCTGGGCCACCATGGCCTCCATATCTTGCTTGGTAGGCAGGGATCGGAGTAAAGCCCAGATGTCCCGTTCCTCCGCCGGATCCGTCACCAAGGAGGGCAGCGGGGACGTCAGAGAGCCCTGGGACATCATCGCTGGTATGGAGGGTCGGGTGGAGGCAGCCGCCGATAGCGGGGAGATGGTGGGCGAGGCAAGACCGCGGCTCGGGCCTACCACTGGAGACCGCGACCCCTGTGCCGTGGAGTCCTGGAAGAAGCTGCGGATGGGAGCTGAGGAGGATGCCCTAGAAGCAGTCTTCGTTCTGCGGCGTTTATAGGTGCTCATGTCAGCCTGTATAGCGAATATCAACCGGCTAGGGAGGCTAGGGAGCGGGAGCACCAGGAGAAGACGTCCTCACACCGCCATGACCTAGCCACGCCCCCCTTTTTTTTCATTTAAGAAGATGGTTTATTAATTATATAGCAGATTACAAATATAGATCAAGCATATTTCGTGTCATACAATGAATATTGTACATCAGAGTTAAAAAAAAAAACCCTTATCTTAGAATAAAATAAAATGAGAAAAAATAATAAAAACAGCGAACATACGACAGAGCATCAACTGGTTGGAATGTCAGGTAAGAGCTCAAAAAAGTGTCATAAATTACCTAGAAAGAAATAATCTTTTGGTGCATATTCAACATCACAAAACAGAAGTACAGTCATCAACAAATGAAACCATAAAACATCAATGAAACTTAAATTTGTAAATAATCTGTCTAAAATAAGCTGGGAAGGGGCCAAGCACGGGACATTAAGCCAACATTTCCATATAGACTGGAATTTCTTGGAAGTGGGTCTATGGTGATGGGTATTCTTTTCCCTAACGAGAAGGTATTTTACCTGCTCAATCCATTGTGTACACCTTGGTTTACATGACTGTCTCAGCCGTCCAGGACTCCCCTCTTCATTGTGCAATACGTTTCCTTGCCAAATTTAAGAGACAAGTGACAGCTATGTAAATAGATGGGATGTATTTCTCAACTTCAAGTGCCCCTAAAAGAAAAATCAATGGATCCATAGGGAGTCGTACGTCATATGTCTGATTAATTACAGTGATAATTTCTCCCCAGTAATGAACAAATTTGGGGCATTTCCAAATCATATGTATAAAGTCACCAGTATGAGCTGTACACTTAGGGCAACTAGGAGAGTCCCTTCTTCCCAAGGCGAATAACTGTTTTAAGAAGAGAAAGCTTACCAAACCCACCGGAACCTATAGTAAGCAACCCCAAGCGCTTGCTAGGTTGCATGCTTGGGCTAGCATTCACTGCCTTAGCAACCGCGGAGTGAGAGCGAGGCACGGCCGGGTGAGAGGTCAGCGGAGAGACACCGAGCCAGGCAGCAAGCGGCTCGGAGTCACCGGGAGAAAGTAAGATTTATAAGAAGACAACGAAGGCTTTAAATGGGTACGAGCAACTGTAACCCCTTCTAGTGGGATTTTGCTTCTCTCCCCCTATGCTGCCGAGCCTTAATGGTTTTAGTTGGTGTGGAATCCGGTCTGGGTGTGCGGATCAAAGACTAATTCTTCAGGCTTTTATTGCTCAGGCACGAGAGTGTTTTGGACCACAGCATCTGGTGAGTGGGCATTTCTCCTCCCCCCTTGGAGCACGGTGGTGGTGGTGACCCTTTGAAAGCTACACATGTTTACCAGAACATCCCAGGATATATGTTGAATGATCATGGACTGATTGTTATCAATATCATTCTCCTGATGCTTTTGTGACATCTGTGCAGTATTGGACTTTGTGTAGTCTTACTAGTTGTGAATAACTGTTTTGGTGTGCGATATCTGTGGTATAGAATGAATAGCTGGGACAACTTTTGTACAACTGACACCAACACCAATGGCAAAGCCACTAAAGCTGTCTCCAAAGTTTCTCCATCTATGGAACCTAGATCTGTTTCCCATTTCCTTCTACTTGGCAACAAAGCCAGATCCTGATTTTGCCTCAGTAGATGTGAATAAATACTGCAGATGGCTCCCTTTTTATCTGCTTCTGACATGAGAGTATCTAAAAAATAGGATTCAGTCAGACAGAGAACAGAGTTCCCAGCCTGTGTTTGCAACGCATGCCATGATTTTAAATATTGGTAAAAGGAACGTCAAGAAATGTTAAACTTCTCTCTCAGATGGTCAAAAGATTTCAGAACAGTACCCCTATAGAGTTGAGGAAGAAATCTACTATCAGCCGATGCCCATCGTTGAGTGTCAGTAATTTATATAATTCAGCATAAGATCTATTGCCCAAAATAGGAGTACATTGGAGAAACCCAACTAAACCTAATTGTCGTTTGACCATTTTCCATGGGTGTAAAAGTAGAGTTACTGTCGGGCAGCAGGCAATCCCATTTCTAAATGTGAAAAAGCAGAGTAGACCGTGTCAGAGCCTGTGAGCTAATTTTCTAGAAGGATCTACAGTGTTAGGCAAGGCCCAATCCACCAAATGCTGAATCTGAGCTGCATAAAAATAGGTTTGAAGATGAGGCACTGCCATATCTCCCTGGTCTTTAAGGTATTGTAAGGTAGAGAGTTTAATTCTGGCCAGTCCCTTCTTCCACATCAACTCTCTAAATTGTGAGTCTATTCTTAAGAACCAAAAAGTGAAGAATATTTATAGGACAATTGTGCAATACATAGAGAAGTTGAGGTGCCCATATAATTTTAATAAATTTTACGCGACCAGTTGCTGATAGTTGGAGTCTACACCAGCTAGCGCATTTACTTTTACATTTTTGTAGGATTGATTTAAGATTTAAGGAGAGATAATCTTGTAGGTTGGATGTGACTACAACACCAAGATATCAAAAGGAGGGTACCACAGATATCTGGGAGGCTCCTGTTGGCAGACAAGCAGACAGAGGGTCCAATGGAAGGAGGACAGATTTTTGCCAGTTTATGAAAAATTCAGAATATAATCCATATTCCTCTATAAGGGTCATTGTCACCGCCAGTGAGCCAGCAGTGTCCCCCAGATACAATAACGCGTCATTAGCCCCCAATCATTGCCGCCAAGGGTTCTAATGCCAGGGCAAAAAGCAGGGAGGGACAATGAGAGAAAGTCTCTAAAAGGGAACCATTGATACATATACTCGCCAGTGGTTCCACATAGAGAAGCTTTATCTAGGCTATAAAACAGCTTCCATGGTGGATATTATGAAGGACAGCCCATAGATAATCCCACTCAATGCTGTCAAACGCTTTAGCAGCGTCAAGGGACAGGATTGCTCTATTACCCGGTCAAGAGGAAGCTGTAAGTTTAAATATAGACGCCTAATGTTTAAGTAATAGATCTTGTGGAGATAAAACCCGATTGGTCTATGTGTATTCATTTTTGAATAACAGTAGCCAGTCTGGTAGCCAGTACATGGGCTAGTAACTTAACATCAGAATTTAGTAGTGATATCGGTCGGTAAGAGTCTGGGTATAATCTATCTTTGGCAGAATTAGGGATCACTACAATAATAGCCTTATTCATTGAAGTTGGGAGTTTGCCCTCATCCAAAGCTGTATTAAAATATTTAGGTAACCGCCAAAGTAAGGGCTTGTTATACAGTTTATAAGTCTCAGCGGGAAATCCATCAGTGCCTGGCGATTTGTTATTAGCCATGCCAGCCACCGCTAGGAAAAGTTCCTTTCTAGCATGTTAAATGCCCCCTTAACTTTAATCTTGAGAATTAACCTGCGGGAGAAGGCAGCGATCTAAAAATTGGCTCAGTTCAGTAAAGGTGAGCAACACCTTGGAAGAATATAGGTCAGTATAGAATTGACAAAAAAATTCAGAGATTTGGTCTTGCTGATATACAACCCTACCAGTAGGGTCAGTTATAGCATATACAGTATATGGGAAACTTCCTGCTAAAATTTATTGATGGCAGCAAGGAGGTGGCCTGTGTTCTCCCCTTCATCAAAATATTTCTGTTGTGTAAAAAAACTTTTATTTTCTGCAATGGTGAGGGACACTTGTGCATAAAGGGTTTGGGCATCTAACCACCCCTGTTCTGTAGTGTCTGTTGGGTTTGTTACATAAGCCTCCTCCATCTCTCTGGCCATAGTAAGGACTTGCATTTCCCACTTTTTAGTAAAAGTTTTTATTCCGTGAAATTTGTTTAATAATAAGTCCCCTCAGGTTAGCCTTATGGGCATCCCAGATTACTCTAACCAAGGTTGAACTAGCATTTTGTTGCAAGAACAGGCTAAGGGCATCAGGGATACTATCAGTTTCTGGAAAAAGGGCAAACCAAAAAGGATTACCCTTCCATAGTTTAGTCCTCTTTGTTTGTTTTAGATCAATTTCTACCCCTAGAGGAGAATGATCGGATATATTACGAGGGGCATAGTCAGAGGAAGATATCAAAGGTAAAGCTAGGATGTTGCCAATACATAAGTCTATATGGAACAAACATTTCTCTGTCGCTCATTGACAGACGCAGACTTCTTGATTAATATCAGTAGGGATATACTGCCCCCTACAGGAGTAGGACACTAGGCAGGAAAAAAGTTCTGGCCACACCTTATGGGCAGTCCCAGGGGGTATATCCTCTCTCTCCCTGCTACAGGATGTCAGTTTTTATCTGCCTAAACGGGAGTAAGGACCTAAGTTCCTTGCTGGGATCTCTGGTCCTGGCAAGCTTTTTTAGATAAATCTTTTTTAGTTAGCTTTTTTTTCTCCAGTTTGTTCCTGTGAGATCTTCAAGCAATTATGCCAGATCTGGGCGACGGGCTGGATGTTGAGATCTGGTGGTCACCCCAGCCGGCCTATGAGCGCGTGCAGGCCCTAGCTCCGCGCTGGGTCGGCCGCGACATAGTCCCACTGGACGGGGACTGGCCCCGCGAGTTAAACATCTCGCCAGGTCGACTACGACCAGTCGGAATCTGAGTCGCGGCGTCCGTATTGGCCGACAGCCCCCCCCCACCTCGGTGGAGAGGGGTTCTGTCAGGAGTTGGTGCCCGCCTGTTCCGGTATGGTGAGTAAATGTTTCCCCCCTGCTCCTCATGGTTGACTCTGGGTTGGACCCGGGCCCCTCCCTGGGACGGTCGGACCCACACTAATCTGGGTTCCCCTCTGTTCCCCTGTGCACCCTCCCCCTGTGGTGTCCCTCTCCCCCCTCCCTTCCCCCCTATGGGGGGGTGTTTGTGTGTGTGTGTGGGGTGGCTAGCCGTTCATGCAAGCCGCTAAGGGGGCAGGGGGGGCCCGAGTGCGGACGGCTGTTGTGCGGGGGGCTTCCTCCCTGGCTTCCCAGGGCCTACCTGCCGATCGATCGTCTGTTAGTGAATGTGGGGACCCCCCCTTCCCACCGCAGCGTGCGGGGCCGCCATTTGTCTGGAGTCCCTCATGTGGCTCATGGGGGCGGCCATCTTGGTACACCCAGCTAGTTTTGTTTGCAGAGCTGGGCAGCTGTGGGAGTTACTGAGGGCGTGTGAGGGGGAGGAGCCCCTCCCTAGACCCGGGAAGATTGCTCCACAGGACTTGTCATGCAGACAAACACTGAGAGTAGTCCTGTTAAACTCTGGTGCATCGTGTGGTGAGCCTTTTGGGAGTCTCTCTCTCTCTGAGGGGGTCTAGAGGCACGCTGTCTGACCATTGAGGGGCGCTGCAGCACTGGGTGACATTTTGCAAAAAAAAAAAAAAGTTTTTTTTTTTTTAATTTTGTCATATTTTGCTGACTGGTTCCCCTGGTGTTGCCATGGACCCTGCTTCACATGTGTCCCCCTCCGATTCTCCGCTCACCATTGATGTGCTTTCGGCGGTCCTGGAGTCATTTGTGTCCCGGGTGGAGGTGGCCTGTCAGGGACGGGGGGCTAAAAAGCGACCCCCGCCGACCCCTGTCTTGTCTGATGCCTCAGATTCTGATCCTGAGCCAGTCTCTGCTACTGCGGGTTCCTCCTCTGGGGCTGCTGTCTCGCGCCCCGTCTCCTCTGAGGAGGATGACCTTTCTGCCTCCGCCATAGCGCAAGACAAGTCACTGGTGGAGGCACTGATTGTGTCTGTCTGGGAGACCCTAAAACTGGAGGTTGCACCTGCGGATGCAGCTCATACGGAAGTTGCCTTTGGCACTCGCAAGCCCTCCAGGGTGGCAAAGGTGTTTCCCTTTCCCAAATGCTTTGACGATATCATTAAAAAGGAGTGGGTCTGTCCAAAACGACCCCCTGGGATGCCCAAACGGATTGCTAGGCGCTACCCGTTTGAAGAGTCCCTCCTTAAGAAATGGACGGTGCCACCTTCGGTGGATCCGCCGGGTTCCAGACTAAATAAGGCTACTGTTATCCCATTGGAGGATTCCCCGTCTTTTCGGGATCTGGTTGATCGTAGGGCGGAATCTGTGTCCCGTTCCATATTCTCCCTGGCACGGTTGGCCTTGAGGCCAGTGTTTACCATTGCTCTGGTTTCGCAGACGTTGACGGAATGGGCCAAGCTGTTACGCCATGACCTGGAGGGAGAAGTCTCCCCCCTGCCGTGACGGATTTGCTGGAGCAGATGGTGCAGGGGCTACAGTTTGTTTGTAACGCCGCACTGGACGCTGCTCAATTGCTGGGGCGTGTGTCAATCTCGGCGGTGGTCCTCTGGCGCAATGCTATGGTTGAAGTGCTGGTCGGCGGATCAGGCTTCCAAAAAAGCCTTGACTGATCTCCCTTTTCAGGGGGATCGCCTGTTTGGTGCTACCTTGGATGAGATTATTAAGGATCTCACTGGGGGCAAGAGCACCTTTCTACTGCAGGCTAATAAAGGTAAGGAACCTCGTCGTAGACAGGGACCTTCCTTTACAGCTCACAAGAAGTTTTTTCGCTCCTCCGGGGCGGGCGATAAGGCAAAGTCCTCCAAAGCCCCCCCGGGGGGTTTCAAGAGACCCTGGTCTGGTAAGCAAAAATCCGGTCCTTCCAGACCTGAGGATAAAACCGCTTCAGCCTGAAAGTGCACCCCACCCAGATCAAGGGTGGGAGGGTGTCTTCGCCGGTTCCCGGACCCTTGGCTCTACAGTACTCAAGACAAATGGGTTCACGAGGTCATACGGTCAGAACACAAGATCGAGTTGCGATCGTTTCTACCGGTGCGTCCTTCCCTTCCAATATGCGACTGTCCCCGAATCGCCTAATGGCTCTGTTGGGGGCAGTGCAGCACTGGATGTAAATGGCGCCCATAGAGGGTGCCTATCTTCACGTTCCCATTTACGCAGGACACCAGCGGTATCTGCGCTTTGCGGTGGGAGCGGACCATTATCAGTTTGTGGAGTTACCCTTTGGTCTCACCTCTGCTTTCCGGGTCTTCACCAAAATTTGGGCCCCAGTCCTGGCTTTGTTGCAGCAGCGGGGCATATCGGTCCTGGGCTACCTGGACGACCTCCTCTTTTGTGCGGAGTCTCCGCAGGCTCAGTGTCATACGCGGACTCTCCAAAAGGAGATTCTTCCCAAATGGAACTGGAATTCCGATTTCCTAGACAATCGGATCCGGCTGAGCGAGCGGACCAGGTAGTTTCTGGTTTGGGGGCCTCGGTCTCCGATGCTCAGTCAGGGGAAGCCCTTTTCTCCGAAAATATCCAGGTTATCGATAAATGTGTTGGTACTGAAAGCGATCAGGTTTTGCCTGGTTCACCGGACCAGGCATCTTCAGGGCTGCTTGGTTTGGATTCAGTCGGACAATGCCGCGGCCGTGGCCTATGTCAACCATCAAGGGGACACCAAGAGTGTTCTAGCGGCCGTGGAAGTGGCCAGCATGTTTTGGGCGGAACAGTTCTTTCCCGGCTCTGTCTGCAGTTCACGTTTTGGGTATGGAAAATTGGCAGGCGGACTTTCTCAGCTGTCAGACCTTGGATCAAGGGGAATGGCCTCTTCAGGTCAGGCTGGTCGCAGACGCTCCTTGGCGACTTCCTCTCAGGGAAGAGCCGCTGTCTCAGGGACCAATCGTCCATCCTGCTTTACGATCACTGACTTTGACGGCTTGGCTGTTGAGAGCCAGGTGCTGAAGGACAGGGGTTTGTCTGCTTCAGTTATTCCTACTCTGATTAAAGCGAGGAAAGCGACTTCCAGAAAAGTCTATCATCGCACATGGAAGTCTTATAACGAGTGGTGTGAATCCCTTGGGTTTCCTCCACGTTCTTACTCGGTGGCTCGGATATTGGCCTTTCTGCAACGGGGGGTTGAGCAGAAGCTGGCCTTGAGCACTATCAAGGGTCAGGTCTCAGCATTGGCAATCTTCTTCCAGAGGCCACTGGCTACTCATTCTTTGGTGCGGAATTTCATCCAGGGGGTGCGGCACCTGGCTCCTCCGGTGCGCGCGCCCTTGCCACCCTGGGATCTTAATTTGGTGTTGTCAGTTCTCCAGAAACCTCCCTTTTAAAATATTAGGGAGATTCCTTTGCTTACCTTATCCCAGAAGGTGGCCTTTTTGGTGGCTATCACTTCTGCACGCAGGGTGTCGGAATTGGCCGCATTGTCCTGTCGTTCCCCATATCTGGTGGTTCATAGGGATAAGGTGGTTCTTCGTCCGAATCCATCCTTCCTTCCTAAGGTGGTTTCAGAGTTTCATTTGAATGAGGATATTGTGTTACCTTCCCTGTGTCCTAAGCCCAGTCATCCTCTGGAGTTTGCGTTACACTCCTTGGATGTGGTTCGGGCGATCAGGGTGTACTTGGCTACTACTGACTCTTTTCGTAAGGCCGATTCACTTTTTGTGATCACGGATGGCCCTAGAAAGGGGTTGCCTGCGTCTGCCGCGACTATCTCCAGATGGATCAGTCAGACGGTGGTGCAGGCTTATTCTATTAAGGGTCGGGTTCCTCCGTTCCCTGTTAAGGCACACTCTACTCGGGCTCTTAGTGCTTCCTGGGCCTTCCGCCATCAGGCGTCGGTGCTTCAGGTTTGCAAGGCGGCTACCTGGTCGTCGGTTCATACCTTTACAAAATTTTATAAAGTTGATGTGCTGGCATTGGCGGATGCCTCTTTTGGCCGCAAGGTCCTGCAGGCTGCTGTTTGAGGGGACCGTTGGTCTACCTCGGGGGTTTTTTGTTTTTTTTTAGTTGGGTCTCATCCTTTTGTTCGATGAGTCCTTGATGCTTCTGGTTGGCTCCGGTTGGGCCTTCTGGATTGGATTTTTATTTCTGTTATCCCACCCCTCATTTGTGGCACTGCTTTGGGACGTCCCTACTGATATTAATCAAGAAGTCTGCGTCTGTCAATGAGCGACAGAGAAAGTTGGATTTTTGACTTACCGTAAAATCCTTTTCTCTTAAGCTCATTGACAGACGCAGGACCCGCCCCTCTATTTTTGAGTTGGTTTGGGTTAAATTCTCTGACACTGCTTTGTTACATAACTGACATCCTGTAGCGGGGAGAGAGAGGATATACCCCCTGGGACTGCCCATAAGGTGTGGCCAGAACTTTTTTCCTGCCTAGTGTCCTACTCCTGTAGGGGGCAGTATATCCCTACTGATATTAATCAAAAAGTCTGCGTCTGTCAATGAGCTTAAGAGAAAAGGATTTTACGGTAAGTCAAAAATCCAATTTTATGTGCAGCTAAATAGCAGGAGAAATTTTTTTTTTAGGATTTATTTTCCTCCACACATCTCTCATACCTATTTCAGTCAGGAATCTTGCACAGGGGGAGGGGCCTCCAGGATATGACTGGTGAGCAGATCTAGGGGCTAATCTATCTAACTGTAGATTCAAACAATTATTAAAGCTCCCCCATCATCCAAACTGGAATGCCAGGGTGTCTGGAAAGAAAGTGTTCAAATTGTTTTAGGATGTCTAGAGAGAAGGGTGGAGGAATATATATATATATATACGGCAGCAATAATACATAGCATTTCTGCTAGTTTACAAAGCAAGAAAACAAATCTCCCAGCATCCTTTATAACCTCTGGAAGTATTTAAAGAGTATTGCATTGTCTTATACTGCTGGTGGGCTAGAAGAGATAATTTATCTTTAAACAGGTGAGTTTCCTGCAAGCATATAATCTGGCCTATAGTGTATTGAAGATGGCAAGACGTTTCACTCCACTATTCATTCCAAGAGACTAATGTACAGGAATCTCCCATAATGTGGCGTAAAGATATAATAGTAGGAGAAATATAATAGTCAGAAGGCAGTAAGGGCAAATTAGATAATTAGTAATGGAGTATTTCCAATATTGTAGCTGGCAACACATACTCCTCCAAGACAAAAGGGCAAACCTTCTCAGCTGCCACGACTCAGATATACACCAAAGAAAGCCATTAAGATAAATTTCAGCGTCAATGACACTTTCAGTCACTCCAAGGGCCCAGGACAGGCCAGCCAGGCACTCATCACAACAGGTAATGAGTGTGAGAGTGAGAAATCGTAGAATCTTTGGGAACTCAAAAGAAAAAACATATATAGAAGATAAAAAAATGGTATCAAACTGTCCACGCAGGACTAATTGGTCGGGGGGTCGGTCCCTCAAACAGGACCAAGACTGGGAGAACAAATAATGTACCAGTGGTAACTTGAAATATAACTGGAATATCAGGGAATAATATATACTTTCTTCGCCTTACTAGCATAAACGAAAGTCTTCCATTTTGCAAGCTTGCAGAAAGAAGTGGAAACCACACAGTGTTGATCATGACTTTGGTCCTCGATGAAATTTAAGTGGCAGCTGAGTTTTTCAGGGTATGTTCCACCTGGTCGAGCCATTGCATTACAGAAGTAGGGTTATCAAGAAATCAGGTCTCATCATTTACAACCATGTGAAGACGGGCAAGGTATAGCATCACATAGGTGACATTCAATTGGCGGAGCCTTTGCTTCACTCCATTAAATGTAGCCCTTCTGCGCTGGAGACCCGCAGAAAATCTGGATATAAAGATACTTTCATGTTATCTGCTATAAGAGAGGCACTCATGGTTCTGACTTTGGCAAGTAAAATATCACGATCACGGAAGTTAAGGAGCTTATAGAGGAATGGGCAAGCAGGTTCTCCAGGTCTAGGTGGGCGAGCTGGAACAGTTCTCAGGGAAGGTCACTGGGTTTTTACCCTCAGCTCACTCTGGGATTCCCACTGCCCATACATTATTGCACCTCAGCCTGTTCTCTAGGTCATCTAGGCAGGCTGCATGCACATTAGACAAAGTGTGAACTTGTCGGACATCTCTCTGTAATGGAGTCAGGTCATCCTCCAGTGCACTCATCCTTAGCAGGGCTGTAGTATGATCCCACAGTTTTTGTATATCCTGACCCACCAGCGTCAGTTCCTTTACTCCCTTAACCTCAGAGGTCAAAGTAGTGCTTTATTACAGGTGATTACAGCCGAGAAGATATCTCTAAACGTGGGCTCAGCTTCAGACAGCTCCTATTTCCCTTGTAAAGAATCAGAGTCATGCAGCATGTGTGTACTCATGACTTCACCGGGTAAATGATCTGCCAATTCAGAGATCCAGTCCTCCAGCATATGCTGTTCTGCAGCTGCTGCTAGGGTTTCTGTGCAGACCAAAGTTGGTTTACTAGAGAAATCCTTGTCAGCAGCCTTAGAGAACTTTTTCTGTGCTGCTTCTCTGGCCGAGTGTGGTGGGAGGCCGCCATCTTGAGGCGAGGGATCCTTTGTGGATTTAAGTTCTTAACTGTGGTGGGACATCAAGAGAGCGGGCCGAAATAGTGATTGCGGAAGCGGGGAGTGTGTGCATCCAGGAGGTGGATAAAAAGTGTCACTGTCTCAGGAGAGCGTAATCAGGATTTGTAATCAATGTTTCGGCGGTCCCTGCGTGGACCTTCCATGCGCTGCTAAGCCACACCCCACGGGTTGAACTCATGGTTGACTGGGTCCTGAACCTCAGCCCTATGTAGCACTGCTAGGTTTTCTATCATCTGGCAGGCTATACAGAACTAGGGTTGAGCGAACACCTAGATGTCCGTGTTCGACGGGTTCGGCCGAACTTTAAAAAAAAGTCCGGGTCCGTGTCCCGGACTTTTACCGAACTTTTCCCGGACACCGAACCCCATTGAAGTCAATGGGGACCCGAACTTTAAGGCACTAAAATGGCTCTAAAACACCAAAGGAAAGGGCTAGAGTGCTGCAAATGGCAGCAAAACGTAATTAAGAGCATGGCAAGTGCTCTGCAAACAAATGTGGATAGGGAAATAACTTAAAACAACAAAAAAAAAACAGAAAAATAAAACAATGTTCTTCTTCATCTCTGAAGGACGAGGCCCATATGGAGTAGGAGGGAGGTTGAGGTGGTGGTGGATGTGGCGGTGACATAGGCGTGCGCACAGGGTGTGCTGGGTGTGCCTGGGCACACCCTAATCACCTAGGGCACATAGCATTGCCAGTGAGGAGATGGGAAAGATCTCCCTGGGACCTGCTCTGCTCTATTTCTCCTTGCCTACAGGTACATGGCCCCGATACATTACTCTCCCTGCTGGCAAACACATGCATGTGTATTTCAACTTTGGGGTGCACACCTTAATGCAATAGGCTGCGCACACCTATGGGCGGTGTAGGTGGAAGCGGCGGTGGAGGAGGACCAGGGCCGGATTAACAGCATCATGGGCTTGGTGCTGAGGATTTTGAAGGGCCTTAAGGGCCGTGCCTTGCCATGCACCCAGAGGAGGAAGGGTGCAGCCATGCATGCCTAATTCAACATGGGATGCTGTCTCTGAAGCCCATAAACACATCCATGCATCGCCAACTGTCCCTCCTTGTCCGGCCTTCACGCTGTGTGGGGAGGTTCTGAGGGTGCTGCCTGGGGAAGCGAGCATAGAAGCCAGACTTCTGTGTTTACAAGTGACAGAAGAGCGGTAACAGTGAATATGGCCAACCCGGGGCCTATATAAAAGGTAGGGGCCTGGAGCTGCAGCTCCAATAGCCCCTACATTAATCTGGCCCTGAGGAGGAGGACGAGGTAGCCAACACTGCTTCTTTTCAAAAATTTTAAATGAGGGTACACCCCAAAAGAGTGAGAAAGAGCAAAAATGGAACAATGGGTGGGTAAGGTCGGTATCCATTGCTATTCTGCATAAGGTACGGAAAAGTCCCGTGGGATCCATGCCTGGTTCATTTTAATGAACGTGAGCTTGTCCACATTGTCTCTGGACAGGCGGCTGCGCTTGTCTGTTATAACGCCCCCAGCCGTGCTAAATACCCGTTCAGATAATACACTGGCTGCAGGGCACGCCAGCACCTCCAAGGCGTAAAGGGCAAGCTCAGGCCATGTGCCCAATTTGGAGACCCAGAAGTTGAAGGGGGCAGACCCGTCATTCACTACATGTAGGCGTGTGCACACATACTGCTCCACCATGTTGGTAAAATGCTGCCTCCTGCTAAGACGTTCCATCTGAGCTGCTGGTGCTGCTGTTTGTTGTGGCGTGCTGACAAAGCTTTTCCACATTTCGGCCATGCTAACCCTGCCTTCTGAGGTGCTGGCGGTGCCCTGGTTGCGTTGGCGACCTCCTCCTCCTCCTCCTCTGCCTTGTGCTTCCACTGTGGCCCCGCTGTCAGATGGGAATGCCAGCAGCATGGCGTCTACCAGCGTGCGCTTGTACTCGCGCATCTTGCGATCGCGCTCCAGTGAGTGAATTAAGGACGGTACGTTGTCCTTGTAACGGGGATCCAGCAGCGTGGCCACCCAGTAATCAGCACAAGTTAGAATGTGGGCAACTCGGCGGTCGTTGTGGAGACACTGCAGCATGTAATCGCTCATGTGTGCCAGGCTGCCCAGAGGCGACGAAAGGCTGTCCTCTGTGGGAGGTGTATCGTCCGTGTCCTCTGTATCCCCCCAGCCACGCACCAGTGATGGCCATGAGCTGGCCTGGGTGCCACCCTGCTGTGAACATGGTTCCATCTCCTCCTCCAGCTCCTCCTCCTCCTCATCCTCCTCATCCTCCAGAACTGTGCCCCTGCTGGACAATTGCGTCCCTGGCGTTTGCGTGTGCAGGAACCCACCCTCGGAGCCCCTTGCGAATGACTGCCCTGAAAGCCTTGGAAATGTTACCTCTTCATCCTCCTCCTCCTCCTCATCCTGTGCCACATCCTCTTCCATCATCGCCCGAATTGTTTTTTCAAGGAGGCATAGAAGTGGGATAGTTAAGCTGAGAACGGCGTCATTGCCACTGGCCATGTTGGTGGAGTACTCAAAACAGCGCAACAAGGCACACAGGTCTCGCATGGAGGCCCAGTTATTGGTGGTGAAGTGGTGCTGTTCCGCAGAGCGACTCACGCGTGCGTGCTGCAGCTGAAACTCCACTATGGCCTGCTGCTGCTCGCACAGTCTTTCCAGCATGTGCAAGGTGGAGTTCCACCTTGTGGGCACGTCACATATGAGGCGGTGAGCGGGAAGGCCGAAGTTACGCTGCAGCGCTGCCAGGCGAGCAGCAGCAGGGTGAGAACGCCGAAAGTGCGCACAAACGGCCCGCACTTTCTGCAGCAGCTCTGACATATCGGGGTAGTTTTTAAGGAACCTCTGCACCACCAAATTCAGCACATGCGCCAGGCAAGGGATGTGCGTCAAACCGGCTAGGCCCAGAGCTGCTATGAGATTTCGCCCGTTATCACACACCACCAGGCCGGGCTTGAGGCTCGCTGGCAGCAACCACTCATTTGTCTGCTGTTCCATGCTCCTCCACAACTCCTGCGCGGTGTGTGGTTTGTCCCCCAAACAGGCAAGTTGTAAAACTGCCTGCTGTCGTTTACCCCTGGCCGTGCTGAAGTTGGTGGTGAAGGTGTTACGCTGTCCGGATGAGGAGGCGGTAGAGGATGAGGAAGCGGAGTAGGAGGAGTTACGAACAGGAGGCAAACTGAAGCGCCCTGCAATCCTCGGTGGTGGAAGGATATGCGCCAAATTGCTATCCGCCTCAGGCCCATCCGCCACTGCATTTACCCAGTGTGCCGTTAGGGAGATATAACGCCCCTGACCGTGCTTACTGGTCCACGTATCCGTAGTTAGGTGGACCTTGGCACAGATGGCGTTGCGCAGTGCACACCTGATATTTTCCCCCACTTGGTTGTGCAGGGAAGGGATGGCTTGCCTGGAAAAGTAGTGGCGGCTGGGCACGACGTACTGTGGGACAGCCACCGACATAAGGTTTTTAAAACTGTGCGTCTCCACCAGACGGAATGACAGCATTTCAAAGGCCAATAATTTTGAAATGCTGGCATTCAGGGCCAGGGATCGCGGGTGGGTAGGGGGGTACTTCCTCTTCCTCTCAAGTGTTTGGGAGATGGAAAGCTGAACGCTTCCACGGGACATTGTGGAGATGGTTGTTGGTGACCCAGGTGGTGGTGTTGCTGACAGATCGTCTGTTTGCGGGGTGGCAGGTGCCGGTATCACTACAGATGTGGCTGGAGCGGCCGAGACTGCAGCAGAAGAGGAAGCAGGATGAGCCAGAGACGTTTCTTGGTTTTGAAGGTGTGTACTCCACTGCAGCTCGTGCTTTGCACTTAGATGCCTGATCATGCAGGTTGTGCTCAGGTTGAGAAGGTTCATGCCTCGCTTCAAGCTCTGATTGCACAGGGTGCAAACCACTCGTGTCCTGTCATCAGCACATTTTCTAAAGAACTTCCACGCTAGAGAACTCCTTTGAGCTGACTTTGGTGCGCTCGTTCCCTTGCTGCGTTGGGCAGTAGCGGGCGTAGTGTCTAGGGCACGGCCGCTCCGCTTCTGCACCCTGCTCCCTCTTCTGCTGTGCTGGTGGCTCTGTGCGACCACCGCCTCTTCCTCCAAACTACTCAGGTCACCTGCATGACGTTCATTCCATGTGGGGTCGAGGACCTCATCGTCCTCCACATCATCTTCCACCCAGTCTTCACCCCTGCCCTCCTTGTCGGTCTCCACAATGCTGAACGCCGCAGCAGTTGGCACCTGCGTTTCGTCATCATCGGAGACGTGCTGCGATGATCCTTGCATGTACTCATCTTGAGAAATAAGTGGTTGGGCATCGCTGCACTCAATCTCTTCCACTTCTGGGGCAGGGCTAGGTGGATGGCCCTGGGAAACCCTGCTGACAGAGTCCTCAAAAAGAATAAGAGACTGCTGTATGGCTTGGGGCTCAGACTGCTGGCCTGATTTGCAAGGGGGTGAGGTGAAAGACGGTTGGACATTGGCTGCAGGTGCCAACTCTGACCTTTCTGCAGTAGACTGGGTGGGAGACAATGTGAAGGAACTGGAGGCACTGTCAGCAGCAAACCAATCTACTATCGCCTCAACTTGTTCTGGCCTCATCACTTCTAGGGGCGTTTGATGCCCTACCAAATACTGATGCAGGTTCTGTCGCCTACTCACACTTGAGGAAGGTGTTTCACTTGTGCGTGTAGCTGGCACAGATCGACCATGTCCTCTCCTTGCAACAGGAGCTCTACCAGCAGCACCACGACCCAGGCCACGGCCCTTATTTGACGGTCTCCTCATATTTCTGTAATTTAAGATCTTGCCCTAGAAAGGTTTTTATTGAATAGCGGAATAGAAAATATGATCCAAAAAAAGTGTATGTATATCACACGTACACAACCACACTAGGCCCCAATTACTATTGTTTGTACCCCTAAAAGGCTAGATGAGGAGTAGGGGGAGTATGGAACAGGCAGCACCCTCAAACCTTCAGAAGTATGAGATGAACCCCAACAACTTGGAAAGGTGGATCTCTCTCACACGTACCGACACAGACTATCCCGCAATTCAATTGATCCTCAAAGGTTTTTATTGAATAGCGGAATAGGAAATATGATAAAAAAAAGTGTATGTATCTCGCACGTACACAACCACACTAGGCCCCAATTACTATTGTTTGTACCCCTAAAAGGCTAGATGAGGAGTAGGGGGGGTATGGAACAGGCAGCACCCTCAAACCTTCAGAAGTATGAGATGAACCCCAACAACTTGGAAAGGTGGATCTCTCTCACACGTACCGACACAGACTATCCCGCAATTCAATTGATCCTCAAAGGTTTTTATTGAATAGCGGAATAGGAAATATGATCAAAAAAAGTGTATGTATCTCGCACGTACACAACCACACTAGGCCCCAATTACTATTGTTTGTACCCCTAAAAGGCTAGATGAGGAGTAGGGGGGGTATGGAACAGGCAGCACCCTCAAACCTTCAGAAGTATGAGATGAACCCCAACAACTTGGAAAGGTGGATCTCTCTCACACGTACCGACACAGACTATCCCGCAATTCAATTGATCCTCAAAGGTTTTTATTGAATAGCGGAATAGGAAATATGATCAAAAAAAGTGTATGTATCTCGCACGTACACAACCACACTAGGCCCCAATTACTATTGTTTGTACCCCTAAAAGGCTAGATGAGGAGTAGGGGGAGTATGGAACAGGCAGCACCCTCAAACCTTCAGAAGTATGAGATGAACCCCAACAACTTGGAAAGGTGGATCTCTCTCACACGTACCAACACAGACTATCCCCCAATTTAACTGATCCCCAAAGGTTTTTGATTAAATAGCGGAATAGAAAATATGATCCCAAAAAAGTGTATGTATATCACACGTACACAACCACACTAGGCCCCAATTACTATTGTTTGTACCCCTAAAAGGCTAGGAGTAGGGGGAGTATGGAACAGGCAGCACCCTCAAACCTTCAGAAGTATGAGATGAACCCCAACAACTTGGAAAGGTGGATCTCTCTCACACGTACCAACACAGACTATCCCCCAATTTAACTGATCCCCAGAGGTTTTTGATTAAATAGCGGAATAGAAAATATGATCCCAAAAAAGTGTATGTATATCACACGTACACAACCACACTAGGCCCCAATTACTATTGTTTGTACCCCTAAAAGGCTAGGAGTAGGGGGAGTATGGAACAGGCAGCACCCTCAAACCTTCAGAAGTATGAGATGAACCCCAACAACTTGGAAAGGTGGATCTCTCTCACACGTACCAACACAGACTATCCCCCAATTTAACTGATCCCCAAAGGTTTTTGATTAAATAGCGGAATAGAAAATATGATCCCAAAAAAGTGTATGTATATCACACGTACACAACCACACTAGGCCCCAATTACTATTGTTTGTACCCCTAAAAGGCTAGGAGTAGGGGGAGTATGGAACAGGCAGCACCCTCAAACCTTCAGAAGTATGAGATGAACCCCAACAACTTGGAAAGGTGGATCTCTCTCACACGTACCAACACAGACTATCCCCCAATTTAACTGATCCCCAAAGGTTTTTGATTAAATAGCGGAATAGAAAATATGATCCCAAAAAAGTGTATGTATATCACACGTACACAACCACACTAGGCCCCAATTACTATTGTTTGTACCCCTAAAAGGCTAGGAGTAGGGGGAGTATGGAACAGGCAGCACCCTCAAACCTTCAGAAGTATGAGATGAACCCCAACAACTTGGAAAGGTGGATCTCTCTCACACGTACCAACACAGACTATCCCCCAATTTAACTGATCCCCAAAGGTTTTTGATTAAATAGCGGAATAGAAAATATGATCCCAAAAAAGTGTATGTATATCACACGTACACAACCACACTAGGCCCCAATTACTATTGTTTGTACCCCTAAAAGGCTAGGAGTAGGGGGAGTATGGAACAGGCAGCACCCTCAAACCTTCAGAAGTATGAGATGAACCCCAACAACTTGGAAAGGTGGATCTCTCTCACACGTACCAACACAGACTATCCCCCAATTTAACTGATCCCCAAAGGTTTTTGATTAAATAGCGGAATAGAAAATATGATCCCAAAAAAGTGTATGTATATCACACGTACACAACCACACTAGGCCCCAATTACTATTGTTTGTACCCCTAAAAGGCTAGGAGTAGGGGGAGTATGGAACAGGCAGCACCCTCAAACCTTCAGAAGTATGAGATGAACCCCAACAACTTGGAAAGGTGGATCTCTCTCACACGTACCAACACAGACTATCCCCCAATTTAACTGATCCCCAGAGGTTTTTGATTAAATAGCGGAATAGAAAATATGATCCCAAAAAAGTGTATGTATATCACACGTACACAACCACACTAGGCCCCAATTACTATTGTTTGTACCCCTAAAAGGCTAGGAGTAGGGGGAGTATGGAACAGGCAGCACCCTCAAACCTTCAGAAGTATGAGATGAACCCCAACAACTTGGAAAGGTGGATCTCTCTCACACGTACCAACACAGACTATCCCCCAATTTAACTGATCCCCAAAGGTTTTTGATTAAATAGCGGAATAGAAAATATGATCCCAAAAAAGTGTATGTATATCACACGTACACAACCACACTAGGCCCCAATTACTATTGTTTGTACCCCTAAAAGGCTAGGAGTAGGGGGAGTATGGAACAGGCAGCACCCTCAAACCTTCAGAAGTATGAGATGAACCCCAACAACTTGGAAAGGTGGATCTCTCTCACACGTACCAACACAGACTATCCCCCAATTTAACTGATCCCCAAAGGTTTTTGATTAAATAGCGGAATAGAAAATATGATCCCAAAAAAGTGTATGTATATCACACGTACACAACCACACTAGGCCCCAATTACTATTGTTTGTACCCCTAAAAGGCTAGGAGTAGGGGGAGTATGGAACAGGCAGCACCCTCAAACCTTCAGAAGTATGAGATGAACCCCAACAACTTGGAAAGGTGGATCTCTCTCACACGTACCAACACAGACTATCCCCCAATTTAACTGATCCCCAAAGGTTTTTGATTAAATAGCGGAATAGAAAATATGATCCCAAAAAAGTGTATGTATATCACACGTACACAACCACACTAGGCCCCAATTACTATTGTTTGTACCCCTAAAAGGCTAGGAGTAGGGGGAGTATGGAACAGGCAGCACCCTCAAACCTTCAGAAGTATGAGATGAACCCCAACAACTTGGAAAGGTGGATCTCTCTCACACGTACCAACACAGACTATCCCCCAATTTAACTGATCCCCAAAGGTTTTTGATTAAATAGCGGAATAGAAAATATGATCCCAAAAAAGTGTATGTATATCACACGTACACAACCACACTAGGCCCCAATTACTATTGTTTGTACCCCTAAAAGGCTAGGAGTAGGGGGAGTATGGAACAGGCAGCACCCTCAAACCTTCAGAAGTATGAGATGAACCCCAACAACTTGGAAAGGTGGATCTCTCTCACACGTACCAACACAGACTATCCCCCAATTTAACTGATCCCCAAAGGTTTTTGATTAAATAGCGGAATAGAAAATATGATCCCAAAAAAGTATATGTATATCACACGTACACAACCACACTAGGCCCCAATTACTATTGTTTGTACCCCTAAAAGGCTAGATGAGGAGTAGGGGGAGTATGGAACAGGCAGCACCCTCAAACCTTCAGAAGTATGAGATTGTGTTCACTGTACCCCACAAAGATTGAGTTCACTGCACCCCACAATGATTGTGTTCACTGCACCCCACAAAGATTGTGTTCACTGCACCTCACAAAGATTGTGTTCACTGTACCCCCCAAAGATTGTGTTCACTGCACCCCACAAAGATTCTGTTCACTGTACCCCACAAAGATTGTGTTCACTGCACCCCAAAAAGATTGTGTTCACTGCACCCCAAAAAGGATGTTGTTCACTGCACCCCAAAAAGGATGTTGTTCACTCCACCCCAAAAAGATTGTGTTCACTGCACCCCACAAAGATTGTGTTCACTGCACCCCAAAAAGATTGTGTTCACTGCACCCCAAAAATGATTTTGTTCACTGCACCCCAAAAAGGATTTTGTTCACTGCACCCCAAAAAGGATGTTGTTCACTCCACCCCAAAAAGATTGTGTTCACTGCACCCCAAAAAGATTGTGTTCACTGCACCCCACAAAGGATTTTGTTCACTGCACCCCAAAAAGATTGTGTTCACTGCACCCCAAAAAGGATGTTGTTCACTGCACCCCAAAAAGGATTTTGTTCACTGCACCCCAAAAAGATTGTGTTCACTGCACCCCACAAAGGATTTTGTTCACTGCACCCCACAAAGATTGTGTTCACTGCACACCAAAAAGGATTGTGTTCACTGCACCCCAAAAAGATTTTGTTCACTGCACCCCAAAAAGATTGTGTTCACTGCAGCCCAAAAAGATTGTGTTCACTGCAGCCCAAAAAGATTGTGTTCACTGCAGCCCAAAAAGATTGTGTTCACTGCAGCCCAAAAAGATTGTGTTCACTGCAGCTCACACACAGAAAAATGGATGTGGATCACTGACACCTGCCTATCTCCAATCCCACACCACACAGCAATATCGATTGTAGTTTGTAGAACACAGTTTCCCTAAAATTCAGCAGACTCTGTCCCTAACAGGATTGAGAAGAGATCGTAGATCAGGATTGAGTGCAGACCCCACCCCCCACACAGCAATATCGATTGTAGTTTGTAGAAGACACTGACCCTATAATTCAGCAGACTCTATCCCTAAAATGCCTACAACTCGCCCTGCCTAAACACTCCGACCTGTCCCTCAATTCTATCCGTACACAAATGGTTTTTTCCTGCCTATCTTTCCCTAATCAGCAGCCAGCACGTTGATGTGTGCTCTGTCCCTGAATCTAAGCAGCATAATGACGCCGCTGCGGCTGCCTCGAACTTATAAAGACTTGGTCACATGCTTCAGACGGCCAATCACAGCTACTGAGACATTTGCAGGCATGGCTGGGATGGCTTAAGGCACACCAGTTAAACGATTGTTGATTGGCTGTTGAAAGCCCGCCATGAAAAGAGCGCCAAAGCATGCAAAACCCGGAAATAAAACGACCGAACACGGATTTTTACCCGAACATACAGTAAAGTGTCCGTGTCCGTGTTCGGGTACAAAAAATCCAATTATTCGGTACGAACACGAATAATACAGTCCGTGTTCGCTCAACACTATACAGAACAGGAGCACAACTGTGTGCCTCCTCACATTCCAGCTGGCCAAAATCAGTATTAACCTGTTATTAGTTTTAGTATTACTAGGAAATGAACTCTAGAAAGTGTGCCCAAAAATAAATAGGCAGGGGACAAAGAACTTGTCACCAGTATTGTCTGTGGTTACTTAGAAGTGTCTATATACAGAGGCAACTATCCTGGTAGAGGCAGAGCTTTGTTCCGTCAGGTCAGAGCCTTCAGCAAGAAGAACAGTGAGCAACACAGTAGTGGCTTCACCTAACCTCATTTCAAATTCCCTTAGATTGGCAGTCAGACAGAAGTGCCTAGGCATCCTCACATACCAGGAAGTGCGCTCTTATTTTTCAGGAGGAAATCCAGACAAAAGGTGCCTTGGCACAAACAGCATATGTAGATGTTCACTGTAACATGGAAAAACCTCACTTTTTTAAATCCAAAAAGTTAAAAACATAGAAAAAAAATTAGTATATTAACTGTACATTAGATGACTGTACAATGCTTTTCTTTCCATAAATATATTTTTCTTTCACAGTGCCTATAAATTTGCTAGCAAATTAGACTACTTCAGAAGAGTCAGTTCCTGAGCACAGCCCTCTCCCTCCTTGCATGTCATAGCCTTCTTTTCTTTTAGGAGTGTCTACATTCTCTCTGTGCTGACTTAGCTTCTCAGCCCCTCCTTCCCCTTCCTATATAACCATTTATATATCAGCCATGGGAGGAACAAAGGGGGACTACTATAAAGATGTACAGCTCTGAGACTGCTGGGTCTGATGATATCACTTCAAAGATGATGGAACACAGCAACATTCTCTGGGATTTTGGATGTTTTTGCAAGGGATGCTTTTTCAAGTAAATAATATGCCTAAAATACTTTAAACACATATAATATCTTATGGGGAGATTTTTGCTGGAATAACAGGGTCTCTTTAAGGTAACTTTATTGAAATTTTGTGCTGGAGTTCCCTGCTTATATCACTGGCTTCAATACCAAGTTTGGTATACATTTTTGATATAATGAATAATGTGAAGAGCAATTTACCTGTACTCCTGTATTTCCCACTGAGGTTCTGGAGCCCAGTACAATATAATGTTTGCAACAGAAACAATATATTACATATTGTTTATTTTTAATTAATATATAAAACATGATTTGACCTGCTAATTGTTCCATAAGCATTACGAACAGGTTATTGATGGACACCACGTGCTAATTATTTTAAGCAGGTTTGTTAAATTAGAGCTTGAACATCTCCATCAAGAAGATCTATAGGAGATTAAAAATATTGAGGTCAGCAAAAGCAATTACCACTTTCTACTTATCCAGAGATGTATAGTAACGAAGTAGAACTACTTAAGTACTGTACTTAAGTACCGAAATGCGGTATCTGTACTTTCCTAGAGTAGAATTTTTTTCTCCTACTTCTACTTTTACTTCACTACATTTTTTCGATGATTTCGATACTTCTACTCAAGTATTTTTTTTTTGTGCTGCATAGTTACTCGTTACTTTTAAAAAAATTACCACTGCCAGAACAGTAGATGGCAGGTTGCATAAAGCTCAAAAAAATGTGTATAATGTCATTTGTAAATCAGCGCATAGGAAAATAAAGGCTGTGTATAATAAAAGCTGCTATACCAAATCTTTCCAATAAAAATAAAATATGAAACAAACAAATAAATGGTGCTACAGCGCTTAAAGTGCATCAAGAAACTACTAACAAACACAGGTTAATCATTTGAATAAATCATTTGAAATAATAAAAAACAATATGATGTTCAAACTTTTGACTTATTTCTTTAATAACTACATAACACAGTACTTGTACTTCTACTTTCAGTACTTGAGTAGAAATTTTTTTTCAAAACTACTGGTACTTTTTACTTTTAGTACTTAAGTAGCAAATTTTTTGAAAAAACTACTTGCAATACTTAAGTAAAAAAAATGTTGAATACTTTAGTACTTCTACTTAAGTAACTTTTTCTGCGAGCACTTCCACTTCTACTCAAGTAATTTTTTGATCGAGCACTTGTACTTTTACTCAAGTAGAAATTTCGAGTACTTTATACAAGTCTGTACTTATCACAGCCTTAGACAATCCTTTGACTTTCAATATTGTAGACATTTCCGCTACCAAAGAATATTCTGAACGAGCAGGGCCAGCCCTACCATGGGTCCCACTGGGTCCATTGGACCCAGGCAGCACTTTGAGAGGGACAGCAAATTGATGGCCAAGATTTCTTTTCCAGCAGTTTTGTGTGTCATAAGTTTGCGGCACGTTACAGGCAGCATTTCCCTATCTCATGCTGCCGCCTGTAGTGTAAACTGAGGAGTATGAGGAGATGGAGGGTCTCCTCTAGGGAACGTTCCTTATGTGATTGTGGTGTGCGTAATGACGTCAGACATTCAGACAAACAAAATAAAATAAGTTTGTGGTTTGGAATTAAACATATTGGTATGTCAAATAATTGTGTATGTAGACAAGGTGCTGTTGCATAAAAATCTGACTTCCTGATACATTTAATTTTAGTTTAATTATCATGATATAAAATAAAATTGTATGGGCCTTTTGGTGGGCGTGATTTTTTTTTTTTTGCGGGTGGGGCTGCATTTAATTTTTGGTCCTAGGCAGCACAAAGTCTTGGGCCAGCCCTGTGAACGAGTAATGGTGCTGCTGGTAGGTAAAAGCCTCCAAAGGTAAGCCAATGGGTACTGTATTAAGGTAATAAGTTTAAATAAATACCAATCTCCAATATTTGGGATTCAGCCAATCATTCCCTACATTTTTTTCCAGATCTAGACCACCACAAAGATACCATCCATGGCAGGGTTACCTTATCTCATTGTAGCATAGCTTAATCACAGTAGAAATGCAGGCCAGATGTTTATTCTTAAACTATATCATCCAAGTGGTAGGGTGAATGTGTACAATATAGATCACCAACAGAAAGGATTAAAGGGAAAGTGACAGTTATACTTGAGAGGAAGCATTTAGACTGATTATAAGGACTTTGCAGGAGCAGTAGAGCTCGCAGAAAGGTGAATACAATGTAGGTTTAGGGAAAATGTAAAAACTGACTGGTGTGAAAGCATGCTCTACCCATAGGAAGTTGAAGGTCGTTATATCATCAGCAAGGATTATAAGGGCAGTAAATTCAATGAGCTTAAAAGGGGGTTTAAGTAAAGTCTACCAATGAATCCTTTGAACCAAACTTTTACTTATGAAGTATAGGATATTATCATCTAAAACTTTGTAAAAATGATCCCAGAGATTCATTGTGAGTCTCCATCGGTAATTCTAATTCTATCAACTACTACAAATTTCGTAGTATACCATTTACACCTTAGTGGATGGATGATGAAATTACAAAAAAATGACATCATGCTAATGTAAGTAGTTTCCAATTTCTCTGAACTCCTTCCACTAAAGTAATGGTAGAGATGTATGAAAAGTGATATTACCCGCGCTATGTTTTTTTTTAAACAGTGTTCTATCAGTTGCGGTGTATTCAAAACCATGTGTGAATAATTAACACTTATTATAACCAAATATTAAAGTGCATGAAAGGTCAAATAAATCAAATAAAATTAAAATTTAAATGAAATTAGAATTAAAAATGGAGCTGCTGCTATTGTAAAAGGTTTAGAAAAACCTCAAACAATGACAAAAAAGTTTTTAAATTTAGCACTGCTTCATTAAAAAATTTATGGTAATAATTATAGTAATAATACAATCACCCTGGCTCTATAAGGACTTGTTTTCCTTTCTGTTTTTTGGGTCTGATCACATTTAATCACATTGGTGTTAAGTTCACTGATGATTTTTTCTTTTTGCACACCAATTACTAGTATACATGTTTTGTGGGGTTTTACGCTAGGGCGTTCCTCTTTTTTCTTTTATGATTCCACGTTATTCACTTCCGGGAGTCTAAGCACGGATATCTACAAACAAGTTGTTAAGGTCCTTGATTTGAACCTTTGCTCCATTCATATCATGTTCTGGTAAGCGCATTACCATAGGGAGTCCGGATTGATGTCAACTGTTTTTACATATCATTATTTGGACTATATTATAATATGGGGAAAGGGGAAGGGAACTTTAGGGGAGGGAGGAAAGGTGGGGGGGGGGGAGACCATGGGAAAAGTTGTAAGGGATTGGTGGGACTTTAAATGAGACTTCTGCCTTGAGTCTCCATCCCTATTGTATACATAGAAAAATAGAACACAAAGTGCTCAAAAATTTGGACTATTATGGACATTCATTTGTTCTCACATTTTTAATATAATTAATATAAGTTTGATCACAATTTTTTTGTTTCACTTATCACTTAGGTGTATGGACATTTTATTCAATGTTGAGCGCGACTTGTTTATTTGTATTTTTGTAAGGGTGTGGTCACACTTGTAGTTGCAGCCTATTTTGTGATCATTTTCCATTAGCGCGGTTATTTCCATACTATCTCAATAATACATAATGTGTCAGTACAATCAATTACACATAAAGTGAAGGTGTAATCAAACATATAAGCGTCCATTAATGATAGCAAGGTGCGAGTGCTAGTGATGTCTTCTCATATAGGATTCAGGTGACACTCCGTTCTCCCCTCCTGAGTTCCCACTCACCAGCAATATGATCAAACACAGCGTGACATATGGATGGATGGATCTAGCTCCTTCCCTTTCTGGAAGTAAACAAGGCTCTCAGCATAATGGTGGTATATGTTTAAATGAAGAGAGAGATGATCATAGCATAATACTGTTTGCTTAATTTAAAAGTTAAAAGCATAAATGCACTTACAACAGTGATAGTTTGAGCATGTAAACCATGAGGATCACCCCCACAGCATTCATGTCAGCTGTCAGTTTGGCGTCTCTAACTCTTCCCCGCTTCCCATTGGGTTTTATCCCACGGGCCAATGATTGATGAAATTCAATGATTTATTGAATGAAAAAAAAACAAAAAAAACAATGGCCTGCAAAGCTGGGGCCCTTGAAAAAAACACAACAGTTTCCTGCACACATAGTTACATAGTTACATAGTTACATAGTTACATAGTAGGTGAGGTTGAATAAAGACAATAGTCCATCCAGTTCAACCTGTGTAGGCATGTGTGGCTGTAATCATCTCCCATACCCCTGAATGTTCTGATCCTTGAGATGTAAGTCTAAGAGTCTTTTGAAAGCCACCATACTACCCGCAGAAACCACCTCTTGTGGTAGAGAATTCCACAATCTTGTTGCCCTAACAGTAAAGAACCCCCCGCGTTGCCTGAGGTTAAAACGCTTCTCCTCTAATCGCATTGTATGCCCTCGAGTCCTCATGCAATCCCTTCGAATGAACAGCTTTTTTTCTAAGCTGGGATCCCCATTAAGATATTTATAAATTGCTATCATGTCCCCCCTCAGACGTCTCTTCTCCAGGGAGAATAAATCGAGCGATTGTAGACGCTCTTCATAGTCAAGGTCCTCCAATCCCCTAATTAGTTTAGTTGCCCTTCTCTGGACTCTCTCCAGCTCCAACACATCCCTCCTGAGGACTGGCGACCAGAACTGGACGGAATACTCCAGATGCGGTCGGACCAGAGTTTTATAAAGTGGAAGGATTATAGTCTTATCTCTGGAATGCATCCCTTTCTTTATGCATGCTAATATTCTGTTGGCTTTGGAAGCTGCCGCTTGACATTGCATGCTGTTTCCTAATCTATCATCAACCAATACTCCCAGATCCTTCTCCATTTTTGATTCCCCCAAGGGCTCCCCTCCTAACGTGTATTGTGATTTTATGTTTTTAGTCCCCAAGTGCAAAACCTTACACTTCTCCACGTTAAACCTCATTTGCCATGTCGTTGCCCACTCTGTTATTTTGTCCAGGTCATTCTGCAGGATATCTGCTTCATGTTGTGAAGTTATTGCCCTGCCCAATTTTGTGTCATCTGCAAAAACTGATATCGAACTACTGATCCCGACCTCAATGTTGTTTATGAATAAATTGAACAAGGTTGGTCCCAGGACTGAGCCTTGGGGGACCCCGCTTACCACCTCAGACCAGTCTGAGTATGCGCTGTTTATTACTACCCTTTGGACCCGCCTTTTTAGCCAGTTCCGTATCCAAGAGCAAACCCTGCTATCGATACCTGCAGACCTTATTTTATAAATTAAGCGCTTGTGGGGAACTGTATCAAACGCCTTAGCGAAATCCAAGTACACCACATCCACTGGTCTCCCCCTATCTAGCTCACAGCTCACCTCCTCGTAGAATGTAAGGAGATTGGTTTGACAAGAACGCCCATTTGTAAACCCGTGCTGATTACTGCTGATGATGTTGTTGTCCTTAGCAAACTCTACAATATAGTCCCTTATCACAACACAACAGGTAAATTTGTATAATGTTAGTCTCTTACCAGACCCAGGGCTTCCTCTTCTGGCTCTCTGGACATGTGCTCTGATTCAGTAAAAGCCCAGTTCAAGTCAGACGGGGATGGAACTTGCTGATTATTTCTCTCTTTCAATCCTGCTGAGACAGTCCCTCTTTTCCTTCCTTACAAGTGGTGAGAGTGCTCTCTATTACATTGTGATCTCAAAGGCATCCAAATTACACCCTTCCAGGGAGAAGGTTCTCAGTCTCTTTGCTTCTCTGAGATCTCACCCAGTTGTGTTCAGCTATGGCAGGGATCCGTTCAGCCAGCAGCAGCTCTGTCTCTACGCCACACACCTGCTTCCTTCCAGGACCGTCTCCTCACATGTTGCATTGCACCATTTCAGTCTGTATACTCCAAAATGTTACGTGAATTTTGTTGACTTTAAATTAATTTTTGTAACGCTATCCTGTCAGAGCATGTGATTAGGATGGGTCTTCGGTTCTTTGCCTTGACCTTTTCCAAAAAAACTCTCCAAGTAGTACCCAGTACCCAACAGTAGTGCTATATCAAAGAAAACATCCAATGAACCAGGTAGTAAAGGCAAACCTATTATATTGTCATATGATTGGTAACTAGCAAACAAAAAATGGATTAACTATGGTAATATCCCAGTTTAGCATGCAAAGTGATCACCAGTAAGGACTTGAAATAAAATTACATTTGACGTCCAGATCAGCATAAACAGTAGCAAGGCCACCTCAAATTCAGCAGTGAGCAGTAGTAAAGTTTAATCTACCAAGTGCTGGAACTATACTGCCAGAGAGCATTTATTGCAGTGATGCTAGTCCTTGACCAACTGGGTATGCATAGTCAAAAAGAAAGGGAGGATAGTGGGGGATGGCCGAATGGACAGGGGAAAAACGGGGACTTGCAGAATAATTATTATGGGAGGGGCAGTCCTTTTGAGATGTTCTTCTTCTGGCTATTGTTGGGGCCCTATAAGAGCTTTGGTGCACTTAATGACAGTCCCAGATAACCTGCATGCAGTAAGGGCATGGTAAAGTCTCGGCACAGATGCAAAGTAGATGCCTGGTTCAGATGCAGTAAAGGTTCGGTATAATGCGGTTGGTATAGGTGCAGTCTAGGTTTGGAATAAGTGTCCTACAGAGTACTGTATGGGTGCGGTATGGATTGGGTACATAGCATCCCTGCTAACATTATTATCATTGAGCAAATAGCCCTGTAGAAGAAGGGGGTCCCCTTGGTCTCTCCCTAAAAGCCTTCAGTGATTAGTGACAGAAAGCAAAGGGTGAGTGGACGATCCAGTCTCCCTGTAGTGTTATGATATGGGCAGTGCTGCCCTGCCCCCTGGGGTCCTCACTCCCAGTCTTAGGCTTGGATCTCCACTGATATGGTCTTCAGCTGGCAGGTGAAAATTTAGATAGAGGTGCTTTCTAATTAACTTCCTCTGTGCCAAAATAAAGAACTTTCCCAGACAGTTTAATAGAAATGATCTCTCACTCATCCTACTGCACAGTGCATATTGGAATTTATAGTATAAGGAGTCAATTGGCCCCATTTTATGGCTGCCTCAAACTACAACTTCTAGGAATCTCAGCACTCTGCATAGAAGTCTATGGGCTTCATTAGCTTTAGCACTCCCCCTGCTGGCTGGAGGAGAATGGTGCAGCATAACATTAGTATCTCAGTAGAGGGAGAGAAGAATAAAAGGCAATGTCTCCTTTTTCATATTGCTGTAACCCAGCACCTGGCTACATTAACAACATATACATTCATGATTCATGTACAGAACATATGGTTTATTAAGTAGCCGACTCACTTTTATTGCTAATTTCATCTTTTTGTTCTATAGCATTGTTACTTCAAGGAAAGAAAACTATATATGTCTATGCCTAAATCTTGTTTTTTTTTGTTTTTTTGTTTTTTTGTTTTTAATATATAGGGGTAAAGATTAATAATAAAGTAGTGAGTCTGCCATTCAAACATTTACAGAAGGTGAATTCTCTATGTACATGTGTTTGATTCACCACCAGTGAATAGTGAAAATCCCATTCACTTCTTTATAAATATGCTCCTGTTTTGTTTTCTGCATTATTTGTAATTCCTGCTTATTAGTTGCCTATTTCTTTTTAGTTGATTGTTTATACATACCTTAGAATTTTCTCTTTTAAGTTACAGACTAGCATAGTAATATAGTTAATAAGGTTGAAAAAAGACACAGAAAAAGGCACAGATCAGTGTGTGATCACTAATCCTAGGTTTACCCTGAAGCAGGTCCAGGAATGAATGTAAATTGCATGCTTTCCCCAGCTCGCAGGCAAAATATGCTGCTCTTTAACAGATGTGCAGTGGTGCCATTAATTGTTAATAGTACCCCCCACCTATAAGAAACAGCAGTGTGTTTTTAGGTGCATGAAAATGTATGATGCTTTTTTTTTTTTTTAAAGGGTCAGGGACTTTTTCTCTGTGTTACCCACAGTAAGGGATGGGCGAATGGTTCTGGCTGAACAAAACACCCGAATTTGAGGGATGTTCGGGCGCCGAGCACCCCGCAAAGCACTGTGCATTCTAAGCCCTGATTGGGCAAAGCTTTTCCCAATCAGGGCACAGTGAATAGATGGTTGTTAAGGAGCAGGCCGGGAAGCTGGCCGCGGTGTCCTTAACCACTTCTGGACCGGAAGAATTTGGCCCCTTACTGACTAGGCCATTTTTTGCGATTCAGCACTGCGTTACTTTAACTGACAACTGCGCGGTCGTGCGACTCTATACCCAAATTAAATTGATGTCCTTTTTGTTCCCACAAGCAGGGCTTTCTTTTGGTGGTATTTGATCACCTCTGCGTTTTTTTTATTATGAGCTAGAAACAAAAAAAAAGCGACAATTTAGAAAAAAAGCAGTATTTTTCACTTTCTGCTATATAACATTTCCAATAAAAAAAATTTAAATCTCATTTTTTTTATCATTTTTTACCAATTTGTATTTTGCCACATATTTTTGGTAACAAAAATCCCAATAGGTGTATTTTGATTTGTTTGCGCAAAAGTTATCTAATAATGACACTGGCAGGGAAGGGGTTAACACCAGGGGCGATCAAAGGGTAAATGTGTCCCTGGGGGTGATTCTAACTGTGTGGGGTTCAGACTTGGTGGATGGAAACAGGGCTCCTGTGTTAATCAGTGACAGATGAATGGTGTGCCATGTTTACAACGGCACACCACCTTCTGTCAGTCCCTGCAGTGATCGCTAGGTTACGGAGCCATTGCTTAGCTGCAGGGCTAGAGAGCAGGGTGCGTTCACGCGCCCGAGACTTGCTCCCACTGTACGGGTACGGCCATTTACGCAGGAGAGCCACACTGCCGCAGTATATCTGTGGCAGCTGGTCGTTAAGCGGTTAACAACGGATAGGTCATCAGCTGTCAACGGGCTTCCCCGCTGGCAGCTGAATGAAAAAAAAAAAACCATGGCTGACAATAGAAAAAAGAGAAAAAATCCATACCAGGCCTTTATCTGAGCATGCAGTCTGGCAGGAAAGGAAAGGGGCAGGGGGCACTGGTTCAGTGATTTAAGAAGGGGGTGGTGCCCGCCCCTTACCAATTTAAGAAATGTCAGACGGCAGAGCAGGCATTCGGCGGTTAGCCTTCGTTGAGGGCGGACCGTTTTTTATTTTTATTTTTCCGGGTCCGACAGTGGAGGCGGGCATTGTGATTGACGATGGATCTACAATGGGGGTAATTGTTTTTATTTTTTTATTAAAAGAATTGTCAAAAACTGCCCTCTGTCTTTATTTTTTACACTTTTATGTTGGTGCTGAGAATAGCACCATAAAATGTAAATGTTCATTTGTGCCTTGTATGTACTGAAGAATTTAGATACTACTCTATGATACTCTTTATCACTTTCTTTGGGTTCTTTTTCTAATATCATATGAGACAGAGGTATCTGGAGGGCCAGGGTTGGCAAACCCATTATGCTACCATGAGATCTTCTGGTTCCAGTTTTCGGTTGGAGAAGCAGGAGCTTATAATATCTGAAGGCTGGTTGTATATTAATGGTTGGTGAATGTGCATTTTACATACATGTTTGGTGGAGCACTATAAGTAGGAGTTCATGAGCGATGCACATTTTTCATCATGGTGATTGGAGAATCTTCAGTTTATTTTGATGGGACTTATTTTATTTTTTCACAATTTTTGTATGTATGGACTAACTTATGGTTCACTATTGAGCATACAGTAGCGCCTTACCTTTGTCGATTTCACTGTTTTGAGAGTGGTTACACCATTTAAAGGGGCAGCTGCACTTTACTATTTGTATTTTTTATTTATGTTGACTGAGGTTTTTGTTGGCGCCACATTTATCACTTTTTTCAAAACGAAGGGTACCCCGAAGCACTATAGTTAAATGCATTTTTCATTGTTATTGTTTCACTTTAGGCATCAATAAAATCACTGCTTCTTTAAAAATTATCTTTTTAAAAGCTTTTTTTTTTTGCATCGATATATGTCCCCCAGGGCAGTAGCCCGGCCCCCATACCCTTTTTATGGCCAATGACTTGGATATAAGCCTTTAAAATAGAGACTTTTTATTTTTCAAGGTCGGATCCCATTGACTTCAATGGGGTTTGCCGTTTTGCAATGTTCGAGAGTTTTGGCATGAACCGAACTGGGGGGTGTTCGGCCCATCTCTACCAACAGGTATGGCAACCCATTCAAATCCAGCATGCAGAACCTATAATAGTCTGAACCTCTCAGCTGATACCACTACCTAGGGAAGAGAATTCCACATTTTCATGACTACAATAGTAAAGCAAAGCTTGTGCAATTTAGGATTAGATTGCTTATCCAATCCCAAATTGTGGCCACTTGTCTTCCTTAGGGATAGTATCCCCACTTAAGCGCCTCTTCTCCAGGGTGAATAGGTGTCATTTTTATAATCCTTCCTCATGGCTGAGGTCCTTCTGACCCTTAATAATTCTGTTGCCCTTCACTGACCGCTTTCTAGATTCTTCCTTTTTTTTTTTTTTCTTCTTGTTTACCTTTTTTTTTTAGTTTCATGTGGATCATTGATTAAGCCCCCGTTCACACTGGGGCGACCTGTCAGGCGACCTGGTCGCCTGACAGGTCGCCGTAGGTCGCCTGCCATACAGAAGCTATGGACCAGTTCTAATAGGTGCGACACAAGTCGCTCCGACTTAGAAAAAGGGTCCGGAGCTTCTTTGGGGCGACCCGGAGCGACCTGCATAGACTTCAATGTTATGAAGTCCGTGCCGGCCGCTCCGAGGTCGCGGTGCAAGCAGCGCGTCGCGACCTGTGAGGTCGCCTGGGGAAGTTGGATCGCCCCAATGTGAACGGGGCCTAACACCTAACTGCATATTCAAGATGAGGCTGAAAGAGTGTTTTGTTAAAATGTAGCATTATTGATTTATATCTTAAAGTGGTTCTAAAAGCAGAAGTTTTTCTCTGCATTAAAGTAAAAACAACTTTTGCATGCATCTCCCTTGCCCCCCTCCTTATACTTACTTGAGCCTGAGTTCAATCCAGCAGTGGCTCCCTTAGCTTTTTCCCTTCTCATTGGCTCAGAAACAGCCTTTAGCTCCTGTTGCTGTCAATCACAGCCAGTGAGGAGAGAGCGGATGGCAACACACAGAGAGAGGCTCGGGAGAGTACCCCGTAGCAACTCAATTACTTAGGGACACCCAGCCGTGGGGAGAAGCCAGGAGGACTACAAGGGGACTTGAGAAGAGGTGGATCTCCATGATTAAGCTCTGGGGGGGGGGGGGGCGGAGTGAAATGCATTAAGGGCATGACCTTGCTGGAGTCCAGAATGGGGTTGTCACTCTCATTACCACTACAGGACTGCATGGATGTGCGGCATTGGGGATTACCTCTTTCTTTTCCCTTGAGAGGTGGATTGGGATTGCTCTATGCAAAACCATTGCACAGAGTAGGTAAGTATACCATGTTTGTTATATAAATAATATTTAAAAAACACTTTAAATACATGCCCTTTTGAATGCAAAAAAAAATTCTGCTAGTTTTGTTAGCTGGAGCTTGACCTTGTATGCTATTGTTATGTCTGTGATCTAAAAGAACCCCCAAATATGTTTTTAATCATTAATTCCCCCAGAAGAGCCCTTCCCAATGAGTATTTTGTATGCATCTTTTTAGCATCTAAGGGCATAACTTCAAATTTGTCAGAACTGAACCTCATCTGCAATGTAGCTTCCCAACCTTCTATTTTATTAAAGCGGAGTTCCACCCTGGGAAAGTTTTTTTTAATAAAAATACCCCCGGGACAGTCAGGACTAGTGCAATGGCTAGCCTCTGATCTGTCCCGGGTTGCACTTACCTTTTAGAAGAAATACTTACCTTGAAAATGTATTGTCCAGCGCTGCCATCTCAGGTGTGGGCAGCTTGAAGCCAGCGTGATCCTCTTCTGTGTCTTCCATCTTCTTCGGTCCCACGATGCACTGCACCGGCCCCACCCTCACTTCCGGTGCCGCAGCGTCATCCCTGCACAGCTTCTGGGCATGCCCAGAAGCTGTTTAGCAAGGTATGACGGCGCCTGCACCGGAACTGACGTTGGGGCCGGTGCAGGCGCATTGATTCCTGGGAGCGATGACATTGAGCTCCCAGGAATCATTGCAAGCCAGGAAGTGACGAATTGCCGTGGCCGCCGAGGGGAGGTAGAGGAAGTAAGGTAAATATATTTTCTTCTAAACAAGTTAATTAAAAAAAAAAAAAAAAATTGCGATTATCCATTTGTTTTTCAGGTGACCCGGAGCAAGAAGATGGAGGTAAGTATAATTTTAGGGTGGAACTCCGCTTTAAGGTCTTCCTGTTAAATTGATATATCCTGTTCTGAATTTTAAATAATTAGCTATTCATTACTATCTGGATGAGTTCCCGTGACTAGTTTTCTATCCATGTACTGTACATACAACCTCTTCGATGCCAAGAGACCTAGTTTGTAAATTGAAGTTCAAAGTTCTATTTACTTTCCTGGTATCACCTTTTTTAATGTAAATCCTCCTCACCTTCCTTTCTTGTAGCTCCGGACTTATAGCTTGTACATCAGTGTAGAACATCATTCACATCTGGAGTATGCAATAATATTCATTCTGGTAAATATCACATGAGCAATATAGACTTATGGGCACTTTTAATGGTATAAATGGAGTAAAGTTAGAAAAGTTTACTCTGCTCCTCTTATTTGAAGAAGCAGTGTTCCACCATGCAATGTAAGGCAACGTTATAGCATATGGCCCCCTGGCTTGACCTTAAGCTAAGCAAAGCATTGTTTAGCATTTATTTTCTTTAGTTTATTGAATTTAGTAACCAGTGAGTTATCTCCTCCTTTCATCTTCAATTTGTGATAACATTTTTCAAGTATAAAGAATGGATATATGTTTTGATGTTTACTAGGGAGTTTTGCACAGTCATATTTTATCTTTAGTTTATTTTAGAAAATATTCCCAGCTGCTTTTTTTAATTACATGCAATATAATATTAATGAGTCTAAGTCTCAGATCATTACACGCCAGGTCAAATGTTATTTCCTCAACTGTGGAGACAACCATCATCTTTTAGCAAAAATATGCATTTTTTTTCCAGGAATTAATTATTATTAATTGTGTCTCTTGTTTTGAAAAATAAAAAGTCATATTGTATTGCTATTTGATTTTGTGTATTACAAAATTTGTTATATACTAATTTGGCGCAACATTTTCAGGCATGTTTAGTTATTGGATTTGGCTTTAGACAGAATTAACCACTTCTGGACCGGAAGGTTTTACCCCCTAATGACCAGGCCATTTTTTGCGATACGGCACTGCGTAACTTTAACTGACAATTGCGCGGTTGTGCGATGTTCTACCCAAATAAAATTCTTGACCTTTTTTTCCCACAAATAGAGCTTTCTTTTGTTGGTATTTGATCATATCTGTGATTTTTATTTTTTGTGCTATAATCAAAAAAGTGTGACAATTCTGAAGAAAAAAATATATATTTTTTACTTTCTGCTATAAAACATTCCCAATAAAAAAATCTAAAAAATCTAATTTTTTCATAATTTTAGGCCAATTTGTATTATGCTACATATTTTTGGAAAAAAAATCCCAATGAGCGTATATTGATTGGTTTGCGCAATTTTTTACTAGTAATGGCGGCGATCAGTGATTTTTAGCGATACTGCCAAATTGTGGTGGACAGATCGGATCCCTAACTGACATTTTTGACACTTTTGGGGGGACTAGTGACAATACTACAGTAATCAGTGCTAAAAAAAATGCACAGTTACTGTACTAATGACACTGGCAGGGAAGGGGTTAATACCAGGGGCGATCACAGGGTAAAATGTGTCCCTAGGGGGTGCTTTCTAACTGTGTGGGGGATGGGCTTGCTGCATGAACACAGAGACCTGTGTTTCTAAATAAGATTTTATTTTTTCTGTCATTACTGACAGAACAACGGTCTGACATGTTTACATCGGGAGACCCCAGTTCTGTCTCCACGGGGAGCGATCTCAGGTGCCCAGCGGAAATCGCAGCTCTTGGGGCCCATTGATTGGCTCCCCCTATAGCCAATCAGTGTGTGCGCGTGCCTCCGGTGGAGTGCACGCACCAACACTAGCGGTCCCGCGAATCAACGTTGTTCCTGCAGCAGTAAAACAATGGCTGCTGGTCGGCAAGTGGTTAATAGTGTTGATGCAAGGCTTCTGTTTGATGTACTTATGGTGTATATTAGAAGAGTCATGATAGAAAAAGTCCATCAAGTCTGCCCCAGTTTTAACCTCGGTTGATTATTCATAATTGTATTTATTTTATATTTTACCATTTTTTCTAAGCAAAGACCTATGTTTATTTCAAGCCTGTTTCAACTCATTCACATAATAGACTCACCACCCATAGAAAAAAAGAAGACAATCTGCTCTGTAAAACAGTGACAATATTGTTCAATATGCATTTCATAGACAAATGCATTTTTTTTGCCTAGGGATGGGGGGCATCTTAAAAAAATAACCAGTCCAATGACACAAAAGCACTGCTCCAGGTCAGTCTACCTGTATTCTAGCCCCCAAATTGACACAGGAAGCTGCCAGTCCAGCTCACAACAGCAGAATATTTCAGCAGAAGGTGGGAGACCGCACTCGAATGTATGGAAAATCCAGAAGTTTAAAAGAAATACACCATTCATAAAAGCACATCACAGCCTCTGAATGCGAGTAATAACCATTGGTGCATTTCAAACTACAAGCGCTTAGTCATAACTTGTAGTGTGAAATGCGTCAGCCTTGAGAGGCTGTACCTTGCATGCCTTGCCTTGAGAGACTGTAATGTGCTTTTATTGATTAATTAATTCTGATTAAACTTCTGGATTTTCCATACATTGGAGCATGGTCACCCACCTTCCTTTTTGTGGTATCATAAAAATAACTAATAGTCTAAGTTTACCTAATACAAAAAATAAAAAATTAGCATAAAGGATATTACTTACCCTCAGTGAGATGTGTTCCTTGTGCTGCTGTGTCCTCCTATTGTCAAAATATTCCTCCTCTGATGCCCCTCCCCCTCCACTGTAATCTTCCGGTACGGTGGGAGTCAATAGAACTAAAGGCCTGTGACCGGCTCTATGCATTAAAGTAAAAAACCTTCTGTGCGAAATAAGCACCCCAGCCCCCCCCCCTTTATACTTACGTGAGCCCGATCTCAATCCAGTGTTGTGCACAACAGCAGCTCTTTCAGCTCTCTCCCTGCTCACTGGGCAGATTTATAGCAGCAAGAGCCATTGGCACAGGCAATATGGCTCAGGATCGAGCCCTTTCGAGTGCCCCCATAGAAAGTGGAGGAGAAGCACCAATGGAGGATCCCATAAAAAGAGAATGCTCTGTGCAAAACCATGGTACAAGGCAGATAAGAATGACATATTAATTGTTTTAATAAAAAAATTAAGCTTTTCAATCACTTTAAGCCTACTACACACAGCTCAATTTTAGGCAGATTCCTCCTAAATCAGCCAAAAATCAAGTTCTGGGTTATCCTGTTGGCACCCCGAAGCTTGACAAACTAAATAAAAAATGATAGGAGCCAGGTGGAAAATTGTCAACCGAGCAGTGACTGTATCCAATCAGATGCAGTCACTGTTTGGGTATTGAGAAAGATGTGGGGTGGGTGGGTACAATAACCAATAGTGGATCCATACCTGTATGGCTATCCTTAGAGTAGCATAAGCCTTCTATATTAAATTCACATTGCAGTGTTCATGTTATCTGACTGTGCATTTCATATTGCTATTACTGAGCCTTGAAGAGGTGAACTGCTGTAGCATGCCTCCCAACTGTTCCTGATTTAGAGGGACTGTCCCTGATTTAGAACAAAGTCCCTCTCTGTCCCTCTTTCCTTCTAATTTGTCCCTCATTTTGGTCTGATTTATACAGTTGTATATAAAGTCCACTGTTTTTCTTTTATAAAAGTGTTTTCCAGTGTGAAACCTTTCATCCAAATTCTTAATTGCTGCACTTGTAAATTTCAAGAGCCAGTAGAAAGGAAAAGTAGTGGGGAAAAAAAGCACTTTTGGGTTAAACTAATTGTTTTTTTGTTTTTTGTTTTTTTAAAGAGGTTGTAAACTCAATTTTTTTCTTTTTCACCCTGAAAGAGAAACACATAATGAGCTAGTATGCATCGCATACTAGCTCATTATGCAATACTTACCTTAGAACAAGCCCCCGCCGCGCCGCCCACTCACCTCTATGACGGGCGACATGTCCAGTCGCCCGTCTTCCGGGATCGCGGCATCTGGCCATCTGATTGGACGGAGCCGTGTGACGTCACTCCCGCGCATGCGTGCGGGAGCCGCCGGTCATGGCACAGGGCTCTGAAGAAACAGCACGGGCTGCCGTTTCTTCAGAGCTCATGCGCCGATGACGTCATCAGCTGCATGAAATGTAAATATCTCCCAAACGGTGCAAGTTTAGGAGATATTTACAGTACCTATATGTAGTCCTGCCCCCTTGGGGGTGGCTTGTTGCATGGGTGTCCTCGTCACCTCTTACACCCTGAGCCTGCTCCAACCCATCTGACACTATCAGTTCTGTCAGAGTAAATGACAGAGACCACAAAGGTTGCAGTGTATCAACAATTAACTGCTCTTTTAGTTTTGAAGCAAAAGCAAAGTAATCAAACAAAGATCAGAAATAACACAATCATTGCAAAGGAGAAAAGAATCCTGAGATCCCAGCCAAGGATTAATGCCTTTTTACTCAGCACTCAGGATCCAGAACACAGGCCACACATACATACACAAACAAATGTGTATGTATGCTAAGAGGATAGTGTTCTAACAGTGAGCAATACCTCAACTAATAAATGTGGTTTGAGAGTGAGCGCAGATAAAGTTATTATACTAAATTACTTTAATGCAAAAACAAACAGTGTAATGTTATAATATCAACTTGGCAGAGTGCACTCTGTATACTGAGGGGGGCCCCCTTTAAGATGAACTGCAAACATTTCCTGGAGAGTGAGGCCTCACTTATCTTCACCGGCAAGGAATCCCACAATCCAAGAAAGTATTTGTAATCCAAAAAAGGGAAAGGATGTATAACTGTGTTCCCCAATGTAATAATAGTTGTAATCCACAGAGAGGCAAATACAGTTTATCCTGCACGTCAACACAGATTAGCAGCCTAGAACTGGATTGAGGGCCAAAGGCCTAATGCACCCACCTCGCACTATATTTGTATCGTCAGTGTCCGGTGGTTTGACTAAGTGTCAGTAAAGCCTGATTAAAGTACTCAATCTATGCGCCATTTCCAGAATCAGCCTAGGTCTGTATTGTAAGAGAGCTGTAGACACTGGATGTCTCTCACCCAACCCGGGAGATCCATTTCCCTCTGCGACCAGGCCCCACTCTCATCAGTGTCTCCGTCTGCCGGTCAGCCACCTTCCGCTCAGCCACGCCACCGAGATTCCTCCGCACATTCACACCACTGACTTCCCTCAGGTGTCCGCCACTAGGCCTCAGCCTACGTTCCTGCGATCCGCAGCAGCTCTTCCGCTTCTGTTCAGTAGGCTGTAATTGAGGCAAGAGAGCGAAGGAAAGTCCCGCCTCCCTTTATATAACCACCCCCAGCAAGCTCTGCTCGTCCTGATGCTCCCTGGGAGAAAGGTCCTTCTGTCTCAGCAGTCTATGATCCTGGCTCCTCCCGAACTACATCTCCCATAGTGCCGAAGTCACTGTCTTGCAGAGCTTTAATAATAATAACAACATGAACAACACCAGCCGTGTGACTCGGCTACATATTGGTAAGCCTTATTAACCACTTTAAGACTGGAAGATTTGACCCCCTTCCTGACCAGGCCCTATTTTGCGATTCAGCACTGCGTTATTTTAACGGACAATTGCGCGGTCGTGCAAAACGCTGTACCCAAATAAAATTGACGTCCTTTTTTTCCCACAAATAGTGCTTTCTTTTGGTGGTATTTGATCACCTGTGTGATTTTTATTTTTTGCGCTATAAACAAAAAAAGAGTGACAATTTTGAAAAAAAAAACTACATTTTTCACATTCTGCTATATAACATTCCCCAAAAAAAAAAATTAAAAATCTAAATTTTTTAACATTGTAGGTCAATTTGTTTTCTGCTACATATTTTTGGTAAAAAAAATCCCAATAAGTGTATTTTGATTGGTTTGATTGGTTTGTGCAAAAATTATCGTGTTTACTAATTACGGCGAGGAGATTTATGTCATTGTTTTTTTTTTTTTACTAGTAATGCCGGCGATCTGCAATTTTTTTTTGCGGGACTGCAACATTGCGGCCGACAGATCGGACACCTAACTGACATTTTCGACACTTTTGGGGGGACCAGTGACATTACTATTCAGCTATGCTGAATCATGTGATCTCTCCCTGTCTGTCACTGAGAAGATCTGCCTGCTTTATTTACATAAGCAGGCGGGTCTTCTCACACGACGAGCGGGGAAGAGAGGTCGGCAACCGCCGCCTTTCCTCCTCCGACCCAACTCCCACTGTGTCTAAACACAGTGGGAGCGAACCTCCGCTGCGCGCGCGCACCGCCGAGACCACTAGAAGTCCAGCGACGTAGGTCTACGTCGCTGGACCCAGGGGAGCCGCACTGCCGCAGTAGGATTACTGTCGGCAGTCGGCAAGTGGTTAAAGGCTTACCTATAGGTAAAAGTTCTAAGAGTGGGTTTACAACCACTTTAATACTTTTAGGCTAATAGTTCCATTAGGCTCAGTCCCATTTCAAAAAGTTGGGAGGTATGCTTTCGTAAAGATCCATGCTGTAACATCCTGTTTTTGAGTGTCATCAGGGGACATTGATTCGAGTTTTAGGTATGGTGTATGCGCTAAAATGCCCAGGCTACCAGGGAAACCTGCATTACAGACATACTGTATATTTGGCTGTAAGGCACCTATTGTAAGTTGTGCCTAGAAAAGGATTCGTTGCCAAGTAAAATTGGGGACTATGGGAGTACACTTCACTTTGAGAAGTGCTAAATGCCTCTTTCGTGGCATTAATCTGCTCCAGAGCTTCTCCCCAGCTGAATAAACAGGAGACTTGTTATTTATGTGACATTTTACTAGCTCTCTGTCAGTTTCCTTCTCCATTTGCTTTATCTTTCAGGAATTTTCTTTCCATTACACTAACTTTTACTTAGATGAAGGTAACGACTTTTTAAACTTCAGTTACTGCAGTCTAAAAAAACGTTTATTTAATCTGAAAACTAAAAAAGGCAATATGTCATCAAAAGTACTGTAGCTGTTTAAACTGACTGGTACAGTAAAGCACAGAGGATAATGCATTACTGATCAGTATTTGACACCAACATGAGTGAAGATTCAACAATGAAGATAATGTGCAGACAAACTGCAGCCAGACACATTTCCCCAATGTAGGACACTTTCTGTATATAAATATATATATATATACAGAGGGTACGGAAAGTATTCAGACCCCCTTAAATTTTTCACTCTTTGTTATATTGCAGCCATTTGCTAAAATTATTTAAGTTCATTCTTCTTCCTCATGAATGTACACATAGCTCCCCACATTGACGGAAAAACACAGAATTGTTGATATTGTTGCAGATTTATTAAAAAAGAAAAACTGAAATATCACATGGTCCTAAGTATTCAGACCCTTTGCTCAGTATTTAGTAGAAGCCCCCTTTTGATCTAATACAGCCAGGAGTCTTTTTGGGAAAGATGCAACAAGTCTTTCACACCTGGATTTGGGGATCCTCTGCCATTCCTCCTTGCAGATCCTCTCCAGTTCTGTCAGGTTGGATGGTAAACGTTGGTGGACAGCCATTTTTAGGTCTCTCCAGAGATGCTCAATTGGGTTTAAGTCAGGGCTCTGGCTGGGCCATTCAAGAACAGTCACGAGTTGTTGTGAAGCCACTCCTTCGTTATTTTAGCTGTGTGCTTAGGGTCATTGTCTTGTTGGAAGGTAAACCTTCGGCCCAGTCTGAGGTCCAGAGCACTCTGGAGAAGGTTTTTGTCCAGGATATCCCTGTACTTGGCCGCATTCATCTTTCCCTCGATTGCAACCGGTCGTCCTGTCCCTGCAGCTGAAAAACACCCCCACAGCATGATGCTGCCACCACCATGCTTCACTGTTGGGACTGTATTGGACAGGTGATGAGCAGTGCCTGGTTTTCTCCACACATACCGCTTAGAATTAAGGCCAAAAAGTTCTATTTTGGTCTCATCAGACCAAAGAATCTTATTTCTCACCATCTTGGAGTCCTTCAGGTGTTATTTAGCAAACTCCATGCGGGCTTTCATGTGTCTTACACTGAGGAGAGGCTTCCGTCGGGCCACTCTGACATAAAGCCCCGACTGGTGGAGGGCTGCAGTGATGGTTGACTTTCTACAACTTTCTCCCATCTCCTGACTGCATCTCTGGAGCTCAGCCACAGTGATCTTTGGGTTCTTCTTTACCTCTCTCACCAAGGCTCTTCTCCCCCGATAGCTCAGTTTGGCCAGATGGCCAGCTCTAGGAAGGGTTCTGGTCGTCCCAAACGTCTTCCATTTGAGGATTATGGAGGCCACTGTGCTCTTAGGAACCTTAAGTGCAGCAGAAATCTTTTTGTAACCTTGGCCAGATCTGTGCCTTGCCACAATTCTGTCTCTGAGCTCTTCAGGCAGTTCCTTTGACCTCATGATTCTCATTTGCTCTGACATGCATTGTGATCTGGAAGGTCTTATATAGACAGGTGTGTGGCTTTCCTAATCAAGTCCAATCAGTATAATCAAACACAGCTGGACTCAAATGAAGGCGTAGAACCATCTCTAGGATGATCAGAAGAAATGGAAAGCACCTGAGTTAAATATATGAGTGTCACAGCAAAGGGTCTGAATACTTAGGACCATGTGATATTTCAGTTTTTCTTTTTTAATAAATCTGCAACAATGTCAACAATTCTGTGTTTTTCTGTCAGTATGGGGTGCTATGTGTACATTCATGAGGAAGAAGAATGAACCTAAATGATTTTAGCAAATGGCTGCAATATAACAAAGAGTGAAAAATTTAAGGGGGTCTGAATACTTTCCGTACCCACTGTATGTAGCAATATTTCCAGGCATTGGGCCTGATATGGTTCTGCCATTGTTACCGGTAACACTTCCAACACATTTAAGTTGAAATCCCAAGTGTGAGATTGGAGACAATGACCATTCCAGCATCTTTGGTTTGTTTTGTTCATTTTTTAATGGGGATGGGAGAAGGGAATGAGTGGGATACTCATCTGGCTCAACTAGGTTCAACTGGTACACTATACAGAAAAATGCCTGTTAGCGCTGTCTTGACGCCAGCTGAATGCCGACCAACGCTTCCTGGCGCTTGAAGATACTGTTCTGCTGAACTGTGCTGAAACTTCGACTTTAATACTCAGATTAACTCAGAAGATCCAGGACTGTAAGACATTTGACTCCGGACACTCCGTTTAGCTGAAAAGTCCGATGAACAGCTCCATCCAGCCCTTCATTGACTGAGGTAGCTCCTTGTAACTGCTTGTGCTGCTGCAACTCTTAACGCTGTACACTTAACTATTTAGGGCCCAACCGCTGGCACCCCCTCTACACTTCAGGATCCTCTCGCTAGGCACCCCCTCTAACACTTCAGGGTCCTCTCACTAGGCACCCCCTCTACACTTTAGGGTCCTCTCGCTAGGTACCCCCTCTAACACTTCAGGGTCCTCTCGCTAGGCACCCCCTCTAACACTTCAGGGTCCTCTCACTAGGCACCCCCTCTACACTTCAGGGCCCTCTCGCTAGGCACCCCCTCTAACACTTCAGGGTCCTCTCGCTAGGCACCCCCTCTAACACTTCAGGGTCCTCTCACTGGGCATCCCCTCTACACTTCAGGGCCCTCTCGCTAGGCACCCCCTCTAACACTTCAGGGTCCTCTAGCTAGGCACCCCCTCTGACACTTCAGGGTCCTCTCACTAGGCACCCCCTCTGACACTTCAGGGTCCTCTCACTAGGCACCCCCTCTGACACAAGCTGGCTCCTGGATCCCTGAGACCTTCACCGGAGTGGTCCCCTCTACACTTCAGGCAGACTCACAGGGGCAATTCACAGTACTCATGAACTTGGCATGCTTTCCTGGAACTGAACCCCTCTCTCTCCACTGGTCCTCGGCACATGGTATCCTTTCTGCAGCTCAGCTCAGCTCTCTCTCTGGACTCTCAGGCAGCCACCCGAGACACCTGATCCTTCTGACAGGAGGAGAGACAGCCGTACCCTCCTTCCTGGGACTCTGCTCCCCTCAAACTTATACCCACTCCATGAATCCCTTTCAGCAGAATCTGCCTTCTGGGGTAGATACAGGCTGGTTTCCTCCACTGCCCAATGAGAATTCTCTCATGAAGCCAGTGGGGAGACTCCCCTCTCAGTAGCCACAACTGGGAGACATGACAGCCCAGCTGAAAATCATGGACCTTCTGTTAGGCAGCCAAGGCCCACCATGCTTTTACCTAGCACCTACCTTGTAGGGTGCTACATATATATATATATATATATATATATATATATATATATATATATATATATATATATTGACAGTGTAGGGCCCTGCCACTATCTAAAAGTCGGAAAACGGGACACAGGGTTCACACAGTATGAGACTTCAGAATATCAGTTTTAAATTGAGAAAACAGTTTTTGCAGCTTTTTCCTGGTTTTGGTATACACAGAATGGGCAGTTTGGAGATTTTGAAGAGTTTTGGAAGGGAATAATTCTCCAACCTAATGTCTGGGTCTTGCAAGAGACTAGCAGGTTGTGAGTGCACAGCCCTTATAATAAAGGACTTGGGCATAATTCAGAGCTGTCTGGAGACAGGTGTGCTTTGCTCATGAGACAGTACTCCATGCTGGAGACAAGAGATTCTGTGTCCATAGGACTGAGAAGGTTTAGATTGCTAGGCAAGTCTGGAGGACTGGGAGAGCCAAAACAAGTAGTTCAGGGGACAGAGGGAATTGGAAAGTCTTGGATAAGTAGGAGGCCAGGGAGTGCAGCAAGGTGCAGGAACTAAAAAGCTGAGTGAGACCCTATGAGGGACTAGTGAAAAGGCCAAGGATAAGGCCTCAGGAGCAGAGCTGTTGAAGAGAGTGCCAGATGGCTTGGCATTTTTTTTTTTGTTAACTATATTGATGGCAAAAATCCCCTGCACGGGCAACTGTTTCTGTTAACTGTTCTGTCCCTCCCATCTTCTTTCATATTAGCCAGCTGGTGTCCTCTACTGAGCATGTTCATATTTAATTGCCCTTCTAAGCTCTTCATTTCCTCCTTTTTCTTATCTGTGCAGCACACATGAATAAAGAGTCAGATATGTGGGCGTATACACAGTGGTAAAAGACACTCCCCTCCCTCTTCCCCCATGTTCTCCTATTGCCAAACACTATGGAGTGGGATACAGTATGCTAATTGATTACATTTACTAAGAGATTTATTTATTTATTTCAGGTACTTATATAGCGCTGTCAATTTACGCAGCGCTTTACATATACATTGCACATTCACATCAGTCCCTGCCCTCAAGGAGCTTACAATCTAAGGTCCCTAACTCACATACATACAAGAGATTCACAAAAACCCTTAGTTTTAATGTAAATCAGTATTAAATACATCAAATGTAATCGTTAATACCTGTAAAGTAAAAAAAAGACCCTGAAAACAAATGTCAATGATCTTTGACTCTGCCTACACCATATTAAAGGGGTTGTAAAGTCAGAAGGTTTTTTTATCTTAATGCATTCTATGCATTAAGAAAAAAAAACCTTCTATGTACAGCAGCCCCCCTTAGCCCCCCCCTAATGCTTACCTGAGCCCCTCTCGATCCCATGATGTCAACGACTTTCTCAACCATCCGGGACTCCCCTTCCTTTTGGCTAAGACACAGCAGCGGCACCATTGGCTCCAGCTGCTGTCAACGACTGTCTCAGCTGTCCAGGACTCCCCTCCTCACTGGCTAAGACACAGCAGTGGCACCATTGGCTTCTGCTGCTGTCATTTAAAGTCAGTTTGCCAATGAGGAGAGAGAGGGGGCAGCCCAACCGCAGCTCTGTGTCTGAATGGATACACGGAGCTGTGCCTTGGCTCGGGTGCCCCCATAGCAAGCTGCTTGCAGTGGGGGCACTCAAAGGGAGGAAGGGAGGGGCCAGGAGCACCGAAGAAGGGCCCGGGAAGAGGAGGATCCAGGCTGCTCTGTGCAACACCACTGCTTGTTATTTTTATAGAAAAAAAAATGAGACTTTACAAACACTTTAATGCAAAAAAAAAAAAAAAAAAATACACATTTGGATGTTCAGTAAAGATTTATTTGGAGATGTAACACAGTTATTTGATATTTATAAATTAATTTGAGTTGCTCTTCTGAAACTGCTTCTTTTTTTTTTTTTAATTTTGTGCACTCTGGGCATGCCCAGAAGCTGTGCAGGGATGACGCGCCTGCATCGGAAGTGACGAGCAGGGCCGGCGCAGGGCATTCAGGGAATCCGATGTCACCGAAGAGGATACCGAAGAGGACGCTCTGGCTTCAGCTGCCCACACCTGAGATGGCAGCGCTGGACAAGACATTTTCAAGGTAAGTATTTCTTCTAAAAAGTAAGTGAAACGGGGGACAGTTCAGAGGCTATCGTTGCTTAAATGCACTAGCCCTGACTGCCCCGGGGGTTTTTTTATCGAAAACATTTTTTTCAGGGTGGAACTCCGCTTTAAATTTTTTTGTCATTTGGGACATTCGTTTTTAAAAAGAGTACGGGATTGTAAAAAAAATATAAACACACATACTCGCCTAGATGGCTGCAGCAGTGATTTGATGCAGCTGTCCCATGCCAACTCTACACCGAGAACTGAGGGATCAAAAACCGCTGATCACTCAGTTCATGGGTCCGCTCTGAGCAGAGAGCAGGGACTGTCAGTCTCTGCTCTGTGCTCTGCCCCTCCAGCGTTCGCTGGAGTGACGGACTGTGGGGGGTTGGGAGCGGCTGGCTCAGGCTCTCAGAAGGGTGCTGTGAGGCTGAGCCAGCTGGCGGTCAGGTATCTAAAGGGCCATCTTACCGAATGGGCACGCTGGGCAGGTGGGGCCCCACTTACCTGGGGGGCCCCACCTGCCCAGCAACCCAGCCCCAGACAAGCATTAGTTCCGATTCCCGTGTGCATCCCGCCATCAAACTTAGCAGGTGGCAAGCGCTTGTCGGTCCTGTGCTTCTGTTAGGCCACTTGGGCCATGGAGGGGGAGCCCACAACTGCAGGAATGCCTGTCTGCCTCCACAGGAACAGGTACACACAGGACAGTAGAGTCTGACTCCCGTTCCTGTGTATGTGCTCACCGGACCCAGCAACCAAATTTGGAAGCTGTCATTAGTCAATATCGCCTTAGCGATAATTTGCATTTTTATTCTCGTGGGTGATTGTGTATCAGTGCACTGCATTGCCCAGGGGCCTATAATGCTCTTAAGATGGCACTGGGTATCTAGGCAGATCTCAGCATTATTGTCGGGGGACATTTTTTTGGAAAGATATTTCGCTGTCTCAACAATTGTAATTTTGAGGGTATATTATTCCTATTTTGTTGGCTTGCTGGTACCATGGATATGGACATTTTTAGCTCTCCTGTCTATTATTGGGGGGGACCTGAGAACCTGAGAATTCAAACAATTCAGATACAAGATTTTCACAATTCTTCACAGATCTCTATGCACATATCTGAGCAAATGTAACAATGTATGTTTTTTTTTTTCTAAAAAAATATGAGATTTAACAAGTCTGCCCAGATCACAAGCTGACTTGTTCATCTCTACCAGGAAATTAGATCTCTTTATGCAGTTTAAGAATAATCTTATATGGCAGATCAAGAGTAGAATTTACACAGGGAATGCATACCATATGTCAGCCATGTGTGATGCTAGAAAATCTGGTATGCTCCAATGACATTCTGTAATTTACAGATAGAGTTTTCACATGTTTATAATGCAAGATCATTTTACATGACATATATACACCCTAACTGGATAACATTTAAATTTCTAAAGCAATGTGTTTCATAAACATCTGATATTATTTGAATATTACAAAATACTGTTTTCCCTTTTATTTAATCCTGTTTTTGCATCTCAGTGCTGTTAATCCTTTAAAGCCTTTATGCAGACATCGCCTGTCTACATTTACAAATTCCAGAGGTGGCTGCAGGTCATTAGTTTGATGGTGACAACAGAGAAATATGCCAGAGCCTAGCACAGTGACAGGGTGACAACACAGGAGAGTAATTGGAAGACAGAACCTTGTCACCTCATAACAGCAAGTACCTGAAGTGAATCACCTAATTATATTTTATTCAAACTGATTAAAAATGTTTAAAAACTATTTAACCACTTGCCAACCGCCAGCAGTACATATACTGCGGCAGGTCGGTTCTGTCCCGTGAAACGACTTAACTGTATTTCACTTCCAGGAACCGCTAGTGGGGCACACGTGCGCCCATTTGCCACAGGGGGAGCCAATTAGCGGGTCTGGTGGCCGTAATTGCCGCAGGTCACCCGCAATCGCTCCCTAGGAGACAGAACAGCGGTCTGCCATTGTAAACATGGCAGACGGCTGTTCTGTCAGTTATTTAGGAACACAGGTCTCTATGTTCATTCAGTAAATATCCCCCCCACACACAGTTAGAAAGCACCTCCTAAGCACACATTTAACCCTTTGATCTCCCCTGGTGTTAACCCCTTCCCTGCCAGTGTCATTAGTGCAGTAACAGTGCATATTTTTAGCACTGATTACTGTAGTAATGTCACTGGTCCCCCAAAAAGTGTCAAAAATGTCAGTTAGGTGTCCGGTCTGTCCGCCGCAATGTCGCAGTCCCGCTAAAAATTGCTGATCACCTGCCATTACTAGTAAAAAAAAAAAAACAAATAAAAATTACATACATTTTTACGCTAGTTTGTAGACACAATAACTTTTGCGCAAACCAATCAATATACATTTATTGGGAGTTTATTTTAACCAAAAACATGTAACAGAATACAAATTGCCCTAAAATTATGTAAAAAAAAAATATTTATTTATTTATTGGGAGTGTTATATAGCAGAATGTAAATTTATTTTTTTCTTTTTCAGAATTGTCGCTTTTTTTTGTTTATAGCACAAAAAAAAAAATTTTTTAAAAATCACAGAGATGATCAAGTACCACCAAAAGAAAGCTCTATTTGTGGAGAAAAAAGGGACATCAATTTTATTTGGGTACAGCGTTGCAAGACCATGCAATTGTCAGTTAAAATAACACAGTGGCGAATCGCAAAAAAATTGCCTGATCATTAAGTCCCGGGTTCACACTATATCGATGACAGACATTGCATGTGATTCGGAGAGCACTGCTCTGAAAATCGTGTGATGTCTGTACAGGTTCTATGGCTGAATTTGCATCGGATTCGGGCAGAACACGCACAGGACCCTTTTTTCTTCCAGGCACCCCAAAGGGGATCTTGCTGTGACGGAACCCGGGGAGAGACCTCCCCGACGTGGGTTGGGCCAACCATCCGATTGCCTACAGGACCCTTTTTTGGGTCCACAGCAGAATCGGATCGCACCAATGAGATCCGATTTCATGTACGAACTGTCAGTTCGCACTGCGATATGTGAACTGATCTGGGGGTGTCGTTAACTATGTATTGACAACTCCAGCGATTTACATATGGCAGTGTGAATTGCCTGCAATTTAAATGTGGATTTACAGGGTTCCTGCATTGCATATATGTTAACCGGCACTAAGAGAGAAAACCTTCTGGTTAAAATTGAATTAAAATGTTAAACTTTTGGGCCAATGTACAAAAAGTATTTTCAAAACTAGTTTTCTACCACTGAGCCCCCAAGAAATAATTTTTATAATTTGGCAGCGGACAGTCGGAATTCATATATCATTTTTGTAATTTTTTCCTAACCACGGAAATAAAAAAACAGTTATTTTAAGCAACATAATGCTACACTATTAGCAAGCACTGCAGCCTTGTACCTTGTTCTTTGTAGAACATGTGTGCTTTGTGAAAGTCATAGAGAGCCTTCAGCCCATTTACAGTTACTGAATCAGCAAAGTATTTTATTGCACTTAGTGGGAGGACAGATTTCAATAGAACATTTAGAGAGACCTCTGTTTCCAGCCTACTCCAGACTATGCAGTAGACAATCTTCATCTGGAAATAATGTCAAAAGCAGGAAGACGCTACTGGAACAAATAATTCTCTATTCCTCTACTGGGAAATTTTAATTGAATAATGATATGGGAGAGTCAGGTTGCTCATACTTTTATAGGATACATTCTTCACATTGATATAAATAATAAATAATAATTAATATGGCTTTGTTGTAAAGCAAGAATGATTTTATCGTATGGATAGTTCTTTTATCACCAACTCAGATAGCTCCCTTTTCCACTCTCTTTAACAGACACCATAAAAATCCCACAGTTATTGCCAGCCAGCATTGAAGGGAAATGGCTTTTGAGGACCAGTTATATAGCACATAGGCAGCCATGTATCCCTTGCAGACTGGGAAGGGGAAAACAGCTCAACTGAAGAGATCTTTTTTTTACAATTAAAAAAAGTATGGGAATCAGTTTTTTTGCAGAATCATAATGCTGCATCTGTCCCCCGCTGACTCTAACACTGGGAACTGAGTGATCAAACACTGCTGATCACTCCGTTCTCAAAGCTCTGAGAGCAGAGAGCTGGTGACTGTCAGTCACTGGCTCTCCGCTCTGCTCATTGGAGCACTGGGCTGTGGAGGGGGCGGGAGCGGCTGGTTTGCTGAAAGGCTGAGCTGGGTGCCAGTCCAGACATGTGGGGAGGATCCTGACCATATGGTCGCAATCTTTTTCAAGCCTGGACCGGCTCTGTGATGTTAGTCAACAGTGGACTTCAGCCCGCTGTCTGCTGAAAATGGGTCACAGAAGTGCAGAATGAACTGCACTCCTGTGATCCCCAGGAGAAGTATAGTCAAACAAGCTTTGGCTGTACTTTTCCTTTAACCGCTTGCCGACCAGCAGCCGTACTTATACTGCGGCAGGTCGGCTCTGTCCCACGAAACAACGTACCTGTAGGTCATTTTGCGGGACCGCCAGTGGGGGGCGCGTGTGCCGATTTGCTACAGGGGGAGCCAATTAGTGGGTCCGGGGGCCGCAATATCCGTCAGGGCACCGATCACTCTCCATGGGGACAGAATGGTGGTCTACCATTGTAAACATGGCAGACCGCTGTTCTGTCAGTAATGAACACATTACATTATAGTGTCATTCATAATCTCATTTTCTAGAGGCCCTAAAATGCTAGGACAGTACTAATTGCCCCCAAATTACCCCATTTTGGAAAGTAGACAGTCTGAGGCATTTAGTAAGAGGCATTGCGAGGTTTTTGAAGTTGTAACTTTTTTGTCACAATTGTTTTGAATATAAAGAAATTGAATACATTTATTTTTTCACATTTTTTTTTTTTTTTAACATACTGTCACTAGTGCAGTACGACATCATTATATGACTAATGTGGTGGTTATCTGGGACACTGACTGGTGACAATATGTTAAAAAAAAGAATAAATCATTTTTATTCAATTTTCTAAACATTTGTTTAACATTCTTTTATTTTTTATATTTTTACATACTTTCATCAGAGTAGATCAGGGTAACCCTAATAACACTATACTACTCTGAGGAGGGAATCAGGGATTTGGACCGGCATCGGGACCAGGAAACTCGTTAAATCCTCCCCCCCTGCAGTGAGGTAATCTGCACACACTGTGGTACACGCTGCAGTTCAGTTTCATCCCCTCTGCTCGGCTTTCCACATGTGAACTTCCGCCCGGACTCCTCCACGCAGCAGCGGACCCTGGCGGTCCACATCATGGACATCCAGCTCTGACATAACGGACTCCCCTTCTTGATGAGCTTGCCATACTTTACACCATGTGAGCTGCCCCTTGTAGTTTATTGCACTTAATAAACCTGTAAACTGCCAGCACTTAGAGATGCTTTTTCTTCTCTCTCCCGGTGTATGCACTGTAGAGAATCCAAGGCCTCCTGGTATGCGTGATGTGAGTTTCCCAGGAGGCTGTAGGCAACTCCCCAATTGGTTAAAATAATCCAAGGGAGGTCCCGGAAAAAAGGAATTTAAACAATCAAAAGAAAAAATTTCCGATTTTAAGAAAAGAAGGAGGTAGGAGGTTAGGGATATGAAGTGGGTGGGGCGAATAAAGGTCCACTTTAACAGCAAAAAAATGACAAAGTGACAAGCTTATTTCTTATGGGGGTAAAATGTCCATGCTTGCTGATGGCAAGCTAGTCAACAAAAGCAGATGGTAAATCCTGGCTCCTTTGCTCCCACAGTACAGTACAGTCCTAACACTAGAGGTTCGTCTTGTTGGGAAAACAGCAATGTGTGCGCATTATGAAATTCCATTGATTGAGCGTGATTTAAAAGGTCGTACTGGTGACAGTCACATTTAAAAGAAGCCACACTCGAAAGGCGCTCATAGCAAAGACCAAAAAGAGAGGTTCTTCTGAATTGGTGAACCTTATGAACGAATCGTTCAGGTCTGTTGAGTGTGATATGTTGTATTAATTCTGTTCTCTATAGACGCTGGTTTATAGTTGAGAAGGATCTATGCCCTTTTGAAGACCACCAGAAACAATACTTCTTTGAAAAGTATCAATTGTTTAAACTATGACATACAGTATATAGCCAGGTGCTGGGCTGCAGCAACATGAAAAAGGACACATTGGGGTTTTTTTAATTACTAAAGGCAAATCTACTGTGTGGTACAAGTGCACTTGGAAGTGCAGTCGCTGTAGATCTGAAGGGGACATGCAAGGAAAATAAAAAACAGCATTTTTGCTAACACATGATTGGATGATAGAAATCAGCAGAAATTCCCCTAATTTCAGATCTTCCCCTCAGATCTACAGCGAGTGCACTTCTACTTGCAGTGCACTTGTGGTGCACAGTGGATTTGCCTTTAGTAAATAAACCCTATTGCAGATGTTTTGGAACTACATTTCCCATGATGCTCAACTACACTGCAGAGTGCACGAGAATCATGGGAAATGTAGTTCCAAAACATCTGAGGGGCCAAGGTTCGCCATCACTGCCCTACTGCCTTTCTTCTCTCCCTCTACTGAGATACTGATATTATGCTGCATCATTCACTTCCAGCCAGCAGGGGGAGAGCTAAAGCCAAGTCATCACTTAGACTTCTATGCAGAATGAATCCTGGGAGTTGTAGTTTGAGAAGGTAGCCATATAATAGGAGGAATAGACTCCTTACACTACAGATATCAATAGGCACTGAGCAGTAGGAGGAGTGGAGAGATGATTTTTATTAACCTGTCCTAGAAAGTTCTTCCTCTTGGCACCTAGGGAGTTAGAGAGAAAATATCTATCTGGATATTTGCCTGCCAGCAGGAGACCATACCAGTGGAAATCTGAGCCTGAGACTGGGAGTGAGGGCACCTGGGGGCAGTGCACCACTCACATCACAGCACCTGCATCACCTATTCCAAGCCTAGACTGCACCCATACCAACCTTATCTACCTTGCATCTATGCCGAGACTATATCATACCTATACTGTACCTATTCTGCATGCAGGTTAGCTGATCCTGTTGTTAAGTGCACCAACACTCCTAAAGGGCACCAACACTAGCTGGCAAAATACTATCCCAAATCACTGCCCCTCCTGTTATAATTATTCTGCATGCCTGCTTTGTTTCCCTTCTCCCTCTGATACCATCTTCCTTTTCTTTTGGACAGTGCATACCCAGGTGGTCTAGGACAAGTATTGCCACCATAAATGCACTCTGGCAGTATACTGTAGTGCCAGCACTTGGTAAATTAAACTTTACTACTGCTCAATGCTGCACTTGCTGTGGCCTTGCTACTATTTATGCTAATCTGAATGCCAAATGCCATCTTATGCCCAGTGCTTGCTCCTAATCACTTTGTGTGCTAAATTGTTATTACTATTGTTGACTCATTTTTTGCTTGCCTAGTTATAAACCATATTGGGTGACAAAATATTACGTTTTCTACCTGGTTTGGTGGCTGCTTTCTTTTGATTTAGCACTACTACTACTCGATACTAAGTATTACTTTCAGTGAAGTCCTGTGATATTGTATGTTTGTGCCCTCAACCTGGTGTGTCAGAGGAGCTGAGGCTCTGTCTTGATAAGGTGGAAGCAAAGAACAGAGGAACCATCTTATCCAGCAGCTCCTACAGGGGTAGCACTACACATATGTTTATTTTTTTATAGTAACATTTAATTCTAAAATGACTAAATTAACCAATTATTTTAATAAATTCTTAGGAAAACATGGTGTTTTTATTAGCATGTCTGTCTCTAGCAATAACATGATCACTCACAATCTGTATACGATTGTATATGATTATTTTTTCTATGTGATTTAATACAATAATATAATGATTTCCTTCCAGAAATGTTAATGTCAGAGCAATAAACATATATAAAGGTCCAATATAATTTTCCTTCATTAGTGATTCAGTATTTGCTGTGAGAGCCATTAGCATTTCAACACTTGAACTCTTTACCTAGCGGTAAACAAGGCAATTTAGGTTTCTAAATATTTAGAGCAGTGCAGCAAATAAAGCCATGTCAATGGGGTTGACTGGGAAGGAGTATTGAGCCATTCCATCCCATTCAAATGGACAAATAGGCCAAACATCTATACAGTACTATTTGGATACTAGGATGTGTTGATAGGTGGTTCTCAGCAGCCAGCTATTCACTATGACTCTTTGCCAACACCCCCCGCTTTTTTTTTCTTAACTACAGGATTGTGTTGAATGTGCAATTAAGAGACTGTGAAAACAATTGGGTGAGTAAACGTGTTTATTGAACATGTTTATTGAAACTTTCTAAATCGTCACAGCTGGCACTTTGTACTCTGGGTGGTATCTCCAGTACAACAGGAGAATGTGCATAACTGCCTTAGCTGCAAACCCCAACCTAATGACATTTGGTTGGGTAAAGCACTGTATTTCATAATAATTTGCCAGGGTTCTTATATAAATTACTTATACATATATACAGTGCCTTGCGAAAGTATTCCAGACCTGAATCCAATCGAGAATCTGTGGAAAGAACTGAAAACTGCTGTTCACAAACGCTCTCCATCCAACCTCACTGAGCTCGAGCTGTTTTGCAAGGAGGAATGGGCAAAAATTTCAGTCTCTCGATGTGCAAAACTGAGACATACCCCAAGCGACTTACAGCTGTAATCGCAGCAAAAGGTGGCGCTACAAAGTATTAACTTAAGGGGGGCTGAATAATTTTGCACGCCCAATTTTTCAGTTTTTTATTTGTTGAAAAAGTTTGAAATATCCAATAAATTTAGTTCCACTTCATGATTGTGTCCCACTTGATTGATTCTTCACAAAAAATTACAGTTTTATATCTTTATGTTTGAAGCCTGAAATGTGGCAAAAGGTCGCAAAGTTTAAGGGGGCCGAATACTTTCACAAGGCACTGTATATGTATACATTTTTTCACCTCAGTAATGTGTATTTATTATTTTTTAATTAGAGGTAATTATGTATTATTATTATCATCATACAGGATTTAAATAGCACCAACGATTACGCAATGCTTTTACAATATGTTAGGAAGACAGTACAGTTAAAATACAATAAAATACAAAAGGGTTAATAGGGCCCTGATCATAAGAGCTTACATTATAATAAGGTGGGGCAAGTGGTACAGAAGGTTATAACCGTGGGGGATCAGCTAATGGAAGTGATAAAAGATTAGTTGGAGGAGTGATAGGCTTCCATGAAGAGATGAGTTTTCAAGAATCGCCTAAAGGCAGCCAGAGTAGGAGATAGCCGGACAGATTGAGGTAGAGAGTTCCAGAGGATGGGAGAGGCTCTGGGGAAGTCCTGGAAACAAGCATGTCAAGAAGGAGACAAGGGAGCCTAAGAGCAGGAGGTCTTAAGAGGAGCAGAGAGGATGGGAGAAGACAGAGATTATCGCTATTGGCTATAGCAGCCATTTGTGATAGTTGGAAACAAATCCGGCAGGCTGGATGTACCCAAGTTAATTGATCGATCAACTTGGTACATTCAGCCTGCCCATTAATGGCTCAAATCGAACCGGGTATGGCCGGCACAAGGGTGGGTTTTCAGATAGATGACAACAGTTGGCCATGCCTCTGTAACATGACTTTCAATGGTCACTTGTAGTTTTCAGAGCATTCCTACACAGAAGCACAGACAGGGACAGGGCATTGTCACTTCATACCAGAAAGTGCCTGAATAAGGACTATAATAGCAGAATCAAGAATTAAATAAAATATTGAAAATTACATTAAAGTTAAAGTGAAAGTAAACTCTTCCTTTTTTCCCCCCTGCAAAGTGAATGCATAATGTGCTAGTATTCATGGCAAACTAGCAATGAAGCCAGCGTTGTCCCCGCTACAAGCCGCATCCATCTTCGCCCGTCTTCCTTCCTGGTCTACGGACTCCGGCTGTATTACTTGCCTGAGCCTGGCCTGAGCGGGAGCCGCTAGTCACGGCTGGACACGGCGCAGGGCTCTGAAGAAACGGCACGGGCGTAAACTTCTCCAAGTTTAGGAGATATTTACAGTACCTATAGGTAAGCCTTATTAAAGACTTACCTATAGGTAAAAGTCATAAAAGTGGGTTTACAACCACTTTAAATTAACATGTTAACACATATATGAGATTTTACTAACTAGGTTTCCATATACTTTAGGAAAGCATCATAAAGAGCAATTATGATCTGTAGTAAAAGTAACCTATCCCAATTTAAATGTCATCAATTTTGAGCAGTCAGAACAGTAAGTAATTAAATGGTATTGATATACTGTAAGGTTCTGCCGCTCTCTGTGTGGCCATATACTGTACATATATATATATAATGCTATAATATAAACTTTTATGTGTCTGCATTTTTTGCTAGGTGTGGATTTACCAGTCTCCACAAGTTATTAAAAAAGACTGTCATGGAGAAAAAAAGACAAAACCGCTGCAGGTGTGAAATGTAAGCACCTAGAGATCCTGTTCATATTTACAGTATGTTTCCAAGCTGTCTTGTCACAAGCGAATGCACGTAAAGCTTGATCATCCACTATATACCAAGGTAATGGGTATTATGGGTTAGTATACACTATATTACCAAAAGTATTCAGACACCTGATTTTTCACGCATATGAACTTTAAGGGCATCCCAGTCTTAGGGTTTAAGATTGAGGTGGCCAACCCTTTGCAGCTATCATAGCTTTAACTCTTCTGGGAAGGCTGTCCACAAGGTTTATGAGTATGTCTATGGGAATTTTGACCATTCTTCCAGTAGCGCATTGGAGAAGACCTTCCTCGCAGTTTCCACTCTAATTCATCCCAAAGGTGTTCTATCGGGTTGAGGCCAGGACTCTGTGCAGGCCAGTCAAGTTCCTCCACCCCGAACTCGCTCATCCATGTCTTTATGGACCTTACTTTGTGCACTAGTGCGCAGTCATGTTGGAACAGGAAGGGCCAGTGCCAAACTGTTTCCACAAAGTTGGGAGCATGAAATTGTCCAAAATGTCTTGGTATACTGACACCTTAAGCGTTCCCTTCCCAAAGTTGAAGCTGTTATAGCAGCAAAGGGGTGGTCAACTCAATATTGAACCTTACGGACTAAGGCAGGTGTCCCAATACTTTTGATAATATAGTGTATATGGGAGGGGACAAGCATTAGTGAACCCACTTCTTCACCCTGCATTGGTGTGATAGTAAAAGTGATATTTGTAACAGATTTCTGATTTATCTAAGTTAGTAAAAAGTCGGTGACACATTTTTGATCCAGTCACATAGCTACTGTTATTCTCATCCAATCAAAACCACGTAAGTGCAATGCTCTCATATGTAGGGCCAGATTTAATACTTTGCTTTCCTCTAGGCTAGCTACAGTGTGTCACTCAAACTCTCACATACACTTGGGGGGGCTGGGGACCGTGGACGGGGCTCGAGTGGGCTGGTAGGCACTGCAGGATGCTGTAGGAGGGGCTAAGGGAACTGTAGGGTCAGGCCTTAGAAATGAAATATTACTGAACATCTTAGTAGCATATAATGGACAGTAATTTTACATTTATGCATTTAAAAAAAAAAAAAAAAATTCAGCAGTATTATGAGTCAGTCACTCTGACATTGTCCTGTAGGATATTTTGGTGAGCTTGGGAGTTCATTTTCCCCTCGAAGATGGCAAGCAGTCCAGTCCCTGAGGCAATGAAGCAACCCAAATTATGATGTTCTACCCACTATACTTCACCACTGGGATAATATTTTGATGTTGGTAAACTGTGCCCTTTTTGCACTATACAAAGTGCTGAAAATTCTTCCTGAACAATTCAACTTTTGCTTCGTCAGTTCACAAAACATTATGCTAGTAGAGTTGCAGTTTGCCAAGGTGCTCTTTGGCAAATAGTAAAGTTAAGCCTGCCATACATAGTGTGAATCATTCAGAATCTGAGCTGTGGGTGATCCTGTCTGCACCAACCAACTTGACAAAAGTGGATTTTCCGATTGACTTTCGTTGAGGAACCAGATGGAATATAATTGCCCAAACAGGAACTTTATCCAAACGTATGTAGTCACTGTTCAAGTATTCTTGATGGATGAAGTATACTGTATACCAGGGGTCTTCAAACTATAGCCCTCCATTTGTTCAGGAACTACAATTCCCATCATGCCTAGTCATGTCTGTGAATGTCAGAATTTTACAATGGCTCATGGGACGCGAAGTTCCACACCAGTCGGAGGGCCGTAGTTTGAGGATCCCTGCTGTATACTATTGGTACAGAGGCTGGGAGTGGGAAATGTAATTTTTAATTTTAAAGTCCAGTTGGAAGAGATGATGAGTGGACGGGGGTAAGGGGATTGCATCATAAAATAAATATTTACTTTCCAGTTTGCATTTTCCCAGTTTCCCAGTTTTGGAGGCAGGGGTTTCTGGGGGACCCTTATCTTAAAGGAGGCTTCTAAATTTTTATAAGTCTCCTCCCCCCAGAAGCTCTAGTCCAGAGTTGTGGGGAAGAAACCCTTGTCCCCACCAACATGGTCACCTCCCCATGTTGACAGCAAGTATAGGTATTGTTAACCTCCCTGGCGGTATGATTCTTTTGGATTTTAGGTGCTGAAAACGGTACCATTATTTTGCATGTAATTCTTGTGAATGAGCAGCCCAAACCAACTGTATACATTTATTATATATATATATATATATATATATATATATATATATATATATATATATATATATATGTATACATGTATTATGTATACATATATTATATATATATATATATATATATATATATATATATAATGTATACAGTTGGTTTGGGCTGCTCATTCACAAGAATTACGTATATATATATATATACGTGTGTATATGTATATATATATATACATATATTTACATAAAAAGTACAGTAAAACTGCAGGAAAGGGCATTGGGGGGAATGTAATGTGATTTTATTTTATTTTGAATGGTATCAGTGTGTTTGGTGTGTTTTACATTTGAATTTGCCGCCGGTTCCACCCCCCGGCGGATGTCACGTCGCCGGAGACGGAAGCCAGGGCTCGCAGACGATCGGGAGGAAGCTCCGCCGCCGCATACCGCCCGCATTCTTCGCTGGATCCCGGAGAAATGGTAAGTGAAACCTCTACCAGGATCCAGCGATCTTCCTAGCGGTACCCCGAGTGTGGCTCGGGGTTACCGCTTTTGGCTCTAAAATCTAACCCCGAGTCTTGCTCGGGAATACCGCTAGGAAGGTTAAGGAGGGCTTTCCAGGCTTGCCAAGCTGCATGCTCAGATTAAGGGTCTTGTATGCACATTTAATTTCATTGCTCCCCCATCACTTGGCTGACTTAGGAGAATAAGCTTCAGGTTGTGACTTAGAATTTACAAAGGACTCTCTCCACATCCCTCATGTAAACACCAGCATTGTCATATAGGAAGAAAAGAAATGAGACTGACATATGCTTCCCCATACTCAGAAATATCAGGTATGAAGCTTTGCTTTACTAGAAGGAGTAGGAGAGTAAATGAAAGGTATGTAGACAGCACAGTGTGTATGGGCAAAGCACAGTCTCACTTTAAAGTCCTAGGTTTTCATATACTATATATATATTCCAAAGAACCATTAGCTTACAATTCCCCAAAGTCTTCTGTATGTCTGGCCATCATGCCCTTTTTTTAGAGCAAAGAGAAAAATGGATGGCTTTAGAGCAAAGAAAAAACTAAAGAGCCAAGAGCCTACAGAAAACTATTACTTTTCACTTTACTGAGGTCAGATGAGTGATTGATGATTGCTGATAGGTTACTGAGGGTCAGTAAACTTTGCTCTGTGCCTAATGCATTATCCTTTGGGCCTGTTTTACATTACAACTCAAATCATAAATGCCAAAAACAACGATCAAGGGAAAAGAGAAGTATTCTATGTCTACCAGTCAGATTTAAGTATTCTATCAGCCCATAGGCTAAATGGAAAAAAATCTATATGTGTATGGTCAAAGAACTCCTCAGAGAGTTCTTTGCCATGAGGTGCAATGTTGAACTTCCAGTGACCAGTATGAGAGAGTGAGAGCGATAACACCAAATTTAACACACCTGCTCCACATTTAAACCTGAGACCTTGCAACACTAGTCACATGACACCAGGGAGGGAAAATGTCTAATTGGGCCCAATTTTGACATTTCCACTTGGGGATATACTCACGTTTGTTGCCAGCGGTTTAGATATTAATGGCTGTGTGTTGAGTTATTTTGAGGTGACAGCAAATGTACACTGTTATACAAGCTGTACACTCACTACTTTACATTGTAGAAAAGTGTAATTTCTTCAGTGTTGTCACATGAAAAGATATAATAAAATATTTTCAAAAATGTGAGGGGTTTACTCGCTTTTGTGAGATACTGTACGTGAACTGGCACTTACAGCTACAGCATTCGTTTCCCTAAGGCTTGAGGCCTTAAGGAAACGAACACCAGCACATGGGAATCCCGGTGGTAATTCATGTCCTATCCGATAATTAAGCAATCTTCCGTTTGTTCTCAGCAGACCTCCTATTGGTGCAGCTTCTTGGTGCCGATCCTCAGAGTTTCCAGGGGTGTTTGGCCTTGGAGCTGTTCATGGTGATTGGTCTTCTCTGAGCCCTGAATTCTGATTCTTCTCCTTCCTGTGATCTCCCTAAATATGAGCTCCTTCACCTTAACTGGCTGTCATCTGAATTGTTTTAGTTTTAGTCGTCTAAAATAATATTAGTTTAGTCTACAAAAATATTTTAGTCAACAAAATTAACACCGATTGGTAGTTAAAACAGCGCAGTGCCAAATGGTGAAAAATGGCCTGGCCATGATGGGGATAAAACCTTCCCGAGCTGAAGTGATTCTGAGGTTGATTTACTAAAACCGGAGAGTGCAAAATCTGGTGCAGCTGTGCATAGTATCCAATCAGCTTCTAACTTCAGCTTGTTCAATTCGACTTTGACAATAAGGCCCCTTTCACACAGGCGGACTGTTCAGATCCGCCTGTCTGTTTTTTTGGCGGATCTGAACGGTCCCCCCATGCATCTCTATGGGGGATCGGATGTCAGCGGAGACATGTCAGCGGAGACATGTCCGCAGACATCCGATCCGATCCGTCAAATCTGGACGGATGGAAACCCTATTTTCCATCCGTCCAGCGGATCGGATGGGATCGGATGAGAACGGACCGACGGTCCGTTCCCATCCGATTTCCCCCATAGAGATGCATGGGGAATTGACAGCTGTGTCTCCACACACAGCGTGGAGACACAGCTGTCATCCTCCTGCTCAGCGGGGGATCGGCGGCTCGATCCCCCGCTGAGAAGAACGGAATCCGTCCAACGGACGGATAGTGTGAAAGGGGCCTAAAACCCGGAAGCTGATTGGTTTCTATGCAGAGCTGCACCAGATTTCGCACTCTCCAAGTTTAGCAAATTAACCCCTAAGTGACAATAACATTTTGATGAAAAATACTTGAATATATTAGGCCATTTGGTGGAAAAACTGAGAGTGCCCACATCCCTAAAGTATAACAACAAAAACCAAGGAAGTTCCCTCTAAATAAGATTTTAAGAGGCAATAGTATAAAGTACCGGAAATATCAAGGGAGATTTAAAAAAAAAAAAAAAAAAAAAAGGGTTGTATAGTTTATTACATGATACAAAAATCCAAGCAAACAAGAAAATAATACAATACAAAAGGATTAAAAATCTAGGCGGTTCAAATGCATAAGTGACCAACGTCCATGAAGGCCTCTTGATCCCTTTAGGGAAAGAGAGCCTTGACTGCTGGGGGCATGGCCAAGGGGCTTGGTTTAAGCAGGCTATATTGGAAAAATTATCGGATGGAGTCTTGGGTATGGGGTTGGGCCTGAGCTCAGTTAAAATACATTCCCCAAAGGAATTCTGGGTCTTTAAGAGGAAAGGAATTCTGAGTCTTTAAGAAGAACGTGTTTGAAGAGCTGCCCACCCCCCCGCCCCAATTTTCGGTCGGTATGTCACAGCTGTAGTGGCGGTTTTTGACCTTGCCAGCAGTTAAAGTTATGGTAATGGGTTATGCCCTCGTTTGTAAATTGGGGGGTACGCTGTCTGTCCTGCACTGATGGTAACAACAGGACCCCCCCCCCCTTTCACCTTTTAGTATTTAAGTTGTTAATGACTAAGAGTGCTCGCAGTACAACTGTGACTGGCACTGGTCTAAAGTGTACTTGTGTGGTATTGGAAACTAAATAAAAGCTGCGGCTTTGCCCTTTCCAACGTAATCGTTCTAAGTGTGTTTTTTATGGGGAGGAGGCAAGCGGTACTGGTTATTATGGAAACATGGTTACTGGACCTATGCACCTCAGCAGTCATGTCCACTATCCACAGGTGAGGACAGTGAAAGACCCCATCTGTGGATAGTGGACATGGACGTTGGTCACTTATGCATTTTAACCCGCCTAGATTTTTAATCCTTTTGTATTGTATTATTTTCTTGTTTGCTTGGATTCTTGTATCTTGTCATAAACTATACAACCCTTTTTTTTTTTTAATCTCCCTTGATATTTCCAGGACTTTATACTATTGCCCCTTAAAATCCCATTTAGAGGGAACTTCCTTGTTTTTTTTTTAAAGAAAAATACTTCACAGATACAGTTTGATTTAACAATTATGAAACGTCCCCACATGAATTACCAAGGCTTTTTTCCTCTTATAGCAAAGACGACAGACATGCTCCTCTCTTATTTACCCTCTTGAAGAGATGTAAGTGGATTCCTAGTGTACTGTCAAGCAATCCATTAAGCCCATTGAATAGCCAGTATTTATCTGCCAATATAGGCCTCTCTGTAAATAGAAAGGTAAAAGGAGGCCAGATTTGGTTGTATTCACCTCGGAAGCACAAGCCAAGTCTTGTATAATGTGCTTCAGAGATTCTGCAAAGTGCCCATTACTCCCTATGACGAGTTTAGACATGATAAGCGCCTTCATCACACAGGCTTCTAAGTTTGAGCAGCATTTAATTATGTCCTGTAAAGATTTCTGACATTTGAAAATACTGCAGGCAAGGGAAAAGACACATTGAGTCCCATTCCCCAAGCTGCAGCATTACATACCATGTGCGGAAAGTGGTATTCCAAGTATTAGCATTACACAAAAAAAAAAAACAAGAAAAAAAAAAAGAAAATAAGACGCCAAAGGGATAATGTTTAAGGTATTATTAATTCCATTGCTTTTTTTTTTCTTCCAGTGTGATCACCTAAATTTCAGCTTTTTTTCACAAGCTGAAAAAGCTAAATTCAAGTAATAAGATTGATTTAGTTTTTCCTATGCTCCCAGCAAAACAAAAAACCCAAATAGCGGAAAGTTGCAAAGTCCTATAGTGCTTCTGTCGATTAATGAAACACTGTAGGGCTTTACATAATTTACTGTGAATTAAAAAAAAAAAAAGAATCCTTCTAAACTTATTTTAAATTCTATCCATGGTGCCTTCTTTTTTCTGTAGCATGCACAGAGCTGGATTAAAGCTAAAATACAGGCATAAGAAAATGATTTAAAGCGGTTGTAAACCCCCAAAAAAAAAAAAAAACTTGCAAGACAAAGGCATAATGAGCTAGTATGCATCGCATACTAGCTCATTATTTATTACTTACCTTAGAACGAAGCCCCGACGCGGACCCATGATCCCTCGGCGTCTCTTCCGGGTTCGGCGGCTCCGGCGCTGTGATTGGCCGGAGCCGCGATGACGGACCTTCAGAGCGCATGCGCCACTCGCGTGAGCGGCTGCATGCACTGCAAATATCTCCTAAACCGTGCCGGTTTAGGAGATATTAATTGTACCTACAGGTAAGCCTTATTATAGGCTTACCTGTAGTTAAAAGTGTCAAAAAGCGGGATACTGCCGCTTTAAATATATTCCTCAATAGCCTCAAAGCAGATAAATCCATTTTGTGTGCACTAAACAGTATATTACCTTGTAAAAGTAGCAGTGACATCATTGCTGTGTTGTACAAGGCCGATGCAGAGAGTGGGGATGTGAGAGGGGCCAAGAAGCTCCACCCATTGCCCGCTGTTTGCAGTAAACTACAGCAGGGGGAGGATACAAGACCAGTCATCCTGCACGAGGAGGGAGATCAGTAGGGTCTGGTCTTTTTTTTACACAAGAGGAACATTTTCAGACTGGATTACTGCAGGGACCTGGAAGAAATACCTAAAACAAATACAAATACATAAAGATTTAAGTAACAGCACACATTTGTATGTAGATATTTTGTGCTTATCTCAGAGCTCAGCTTTTAGGCCAAATGAAGCCATAGGCAAAGTAGCAGCATTGGGCTTTGGCTCTGCAGTATGTAGTGTATTAAGTGCAACACAGGGTATAGAGAAAGTATAGTATGTAACATACAGCGCAGCATACACAGTGCAGAAATATGTTATAGAATGTATAGAACACTGTACATAAATACTATATGCTATACAGGTCCTAGTTTGGGTACCCTCCAATAATGCTGCCACGCATAGGCATGTCACTCATGGCACGTCACTCTGCTCTAACTACTGTAGGGAGAGGTTCCTGCTGCTGCTGATATGAGGGAGAGATAGGAGATTATTGTAGGGGCAGGCTGGAGATTGCTTTCAGGGAAAGAATAGGAGAATCTTGTTTAATCAGACAGCGATCTACATCTATTTTATTGTGTGGGGGTGCAGTGCATGATCTTTTTGCCCTGACCTGAGCCCAGTGAGGAGAAGGGAGAAAAAAAAAACTTTTATCAGTCTGTTAGGTGGGCGGCGTGCGACATGCTGCGTGTAGCAGCCATGTAATGCAAGCTCAGTGCATATGTGTCTGCTTAATCTGGATTAAAAAAAAAAAAAAAAAAACTTTTTTCCGTCATATTTTACAGTGACATACAGTGTTTAGACCAGTGGTTCTTAACCTTGTTGGAGGTACTGAACCCCACCAGTTTCATATGCGCCTTCACCGAACCCTTCTTAATTGGAAAAATAAAATATGATTTTTTCAAATTCAAAACATAGGTATATATTATTTTAGGTATATATTTATACATAGGTGCACAAAATTAACAAAACCATTAAGAACAAAGAACAAAACCATTAAAACACGATTTTCACACAAAAACATAATGAATATTTACTGCAAATTAGTGTGACTTCTGCTGTTGTCTTTCAGAGACCAGTTCAGAAATGTGCGGCTTTATCTTGGCAAGTGCCACGCTCATGTCATTATCGTGTCTCATGTCACCTCACCCTGGCCTGCTGTAAGGGGGGATCTATATGGGGGATGGGACCTCACCTCACCCTGGCCTGCTGTAAGGGAGGATCTATATGGGGACCTGGTCCCCCATATAGATCCCCCCTTACAGCAGGCCAGGGTGAGGTCCCCCATATGGATCCCAGGTCCCCCATATAGATCCCCCTTACAGCAGGCCAGGGTGAGGTGAGGTCCCGTCCCCCATATAGATCTCCCCCTTACAGCAGGACAGGGTGAGGTGAGGTCCGGACCCTGGCCTGCTGTAGGGGGGGATCTATATGGGGGACCCCAGAGTGACCTAACCTCACCCTGGCCTGCTGTAAGGGGGGATCTATATGGGGGACACCAGAGTGACCTAACCTCACCCTGGCCTGCTGTAGGGGGGATCTATATGGGGGACCTTATCTCACCCTGGCCTACTGTAAGGGGGGATCTATATGGGGGATCATGTTCCCCATATAGATCCCCCCTTACAGCAGGCCAGGGTGAGGTGAGGTCCCGTCCCCCATTTAGATCTCCCCCCTTACAGCAGGCCAGGTTCCCCATAAAATAGATCCCCTTTACATAGTCTTCTCAGTGTTCTCACACAGTCAGTCACTAGACTAGTACAGCCAGTACTACTCTAGTCCTACCTTTTTTTCACCTGTGTCCCGACTCCCGATCACAGGCTAGGTTTTCCTCCTGCAGGCTGCAGCACCACTGTCACCACTGGCTCTCTGGCCTCTCACCTGCCGGCTTCTTCTGCTGCTGCGGCTGCCTGGCCTGGTGGTTCTCTCCCGCGCTGCGCTGGGCGGCCGCTGCATGGGTTAGTACCTCCCCCAGACAGTCCCTCTCTGCACCGCACGTCTGGCCTGTCTCCAAACCCCCCCCCCCACCACCACTCCACAGTGGACGACGCCGGCTCCGGCTGGATCGGATTCGGCCAGGAGCCGAGCTGCACAGCCAGCAGTGAAAGTGAGCCAGGGGCAGAGAGAGCTGCGAGTGCGAGCGGAGCGGGAGCGGAAGGACATGCCCGAAACTGGAGGAATAGTCCCTGACAGCGAAGTGGTACTAGCGGAGGGTGTGCCGAACCCTCGAGACTGACCCACCGAACCCCTGGGGTTCGATCGAACCCAGGTTAAGAACCACTGGTTTAGACACTGCTGTTCTAATCTGCTTTTCAAAAATCACCAATTAAAGGGGAAAAAAATATTTTTCAGTTTTTTATTCAAATGGGTTTTTTTTTTATTCAATAGCGGAATAGAACAACAACAGTATCCAACCTGTTAGGCGTGTGGCGTGTAGCAGCCATGTAATGAAAGCTCAGTGCATATGTGTCTGCTTAATCTAGATTTAAAAAAAAAAAACTTTTTTCCTTCATATTTTACTGTGACATACAGTGTTTAGACACTGCTGTTCGAATCTGCTCTTCAAAAATCACCAATTAAAGGGAAAAATAAAAAATTTTCATTCATATGTTACTGTGAGATACACCGTTTGGATACTATTGTTCTATTCCGCTATTCAATAAACAACTATTTAGGGAAAAAAATGAAATTGCGGCCTAGTCTGCATATTTTACTGTGAGATACACCCGTTGGATACTGTTGTTCTATTCCGCTTTTCAATAAAAACCCATTTAGGGAAAAAATATTAAATTGCGGCCTAGTCTGCATATGTTACTGTGAGATACACCGTTTGTATACTGTTGTTCTATGCCACTATTCAATAAACACCCATTTAGGGAAAAAATATTAAATTGCGGCCTAGTCTGTATCTGTACGTGTGAGATACACCCTTTGGATACTGTTGTTCTATTCTGCTATTCAATAAACACCCATTTAGGGGATAGAAAGATATTAAATTGCTGCTTAGTCTGTATCTGTACGTGTGAGATACACCCTCTTAGATACTGTTGTTCTATTCTACTATTCAATAAACACCCATTTAGGGGAAATAAAGATATTAAATTGCGGCTTAGTCTGTATCTGTACGTGTGGGATACACCCTTTTAGATACTGTTGTTCTATTCTGCTATTCAATAAACACCCATTTAGGGGAAAATTCATAATTTTGCAGCGTTTGCTGATTATGTTACTGTGAGACAGGGCTGCTGTTAGAAATCACGGGGCCCCGTACAGACTACCTGGCAGGGCCCCCCCCAAGAAAATATTAAAGATATATTTAGCTTAAATTACAACAAAATCACTATTAGCAGACACAAATATAACATAACTCGCATAATTCCTGCTAAATTTAAAAAAAAACTATGTTAAATAAAAAAGAAGATAAAATATACAGGCTGGGCAGTTGGAGCTCAGTGATCAGAGAGAGAGAAACAAATTTACAATTTACAAATAAACTCCTGAGCAAAGATAAGTGCTGGGAGGGGGGGGGCCCACACAAGGGAGGGGGATTAGTGAGGGACAACTGTCTCTTTCTCAACAGATAAAAGCTGATAGCAGGGAGAGGGACAGATCAGATTCAGGTGCTGGAGGAAGATTTCTGTATTTGTTGTCCATCACTAATCCCCCTCTCTGTGTGGGCCCCCCCTGTGAGCTCGGGCCCCCTACAAGAGGGCTGGTGGTCCCCCCCTATCAGCGGCCCTGCTGTGAGATACACCCTTTAAATTTGTTTGGCTCATCTCCTTCCACCACCGAGGATTGCAGGGTGCTTCAGTTTGACTCCTGTTTCTAACTCCTCCTACTCTGCTTCCTCATCCTCATCCACTACCGCCTCCGCTCCGGAGCAGTGATCATTTCCAAGGATTTCAGGGCAGTCATTCACAAGTGGCTCCGAGGGTGGGTTCCTGCACCCACAAACGCCAGGTACACAATTGTCCAGCAAGGGCACAGGAGGATGACGAGTTGGAGGATGAGGAGGAGGAGATGGAGGAGGAGGAACCATGTTCACAGCAGGGTGGCACCAAGATAACTGATAACAACAGATACTACACTTGATCTTAGCCAAAAGGTCGAGAAGCAATGCTGGTGGCATTCCCACCTGACAGCGGGGGCACAGTGGAAGCACAAGGCAAAGACAAAGGAGGAGGAGGTCGCCAACGCAGCCAGGGCACCGCCAGCACCTCAGAAAACAGGGTTAGCATGTATGAAATGTGGAAAAGCTTTGTCGGCACGCCACAACAACCAGGACCACCAGCTGTTTTTTTTTTTTAAGCCCGTGGTGTGTGAACACACTCAGACTATCACCCGGTGGGTGCATAAAAAAGTTCACACCAAAAAAGTGAAACACAAAAAGTGCACAGGGTGTACACATGGTCCCTGACCATGATCCCCCAGGGCGCAAGGCTCCTGGCAGGGACTGGGGTACTTACACTGGCTAACCTAGCCGAAACCAGGCAGCCCCATTCTAGGTGGGGCTCTCCTGAAGAGAGACCCCATGAGAGAGGGTGAACCAAGCCAAAAGGCCATATCCACCCCCTCCCAAGACTTTTAGGGACAGGCCCAAGGACCTACACCCCACTAATCATGCTGTGCAAAATAAAGTGTACCACCACAATAAAAACGCAAAACATGAGACACACAACACATAAAAGTGGGGAAAGGGATAGTGGAGAAGTGCAAGGTTAGTGCCACGTTGCAATACTATGGCAGGCTCTTCGGCCAGGAATTAAAAATTCCTCTGGTCCTGACTCCTGACCAAAAGGCCCGGCCCTAGAGGCAGGTGTGAAAAACGTGTGTAGGAAGTGCAGTGTCCTTGGTGCCATACTCATAGTGTTGCCATCCACCGTGAATTATGGCACCCCTGGACTGCCACTCCAGGGGCACATACACCACAGGCTTTTCAGAATCCCGGTCCCTGGCAAGACCAATGCAGCCCCATCCCTACCAGAAGGCCTCAGAACTTAGACAGCTTTGAGAGAGCCCGGCCCACAACCAGGGACACATACCTTTTCCATGGCCAGACTCAACCCAGAAGGGGGAAAAAAGCCCCCCCGCCGCCATCACCATTCCTTGCCATATATCATATACTATATACAGTTCCTTACCGTTCCTTATGTACTATACACGTACTGAATGACGGGTCTGCCCCCTTCAACTTCTGGGTCTCCAAATTGGGCACATGGCCTGAGCTTGCCCTTTATGCCTTGGAGGTGCTGGCCTGCCCTGCAGCCAGTGTATTATCTGAACGTGTATTTGGCACGGCTGGGGGCGTTATCACAGATAAAGCGCATCCGCCTGTCCAGAGCCAATGCCGACAAGCTCACGTTCATTAAAATGAACCAGGCATGGATCCCACAGGACTTGTCCGTACCTTATGCAGAATAGACATGTATACCGGCCTTACCCAGCCATTGTTGTATTTTTGATCTTTCTCACTCCTTTGGGGTGTACCCTCATTTAAAAAGAAATTTAAGATTAAAAACAAAAACCAGTGTTGGCTACCTCCTCCTCCTCCACCGCCACTTCCACCTACACCGCCACATCCACCGCCACCTCAACCTTCTACTCCATATGGGCCTCGTCCTCCTAGATCAAGAAGATGATTCTTTTTTATTTTTATTTTTATGTTATTTTAAGTTATTTCCCTATCCACATTTGTTTGCAGAGCACTTGCCATGCTCTTAAGAAGATTTTGCTGTCATTTGCAGCCCTCTAGCCCTTTCCATGTTTTTTTTAGAGCCATTTTAGTGCTCAAAAGTTCGGGTCACCATTGACTTCAATGGGGTTCGGGATCGGGATAAAGTTCAGGTTCAGTTCGGGTCACGAACCCGGACTTTTTTTTCAAGTTCGGCCGAACCCGCCGAACCCAGACATCCAGGTGCTCGCTCAACTCTACATACCACCCATTGCCATCCACAGTCAATCACAAGGTAGGTGGACATGATAGAGAATAGGTTTTAAGCATCCTCAGCAGGCTTCATGTACTGTCCAAGTTCAGCAAATACAAAACATGATAACGTTAACACACAACCCTCTGCTAATATCTCTGGACTGTCTCTATATATCACTTTTTTGTCCAAATTATGTCCAGTTTCATATCTACAAACTTGTGGTCATTTATTTTTTCCAGTCATAGTGACACAGTGTGATCGTGGTACGAATATGAACTGATAATATGAATCTGTCGAATGCATTGTAACTGTTAACGAACCTGTCCAAGGCTTTCATCCGTTGGTTGCAGGACTTTCTAATGGGCAAACACTGTCAGAAAAGTGTTGCAAATGCTTTAAAGCGTAACTCAACTTTTGTTGAGAAAAAACATTCCCCTCTGGGTGATCTCTGTACATTGCAGGGATTTTAACAAACTTTGTTGCAGATTCCTACCTTTTGTTATTCTGAAGAAATCACTGTTTGTTCCTCTGTGCCTCTGTGCTGAGTGAGTCTAATGGGAGCGGTTTCATAATTATCTATCAGCTGTGGCAGCTGCAGGGCTCTAATGAGGAAAGCTGCTGGGCCTGCATCCCTTTAGACGTGTTCCTGTTGGGAGTATCTCACCAAAAATGACATTTTTGTTGCAGGGAATGCCAGAAATCTTACTTGTATCTTAGGCAGACTACTGGGAAAATCAGTGAGCCAATCACACAGGAAATTATGTTTTTTGGTGTGGTCAGTACATATTCTGTGTATTGAACAGCTCCAGGTATCCATATTACATTGCATTTTCAGAAAATTACAACAGCTGCAGATTGAAAAGGAAAAGTTAACTTTTAATAACATTCAATTACAATATGGTTTGTGTTGCAATTGTATACCCTATATTGTTTTTTATTTATTTGCTATATTTATTTCCCCACGAAAATGGAGTTACCCTTTAATGAATTGCCCACTAGTATGAAAATGCTTGCATGCACAATATCAGAAATATGTGCCTCTGATTTGAGTATAATAGTAGGACTAGAATGGTATAAAATGAGGCCTGTTCTATAAGAGCTATTTAACACTAGTGTTAGCCCTCTAAAAATTATCTGTGATAGATCACTTTTCAGAGGGAGCTTAACAGGCAAGTCGCCTCCCCACTGCCTGTTTTAACCCCTAAAAGTGATTATGGGGCAGGTGTTGCGCAGTCCCAGACATTTGAAGGGACACGTTTGATTGGTGTTGGTGCTGGGCAAACACAACGGGGGTTTAATTCCAGGAGGTGGGACCTTGTTTGACAGCGGCCAGCATCTCATCTCCAAGTGGTGTGAGTCACAGCAAGAGATCCGCTGTCTGTTCATTCCAGCCAACTCTCCTCCTGATTCAGGCAGTGATCCCAGTGCAGTGCGTCATCTTCTGCACAGCTTTGTTTAACCCCTTGGAGCTGACATCTGCTGGCATCTTAAGGGTTTAGTATGCCGGGAGGCGGGGCTTATGGTCATGTGACTGCTGTGATTAGCTGTCACGGCGGTCACATGATTAGAAAGCTCCCGATTGCCGCCTGCTTTCCATTAGCCTCCGGTAACCATGGCGCGCGCTGTCAGCACTAATGCACACAAATATGCAGCTGCTCTGCGCCAAGGCCCACCCACCAAGAGGCCGCATATTTGCATGTGCTCGGCGCCAGGAGGTTAATGAATGATTGCTTCTCCTTTTGTGAGTGAATTTATATCTTCTTTTTAATATTAATTCTTTGTTTTTACAGGCTCCTTTGGTGCTGACTTCTTTGTTTTTCACAGCTTGAGGGCCCTTTCACACTATGAATTGCACAGGACTGCGATGTAAATTGTGTGATTCACATGCAATCCGGGTGCAGTGTGATTTTAGCACTGCGTTCTAGTCTGAATGTGCCCGTACAGTTTGCCTTGTGGATCTGAGTGCATGGAATTTTTTTTTTACTTTTTTTTTTGGGGGGGGGGGTAAAATCCAAATCCACAGCCACTTGCTGGAGATTCAGATTTTTAAAATATCTGTCTTCCATTTCCTATTGCTGTACCCTCTCTTCTAATGAGTGCAGCGTGGAAGTTTTAGTTTGCCTCCCCTGCCAACTGCCTGTAGCCAGTGTAGGAGGGTAAGAGGACCTCAATGTCTTAACAGCAAAGAAGTTAGGCCTATCCAAAAGAAAAATTACAATAATCAGCACATAAGCATCAGAAAATACTGAATAACGTACCGTGTCTCTTACATACACTTACATATCATCCCATGGGCATGCCATACAGATGGTATTACAGCAGGTAATGCAGACTGAATAGATAATAGAGGGCAGCAAAGTTACAAAAAAGTTTTTTTCTGATGCTTACAGTATGTGCTGTTTATTGTAATTTTTCTTTTGGCCTAACTCTTTTGCTATTAAGACATTGAGGTCCTGAGGAAGCGATTATGCAAAACAAGTCTTCCTCTTTAAGTATTTAGCAAAGATATATTTGTGTTTCAATATATGGCAAATATTGTCCCATAAAAATATGAATACATATTTTTATTATTGCCTTTTTTATAATCTTATAATAAACGTTGGTATTTTATTATAAATGTGTGGCCGTTCCTCTCTTTGTACCAGTAAAGTCGAAATTAGTTTAGTTTTCTAGTATTGATCTCCCTGGATGAGGTACTTTTCCTATAGCCTGTTCTCTCTTTATTCATCTGTGTAAGTTACAGCTAGAAACAGGTTTAGATAGAAATTTTGTATGGCAGACTGATGGTCTAATATATCTTATATGGCAAATGTTCACACAAGGACCATCACAAAACAGATTCACATTTTGGCCTACATGAGAGCACTGTGCAGTGGTTGCCATTCGTCCAACTTTTTTTTTTCAAATTCTTTATTTAATAAAGGAATAAGACATTCAACAGAATATGACCTGACACAAGAAATGCTGTAACGTAGTTACAATAAACAGAAATCAAAATATTATGTAAGCGTATAATGATAATAAACTAAAAAGGCAAGACTCTCTTGTCGTGTATTATCAGAAAAAGTACACTGGAAAATATATACTAGTTTTAATTTTAAAGAAAAGCAAAGATATTAAACACTTGTTGACCGCCTGCCGCAGATATACTGCGGCAGGCTGGCTCAGCTGCGCGAATCGCCATACCTGTAAAGCGATCCGCAGGAGCGATCCTGGGGGTGCGTGAGGGACACTGGAGGCGTGCCCGCGCCCCCATTAGTCAGTGGGGAAGCTGACTCACAGGGCCGGCAGCCGCGTTTGCCACCAGGCACCACCGATCACTCCCTGTGGAGAGAGAATGGCGGCCTGCTGTTATAAACACAGCAGACCGTTGTTCTCTCAGAAATCAGCACAGAGCGCCAAGTCTTCCTCCTATTTTAGGATCACAGGTCTCTGTGTTGATTCCACAAGCCCATCCCCCTCACAGTTAGAAAACACCCCCTAGGCATACATTTAACTCTTTGATCGCCCCTGAGTTAACCCCTTCCCTGCCAGTGTCATTATTACTGTAACAGTGCATATTTATAGCACTGATTACTGTAGTAATGTCACTGGTCCCCCCAAAAATGTCAAAAGTGTCAGTTAGGGGTCTGATCTGTCTACCGCAGTCGCAGTCCCACTAAAAATTGCTGATCGCCTGCCATTACTAGTAAAAAAAAATAAAAAAAAATAAAAATTACATAAATCTTTCCCCTAGTTTGTAGACGCGATAACCTTTGTGAAAACCAATCAAAATACACTTATTGGCATTTTTTTTTACCAAAAACATGTAGCGGAATACATATTGGCCTAAAATGATGAAAACATTTGATTTTTGCATTTAACACAGTGCAAGTGTTTAACCATTCATGCACAGTGCCGAATCGCAAAAAATGGCCTGGTCATTAAGGGGGTAAAACCTTGAAGTTCATAAGTGGTTAAAGGACACCAATAGGAACTAGAAAGGTAGAACTTAAAAAGAAAAAGTGGAGGAAAAGAAAAAAAAGGGGTGTAGAGGGAGGGATGGGTCCAGAGTCATTAGTGATATGCGCGTTACAACAAGCAGGCAGGAGCTGTAGGACTTCAATCTCCAGATTGGCATTCCAGTAGAGCTTTACCTTCATTAGAATAGACAAACATCTTCCAATATGACCAGGCATGTCCAACCTGCGGCCCAAGGGCCGCATGCGGCCCCCGAACTGTAGCCAATGCGGCCCACTGCCCCCCTGACAATTTTTTTTTTCTGGGAAGGAAGAAAGTCGAGTCGGGGGCAAGGCCACAGCGGCTTCCAACCAACTGTAGGCAGAGGCTGCAACTGCATTGGATGGGCACGCACTGGTGAGGCTGCATTGGATGGGCACGCACTGGTGAGGCTGCATTGGATGGGCACGCACTGGTGAGGCTGCATTGGATGGGCACTGTTTAGGTTGCATTAGATGGCCACGCACTAGGCTGCAAGTGCTGTGTGATCTCCGGCTGCTACGGGAGACTTAGGATGTCTGCAGTCAGTGACAGAGCCGCTGCTTCCTGTATATATCCAGCTCTGTCACAGGCGGAGTGATATGAAATGCCCTCCAGAGCATTAATGCTCCTGATTAAGCCACATGGCAATGGAGTGAGGACTAGTACTTTTCCAGCACAGAGTAATATAGGCTTTGGCGGCATATCATGTACGACCAAATTCTTGTATGTCTTCAGAGAAATTTGCGTGCAATGGAGCAGGAAGAAGGCAGGATCCTCTAGTATCGTCGTCCATCTTTACTTGAAGCTATGTTGGACATTGGTCTTTTATGTAAAAGTAAATTATCTCTGTGTTACTTTAAAACAACCTAAAAGATCCAAGCCCGTACTGTACATGGTAATTCAAAAACACAATTTAGAATCTGATTTGTTGCTGTAAGAATATCTTTGAGGGCAGTTTTCATGCTCTGGCAGTATGATACTTGAGTCCTAGTTGTGTCTTCTCTGACCTGGTGTTTCAGATGTCAGTGATGTGTAGTGGCATAGTAAGCGAATAAATGACTATTTGCTGGAATGTATGTTGTCATTGACAAGGAGTTTGCTACAGGTGAAATAAGCATGCTGGAATGTACAGAATGTAATTTCTCTCCCCATCCAGGTGTCTCACAGACCTTCTTCTGCCTGAAGCAGACAAGTTACCATTCATGCAACCACTACAGCATCTGCTACACAAATACATTTGTGAATGACATGTTACTGACCCAGATAACACAGTACTTTATGGTAAAAGTAACCATTATGCTTTACGTAATAAGTAATGATAAATGATCTTGGTGAACACAGTTAAGGGTAGGTGGTCATGTTATATATTAGCTATGGTAAAAGTAATAACTATGCTTTACACAACAAAGATAAATTATCTTGGAGAGTACAGTTATGTGTAGGTGGTCATGTTATGTATTAGCTAACAAAGTAGTAGAAAGAATTGCTTTTCCCAAAGCATCTCTGTTGTGTATCCAGTCTATCCTGACACCCCCTGCCACCCTACAGTCATATGCAGCAAACGTTGTTTAATACTGACCTGCCCGTGTGTGTCCAGTGGGCATTTGCATTGGCAATGTCTAGTACCTAGCAGGGATCAAAAATAATGTAGGTAATTTAGAAGCTTCAGCAATTGGAAACAGATTTGGGGAAGGGATGTAATGGAAGTAGCACAGGACCAGTCATAATGCATCTGTTACCTAAATCATAATTTATGATGGTGATTATGTCATAAGTACTATTTTTTTTAATTCAATGTTCACATCTGTGCATGTGCAGTTGATGTGTGCTTTGATGCATTTTTGTGGCACATTTTTTACACATTTTCAAGTTTACTTTTGATGCATTTTCATGCTTCCTGCATTTTTCTTTGTAGGAGGATCAAAAATGCACAGAAAAATGCATGTAAATGCGATTGTAATGCATTTTTGATGCATTCCCATTGAAGGCTATGGAACTAAAAAAGTGAGTTAAATAAGTTTTAGCACTATTTGGAACTGCATTGATGTGAATGGGACTCATAGGAAATAATGGTAAATGGATTTGTAGTGTGTTTCTGTGCTCCAGCAAATGCACTAAAAATGTATAGCTGTGAACCTTGCCTTTATGTGTAACTCCACTTTCATGGGGAGAAAAAATAGCAAGTAAAGAAAAAACAATATGGTGTATATAATTGTGACGCAAATCATATTGTAATTGAATGTAATTAAAAATTACCTTTCCTTTTTAATCTGCAGCTGTTTTAATGTTCTGAAAATGCAATGCAATACGGCTACCTGGAGGTGTTCTATACACAGAATGTGTACTGACCACACTCCAGAAACATAATTTCCTGCTTGTGTAATTGGCTCACCAATTTTCCCAGAAGTCTGCCTAAGATACAAGTCAGATTTCTGGCATCCCCTGCAATAAAAATGTCATTTTTGGTGAGATACTCCCAATAGGAACATGTCTAAAGGGATGCAGGCCCAGCAACTTTCCTCATTAAAGCCCTGCAGCTGTCACAGCTCATAGATAATTATAAAACCACTCCCATTTGACCCACTCAGGACAGAGGAACAAACTATGATTTCTTCAGAATAATAAAAGGTAGGAAGCTGTAACAAAGTTTTTTAAAATCCTTGAAATGTACAAAGATCACCCAGAGGGGAATGTTTATTTTCTCAACAAAAGTGGAGTTAAGCTTTAAGAAGCTAAGAAAAGGAAATGGAAACAAAGGCATTGTTGAGTGTAATGACTATTTGGGTTATATTGTCCTCTGGGAAAATGAAACAAGAAATCTAATTGGCCAATAAGGGTTGCAATTCATTTTTGTTCTTGTTTTGGCTTCTAGTCTTTTTTTAGGAATAGCTTTCATCTTTTGGGCATGCCAGTCTTTTGGGTTGCCAAGGAATGTTAAAACCTAACCCTAGCCAAAATATTTTGTTAGTTTTGGATAGAGTGGAAAAGTGTTTACATGTCTGTAAGGTGTTTATTTCACTGTGATTCTACTTGGGAGATTTTTCCCCATTTTCTGTCCTTCTGGTGCCTATACAAGAAATGAGGGATGGGGGGGATTTTTTGGAATAGAAGGGCATACACAGCAATAAATAAACTGAACATTCAGAAATTCGAAACTTTCCATGTGCTGCTAAATTTTTTTTGTGTCCCCTTGGAGAGATTTCCCATCACTTCCTGCCCTGACAGAAAGTAAGAGTAAATCTCCACAACAGAGGCACAGTCAGCAATGAAAACCTTAAAAAAAAAATATATATATATATATATATATATATGGGAAATGCGCCACAGGAAATATATATAATTAGTGCAGCATCTGCCAATAAGGAACAAAAAAACTCATGACTTCCCAACAAACAAGTAACAGCAGCTCTGATTATCCTGTGAAAATGTAGCAATTTCAAAAGCAAAACAAAGTAACACATACACCGATCAGCCATACCATTATGACGACTGACAGGTAAAGGGAGTATCTCATTACAATGGCATCTGAAAATTGGTGGGATATATTAGGCAGCAAGTGAACATGTTGTCCATGAAGTTTATGTGGTGAAAGCAGAAAAAAATGGGCATTGCAGTTTGTTGCATATGAGGCTGTGAAGCCCATGGTGACCCATATCCACAGCCAAAAGCTTCTACAATGGTCACATGAACATCAGAACTGGACTACAGAGCAATGGAAGAAGGTGGCCTGGTCTGATGAATTACATTTTCTTTTACATCATGTGGATGGCCGGTTGCGTGTGCGTCACTTACCAAGGGAAGAGATGGCACCAGGATGTGGTATAAGAAGGCAAGTTGGCAGAGGCAGTGTGATGCTTTGGGCAATGTTCTGCTGGGAAACCTTGGGTTCTGCCATTCATGTGGATGTTACTTTGGTGTCCATGCCTCAATGGGTCAGGGCTGTTTCAGCAAAAGGGGGCCATACTCAATATTGGGTGGGTGGTCATAAATGTTATGGCTGATCAGTGTATTGTGCAAACATAAATCACCTCATATAAACAATTACAATCCAAAATGATACGTGCTCTTCAAGTGATATGTGTAAAATTTAGTATTATAATGGCAATCCCACAAATTCACTTAAAACAGATAGAAAAAAAAAAAAAAGCATAATGCGGTAATGTGGTGCTGAGAAAGCGTCCTGAAGATCTTGATGAAATCTCTATATCTGAGCATGTATGCTGGTTTTTGAAATATGTCAGCAACTCCATCTGGTGAGTGTTTTGGAGCATTTGGTGGTTTAAATTGTCGATTGGTGGTGGAGCACATTAAAAAGGTATTTAAAAGACCAATGCACTGATTGTACAATGGCCTTTGGATTTTCTTTGTTCAAGCACTAACCTTCTAATCAAGCACTTTTGATTATATCTGTTTTAAGCGACTTTATGGGATTGACATAATACCGAATTTGACACACATCATTTAAAGCGGTAGTATACCGCTTTTTTTGACTTTTAACTACAGGTAAGCCTATAATAAGGCTTACCTGTAGGTACAATTAATATCTCCTAAACTTGCACGGTTTAGGAGATATTACCACTGCATGCTAACAAGCGCGGCGCATGCGCTCTGAAGGTCCTGCGGACCTTCAGAGTTCCTTGCCGAAAATTGCCGCATGACGGGAGTGACATCACCGCGGCTCCGGCGACTCACAGTGCCGGAGCCGCCGAACCCGGAAGAGACGCCGAGGGATCATGTCAGCTCCTACAGTGGCGTCCGGGGGTCGGTGTCGGGGCTTCGTTCTAAGGTAAGTTTTTCATAATGAGCTAGTATGCGACGCAAACTAGCTCATTATGCCTTTGTCTTGCAGGGTTTTTTTTTTTTTTTCATTAGAGTATACAACCGCTTTAAAGAGCACGTATCATTTTGGATTTCATTTGTTTATATTAAGTGATTTATGTTTCCACAATATGTGTTAATTTGCTTTGCTTTTGTAATTGCTACATTTTCACAGGAGAATCAGAGCTCGCAATAAAAACCTTCCTCATTTTATTTAAAACAAAACATTTGGGCTGAAATTGGGATTTAAATAAAGCATGCGCTAAATCCTCCCTTACAAAAATAGCTGCTTGGCTGCCATGCTGATCTAATTGTCTCAGTACATCACAGAGGTTGATTTACTAAAGGAATAGAGACTGTTCTCTTAGCAATGTGAATAAGGTGGCTCTGTGCTTACTTTAATTATCCAATTATGTTCTAGCAAAAATCTTGTTATAATAATTTTCTATGCAAAGGATTGGGTTTTCCAAGTGAATACAGCTACATTGCATTTGGAAAATTAAAAAGTCTGTCACTTTACTCATTCAGGGACATGTGTCAGAGTGTCTTAAAAGCTCTCACAATTCACCTATATTTATCATCTACACACTCAAAACCCTAAGTAGGTTCTGTGTTGGATGGTGTCAGAGCTTACATAGGGTTGATCACGTCTGTCTGCTCCTCATAAGACTTTGTGATTGGCTGATTAGGAGTAAGTACTAAATCCTAGGAAGAGATCAAGCAGTGGGTAGCAATTGGGTAGTGGAAGTATAAATGAAAGAACACAACTGTTCCTTATTAGTAGTTTTTATTCCAGCAATCAAAAAGTAGAGTGCCTTTCGAAGGCTAATCAATTCCACCTACAAAAAGTAGGTAAAATCGACAGTTCATATTTATAGGTTCCTGTCTCCATCTACACTTCTCACTCTGAGGCCCCTTGGTGACACAGATCATTCTTTTTTTTTTAGTTATTGCGATAAGCAGGTACATAACAAAGGCACCAAGCCCAATAAGAATCTCAGTTGTACCTTGCAGTGTTATTAAGAAAGGCAGGGAAAGCAGGCTACAACAAAATAGTTAATACGTATCTGATATAAGAGATTTCCATTAAAAGTGTACAGAATTCAGAGTGTTGGGGTCCCAATTCAACCAGTTCACCTCTGGGCTATGAAGTACGAATAACCAACTCAGCTCAACGCAGTGTTTTTCAAAAGTAATGTTATTCTTCATACATAGGACCAATACAGGGGTGAACATACTCTATAAGCAAGGGGTCAGGGGTCAAGAAAATACAGAAGAAGAAAAAAGGGAGGGGAAAAAGGAAGGGGGGAGGGGGTTGGCATGCGGAGAGGTAAAAAGCCAGGAGTAAAACTAGATGGTGGGGGGGGGGGGGTGCGAGAAGTGGTGGGTTTTCTGCTCCTTCAACTTCCATTCCTTCTTCTCCAGTGGGGGGGGTCAGATACTAGGGTGAAACCTCAAGAGCAGGACCTTTGTGTCAGGGAAAGGAGGAAGGGGAGGCAGTGCCAGACATCACATCTGCATACTGGGAGTGCATGTATATGTTGCCCATGGCATCCACGTATCTCTAAATTGGTCTTCTTTATTATTAAGTGACATTGTCAGGCTCTCCATGGTTCTAATGTAGTCAAGTTTGCAGAACCGATGCCTAAGGGTTGGTGGAGAGGTGTGTCTCAGCAAATTGGGGATACATGCCTGGGCAACATTCAGTAAGTGTACTGTCAATGATATTTTGTAACAGTACAGAGGCACCTGGTTAGGATGTAGGAGGTATCCCAAGGGGTCCATGCTGAGATCAAGGATGTTAATTCTGAGACCATGCTTTTCACTCAAATATCTTTTAGTTTAGGACAACACCAGAAGATATGCAGGAGAGTGCTGGGTTCTGTATTGCAGCACCAACACATCCTGGAGACTTGAGGGTAACATTTGTTGATAATCGCCAAGACCCTGTACCACGTGTAGAGGAATTGTAGCCTTTGTTCTAGGAAATGATTGGCTGTGATAGATTTGTTGGCTAAGGTGATGAGCCTGTTTATGTGCTGTTTTATAAAAGTGACTTTTAGATCTCTTTCCCACCACCTCATGTACGGGGGGATAAAGTCTTTCGAGGGTGAGTTCAGCTGCTTGTACAAAATGGACAGCAAGTTTGGCACATGCTGTCTACCTGCACACAGGTGCTCAAAAATGAGTAAGTGATCTGGCATAGAGTCCCGGGTCTGGTATGGATTTCAGGAAATGGGACAGTTGGTAAGCCGACCACAGACTCCATGGAGGTTGGGCAAGGGTGGGGATATTTTGCGTGGTCAGCCAGCCCCGTAGAGTGACGTGTGCATCTAGTCAGTCCTAGATCTACCAGGCATTGTAATTGTATGTTATCTGAACCAGAAGGAAAATTGGGGTTATATATCACAGGTGTCAGTGGGGATGGATTAGGAGAAATGCCTTTTTGTGAAAGCATGTGAGAAGGTACTGCGAATGTGGCATCTATGGTGGAATGAGACCCAAGTGGTCTACAGTATTTGATCAAGACACAACGAATCAGAAATTAAACAAGTTATTCCGTTGTGCACATTTCTAGTCACATTTAGCAGTGGTAGCAGTATTGCTGCTAAATGTATGGGTTTTTGCTGCCACCGGAGATTCAGACCCATCTAGAAGCTCATCCCTACCTAGGAACACTGGGTATTTTGCAAAGACTCTGATAGAGCAACGGAGTAGCAGTAGAGCACAGTGGGTCATGGACAGCTTTTAGGGTAAAGTGATAGAGGGGTTTTTTAAATGAACATGAACTTTGCAAGGAGAACTTTCTTTACTCAACTCCACTGGTAGATCTACCTTTGATTCAGAACAAATGCAAATAAAGAGATTTGATTTCCATCTAGCTTTTCTGCTTGCATGTTCCAGGTCAGTAATTTCAGAAGTACGAACAATGATAGCCAGGAAACTTTTATTTCCATTTTCATGAGATCAGCAATGTCAGTTGTCTTGCACAGGTCTCCTTCCATATAAAAAATGTTCTTTTCATTTCTATGAGTATTTCTGAATGCAATCTCTGCTTGTTTTTTTTTTTTTTCTTGTTTTTTTGTGGGTTTGAGAGAAAAGCGCACCTGCTCAATTACTCACAATAGTGCTAATTGCTTTCACTAATAGTTTTTGGAACTATCATTTGCTTTCAAACCACAAACTCTTTAGTTTGTCTGTGAGCAATGAGAGTTTTCTGTAAACAAGATAACCCAAGAACTTAAGTAAGTATAGGGACTGCATAGAAGGAACTCTCACATTTGAATTTATCGACATTTCATTTAAATATAATTTTGTAAATACAAAAGCCACGAGTATACAATATATAAAAAAAAAACCCGCGCTACGTGTATCCGTGCTTTTCAAATAATAAATTACTGTTGCTGCTGTTCTTCACACAATGAAAATTTAAACCATAAACCACAGCGCAAAAACAGTACCACTTATGGTGCAATTATAACATATGATGTGTAAGACAAACCAATAACCAGGGAAAGTCCATCCATTTAAAAAAGTGCTTTGTGCCAAAACTATAAAAAAGTATAAAAAAAAATAAAAATTCTGTTGCTGCTATTCATCCCACATTAAAACATTTGAAATTTGCAGAAACAGTACCACTTGACATACAAATATATCATATAGACTTATATGTGGAAATATTTCAATTTACAAAGCAAACAAGTGGCCAGTGAAAGTTCATCAAATTAATTAAAATAATCCCAAAAAAGTGCTTCTGTGCCAAGGATGTTGGAGGGGCATGGTGTTCTCTTTAGCTCTCATGCAGTGATCTGTGGTCCACACCCTAAAGTGCTTGAACTTACCAGATGATGTGGACCCCTTAGCAGTACTGCATGTGGGTCTATCAAGCTTAATCTGGTAAGTGGGGAGAGGTTACTTCCTATGGATCTTTAAGAGGTCACCACTCGCACATAGAGGAGAGAAAATACAAATAGTGTAATACGTTCTTGTTTATTTAGATACGCATAAAAAATACACTTACAGTGTTCCAGAGTTAAAATCGAGTTTAGTGACACACAATCTGTGCAATTCTTAGCTGGGACAATCAGTCTGTTCACCTAATCGAGAAACTAGCGTGGTCTACACACTAGTGCGTTCCACCACTAACCGGACGTGACGTCACTGAGGAACCGGAATCGGTGTTAATGCGTTTCGCCACTCCCACAGGGTGTTTTGATAACGCCCTGTGGGAGGGGGCGAAATGCGTAGACGCAGATTCCTGTTTCTTTGTGGTGTCACGTCACGTTACTGGTGGAATCAGTGGAAAATTTGGAAAGGAATCCAAATTGGGGTTTGTCTGAAGATGTAGGTGAATTTGGGGAGAAAAAGTAATTTTAAAAAATTACCTTGTTCCACAAATGAGAGAGGGAAAGCAGTTCAAGTCTCATATTTAGTCTTAAGTTGAACAATCAGAGGGGTAACATTGAGGTCTAGGAAGGACTTAAGGTAAAGAGAAATGTGGATAACCAGGTACTTGAACTGTTGAACCCATTGTAAAGGACTATTAAGTATCACCTGTCTGTCAATGGGAAAAACAGTAGACTTGGACCCCAGTTTATTCTTATGCCTGAGTAATATCCAGGTCTGCAGGGTGGCAGCTAGAGAGGACTAAGCATCATTAAAGCGGTATAAAACCCATAAACAAAAAATTAGTTTCAGGCTTTTTCTACCCTCGGTTTTAACCTGATGATCTGGGCAATAACACACCTCCTGTATTAGAGTACCTCCACTCTAGGTAAATGAGCCCAGGGGTACCTTTGGACAGCAGCATTGTTAGTCTGGTGGAAGGGGTGTGTTAGATAGACTAGTAGATTTAGATACACTAACAAATTGAAGCCAAACTCCAGCTCACACCTTATAAGCAGTTACATCAAATAGTTTTTTTCTTTTGGAATAATAGCTCTACTGATAGTAAGTAAATAAAAGATGATCATTATAAGTACCCCTGTCAATGGTAAATGGTTTATCTCAACCTTGTAATTGCTACATCTGCAAGAGAGCTTGTTCTTTTGAGAAATGACAGACTTACTGGCTGGATCACCAAGTGAAAAATAAGGGAATGAAAGCCTAAAGATAATAAATAGTAATTTCTGGGTTTAATACTGCTTTAGGGTACAGCAACGCATCATCAGCATATAGCAATATCTTGTCCTCCAGCTCCCCCTGCATATGTGCATTAGCATGAATCAAGGTTGCCAGGGGCTCCATGATTAAAGCAAAGAGGCCTAGAGACAGGGGCAGCCCTATGGGGAGCAAGGGGAGTTGACAGAACATTTTTAGCAAATACCTTGTATAAGCAGAAAAAAAGGAGAGAAAGGCACCACTACAGATGTGTAGCATTTATTAAAACATGAACAGTATCTGTGTAAGTATGCACTCACATTTGGAAAGTGTACCAATAAGTCTCCAGCAGACGGCAATCTTCCAGGTGGTCCATGGTGAGCAAGCCCCACCTCTTGGATGTGAAGTAACATGCTTGGAACCAGGATGTTGATCAGGGCAACACCAGGAAAAGGCAGCAAAAGAAGCAGACTGAGTGTCTGTACCACATGGATGAGAACCACCGTGGACAGCAGGGAAGTGTTGCAGGCCCACAAAAACTACAGTGATGATGTTATGTGTAATGTTACCAGGCCCATCGACATTAGACATGACATAATCACGGCCATTATGCTGTCACTTAGGTAGTGGTGCCATTCTCTCCTTCTTCCTGTTTATACATGATTTGCAGGTGGGTGCCTCCCCGGATCTTGCTTGTGTGGACCTTTCTCAAGGACTAAAAAGACTCCTTGCATTCGTTCATCATTCCTTGCCTATTGTGTGTTTTTTTTGTGTTGTTTTTTTTTTTGGCAATTGCACCAGTGCCCCCTTTTTTGCCCCTGGGTACATTTAGAGTGCTAATGCCCTGTACAGATCTCTTTTTAGCAAATACACTGGCCTTGGGTGTCAAGTACAGCAGCTTGACTCACTGGATAAACTTAGGCCCGAGAACAAATTTGGCTAAAATCGCCCAGAGATTTGGCCACTCAACAGAGTCAAAAACACTTTCTCGGCATCAAAAGAGGTAATAATTGTATTGTCAATATTGTCATGTTGGACAGATAGATGGGTGAATAAATGGCCTAGATTGATGTCAGTGCCTTTATATGGGATGAACCCCGACTGGTCTTTGTGAACCAGGGGAGTGATAACTGAATTGAGTCTCCTAGCTGGGACCTTAGCTAAAATCTTTGTGTCTATGTTGAGGATCAAAATAGGTTGGTAAGAGGAACACCTGTCAGAGTCCTTTCCTGGTTCATGTATTACCACTATAAGAGCCTCCATCATGGATGGTGGGAGGGCTTTAATTTGAGAAGCATGCCATAGTATCTGGTGGAGGTAGGGAACAAGAATATCAGCGTAGTGTTTATAATATTCTGCTGGGAGGTCATCTGTGCCAGGGTTTTTGCTGGAGCTACTCTGGGGTGATATCTGCCTCCAGGTCAGAACATTGGGCAGGGAAACATTATTTAAACATACATCCAATTTGGTAGGTGTATACATCACTGTGGAGGCATACTGTAGAACAGGGGTCTTCAAACTATGGCCCTCCAGTTGTTCAGGAACTACAATTCCCACCATGCCTAGTCATGTCTGGGCATGTCTTTGTTTTACAATGCCTCATGGGATGTGTAGTTCCGCAACAGCTGGAGGGCCGTAGTTTGAGGATCCCTGCTGTAGAGGCTGCAGTAGTAGGCAGACAATTGATTTGTGATAAGCCTAGGGCAAGTGCCAGACAGTACAGCCAGATGGATGACACCACTTTCTTTGCTACATTTAAGGAATACAATGGTGTTAAATGTTAAAGCGGAGTTCCGGGCACAGAAAAACATTTTCATTGAACATACCCCCGGGACAGTCAGGGCTAGTACATTCCACAATGGCTAGCCTCTGATCTGTCCCGGTTCGCACTTACCTGCAAGAAGAAATACTCACTTATAAAATTTCTTCCAGAGCGTTGCCATCTCTCTTGTGGGCAGCTGAAGCTGGCGCGATCCTCTTCTGCGTCTTCTTCCACGTCTTCTTCCCCCTGAATGCGCCTGCACCGGCCCCTCTCGTCACTTCCGGTGCGGCGCCGCATTCCTCCACAGCTTCTGGGCATGCCCAGAAGCTGTTTAGCAGGGAATGCGGCGTCGCCCCGGAAGTGACGAGCGGGGCCGGTGCCGTCGCATTGATTCCTGGGAGCGATGACGTTCAGCTGCCAGGAATCATTGGAAGCCAGGAAGTGACGGCGGAGCCGCGGCGCAGAGGGAGGAAGTGAAGAATAGGTGAGTATATTCGATCTACAATTACAAGGTGAGTACAAAAAAAAAAAAAAAAACCTAACTATCCAATTCTCTTTCTGGTGAAGGAGAACATGCGGATGGGCACAAAAAAAAAGATCGATTTTGTGCCCGGAACTCCGCTTTAAAACCTTATTCTGGGTCCACAATGCACACAGGTGCTGTATGTTAGTTTGTGTATTTTGTATCTGTTTGAAGTTATCGTAGAGCTAAAGGCCAAACTTTTTTAGGTTTTAAGCCCTGTCAGGTTTTTTGCTACCTGTGTCCCATTGGGGAGACTTCCATTCATTTCTTGTCCCATAGCCACAACAGGTGGGAGGAAATCCCTCCCAAGTGAGAGAAATTCTTGGTAGTCTTGGTAGGATTACCAGAACTTCTGTTCCCTTTTGAAAGATTTACCCTTATTCCTGTTCTGGAAACCACTCAAAATGTGATTTTCTTTCACTTTCAATGATAACCATCCCCAAGACAAATACAGAGGGTGAATCTCTCTAAGGGGAACACAGACAGCAATACAAAGCTGACAGATGTTCTATGTCATCTCCACACAATCTAAAACCAAAAAAGAAAAGGTTTTGCCTTCAATTATATTTTAAGCTTTAAAAGAAATGCATTGTGATTTTGCATTTAATTTCTGTTAATTATAAAGGCACTAAATAATAATTAAAAATAAAATAAACCATACTATTTTGTATTATCTATTTGAGCCAGCAGGTGTAGCTTTAGGTTCCTTTTCACATTCAAAGGCTTTCAGTTTGTTTTGTTGATGAAAGAAGCCCATTGTTCACACAGTTTAGTGACTCATCCAAGTAACACGTTCCTTTTGGGATAGTTAAGTCTGAAGTTTCATTCAAGGAACATGTATCTCAAAGCGAGCAGCTCTGCTGTGCTGTCTCCATAACCAACCCAATGTTCAGGCAAAGCAACATGTTCTTTTTTAACCCATCAATCCCCAGCCACTTCCTTTAGCTGCCATGAGGAGAAGAAGCCACCTTGCAAAAAACTTAAATATTGTAGGAGGAATGTCCATGTGCCACACATTGTAACAAATCCATAGTAAGAGGATGAATGGCAGCCTCAGTGTGGGCTCTGGCAGGGCCTGGCTGGAGCCCAGGCTGAAGCTCATTCATTCTCTTTCTCCGGGTTTGTTACAATGTGCGGCACATGGAGATTCCTCCCGCTATATTAAAGCTTAGATCCTGGCCAGCACTCACATTGGTCAGCTATTGATTTATACCTCTAGCCTGAGTGGAGCCCACACCTTTACAGTTGGGGACTGCAAAAAAATGTAGCTTACACAGAGCTATGGACACTCCCTATGTGACAGCGCTGGTGCTGAGTGAGTGGCCTAGTCCAGACTCTATTGTACTGGGTATTGTTTTTTCTCCCAGCAGCTGTAAGGAGCATTGGAGGAGCAGTTTGAGTATGTGCTGTGCATAGAAAAAAAGGGGGAAAGGGGGAAAAATTAAAGCAAACCTATTTCTTTAAAGCAGAGTTCCGGCCACAGAAAAAACATTTCAATGAACATACCCCCGGGACAGTCAGGGCTAGTACATTCCACAATGGATAGCCTCTGATCTGTCCCGGTTCGCACTTACCTTTTAGAAGAAATACTTACTTTTAAAATTTCTTCTCCAGCGCTGCCATCTCAGGTGTGGGCAGCTTGAAGCCAGCGAGATCCTCTTCTGCGTCCTCTTCCGTCCTCTTCGGTCCCACGATGCACTGCGCCCGCCCCACCTTCACTTCCGGGTCTGCAGCGTCATCCCTGCACAGCTTCTGGGCATGCCCAGAAGCTGTTTAGCAAGGTATGATGCGCCTACACCGGAACTGACGGGGCCGGTGCAGGCGCATTGATTCCTGGGAGCGATGACGTTCAGCTCCCAGGAATCATTGCAAGCCAGGAAGTGACGGCGCGGGCCGCGGCCGGGGAAGGAGGAAGTGGATGGTAAGGTGAGTATATTATCCTCTCTAAAAGGTAAGTAGAAAAAAAAAAGGCCGGGAATATCCAATTCGGACACAGGAAAGGATAAGGAAGCGGATGCCATAAAATCTACAGGCATGATTTTGTGGCCGGAACTCCGCTTTAAGTTGGCCAAACACAACTCAAATGTCCCTGCTGACATGCCCAGGCTTGACAAACCTAGACTGAGAAATCAAAGGAGGCAAGCTAAAAAGAAGTAAGGCAAAGAGTGACTGCAGCCAATCTGCTGCAGTCACTGTTTGGTTATTCTGACAGCCACCAGTGACAACTGTCAGAACACAATAGCCAGCAGTGGGAGATGCATCCACTCACACTTCTTAGCAATGATTGCGGAATTTATGGATTTTTCTGATTCAGCTCAGTGTATAGATATGGCCACCCTTAATCTAGAAAGAAAAAAATAAGTATATTTTAATAACTACAGATCTGGCTGAATCAATTCAGTGACTTACAGATATAGCAACCAATTATTTACATGAAATTGCTGGATTATAATTTATATTGTGTAGGTACTTATACAGGTATGAGACTTTTCACTTAACTATTTAAAATTCCATCAAAATAAACCTGTGATCATCCATCTGAAGAAAGAAAAAAGCAGGTAGCATCAGAAATTCCTTCCTACACACCAAACCAAGCATGGAACATGTACAGACCTGCAGTGTCCTATGAAGACAGGGAGGATTCACATACAGAAAATCTTCTTAAAAAAACTATTTCCATCAGTGCTCCTTTTTTACATTTTTCACCTTGGTCACGGTCTTCGCTCGGTACTAAGTAAGAAATTGTTTGAAATAAACATCTGAGCAGACTAAACAAGGCAAATGGAATGTGCTGAAAAAAATGAATTGGTGTATTCATCAGCATGTGAAAATGATAGAGTTTGGTAATAAATCTAGAGCTTTTTGCTTTACATGCAATCAACAATAACAAAACAGCAACACTACTCCATTATATTAATTGGTATGACATACCCATTGTTCATTTAAAGGTTTATTCTATTTTCTTCCAACATTTTCCCATAATTTTTTAGGTCTCTGATATCTTCAGATGAATGAGATTTTAGAGGCCAGTGATGATTTGGCTTAATGACTCACAAATGTGACACTCAGGGAAAACTAGGAAGACTGAACACCTCCCAGGAAGAAACACAGACGTACAGTCAGGTCCATGAATATTGGGACATCAACACAATTCTAATCTTTTTGGCTCTATACATCACCACAATGAATTTGAAATGAAACAAACAATATGTGCTTTAACTGCAGACTTTCAGCTTTAATTTGAGGGTATTTACACCCAAATCAGGTGAACGGTGTAGGAATTACAACAGTTTGTATATGTGCCTCCCACTTTTTAAGGGACCAAAAGTAATGGGACAAATTAACAATAATAAATCAAACTTTAACTTTTTAATACTTGGTTGCAAATCCTTTGCAGTCAATTACAGTCTGAAGTCTGGAACGCATAGACATCACCAGACGCTGGGTTTCATCGCTGGTGATGCTCTGCCAGGCCTCTACTGCAACTGTCTTCAGTTCCTGCTTGTTCTTGGGTCATTTTCCCTTCAGTTTTGTCTTCAGCAAATGAAATACATGCTCAGTCAGATTCAGGTCAGGTGATTGACTTGGGCATTGCATAACATTCCACTTCTTTCCCTTAAAAAACTCTTTGGTTGCTTTCGCAGTATGCTTCGGGTCATTGTCCCGAAGCATACTGCCTTTAAGCTTTACTAGGAACTGATACAAGTCACAAGACTGCTATATACTGCTAATGAGAAAAGTGTGGAGGTAAGAAGCAGCACAAGGAGAGAATGGGATAGATTTTCTAAAATTGGAGTAAATCTGGTACAGTGAGGCATGGTAGCCAATTAGCTTCTAACTTCAGCTTTTTCAATTAAGCTTTGACAAACAGAAAACTGGAAGCTGAAGCAGTTTCTATACAGAGCTACACCAGATTTTGCACTCTCCAGATTTAGTAAATTAACCCCAATAAGTTCATGTACTGACATGGACCATGTTGATAGGAAGAAAAAACAGAGTGACAGAAATATGAGCTTACACTTTGCTGCTTCGTCTTTCACTGTCCTTTACAGGCTGAGGCGCGTCCAGAACAAACCAAGCTGAGAAGAAGAAAGTTGCATGATGCTAGTCATTAGAGGATTTCTAGCAGAAAAGAGGTTTCATATTGCAGCAAAAAAGCTGTTTTTGTTATTTTAACTTTTAAGGAGCTATTTATGTTTAACTTGTTATTTTTTGTTGGGAGTTCTACTTTGAAAATGTATTACTCTGGAGTGCCTGCTGCTTCAGAGGTTAGTGAGGGTTTGCTTCGAAGTTTATGTACTGCTTATAAAGAAATGATTTAAATATCTATATGTAGCACTGTCCCCGTAGGAACTGCTGAGTTTAGAACTAACTTGGGTCTCCCCCTGATTATCCTGTTGCCAGATACCGGGTATTTTTACATGCTGCCATGTGCACACACACACTTTTGCTCATTATCTTCAATGATCATTCTACGGGATTTGTTTTGTTGTTTATTTGGAGAACTAGGAATTGGAGAAGGGATTAGTGGGATACTCCAAATTCAACTATATACAGGTGAGGACAACTCTCACTTGGCCTCATTTAGTGGAACTAAATAGCAGATCTTCTGCTGAAGCATACAGCACTTGCATGGGAAGAATAAATCATTTGCTTGTGTTAGCAGCAGACTCAGTAAACTCTGTATTTTCAGGACACTAGCCAGTGTCCCCTTTAGCTTACACCCAGCCCACTTACTTTTTAGCACCCAGAGGGGGATTACAACAGCAACAGTCTCTAGGATCCCTGTAGGAATTCTGTACTCACAAGGCCCTTTTCTCCGCAGGTCACCTTCTTCCATAGTACCAGACTATCCTCCCTCAGTCAACCCTCAAAAGAGTCCCTGGATTTCAGCATCTCTTACTATGGCCCTTAGGTCGACCACCTGAGGCCATGGCAGCCTGCGCTGGGGAGAGGCAGCAGCCCCCTCCCCATCTGGACTCCCCTCTCCAGCCAAATACTAGGAGCCACATGTGCAACTCAGATATAAGTACAGTCACTGCGCCGGGACCCCACCAGTGCCTATTGGCCAGGGCTGTACAGATATCCCCTGCTCTTATCTGCATGGTTTCCTCCCACTGTCCAATAAAATGTGCTACTATTGGATCAGTGTGAAACATCAAGCCAGGATGAGCAGCATCAGAGCACACTAGGCAGGACCTATCTAAAAAATGACAGCTCTCTGTTAAGCAGGCAGCTCCTAGATTTACCTAGCTGTCTCCCTGTTCAGCAGGGAAACCAAAAACTATATACACCTACTTAACACCTACCTACTAGGGTGCTACACATAGATTCATGGCAGATTTTCTTTAAAGAAGACCTACACTGTGGAAGCTGCAGTACAAAAAAAAAGGCAGAAGACAAAGGACCCTAGGGGTATCGGTGATTAAGCTCCAATATGCCACATCCCTGAATGGAAACGTAGAATTGGAAATTCCCCTGTTATAGGACTTTGTAGGCTTTTGAATCATATAATGAGTATATCCATAAAAACAGATCCATCAATAAAAGCAAAGTTTGCAAAATATACATGGAATAAGTACCTGAAATTACACCAATTGAAGTGTACAGTGATACTATAAACTGATGTCCTCCACCAGATGTGTTTCAGAGAATGTGCATCTCCTTCATCAGTGGTATAGGAGGTATCATTTTTCTACAATATAAATACATAAGTCAAAAACACTCATGGGTTCACAGTATATATATAAATATATACAGTATCTCACAAAAGTGAGTACACCCCTAAATATTTTATTATATCTTTTCATGTGACAACAATGAAGTCAAGTCAAGTCTAAACCACTGGCAACAAAAGTGATTACACCTCTAAGTGAAAATGTCCAAATTGGGCCAAATTAGACTATTTCCCTACCCGGTGTCATGTGACTCGTTAGTGTTACAAGGTCTCAGGTGTGAATGGGGAGCAGGTATGTTAAATTTGGTGTTATCGCTCTCACTCTTTCATACTGGTCACTGGAAGTTCAACATGGCACCTCATGGCAAAGAACTCTCTGATGTTCTGACCATGAAACTGAGCTGCAGCACGGTGGCCAAGACCATACAGCAGTTTAACAGGACAGATTCCACTCAGAACAGGCCTCGGCATGGTCGACCAAAGAAGTTGAGTGCACGTGCTCAGCGTCATATCCAGAGGTTGCCTTTGGGAAAAAGACATATGAGTGCTGCCAGCATTGCTGCAGAGGTTGAAGGGGTGGGGGGTCAGCCTGTCAATGCTCAGACCATACTCTGCACACTGCATCAAATTGGTGTGCATGGCTGTCGTCCCAGAAGGAAGCCTCTTCTAAAGATAATGCACAAGAAAGTCCACAAACAGTTTGCTGAAGATAAGCAGACTAAGGACATGGATTACTGGAACCACGTCCTGTGGTCTGATGAGACCAAGATAAACTTATTTGGTTTAGATGGTGTTAAGGGTGTATGGCAGGAACCAGGTGAGGATTGCAGTCAAGAATGGTGGTGGGAGTGTCATGGTCTGGGGCTGCATGTGTGCTGCCGCCACTGGGGAGCTACAGTTCATTGAGCAAACCATGAATGCCAACATGTACTGTGACATACTGAAGCAGAGCATGATCCCTTCCCTTTGGAGACTGAGCTGCAGGGCAGTAACATGATAATGACCCCAAACACACCTCCAAGGCGACCAATGCCTTGCGAAAGAAGCTGAGGGTAAAGGTGATGGACTGGCCAAGCATGTCTCCAGACCTAAACCCTGTTGAGTATCTGTGGGGCATCGTCTAACAGAAGGTGGAGGGGTGCAAGGTCTCTAACATCCACCGGCCCTGGGATGTTGCCATGGAGGATTGGAAGAGGACTCCATTGGCAACCTGTGAAGCTCTGGTGAACTCCATGCCCAAGAGGGTTAAGGCAGTGCTGGAAAATAATGGTGGCTACACAAAATATTGACACTTTGAGCCCAATTTGGGCATTTTTTACTTAAGGGGTGTACTCTGTTTGTTGCCAGCAGTTTAGGCATTAATGGCTGTGTGTCGAGTTATTTTAGGGGACAGCAAATTTGCACTGTTATACAAGCTGTACACTCACTACTTTACATTGTAGCAAAATATAATTTCTTCAGTGTTGTCACATGTAAAGGTATAATAAAATATTTACAAAAATGTGAGGGGTGTACCTACTTTTGTGAGATACTGTATATAATGTATGCTCCTCGAACTCCTGGAGGTGCTCCCTGAATGTTGGGTCTCTGTATGTGGGCAGGCTGTGTAAAAGTCTCACATGTGGTATAGCCATACTTAGGAGGAATAGCAGAATGTATTTGGAGATGTAGTTGCAAGTATGCCTATACAGTATTTGAGAAATAACTTGGTAATAAGACAATTTTGTTTAAAAAAAAAAAATCTTAATTTTTCAAAGAATTGTGGTAAAAAATTACAACTTCAAAAAACTCACCATGCCTTTTACTAAATACCTTAGAATGTCTACTTTCCAAAAAGGGGTAATTTTGAGGGGGGGGGGGGATTTGTACTTTCCTGGCTTGTTAGTGTCTCAAGAAATGTGATAGGCCGGCAGTACATCAGGTGTGATCAATTTTCAATAATTGGCACCATAACATGCAGACTCTATAACCTTCACAAAGACCAAATAATATGTACTTATTTGGGTTACTTTTATCAAAGATATGTAGCACTAAAACTTTTGGCCAAAATTTATGAAGAAAAATTACTAAATTTGCAAAATTTTAAAACCGAAACGAAGAAAAATGCATTTTTTTTTTACAAAATTTTCAATCTTTTTTCATTTATAGCACAACAAATAAAAACCCAGTGTTGATTAAATGCCACCAAAAGAAAGCTCTATTTGTGTGAAAAAAGGACAAATGTTTCATATGGGTACAGTGTTGCATGACTGAGTAACTGTCATTCAAAATGTGAGAGCACTGAAGCTGAAAATTGGTCTGGTTAGCCAGGGGGTATAAGTGCCCTGTGGGCAAGTGGGTAATTACTTTCAGTTTTTCATGAGCTGATTGGTTCCTTCGCCTTGACAAATCAGCACTGAGCTCAGGAGCAAACTTTGATCACTTTCAGTAATCAACTTCTGAAGTCCTGGTCCTGAGGAATGTCCCTTCTGCATCCATTATGGTATATAAGTACATCTAAAGCCAAAACTCTTTTTCTTGGACAAAGCAGGGTAGGGTTAAAACCCCTGTTCTATTGGAGAAATATTCCTTAACGTCCTGTTTCGTAAACGCGGCAGGAAGAAGTAAAATTCCTCCAAGCGTTACTATTGGAAAATTTAAATTCAATTGCTGGTAAAGATAGCATTGCATTTTATATTTTCCTACACTTTCAGTCTCAGTAAGATTTGGCCTTCACGACAGGTTGAGAAGGTAAATCTTCCCAACAGGGCACAAACTGCACTAAAAAATTGACAGACCTACTAACCCTTCCCTATGTTCCCTACGTAAAAATTTTGACTTTAGATACACTTTAAGTTTGGTCCATGTTGTTATGCTACTGTATGATAATGCATAATATGGGCACTGGGGTGCTTTTGCACCTTGTTTATTAATGGCGTCCCAACATGTCTTACCATGCACTGCGGTGCGCTGCTTTAAAAAAATAGTGCATGCACCTTTTTTGGTACTTTAGGCAGTTTATTTAGCAAAAAGGGCTGCTGTAAGGCAACATGCCTTAGTGAGTTAACGCACTGCAACAGAATGAACCTTAGGCAGTCCCAATCATATAATGGGCTGCCTCTAAACAACTCACATTTACACATATAATACCATGCATTACGTGCATGTGTAATACACCTCAACAGTGTGAACCCAGCCCTAAATTAGTTGTAAAGGCTGAAGGTTTTTTACCTTCATGCATTCTATATACGAAGGTTACATAGTTACATAGTTTGTGAGGTTGAAAAAAGACATCAGTCCATCCAGTTCAACCTACGATGTGTGTGTGTGTTTGCTGTTAACCGTACATTGTATACCCCTTTATGTTGTGGTCTTTAAGGTGCCCATATAATAGTTTTTTGAAACTATCGATGCTCCCTGCTGATACCACTGCTTGTGGAAGAGAATTCCACATCCTTACTGCTCTGACAGTAAAGAACCCCTTACGTATTTTAAGGTTAAACCGTTTTTCCTCTAGTTTTAGTGAGTGGCCACGTGTCTTACTGTATTCCCTTTCTCTGAAAAGTTTGTTCCTTATGCTAGGGTCATCACCAGTACAGTATTTGTACATTGATATCATATCCCCTCTCAAGCATCTCTTCTCCAAAGAGAATAAGTTCAATGCTTGTAGTCTTTCCTCAACGCTGATGTCCTCCATTCCCCTAATTATTTTGTTGCCCTTCTCTGGACTCTCTCCAGTTCCAGCACATCCTTTCTGAGGACCGGTGCCCAGAACTGGACGGAATACTCCAGATGTCGCTGGACCAGAGTCTTGTAGAGTGGAAGAATAATCTCTTTATTCCTGGAGTGAATCCCCTTTTATATACATGCCAGTATTTTGTTGGCTTTGCTTGCAGCGGCTTGGCATTGCATGCCACTGCCAAGCCTGTTGTCCACTAGTACCCCCAGGTCCTTTTCCATCTTAGATTCACCCAGAGGTTCCCCCCCTAGTGAGGAGCTTGCTTTCGTGTTTCTGATGCCCAAGTGCATTACTTTACAATTTTCAACATTAAACCTCATCTGCCATGTAAACAAAACCTTCAATGTGCAGTTTCCCTCTTCGGCCCCCCCAATACTTACCTAAGCCTGATCTTGATCCAGTGATGTGCGCAAGACCTGACGCTCTCCCGGGTCTCTCCCTTCTCATTGGCTGAGATGCAGCAGCAGGAGCCCTTGGCTCCTACTGCTGACAATCACAGCCAGTGAGGTGAGAGCGGGCTGAGATGTGCTCTCTGTGTCTTATGGACACAGAGAGCCGGCTCAGGAGTGAGCACGCTCAATGGCTTGCAATGGGGGCACTCAGCAAGGGGGAGGGACCCAGAGCACCAGCAGGGGACCCAAAAAGAGGTGGATAGGGGCTGCTCTGTGCAAAACCACTGCACAGAGTAGGTAAATATGACATGTTTGTTTTTTTTTTTTTTAAATCAAATTCTTTCCTTTACAATGATTTTAATCAGTTGCGGTGGCTACATTGTGGGATGTGATGTGAGCACCTGAGATTTTGTAAACTTTTGCAGAAGTCACTCTGCAGCATTTATTTGTCAAGGGACAAATACTACTGCTCTCTGAAAAATAATTTTTATTACTTATTATCATTAGTTTTACACTGATTCTCTTTTGATCATATATTCAATAGTATGTTCCTCTAAATCAGAACTCCATTTAAACTTGTTTTTTTAAGATTTGTATAGCAAGATGAAGATTAAGAACTTCTGTATACCTGTTGGGAAAAATACCCTTCACCTAGTGTTCCAGTGACAGTCACATGAAACAGTGACACAGATACATAGAAAAAAATTGATAGAAGCTCTAACCCCCTGGTGTCCAAGTTCCTGTTTAAGAGCTTCTTGTGGCCCTTTGGTATTATTTGTCAGCCTTCGGGCCCCAGCAGCCAGTATTGGGAGCACTAATTTGCAAAATGAGATTACTGTAACAGCAGTAATCTTTAACAGTCCTGTGTAAGACAGGCCATACACGGAGCAAATTTCTTTACTGAATTCTCCCATTGATACAGACAATTTTGACAGGGGAATCCCATCCACCAAGCCGTTGCATTCTCCCAGCAGGAGGGGGCAGGGGAAGTCATCCCCACCAGGAGAACACAGCGATTATGCTATTGGCTATAAGAACCGCAAACGATAACCACATATAAAATCCAGCAGGCTGGTTGTACCCAAGTTGATCGATCAATCAACTTGATACATTCAGCTTGCCCATACATGGTTCGAATCAGCAGGAACTGGCCGAGATTCAAACCATCTATGGCCAGCCTAACACTCTCCTGCAACATATCTCAAGGCAGTGCTGTTTTTTGGCCTAGGCCAACAAGGCCCAGGCCTAGGGCGACACTTTGCATCTGAGAGTCTATTGGCCACTGTTTGCTAAAGCCGGCTGGCATCTAGCAACCAGTAAAGTCATGGCTGTAACTCCCTGGCCCTGGACATGATTCAAAGTGGAGGAGGCTTTTAACTTCCTCCTCCTCCACACCTAGTGCTCGTGGGGCCCAAAGAGTCCTGCCGGTCCGGTGACAGTGGGGTGCAGGGCAACAAAGCAAAATCCACAAATCCACCCCTGACAGCAGCTGCTGCTGAGCTGCGGCATCTTCACACAGCGTGCGGGCAGCTGGCCGGCCCTGGAAGCTGGCTAGAACTGAGAGCCTGCATGGGAGAAGACCTCCACTGCCACGGCGCCACCCTGTCCTAAGCAGCAGTGGGTGCAGCATCCCTGGCGCCTCCAAGAGCCTGTACTCCTTCTCAAACCTCCTCTATGCTCCCAGCTGGGACATCAACAGGCTGAACGAGGGCCCAAAAGACAAGGATGGGCGGGAGGTAGGTGAATCTCGCACACCTACCCACAGACAGGGGGGAACAGGAGGGACTGCAGGCAGGGCTAGGGGGTCTCCCATCCCCTTCTCTTTCTCTCTCCCCCCTACTCTCTCTCTCACTCCCCTGCCTCTCTCTCACCTCCCTCTCTCTCATCCCCCCTCTCTCTCATCCCCTCTGTCTCACCCCCCTCTCTCTCTCATCCCCCCTCTCTCACACCCTCCCTCACCCATCCCCCTCTCTCTATCCCACCCCCTCTCACCCACCCCCATCTCTCTCTCTCATCCCCCCTCTCATGAAATCTCAGTGGTTCTTGCTGGGACTTGTAGTCCTTCAATTTTGGAGGGCGTCACATCTGTTAAACAGAAAGGGGTGGGCAAATTTAAATAGGAGGGGGAGGGGGGGGGGCGCCCAATTTTAGTCTTGCCTAGGGCAGCACAAAACCAAAATACACCACTGTCTCCAGGCCTCAACCACAAATGTAGCATGTTTACAGTCTCTCAGTAGCTCCTGAAGCATGTATTGGACAACTTCCTGTAGCATTACATATGTAGCACCCTCTAGTGTGCTACTAGTGGTAGTAGGGGCAAACAATAGTCTGGCCCAGGAATAAACCTAAGTCACAGCCTGGCAGGGAACTAAGGACCCCTAAACAGACATGAGTTATGCCAGCAGAGGAGTCAGTTGAAGATGGAGATGCAGTGCTGAGGTGGAGTCTGTCGGTTTCCCTAGCTGGACCCCTGCCTGGGAGGGATTTTACCTCAGGCTAGAGCTCAGGAGGCTGGCCTGGAAGGATCCCACTGCATGAGGCACTTGGAGGGACCCTAACTGGAGAGACAGCAGGAGCAAGAAGAGACAGTGAGTAGATAAGCACGGTGCAGGGGCAGACAAGGAAAGAGACTGCCAGCTGCAGCAGGTCTCTCTTAAAGACAGCGGTGTGCCAAGTTTTCATCCAACCTTGCCCTGGGAAGTCTCCATATGTATGTCAGTCAGGAGGACTGGGAAGAGAAAGCAGCCAGATGGGCTGGTGGCAGCCAGTGGGCTAGCATTCCTGCAAGTAGAACTGGGTTCAGTGTCTACGGGGAAGCTGTGAGATGCTGTTCACTCTATGTGCTACCTATGTGCTACCTACCAAGGGATTGAGCAGAGGCTGTACAAAATGGAACCAAGTTTGTGCAGGAGAAAGGAATAAGAGGAATCTGTAAATTTGAGATAGTCCCTGGTCTTGTTTGTTGGACATTTTCAAGTTGGGCATCCCATAATCCCTTACCCCATCCAAGTGATCACCCCCTAAAAAAAATAAAAAATACAAAAAAAGTCAAATAATTATTTTCTGTATCTGGATGCAAGAAGGAAATGCTGTGTGACTGCAATAGGGAACCTTGCCATTAGCAACTCCTACGAGGGCATTGCTACACATGTATTAAATGTGTGACCCCCTGGGAAATGAGGTCCCTTGTATCTAGTCGTTTGATCACCACTGTGTTATCCATTCCCAACCCTCAATTCCTAGCAAAACATTTCACTTTGAATTCCACTTTTATTTTTCCTGCATTATATATTTTTTTTTTATCAATCGTGTAAATAAAATAAATACATTTTTATTATACTGTAAGTTTACCCATTATGATTTGGATTGTTAAATCCCAGTCAAAGTAATTATCCTGATGAGCCTAAGATTACATTTAACTTTATTTTTCATTTCTAAAATTATGTTTGCTTACCAATTACACATTTTTATGTAAGCCAATACATTTTTGTAATTCTGATTTCAGTGAAAGCACACTTAAGATGTTGAAGTAAATGTCTCTTTATAATCATGAGAACCAAAGCATGATTTTAATGAAAGCCCATAATTGAAAAGAATGGTTTTTAATTAGGTCAGTTTAATTAGTTTTAAGTTAGCTATAACATTCACAGCATGAAATATTCTGCCCCAATATGTTGACAGAGCAAAATGCAGATAGAGTAAATCTGCCCAGAGCTACTTTGGTTCATCCACACAGAATTGTATATAATGTATTTTACTGAAAAATTGGTTTTCTATTACCTTTTATATCAAAGTAACTTTCATTTTAGAAAGCTTATCATCATCACTATTCCTGCCTGGAAAAGATTTAGAGTTTTTGGGATTGTATAGTAGAGAGTCAGGTTACATTTAAAGGTTTAAATTTTACCTATGGGTAAGCCTATATAAAGGCTTACCTATAGGTAGTGTGAATATCTCATAAACATGCACCATTTAGGAGATATTCAGTGACCTAGCAGCCAGTTACATCACTGGTGCATGCATTCTGAAAGAACGGCCGCCCGTGCTGTTTCTTTAGAGCAGTGTGCTGTGACTAGCGGATCCCGTGCGCATGCGCGGGAGTGACGTCATCGCAGCTCCGAACAGTCACAGAGCCAGAGCCACAAACCCAGAAGTAAGACTGGGTATGCATGGATGCTGCCTTCAGCAATGGCATTGCATTGCTGGAATGCTTCGTTTTTAGGTAAGTTTAACATAATGTGCAAGTATCCGATGAATACTAGCACATTATGCCTTTGCCTTGCAAGTAAGGTAATGAAAAAAAATTGCAGTGGTTTACAATCGCTTTTAAGTGTTAAAGTAGTACTGAACCCTTAGTGTTTTTTAGCTTAACACATTGAGCACAATTAAAAAAAAAAAAAAACATTTCCTAGTAAACAATTTGTTAAAATACTTACCAGAGCATTTGCAGTTTACAACTTTCAAAGCTGCTGTCTTCCACTCTCTCAGTGCTGCTTCCCTGAACTTCCATGAACAGTGCTGTCTCAAGACATTATGTTAGCTTGGAGAAGGAGGAGGAGGTCTGTGCAGGGGGTTCCTTGCAGTCCTAGGCTATGGACTGTGTGTTTCTACTAAAGTCGAAGTTTACCCTAAAACTAAAATCTTTAAATCTACTTGCATTCACAATCTAAAGCAAACCTATCTAGCCCTGTAAAGAAGAAATTGCTATACATACCTTTTCTGAGGCCGGTCTGGTCCCGCGCTGAGCTTTCAGTGGCGGCTACTCTGTGGAAGCGGGAGCAGAGGAGGCAGCTGACATTGGAAGCCTCATAGTATCTCTATGGGTGATGTCAGTTCCTTGGCATTTCCCAGATGTTGTCAGCTATGTCCTGCACAGAGCTTCCTCCGCTGGAGACCGAACCGGATCGGCTTTATAAAAGATCTGTATAGCGATTTTTTCTTTAAAGGGCTAGATAGGTTAGTCTTAGTTTGTGGAGGCCTTTAAATTTACAAATTTTAGGTTTAGGGTGAACTTCTACTTTAATGCACACAATTTTTGGAGACAGGACTCTAGTCCCCGCATGCAAGGGTGATTCCATTGTATGTTGGAATAGAAAGCAACCGCCCTGACACAGGAAACCTAGACTAGCCTACACTAGCCTAAATTTAAAAATAGGCAAAGATTAAAAGATAAAGAAGCTGCTACTGTCAATGTCTTACCTTGCCCTCCTGTTGGCAGCCATCTGGGACATGTGCAGACTGCTGCCTCTTATAGACTCTGATTGCATCATCATTTGCCTGCTGCCTGGGCATTACACAGTGATGATGCTGCACACCTGACTATATCTATTACCTGATGGGTTGCAGTCCTTGCTCTTGTGTTTGTGCTCCAAGGTGCATCTCTGCTAGCAGTCTTCTGTTCTCTGTGTTCCTCTGTGTATGACCTGGCTAGGTTGACGACTCTCCTTGCTCTCGACCCGGCATTGGCAGATGACCCAGCATCGGCAGACTACCTGCTTCTGGACTCGACCCCGGCTTGGATGACTACCGCTTCTGGACTTGACCCTGGCTTGCTCCTGCTCCCACTTCCTCACTCTTGCTGTTGTTTGCTCCAATAAACTGCTTTATTTTACCTGCATCCCCGTGTGATCTGGTTTCTGGCACCCTGACACATACCCAGTAAGTGATTAAATAATCTGCTGAAAGTGCTTTAAAAAATTGAGGGTTTAAGATCACTTTAATTGAGTGAACCTTGTCTGACCTTAAATGTTGCAAAAGTAAGAGTGTCTATGCACATTGTGATGCCGCCATATACCTTTGTTAATCTCTTCCCGTGTCTCTGTTGAGCCCCTAAATTCTAGGCCAAAGGAAGTACAGTGAGCCTCCACTTCTTCCTAAACCGAGATTAAGCCTAGCCTTCTTATAGTTTTAAGGGTCTCCTCTAGTCATTCAAATGTAAATGCCAGACTTCAGAGTGCACTAAAGGCTCTGACCCTGGACATTCCATACTTCTCACTAGGGCAATACTTTCTATGTCTTGCACTAATAATGGCCTAAAAAGCTAAAACAGCTGTATGCAAGTTTTAACAAATAGCTCTGTAAATTTCGACTGTATGCTATAACTCTGTGATTCTGGTTGCACAAGTTATATGGATTAATTAATTCACTCTCCTAAAATTGAAACTTAAGCACTTCTCTTTGATCTGTGTTGAAAGTGATAACATGTATATACTTTTTGTTCTAATAAGGCAATGCAGTATGTTAGTATGTTTTTGTATTTAAAGTTTATGTAAACCCAAAAATGATTTTGCAACATGTTTGGCATTATGCCATACTGTATACATCTTTCAAATCATTTTTGTGACGCCTTTGAAAAGTTTCCTATCTGGGGTATGGATAAGCCGAACATACCTGAGTTAATTTCGCGGGAAGTTTGCAGTACACAACTAAAGTTCATGTGCAAAATCTGGACCCTATTGAAGTCAATAAGAGCCAAATGCAGTATTGGTCATTTTATAGGCTAATAGGTAAGGAATTATGGTATCAAAAAAAATGGCATGTGGTTCTTGGCACTGTCCTTTAAATCACATGCCTGTGGAATCCCCTAAACCTGCTTCCAAAGTGGTGCATTTGTACAATGTATACAACCTATTACAGTGAAGCTGACAAATAAAATAATGCTGTTTCAATTGCTGGCAAATGACAGCTTTAGCTTCTGTTTGTAAACAAATGGTCAGGAATCCCCTTCATAGAGCTAGACCCTTATACTTGATAATGGTCTATTATGGATGTCAAGGGGGATGCAAACAAAAACAAAATGGGGTGGTGTCCCCCATTAAATTCTATACCAGACCCTTTTGTGATTCCCCTGGCAAAGCGCCTCTTTCCTAAAACCCTGGCATAGTGGTTGTGGGGGTCTACAGGCAGGAGATCTATTTGCATATGGAAGGTCCCTTTAACAATAATATAGAATATATCTGGCTAAAAGTTGTGAAGTGCCATCATCCCTAGTACAAGTACATAGGAATTTTACCCTCTAAATTTGGGACTATATAGGTACATAGTAGTGGTCACAAATTATATTAAAAATGTATATCATTTATTAGTACAAAAAGTGAAAAACACAATCACAATAGCACAAAGCGGCATATACATACACATATTACAATGGTCCAACAGAAAAATAAACAGGTGAGGAGACATCTAACGTGTTTCGAGGATTCTTCTACAGAGGTGGTCAACGTCATTGCCCTAATAAAACCATGTGGCTATACTTGGTAAGCGATGCATGCTGAACCTGTCCCTTTTGTTTATACAGCCCAGGATTTCCAGCCAGTTAATAAATGGAGCAGGGGGATGTCACCTGTTGCTAAGGATCCAGTGGGTGCCAGGATGCCTGATAGGCAGCGTAATGGTCAGCTGAAGGAGACTGCACAGCAGATGGACAACACTGCTGCTATTTATAAGGTAGTGGCTTAGCGTTGTCATCCTGTAGGGATGGGCTCTGTGTTCGAGTCTAACATAAGTCTGACTCGAACGTCAGCTGTTCATGTGTTTGCAGAACACACAAACTAATGGGGCGCTCAGCAGGAAGTTCACCCGCCGATGAGCACCCCATAATGCACTGCGCTGTTGCAGTGTATTGATTGCTGATGATTGGCCAAAGCATGCACCTGACCTGTATGCTTTGGCCAATCACAGCACAAAGTCCTGTCACACAGCAGTCGTGTATAGTGTGTTATAATAAAGATTAGGCAGGTAGTTAGTGGATAGCGAGTTCAGTCAGTTTAGTGCAGTCAGTGTAGTGTTCAGGCATACCCTACTTTTAAAACGTTTAAATGCATGGATATGTTGTAGTCCCGGGTCCCCTCCCAGTGCTCCCCGAGTTTTGTGTCCCTGTCACTTATAGTTTGGGAGCAGTGCCATGCCAAGCTAACTAAGATTTCCCATAGACACCAATGTTAAAGACAAGGAGCAGTGCCATGCCAAGGTGACCAAGATTTCCTATAGATGCCAATGAGCACTGAAAGCTGAAAATTAATCTTCACAGGAAGGGGGTGAAAGTGCCCTGTAATTAAGGGGTTAAGGAGAACCCCATGACAGAATTAAAAAAAGGCATGCCCCCCCCCCCCAATCTATACCAGGCCCTTTGGGTCTGGTAAAGACTTTAAGGGATACTCCGCACCAAAATTTAAAAAAGAAACTGCGTGTGTTCCTCCCCAAAATCCATACCAGACCCTTATCCGAGCATGCAGCCTGGCAGGCCAGGAATAGGAGGGGACAAGCAAACGCCCCCTCCTGAGCAATACAAGGCTGCTTGCCCTCACCGTTGGAATGGTGCTTTGGAGTGCCCCCCAAAGCACCATGTCCCCATGTTTATGGGGACAAGGGCCTCTTCCCAACAACCCTGGACTGTGGTTGTCGGAGTCTGCGGGTGGGGGGCTTATCGGAATCTGGAAGGGGGCCCCCAGATTCTGCCCCCCAATGTGAATGGGTATCGGGTACATCGGGTACCCCTCCCCATTCACCAAAAAGTGTAAAAAAAAGTCAACACCACAGATAACAGTTTTTGACAAATCCTTTATTAAAAAGAAAAAAAAAATAGTGTCCCTTGATGTAAATCCATCATCAATCATGATGCATAGAAACATAGAAACATAGAAACATAGAATGTGTCGGCAGATAAGAACCATTTGGCCCATCTAGTCTGCCCAATATATTTGAATCCTATGAATAGTCCCTGGCCCTATCTTATATGAAGGATAGCCTTATGCCTATCCCATGCATGCTTAAACTCCTTCACTGTATTTGCAGCTACCACTTCTGCAGGAAGGTTATTTCATGCATCCACTACTCTCTCAGTAAAGTAATACTTCCTCATATTACTTTTAAACCTTTGCCCCTCTAATTTAAAACTGTGTCCTCTTGTGATAGTTTTTCTTCTTTTAAATATGCTCTCCTCCTTTACCGAGTTGATTCCCTTTATGTATTTAAAAGTTTCTATCATATCCCCTCTGTCTCTTCTTTCTTCCAAGCTATACATGTTAAGGTCCTTTAACCTTTCCTGGTAAGTTTTTTCCTGCAATCCATGTACTAGTTTAGTAGCTCTTCTCTGAACTCTCTCTAGAGTATCTATATCCTTCTGGAGATATGGCCTCCAGTACTGCGCACAATACTCCAAGTGAGGTCTCACCAGTGTTCTGTACAGCGGCATAAGCACTTCTCTCTTTCTACTGCTTATACCTCTCCCTATACATCCAAGCATTCTGCTGGCATTTCGTGCTGCTCTATTACATTGTCTTCGCACCTTTAAGTCTTCTGAAATAATTACTCCTAAATCCCTTTCCTCAGATACTGAGGTCAGGACTGTGTCAAATATTCTATATTCTGCCCTTGGGTTTTTACACCCCAGGTGCATTATCTTGCACTTATCCACATTAAATTTCAGTTGCCAGAGTTCTGACCATTCTTCTAGTTTTCCTAAATCCTTTTCCATTTGGCGTTTCCCTCCAGGAACATCAACCCTGTTACATATCTTTGTGTCATCAGCAAAAAGACAAACCTTACCATCGAGGCCTTTTGCAATATCACTTATGAAGATATTAAACAAAATTGGTCCCAGTACAGATCCCTGAGGTACCCCACTGGTAACATGACCTTGTTCTGAATGTTCTCCATTGACTACAACCCTCTGTTGTCTGTCACTCAGCCACTGCCTAATCCACTCAACAATATGGGAGTCCATGCTCAATGACTGCAGTTTATTGATAAGTCTTTTATGTGGGACAGTGTCAAAAGCCTTACTAAAATCTAGATATGCAATGTCTACTGCACCTCCACCGTCTATTATTTTAGTCACCCAGTCAAAAAAATCTATAAGATTTGTTTGACATGATCTCCCTGAAGTAAACCCATGTTGTTTTTCATCTTGCAATCCATGGGATTTAAGATGTTCCACAATCCTATCCTTTAATAGGGTTTCCATTAATTTGCCTACTATTGATGTCAGACTCACTGGTCTATAGTTGCTCGATTCCTCCCTACTACCTTTCTTGTGAATGGGCACGACATTTGCCAATTTCCAATCTTCCGGGACGACTACTGTTACTAATGATTGGTTAAATAAATCTGTTAATGGTTTTGCCAGCTCACCACTAAGCTCTTTTAATAATTTTGGGTGTATCTCATCAGGACCCTGTGACTTATTTGTCTTCACTTTAGACAGCAATCTTAGAACGTCTTCCTCTGTAAAGACACATGCATCAAACGATTCATTAGTCATCCTTTCAAGTGGAGGTCCTTCTCCTTCTTTTTCTTCTGTAAAAACTGAACAGAAGTATTCATTAAGGCAGTCGGCTAGCCCTTTATTCTCTTCTACATACCTTCCGTCCTTTGTTTTTAATTTAGTTATTCCTTGTTTTAATTTCCTTTTTTCATTTATATATCTGAAGAATGTCTTATCCCCCTTTTTCATAGACTGAGCTAGTTTTTCTTCTGCCTGCGCTTTAGAAGTTCTTATAACTTGCTTGGCCTCTTTCTGCCTAATCTTGTAGATTTCTATCTTCATTGCTCTGGGTTTTTTTATAATTACAAAATGCTAGCTTTTTATTTTTAATGATTTGGGCCACTTCTGATGAGTACCACAGTGGTCTCTTCCTTTTTTTGCTTTTACTGACAAGTCTAATGCAATTTTCTGTTGCCTTCAATAATGCACCTTTCAAGTAGTCCCATTTCTCCTGGACTCCATGTAATCCGTACCAGTCTGATAAGGACTCATTTATGACTAATTTCATTTTTGAAAAGTCTGTTTTTCTAAAATCTAAAACTTTTGTTTTTGTGTGGTGTGACTCTTTCACAGTTCTTATATTAAACCACACTGACTGGTGATCACTGGATCCCAAGGTTTTCTCCTACAATGACATCATATACCGAATCCCCATTTGTGAATACCAGATCCAAAATGGCCTCCCTCCAGGTTGGCTCCTCAACCACTTGTTGCAGAGACAACCCCAGTAGGGAATTTAGAATATCTGTACTCCTGGTAGAACTTGCTATTTTGGTTTTCCAGTTTATATCTGGAAGATTGAAATCTCCCATAATGATAACTTCTCCTTTCATTGTCATTTTAGTTATTTCTTCAACTAGTAGATCATCTAGTTCTTTGACTTGACCAGGTGGTCTATATATCACACCTACACGAGTTACTGCATGATTAGCAAACTGCAACGTAACCAAAACTGACTCTATGTTGGCCTCACCAACTTGTATTAGGTTAGATTTAATGCTATCTTTCACATACAGGGCCACTCCTCCTCCTTTCTTGCCTTCTCTGTCTCTTCTGTATAAAGAGTACCCTGGTATGGTTATGTCCCAGTCATTTCTTTCATTAAACCATGTCTCCGTAACAGCCACTAAATCTACATTCTCAGATGCCATAATTGACCCAAGTTCATTGATTTTTTTACCTAAACTGCGAGCATTTGTAGACAGGACTCTGAGCTTATCATTTCTTAACCTCTGTGCTTCTGACCTGTTCTGGCATTGTTTCGGGGGGGCAATTGGACTCTTGTAATTCCACTCTTTTGCCCCCCCTTCCTAGTTTAAATACTCTTTCGCAAATTCTTGGAGTTGTTCACTAAGTACATTTGTTCCTTTGAGAGAAAGATGCAAACCATCTTTTTTGTACAGTTCCTTTCTATTCCAAGTAGAGCTATCATGAGAAACAAAGCCAAATCCTTGTTCTTGACACCATTTACTAAGCCATATGTTGAACTCCTTTATGCGCCTCTGCCTATCATTCTGAACATTATGCACAGGCAGAACTTCGGAAAATGAAATGGTGGATGCAAAATCCTGTACGTCATTTCCAAGTGTGATAAAAGATTTTTTCACCTCTGACACTTCATTGCAAGCCAGGTCATTTGTCCCTAGATGGACAAGAACATCCACGTCCCCTTCCTGCTTTGCTTGCTTAACAATATTAATAATACGTCTTCTATCTCGTCTAGCAGTAGCACCAGGGAGACATCTCACAAAACCATTTTCTTTAAGCTCCACACTTCTTATGATTGAATCACCCAGCAACAGCTGCTTCCTTTGAGACTTCACTTTATCTTTTTTGTCCTTGGCTGCAGTCTTGCATACATTAGACATAGGAGTCAATGGTTTCTCACCCTCTGTGCTTGAGTCCATATCCATGTTGTCCTTACATTCTGAGAGTGCTGCAAATGAATTTTGGAGAACCACCGACTGTGGGACATGTCTTCTATCCACCACTCTAAGTCTTCCTGAACCTACAGTAACCCATCTGCCATTTCTGGGGGTCCTCCGTGGCAGTGGCATTGCAGCAGTCCCAGCTGGAGTTTGTTTAACAGATAATTTAAATATCTCTGATTTCAAAAATGCAATTTCCTGCTGCAGTAAGGAGAATTGTCTACAGATCTGACAACATCCGAATCTCCAAAGAGTGGAACATGAAATAAATGCAAAACAATTCCTGCACTGAACCAAGTCTGTCATTTTAAAGAGGAGAGAAAAAACAAAAAAAAGAAAATTTGTAAATTTAAGTCAAACAAATCTTACCCCTTTTTTTTTTTTTCGTTTTTCCACCTTCCAGCCTACCTCCTGACTATCTCCTGCAATATCTCATTCACTGTACTTAAAATGTTGTACTTGCAATGGAGTACTTGCAGCTAATGAATTAGGCCAGCTAATGAGTATTTCTCTATATATACACTCACTCCTTCGCAGCTCCTCCCCCAGCAACAATTGTAACACCTTAATGGGCTAGTCTCATTAGCAAATGCACAATAGCAGACACCTGACCAAATTCCTTTCCTCTTCTCAAGCAATGGTCAGCAAAAAGAAAAGATGCCTGCCGGACCTGAAAAATTGAAAAAAATTAAAAACGCTATGCTTCTTCAGAGGCTACCTGCTGTCTGCTCAATCCTCAGCTTTGACAGTTCTTTTATAGGCATCTGACATTTATCTGACATCACATGATTTCACCTGACGTCAGAAGGGGCAGTGTCAGTGGGTGGAGTAACTGGGTGGCCCTGCCCCTTGCCTATAAAGGAATTGTCAAAACTGAGGATCGGACAGATGGCACGTATCCTCTTAACAGGCGGAAGCATTTTTGAAATTGTACATCGAGGGATCTGGGGGCCCCCTTGTTAAAGGGGGCTTCCAGATTCTGATAAGCCCCCCACCCACAGACCCCTACAACCACAGCCCAGGGTTTTTCTGGAAGAGGACCTTGTCCCCATCAACATGGGAACAAGGTGCTTTGGGGTGGGGGGCAGAGTCCCTCCTGCCACAAAGCACCCACCCCCCATGTTGAGGACATGTGGCCTGGTATGGTTCAGGAGGGGGGTGCTTGCTCCCCCCCCCCTTTCCTGACCTGCCAGGCTGCATGCTCAGATAAGGGTTTGGTATGGATTTTTTTTTATTTTGGCGTGGGGTTCCCCTTAAAATCCCTACCAGACCCGAAGGGCTTGGTATGGACTGAGGGGGGACCCTATGCTGTTTTTCTAATTCTTTTTTTTCTGTAATGCCGGGAGCTGGCAATACATTACAGCCGCGAGCAAGTTTAGATGACATTTTTTCCTTTAGAAATGTCAGTATTGCTGCAGCTAGCTCCATACATCGTACAGATGCGCCACTTTACAGGCAGACTAAGGGGAACCCCCCAGGCATGATATTTAAAGGAATTTTTCATTTTTATTGTTTCACTTTAAGCATCATTAAAATCACTGCTCCTGTAAAAACGATTGTTTTAAAACATTTTTTTTTTGCATTGATACATGTCCCCCAGAGCAGTACGCAGGTTAACATACAATTTTTATGGCAATAACTTGCATATAAGCTTTTAAAATGAGGACTTTTGATTTTTCATGTTCGTGTCCCATAGATTTTAAAAGAATTTGCATGTTCGCTAGAACTTTTTCCCTGTTTGAGATGTTCTGGTGTGAACCGAACAGGGGGGTGTTTAGCCCATTACTATCAACCTGAAAGGCAGGATCCAGCCTAGTAATAATCTTACCAACAGATGCAGAAAAAATTATTTGCTTTAAAATGTGGTATACAGTAAAACATGATGCTGAACATGCCTACATACATATGTACATACATATTTACAATGACGTTTTAACCACTTGCTGACCATCAACAGTACACATACTACGGCAGGTTGGCTCGATTGCATGAAAGGATGTACCTGTACCTTGTTTGGTGCAATAGCCAGTTGGGGTGCGCTGATTGGCCAAAGGGGGAGCCAATCAGCGGGTCCGGCACTCTGCCTATGTAAACACCATTCCATCACAGATGAACACAGGGATCCTGAGTTCCTGCTATTCAGGAACACAGATCTCTATGTTCATCTAGTGAGTTCATCCCCCACAGTTGGAAAGCATTCCCTAGGGACACACTTAACCCTTTGATCGCCTCTGGTGTTAACCCCTTCCTTGCCAATGGCATTAGTACAGTAACAGTGCATATTTTTAGCACTGATTACTGTAGTAATGTCACTGGTCCCCTTAAAAGTGTCAAAAGTGTCAGTTAGGTGTCCGATCTGTCCGCCACAATGCTGCAGTCCCGCTAAAAATCGCTGATTGCCGCCATTACTAATAAAAAATAAATAAATCAAAAGGCCATAAATCTATCCTCTAGCGTGTAGGTGCAATACCTTTTGTGCAAACCAATCAATATACACTTATTGGGATTTTTTTTTTTACCAAAAATATGTGGCAGAATACATATTGGCCTAAAAAAAATGAAAGAATTTGATTTTTTTTTTTTTTATTGGCTGTGTTTTATAGCAGAAAGTAAAAAATATTGTTTTTTTTTTCATAATTGTCACTCTTTTTTTGTTAATAGCGCAAAAAATAAAAACCGCAAAGGTGACCAAATACCACCAAAAGAAAGCTCTATTTGTGAGGAAAAAAGGACATCAATTTTATTTGGGTACAGCGTCGCATGACCATGCAATTGTCAGTTAAATTAAAGCAGTGCCATATTTCTAATAATGACCTGGTCATTAAGGGGGGTAAAACCTTCTGGTCCAGAAGTGGTAATTAATTTTTTTAAGATACCTGTACTGTACCGCATAGGGGTTGATTTACTAAAACTTGAGAGTGCAAAATCTGGTGCAGCTCTGCATGCTAGCCAATCAGTTTCCACCGTCAGCATGTTCAATTAAGCTTTGAATAAACCTGGATATTGATTGGTTTCTCTGCAGGGCTGCTCCAGTTTTAGTAAAATACCCCATACTGTTTTAGAGGGCTTTTTGGAATGAGTCTGCCCACCGCATGATAACCTAATTAGTTTTCCTAGTTTGAATAAGAAATTTAACAAAAGTAAAATTTATAAGTACTTGCTCTAGTACAAAATGTGAAGCATTCTTCTTTTTTATGGTGTAATCAGGAAAATTGAAAAACTGAAAGGATCATCAACTGACTCATCTCTTGTTTAACAGAAACTAATAAAAGATGATAACTCTTAATGATAATGTCATTTTACCAGCTCGTAGACATTATCATAGGAGTGTAGAAGTTGACAGTTCAAGTGCCAAGAAAACCTGTTTCAAAGTTTTAAATGAATTCTACATCACTGCCATGTTTTTTTTTTTTTTTTTTGAAACCACACTTCATGCATTTAAGCAAACCATATAATTCACTCTATTCACAAAAACTTCACAACGAGCATATTTAAGGTGTTACTAAACCCACAACAGTAAAATCAATCTGTATTTGCAGTAAAGCATGCTTGTTATTCTCACTGTGGAACCTAAGGGGTTAATCCTCCACATTGTGTAAAAAAGCTGTTTGATTCTGTCTTCTCTGATCCTCCCCTTCTTCCACTGACCTCAATATATCTCCTGATAGAAAATAACCTTGGAGGCTCTCTGCACATGCTCAGTTTGATGTGTATTGCTAGAGAGTTTTTTCTTTTCATCTTGGGAGGGTGAATGTGATCAGCACAGGGCCAATCAGCACTGTCCAGACAGAGGGTCAAGGGTCCTGCAGCCTCATAGGACAGTCAGAGTGGAATAAAAACTCCTCCTACAAGCTTTAGCCCCGGTTCACACTGCTGCGGCTTCAATGTCACGCGACTTTGAATCCGACATCCCTGCGTGACTTCATTGTGGCTTGCATATGACTTCTTTAGCAGAAGTCGCAGCAGAAGTAGTGCAGGAACCTTTTTCTAAGTCGGAGTGATTTGAGTCGCTCCAATTAAAATGGTTCCATTGCCGGTAATGGGATGTGACTTATCATGCGACTTTGAGCTCTGATGAGAAAGGTATTTAGCAGTTTATATTTACTAAAACAATTGCATTTCCATGTTCTGTGTGCTGTGGGAGACCAGGAGAACAGATCTAGTGAATGCAGGCTCCTGGGTTTAGTAACAATTTAAGACACTAGCTTTTTGAAGAAAACAATTTTTAGCTTGATGATTAGTTACATTTTTTTTATATATATTTTTTTTTTGCTACAGTTGCCGTTATATAACTTACCTGTAATGGACTGTTCCACATCTTGCAGGCTGATGGTTACTGTAGAAATATTTTCTCCACTGATGCCCGGTCCTCTTCACTGTGTAAAACGTCTGACATTCTAGTGGTAATAGATTCCAGTATAAGCAGTGCTTTAAGTGGCCCAAAAGAGGTGCCGGTACTCTATTATAGCCTATACATTTTTTTGCCCTACATCCCACATCAGGGTCCCCACAGAGCACCCCCCCCTGGCCTGGGCTGGGACTCCGGAGCAGGGGGACTCACTGGTGGTGAGTGGTGACTGGTGTGGCTCTGGAGTGGGAAATATTCTTGGGGGGGCAATTGAGAGCACAGATGTCCAAAATGAGCGTACTGGTATGCTAAGGCGCACGGAGAGGTGGCGGTATGCTCAAGAGCCATATTTGGAAGTGGCGGTACTGAGTACCAGTGCATACCGGCCCACTTAAAGCACTGAGTATAAGGTACGGTGAGGGCCCACCCCTTTCTTACCATTCTTCCATTAACAAAAGTCCATTGTTTTCAAAGAATACAACACCTTATGTGAATGGGCAAGATAATTCTGGCATTCATCCACCCCTCCTCCATTTACAGAATGTGTTACATCGCGTGAATACAATGCAAGACCCTTTCTCAATAGAGAAGACAGAAAGGGACTGGATACGGTCAGAACCTTTTTCATTGCGCTGCATTGTAAAATGTTACATTGCTTTTTGAATGCTTTTTTAACCACTCTTGGACCGCCTACCGCATATATACTGCGACAGGGCGGCCCGGCTGCGCAAAATCACGTACCTGGATGTGATTTTGCGCACTAGGTGTGAGGCGCACGTACGCGCATCCAGCGACCCACTCCTGCTGTGATTGGACACAGCAGGAGCTAATCAGCGCCTGGCCACCCGCAATCGTTCGCTGGAGAGGCAGAATGGCGGTCTGCCTATGTAAACAAGGCAGACCGCCGTTCTGTGAGGGAGGAAAATGGAGATCTTGTATTTCAGAAACACGGATCTCTGTTTTCCTCCAGTCACAGCACCCCCCCTAGTTAGAAAGCACTCCCTAGGAGCACACTTAACCCTTTGATCGCTCCCGATGTTAACCTCTTCCCTGCCAGTGTCATTTATACAGTGACAGTGCTTTTTTTTTTAGCACTGATCACTGTATTGGAGTCACTGGTACCCAAAAAATCTTAGTGTCAGATTTGTTCGCCGCAATGTCGCAGTCCCACTAAAAATCGCTGCCGTTACTAGTAAAAACTATTTTAAAAAAATAAAAAGTCCATAAATCTATCCCATAATTTGTAGACACTATACATTTTGTGCAAACCAATTTTTTTTTTTTTTAACCAAAAACATATAGCAGAATACATATTGGCCTAAATTGATGAAGAAACTAGATTTTTTACATTTTTTTTATAGCAGAAAGTAAAAAAATATTGTTTTTTTTTTTCAAAATTGTCGATCTTTTTTTGTTTATAGCGCAAAAAAACATAAAAACCGCAGAGGTGATCAAATACCTCCAAAAGAATGCTCTATTTGTGGGAAAAATGACATCAATTTTATTTGGGTACAGTGTCGCATGACCGCGCAATTGTCAGTTAAAGCAACACAATGCCGTATCGCAAAAAATGGCCTGGTCAGGAAGGGGTAAAAACCTTCAGGGGCTGAAGTGGTTTAACAAGCACAAAGTGCTTAGCATGGACTTAATAAGTGTCCATGTAATCATGCTAACAGATGTTAAAAAATCCACACATTCAAAAATGAAATGCATACCTGTTTTCAATCCCCATTACTATTGCCATTCATTTTCCTGAGTTGACAAGCACCATTATCAATTTAGTAAATTATTTAAGCATGTTTTTTATTGGGTTGTTAAATGGATATTTGCTCTCGCCACATTTGACACAGTCAGGGCTTGCTTTGATCTCAGGGCTACTCACTGGAGCGAGCTGTGACTATTATGGATAGAATCTGATAATCTTTTCCTGTGGAACGTGGTTGACGTTTTACCGATCTTCAGTGCATAGTAGGACTGAATTTTAAATGATAATTGGACAATGGGTTCTGACTTCTGTTATGTTCTCAGGATATCTCATTAAACGTATATTAATCCTGGGTATAGTTAAGCCATACAATGGTAGCCCTCCTTTGGGGTTTGGAGGGGGGGGGGTTATGACAAATGGGCTACCCCAGAAAGAGGGGATTCCCTTCCAAGAAACTAACCAGTAATCTAATCAAATTGATTGGGAGCAGAGGAACTACTGCAACTTGCATATAACGTTTACTATATGTGTATAGATGCACACCAGTATGGAAATAATGCAAGAGTTATACAGGAAGAGATTAATAACAGTACCTACATCCTATGTACAAAAATATATTTTCAACAAAGGGCCCAATAGTAGTCCTGGTGGAATTGGGCACATAAACCCAGGTATATATAGTTATTAATAGAAATACAAGATTCACTTCTCGTACCTGATGACTCATACCCCCAGATGAATGTCCCAGGTGGTGAAGGAGAGATCATCCAGCCATTGTTCAGGCAGAGAACTAGCAGCCATGGAGGGCATCCATCACTGCTGCTGCATAGGAGGTCAGCAGCAGCTCAGCCTGTGAGGAGGGCACAGTGCAGGAAGCGGAGTAGGCTGGCACAGCTGGGGAGGCGGAGGAGGCGGGCAGGAGGTCAGTGGAGGAGGTGGGCACAGTGGAGGAGGTGGGACTCTGAACATAGCTGCTGAGTGCGGGGAGTCCGCTCTATGATCCTGTCACCTATGTGGTCCTAGGCAAGACCAAAAGACACCCCCACAGCACCCCCCCAACCCCCCTCCCGGATAAGTGGGGGGGGGTTGCAGGGAGTGTTAGTCTTGTCTAGGGCGCAAAATATTTAAGCACTGGCCCTGCAATCAGCATCTAACTTCAGTTTGCTCAATAAAGCTTTGACAAAAAACGTGGAAGCTGTTTTTTTTTTTTTTTGCAGAGTTTCACCAGATTGTGCACTCTCTAGTTTTAGTAAATAAACCCTGGTGTTTTAGTCTCTAGTAGTGTCTAATCTGACATGACACTGGACCTCTAATTAACAGAAGTGGCCATCAGATGCCTAACCTAGGTCTAGCATATGCTGGTTATTTTGCCCTGAGCTAAAACAAGCTATAGAATTCCACACTGGAAGTGGCAGGGTTAACACACAAACAAAAGAATATATGAATTGTATTACAATAAACAGGTTGACCTACTAATATACTGGAAGATGACCACTACATACATTCATACAGTAACACAGACCTAACTATCTGGCACTGTGAATGTGAGATAATAACAATAGGACAGAGATTAGTCTGTCACAAGGATTTAGATACACACTCAAGCAACTATGGGAAGCTACAGTTAGATGTTTAAAACACCAGAATACTTGCCTAATAATCACTGCTTCTGGTCTGGGTGAAAATAGAGCAACAGTAGCGCACACTATGTGTAAACTGTCATGCGGCTCAAATTTTTGTCTCCCTCTCCACTTCCTCCTTCTGGGGTTTTGACTCACAGAGACAGGAAGTGATGTTTATAAAGAATCTCTGTTAATATTAAGCAGCAGAGCCGGTTACATACAGTAGATAGCAGCAGATCCCTACACACTAGTATAATTTTGGTTTTAGTAATGTTTGTTTGATTCTCTAATCTTTAGTGGGGTCAAATCAACTTTCATTTTTGACCACAGTGACAAGAAAACTTAAAGGAGCAGGATGGAATTTTTTCTTGAATGAATGTATTTCTAATAATGTATGTCATTTTCGTTTGGGAATTTTCATTAGTTCCAAAACGAAATGTTAATGGCAAAAAAAGTTTTGAGGTACTTTTGAATGGCATTTGTCATGCAATGTACTGACAAATTTAACACTTAACTTTTCTATAATTGTTATTTTGAAATTCTGCTAGTGTTTGGCAAGCTTTAGAGAATGCTCTGCTTATCTACCCCACAGAAAACATTTTTTTTTGCTTTTATCCTTTATTTTTATCTGGTGGTCTGGCCAGTAACACATTTCCTGTCTTAGGATGGTTCCACTGTATGAAGAAGCAATGGAGCCACCCTTGGACAACAGCATTTTCAACCTGGGGAGAGGGTAGTTGCAAATGCACTAGCAAATTTAAATGGACATGACTAATAAATTAAAACCAAAATCCAGCTAACACTTTTAATCAGTAACAGCAACCTATTTTTTCCTTTTGGGATAAAGGTTTTATTTAAATATATAAAAGACTACTGTTCTACTGTTGTAATGTTAAATGATTTGTCTCAACACTCTAAAAACATGCCACTTTTGTTAGCTGTTTTGTCTTTTAAAGGAAGTTGAAAAATAACAGACTTACTGGCCAGATCACCGGGTGAAAATAAAGAGAAAAATCCTGAAACAAGAAAAAGAATGCAGATATCACATTTGAAGATTGGAAAGAGGATGTATATTTTTTTTGCTTTAGACTCTAGATACATAAACCTACTAAAGAAAAATAAATCTACTAATTGAGATTTTGATATATATTCCTGGGTAGAGAAAACCAGACATTTTAAAATATTGAAGAAGAAAACTTTGCATGGAAAAATATCAAATCAGAATAAAAAAATAATAAAAATGAGATATCCTATTTCAACACCGTGACTTGGAAGGAATGAGAAGAAAAATCATTGATTAGTACCCTGTTCATATTTTTACAACTGCTAAGAAGGCCATTCAGTTGATCACTTTAGCATATTACATTGGCCTACTGGTACTTTGTTGTAACAAACTCAAGAGATGCAGTGTTTTCCTGATGCCCTTGCTACATTGCAACCATCTGCAACTTTTATTTGTGAAACAAGATATTCCCCTTTAGCAATCATATCAATGTAAAGAAATATGTATAGTGAACCAAAAAAACAGGAAATACGTTTGCAAAGCAATAATTCACAAATTCACAGTTATTTTATTAGGCATGGTAGTGATTTCACAAAAAATAAATTTAATAAATAAATACAACACACAAAAACACAGATACATTTTTCTTGTTTTATCCACAAAGGAATGATATAAAAAAAAAATGCCCTTTTTTTCGTACTTGTTATGGGCTTGCCTTCTTTTCATTTAAATTGCACACGTTACATACGAGGCTTTTATTACAACAGGAAATACTTTTGCCAAAAAGTGGCAATGCACAGGCATATTTTCTCTCCCAAGAGAATATGGCACATTTGTTCATTCTTTCTTTCTAAATGCTACTTGTGTGGAATTTTTCTAGAGGACTGCAGAAAAACGAATTTATTATGTCCAACCTACAGAGTGCTTGGTAAATGCAATACCCTTTATTTACACAAGAAATTCTTACACCAAAAAAAAAGGAACGCAGAAAACAATTAGGTAACTCGGGTGATATGGTATAATTGTTCTTTTATTCTTACAACTGAACTTTCTACATCACATTGCAGAAAAAATAACTGTATATTGTCATGCATTTGGACATTTTTAAACTTTAAAACTTTAAAGTGTAGACAGAAATGAAAGACCCTTTTAATACAGTTACATATATTACTTAGGGCTCATTTACACCAGATGGCACAATTCACACATGCTTGTGTGCGATATGAAGGACAATTCAATGCGTTGTTGCAATATATCACGCTGTCTACTTTTTCTTTTTAACTTTATTGAAATTTAACAAAATTTAACAAAATTACATTCAACTGTATGTATATGAACTTTTATTCAACGGGCAATGCTTTTATATGGGAGAGTAGGTCTTTTCTGACCCTTCCTGAGTCTTTGGGGTTGATTTACCAAAGAAAAATAGACTGAGCACTTTGCAAAGTGCAGTTGCACTCTGTAAGAGCAATTTCTCCAAAGCGTAATAAATGAGGTAAAGCTTCACTTTGTAAAGAATACTCAATCACATGCAAGGAAAATTTAAAACACAACATTTTTGCTTAAACATGATTGGATGGTGGAAGTCAGAAAAGCTTCTGCTCATTTACTTAGCTTTGAAGCAACTGCTCTTGTAGAGTGCAATTGCACTTTACAAAGTGAACAGTCTATTTGCCTTTAGTAAATCAACACTTTTGTGTGACAGAGGGGAAAAGGGCACAGGGGTGGTAGAGTGGGCTACAAGCCACCAAATGGGAGCATGCTAGAATTTATTTAATGAAATCTGACCTGCCCAGTCAAAAATCAGTTCAGAAAGGGCATGGTGATACTAAGAGTGGTTTCTTCTGAACAGAGAGACAGCTTTCAACCACTACAGGCTGCCTAAAAAAAAAATACAGGAGACGGAGACAAAACTAGTCACCCAGCACAAGGAAAGAGAGCAACAGTGACTGGTCTTTATTACACAAGTTCCTGCAGAGGCAAGGTTTCACATTGGATTACTGCACAGATCTGGGATAAATGCATAATGCACACAAAGATTCAGGTAGGCCGATGAAGAAGGCGTGGCCTTGCCTCTGAAACACGTTCCTATTGGCTGATCACTACATCAGGCTGCACCAGGCTCCGAAGGCTATCAACTGCTCTGACACCGAGCAAACTGGTTGGCATCTCCCGGAGTATCCTCCGGCAGCTCCAGAGACCCGGCGCTGGTTCCATAAGTCCCCTCGTGCTTATAATGTCACCCAGATGTGCCTGTTTTATCTCATACATTGTGAGTTAATTTTATGCTTGTTTATCAATTTTGTGACTAAAAACATTACTGCACCAGAGGTGGCACGGCGCTTCTCTCTCACCTTCCCCCTGTATTTTGTCTCCACAGCTATTGGGTTTCCCAGCCCGCGATTGTAGCAGCATACCACCAAGTGCAGTTGTTTTAGAACTTTTTACATGCACATATGTGATGTTTAAGAATTCGTGGGGTGCTGGACTTTTAAGGTGCTCCAATAATAAAGACATTTTTTGTTCTATATAAAAATGTAAACATTTATTTAAAAAAAAAAAAAATATATATATATATATATATCCGTTGCAGGTATGGAAACAACCAATAAACTCTGCATGATTGATCAAATCTAACATCATATTGATCTCTGTAATCGATAACTATGTACTACTGTATTTATGTACATGTTGCTGGTCATTATATTTTTTTATTCTATTTTCTATTTGTTCATTAGTAAAATTCCTCATGTGTTTCCTTGAAGAAGCCAACATGGCGAAACCAGTTGGAAACAAATACACAGTGAACAATACCATTTACGCATACTAAAAACGTGGTAGTTTGAAATGCTTTTATATCTTTTTGATAAATAAATGTTTACATTTTTATATAGAACAAAAAAATGTCTTTTTTAGTCTGTATTTGAGCACCTTAAAAGCCCCGCACCCCACAAATTCTGAAGCTTGGGATGTTGGTGCTCTTGTATTTATTTACTTGGTCCCATTCATAAAAAGTTTATAAAAAATGCACATATGTGACTTCTTAGGACTATCATTTAAACTCATTACTGATGGACTGACCTCATTCCTAACAGCTAATACCAGATTTATCCACCCCCTTCATCTGATAGATTGTAACGTTGAGTTACACACTCGCATTTACTTTTTCGCCTTTGTTTAGTGAGCATGTTAGACACCAACTCAGAAAACAAAAAAACTAATACAGCAGTTTTCAAACAAATGTCAAACAGACCACTGAAATTTTCCAAACTGCACAGTTTGAATCTTGAGCTTGGTATGTCAGTTCACTTAACTGTACTCAAGGTCTTTCCAAATAGTAGGGACTTCTGCTGGATCTGCTATCATTAGAGGTATGCAGTCAGTGTGTGAGGCCTAACTTTCCAGAAAGTAGCCAAGGCATTCTAAGTATCTTTTACCTTGGATAGGGGAACTGCCATTACTGACTTGTATATAATAGTGCATATCCCGCGGCAGCTGTCCTTATCTATGTTTCACAGACCTATGGCAAGCACAACAGGTGTCACAACACTTGGTATGTGAATGCACGTTCCAGATTAGTGACTCATTAAATACTGAATATGGTATAGAAGGATGAAAGCCCAGGAGCTCGCAGCTTTAAAAAAAAAAAAAAAAAAAAATCAGAAATGGAAACTTCTTGGTTTTGCTTGATAGGTTCCTTGCAACATTTCCAAGTTGTGAAACTGTGATATTTGGATATTGTCCTTCCATGCCGATCTAGTCAACTCCCTTACATGCACACTTACACTTGTGGCTTGGTGTGGTGGGAAACTGCCAAAATTATAGTGATCCCCTGAACAAATTAAAGATGACACCTACTTTATTTATTTGCATTTAATAAGAAAGGCTTCTGAAAATAATAAAACAAAATAGTTTTTTATGACCAGGCCATTTTTTGCGATTTGGCACTGCATTACTTTAACAAAAAATTGCACAGTCGTGTGATGCTGTACCCAAATATAATTGATGTCCTTTTTTTCCCCACAAATAGAGCTTTCTTTTGGTGGTATTTGATCACCTCTGCAGTTTTTAGATTTTGCGCTATAAACAAAAAATAGCAACAATTTTGAAAAAACACATATATACTTTCTGCTATAAAACCATTCCCAATAAAAAAAAAATGTAAAAAATCACATTTTTTTTTTATCAGTTTGGGCCAATTTGTATTCTGCTACATATCTTTGGTAAAAAAAAAAAAAAATCCCAAAAAGCATATTTGAATTGGTCTGCGCAAAAGTTATAGCGTTTACAAGCTCTGGGATAGATTTTTGGACTTTTTAATTTTTTTTTTTTATTAATAATGGTGGCGATTTGCCAGTTTTAGCAGAACTGTAACATTGTGGTGGACAGATCAGACCCCTAACTGACATTTTTGACACTTTTTGGGGAACAGTGACATTACTACAGTAATCAGTGCTAAATAATATGCACTGTTACTGTATAAATGACACTGGCAGGGAAGGGGTTAACACTAGGGGTGATCGAAGGGGTTAATGTATGCCTAAATATGCTTACTGACTGAGTGGGGGAATGGCTCTGTGACAGACACAGAGAGATCGGGGTTTCAGCTTAGCCGAAACTCTTAATCTCCATCTGCCTGTGTGACAGAAGACTCGTCTGCTTTGTTTACATAAGCAGGTGGGTCTACTGTCAGTTTCTCTGATGATCGTGGGAGGCCGGCGGCAATCTCTGCCACTCCTCCCGCGGCCTACCTCCCGCTGTGTCTAAACAGCGATTAAGAGATTCAGAGATTGCATGCACGAAATCACATAGATATATGTGATTTTGCGCAGCCGAGCCGCCCTGCCGCAGTATATCTGAAGTGAGCGGTCGGCATCTGGTTTAGAAAGGTGGGGCTACCTTCAAGTAATGTCAGCTCTCAATTTTTTTATTGCTGTATACTGTATGTCCAAGGCCAAGAACTCTGATAGTTCAGAGTTAGGGACCACATTTCGAAGTGGGGCCTTGATGCGTCAATAAGGATGGCTTTACATGTAATTTCAAACGTATGTAACAAAAACCTTTGTTTTTAAAGCAAAACTAATAGTGCAAGGGGGCAGCTTTTACACGAGGAAGCATGTCCTTTCCTCTATTACTATTTTGGATAGTAATAGAGGAAACTTTTGGAAATTTGGAAACTTTTTTCACTGTTACTTTTGATGAGAACAGTAAACAGGAATATAATGTAATTTATCTTCACTCTATCTAAAAAAAAAAAAAAGAGAGATTTTGCTTTTAAAAATACTTTAAAGCGGTATTAAACCCAAAACCAAAAATATAATATATTGCAGCTTACCGATCCTTAGATGTGGTGTCTGCATTTGTTTTCTTTTTAAGTCTTTTTCCCTGTTTTTATCTGGTGATCTGGCCAGTAACACACCTCCTGTATTACAGTGCCTATACTCTGGATGAAGAAGCACAGGGGGGCACCTTTGGACAGCAGCATTGTCAGTCTGGGGGGAGGGGAGCATTAGATGTATTAGCATATTTAGATACACTAGAAAATTGTAACCAAACTCCAGCTCACACTTTATAAGCAGTTACAGCAACAGGTTTTTTTTTTTTTTTACTTTTGGGATAAACTTTTTACATAAATAAATTAAATTGGATCATTGTTAGCACTCTGTAAATGTATTGTCTCATCCCTCTATTTGCAAGAGTTCTTGTTCTTTTGCGAAAACAACAGACTTCCTGGTCAGATCACCGGGTTAAAATAAAAGAAAGCCTAAAAAGGACAAGAATGTATGATATCTAAGATGCAATATAAGAAATGTTTGATGCTGGGTTTAATACTGCTTAACCTAAAATGTTAAAACTATTTCATTGGGCTTTTGGTGCTGATTAGCTGGAGAGTGTGCTGGAAATTTTTTTACTGTTCTGGACTATAACTGTGTTACTGATTGGGCTGCATTTACTTAAATTTGTTGGTATCGCTCTAAATATGATTCACTTTGAACTTAGGCCATAGCTGTGTGAGAACAGATTATTCCAGTTTTTAGAACAAGTAGTACTGCTTTATACATTAGCCTGGGTTTAGTCTTAATAATGATATTTCATATTGGAAAAATAAAACTTTTTCAACTGTAAAAATAACCAACACCCTCAAGGATATTTGGAAATGATACATGTAGCGTGTAAATCTTGGAAGTGGAAGAAAGTGTTAAATCTCATAATAAAACAGACATTATTTTTCTGTTCATTAGAGTTTAAGCAGACATGCAAAGTTGTACAAAATCTACCAATATACAAAAAACAACTTTAAATGAGGAGCATATGTGAAAATTGTACACCACATTGGTATAGTATAAAGATAATCTTGGAAAATTAAACATAACAGATAAATATAACACAATGTAATGGTTTAAAGCAAAAGAGAAATAAGGTGATTCTAGTGCATGAAATTATTTGGCCTAGAGAAGCAACAATATAGATGCACGCATTAAGAAATTTGAGGATTTATTTTTTGCGCTCTATGATTTGCAGCACCTCCCAAAAGTGCTAACTTGAAGGATAAATAAAGTAAAAGCACACCAAAGAAAATACTCAAAATAAATGCTGTGCCACAAATTATCAAAACTTCATTAAGAAGATAATGAATATAAAAATTCAATATTTATAAACCCTAGCCCATAAAGTTGCTTTTTAACGTTTCCATTGAGGAGGGTTTATGAATAGTGTTGAGCGAACACGGACTGTATAATTGGATTTTTGTTACCCGGACACGGACCCGAAAACTTTACTGTATGTTCGGGTTTAAAATCCGTGTTCGGTAATTTTATTTCCTGTATGTAATGGCGCGGTTTTAATGGCGGGCTTTCAACAGCCAATCAACAAGCGTTTAACTGGTGTGCCATAGAAGCCATCACAGCCATGCCTACTAATGGCATGGCTGTGATTGGCCAGTTGAAGCATGTGACCCAGGTCTTTATATGCTAGAGTCACAGCGCGCTGTGCGTCAGTCTGCTCTAATGTAGGGAGAGAGCACAAACAACGGTGCTGGCTGCTGCTGATTAGGGACAGACAGGGAAAAAAAACATTGTGCCCGAAAAGAATGCAGGGACAAGTCGGAGTGTAGGCAGGGAAAGATATTTGAGCATTTTAGGGACAGGCTGGAGAGATTAGCCAGAGAGAGATTAGGAGACACAGGACAGAACAATCGTCCGTTAACGATCTACATCGATTTTGCTGTGTGGGGGGTGGTGCAGTGAACGATATTTTTGCCCTCACTTGAGCCCACTGAGGAGGAGGAGGAAGAGGAGGGTGAAAAAAAAATATTTTTATCAGTCTGTTGTGTGCAGCGTTCAGCTATATTTTACTACAGAGTGCTGTTTTAATCTGCTATTTAAAAATTTCAAATTTAAAGTGGAATTTTTTTTTAAGAACACTTGCCATGCTCTTAACTACATTTTGCTGCCATTTGCAGCACTCTAGCCCTCTCCATTGTTTTTTTAGAGCCATTTTAGTGCCTGAAAGTTCGGGTCCCCATTGACTTCAATGGGGTTCGGTGTCCGGGTAAAGTTCGGAAAAAGTCCGGGTCACGGAACCCGCCAAACACGGACATCCAGGTGTCTGCTCAACTCTATTTATGAAATCTTGTATTTTGTATATCCCTAATTATCTTTATACACTGCCTGGCCAAAAAAAAGTCACCACCAAAAAAAGGTCACACACTGTAATATTTCGTTGGCTTTGATTATGGCACACATTCGCTGTGGCATTGTTTCGATAAGCTTCTGCAATGTCACAAAACTTATTTCCATCCAGTGTTGCAATAATTTTTCACCAAGATCTTGTATTGATAATGGGAGAGTCAAACCACTGCGCAAAGCCTCCTCCAGCACATCCCAAAGATTCTCAATGGGGTTAAGTTCTGGACTCTGTGGTGGCCAATCCATATGTGAAAATGATGTCTCATGCTCCCTGAACCACTCTTTCATAATTTGAGCCTGATGAATCCTGGCATCCAGGGACGAAAAAATCCATTGATGGAATAATCTGGTCATTCAGTATATTCAGGTAGTCAGCTGACCTCATTCTTTGGGCACATGCAGTAACTATCCAATAGGATAGTTACTGCATGCTAAGTTTAGTTAGTTGCTTAGTTAATTCCAGGTGGCAATGTTTTTTTTGGCCAGGCAGTGTATATTATAGAGGTGCATCATCTTCTATGAGTATTTTCTTCATTTGTTTTTCATAACAAATACTTTTTGAAATGTAACAATCTTTAAGGACAAAGATCCGGTATTTTATATGCTGTGCCGGGCAATGCCTGGAGCAACTGTTTGCTCATTGTATGCTACTATCTCCATCTATTGGGCACACAGTGGCTTTCCTAGCCCTTGCCCCTGTGCCTGCCCCTGAGGCTAGTGATCTGGACTTTACTATCCACTACATTGATGTGAGCACCTTTTCCTTTTCTGTTCATATGGATGTGAATATTGATTATTATATTATGTATATGTATTATGTATGTCATGTTTATGATTGGTGCTAACAATACACTATTATTTTCATCTGGTGATCTTTGCTCAATATATTGGGTCCTGAAGAAACCTTATTCTGGTGAAACCTGTTGACCTCTACTACTGGAAGTGTATAAACTACAGTATTCTGTTTATTCTAGTTATCTACAGTATATGTGATTGTTATATTACAATTCCGTATTTATTGAGACAGTTTTTCGATATTAGGACCTAACCAGATTTCAGGTCATGAGGTGGCTGTTTGCTATAATTTTATGTTTTGTGTGTTTGTATCTGTTTTTAACACATATAAATCTATTTTTTATAATCATTATCATCTCCTTTGCTGTGCCAATAAAGTTCAGTATTGTTTTTGTGGAACTAGAGTTTTCCTGTCCACAAATAATCTTTTTTTCAAAAAAGTTATTCGGATGTGGCCTGTGAAAGTCTCCACTTTTCTTAATTATGTTTAGATATTATAGAAGTGCATCATCTTCTGGAAGTATTTTCTTTGTATGCTTTTTATAGAAAATACCTTGAAATCTAAACTTAACAGTACTATTAGGTAGTTTAGTCTGTAGGGTTGTAGGTGCACATGCTAGGTAAATACAGCCTTGTAACTCAGACACTACCACTTAAGCCCCGGAGGATTTGGCTGCTCAAAGACCAGGGGGTATTTTGCGATTCAGCACTGCGTGATTTTAACGGACAATTGCGCGGTCGTGCGATGCTGTACCCAAATTAAATTTGCGTCCTTTTTTTCCCACAAACAGGGCTTTCTGTGCGATTTTTACTTTTTGCGCTATAAACAAAAAAAGAGCGACAATTTTGAAAAAATAACAATATTTTTCACATTTTTTTATATGAAATTCCCCCCAAAAATGTAAAAATCAATTTTTTTTAACATTTTAGGCCAATTTGTTTTCTGCTACATATGTTTGGTAAAAAAAATCGCAACAGGCGTATTTTGATTGGTTTGCGCAAAAGTTATTGCGTTTACTAACTAAGGGAAAGATTTTTGTCATTTTTATTGTTTTTTTTTAACGAGTAATGGCGGCGATCTGCGATTTTATTTGCGGGACTGCAACATTGCGGCGGACAGATCGGACCCTTGACTGACATTTTTGACACTTTTGGGGGTACCAGTGACATTACTACAGTAATCAGTTCTATACATATGCACTGTTACTGTAAAAATGACACTGGCAGGGAAGGGGTTAACTTTATTGGAGATGCAGGGGTTAAATGTGTCCCTAGGGGCATGCTTCTAACTGTAAAGGGGTGTGGCTTTTCATGTAACCACAGAGACATACGATCCTACATAGCAGGATCGTATAGTCTCTGCAGTTACACCAGGGAGAATGACAGGCGGCTTTGTTTACATCAGTTGCCTGCCTTTCTCCCTCTGCAGCGGACATGCGTGGGGATGTGCAGGAACGAGCGTATGCGGGAGCGTGCCTCCGGCGGCGCGCGCTCGCCTGCTATTGGCTCACGGGCGAGTGACGTATATATATATATACGTCACTTTGCCCAGGAGGGGCTGACCGCCGCAGTAAATGTACTTGCTGCAGTCGGCAAGTGGTTAAAGTAATTGTAAAGTTTCAATTTAAAAAAAAAAAAATAATAATAACAAACATGTTATATTTACCTCCTCTGAGGATTTTGCACAGAGCAGCCCCAATCCTCCTCTTCTGGGGAGTGCTCCTGGCTCCTCCCTTTCATCAGGTGACCCCATAGCAGGCCACTTTCCATGTAGGCACACTCCCGAGTCCCGCTCCTGTGTCTATTGACACAGACAGTGGGACTCGCCCCCTTCCTCCCGCTCCCGTGTCACTGGATTTGAATGAAAGTAGCAGAAGCCAATGGCCCCTGCTGCTATCAGTCTATCCAATGAAGACAGAGGCGGCAGCTGGAGATGGGCTCAGGTCGGAAAAAGGGGGAGCTCTGGGGGGGGGGGGGGCTGCAGCACAGAAGGTTGAAAAATCTTGAGACTTTACAATCCCTTTAAAGCGGAGTTCCAGGCACAAAATCGATCTTTTTTTTTGTGCCCGTCCGCTAGTTCTCCATCACCTGAAAAGGAATTGGATAGTTAGGTTCTTTTTTTTTTTTTTACTCACCTTGTAATTGAAGATCGAAAATACTCACCTCAGGGTACTTCCTCCCTCAGCGCAGCGGCTCCGCCGTCACTTCCTGTCTCGCGATGATTCCTGGGAGCTGAACATCATCGCTCCCAGGAATCAATGCGACGGCACCGGCCCCGCTCGTCACTTTCCCTGCTAAACAGCTTCTGGGCATGCCCAGAAGCTGTGGAGGAATGCGGCGCCGCACCGGAAGTGACGAGAGGGGCCGGTGCAGGCGCATTCTGGGAGAAGAGGACGCGTAAGAAGATGGCTTCAGCTGCCCACAAGAGAGATGGCAACGCTGTGGAAGAAATTTTATAAGTGAGTATTTCATCTTGCAGGTAAGTGCGAACCGGGACAGATCAGAGGCTAGCCATTGTGGAATGTACTAGCCCTGACTGTCCCGGGGGTATGTTAACTGAAAAATGTTTTCTGTGCCCGGAACTCCGCTTTAAGGCCAGAGTTAGCCGGTCAACAACCACTTTAATAAAGACGTTAGCAATGGTCTGGCAACTGCTCTCTGCCAGAGCCTGTGAGTTTAAGTCTTTCCTTCCCTCCTATATACATACTGTATCTTTCTCTCTGATTTCTCATTCTTGATTATGCTCTGCCTGATCATTTATGCGCACATTTGTTTTTCTCCTTTTTTTTCTCATTTGGGATTGAACCACACATTTGCAATACAATCCTACCTACAAAGCTTCCATAAACTGAAAGCTAACTGAGTTTTTGGGTACAAATTGATTAAATTAAATGCAGAAATATGTATTTTTTCCAGTTTTAAAGTGGTGTTGATTAAAGTAGGTAATTTTATATTCAACAACCAAAATAGGGTGTCTTTTGTTTAAGTAAGCAGTTGGGGATATGTGAGAAAGTTAATTATGATTTCATTTCTACTGTTTTATTGTTTTGTTTCTTTCTTTATTATGAACTATCAAAGCTAAAAAAAGTAAATAAAAGTAAATCAAAAATATTGCATGTGACTGTTCCATATTTACCATTTCCAGCCAGCAGGGGAAGGTCTAGTACTCTTTTCCCAAGTATACCACGCTTATTGCTTGTTGCATTGCTGAGAAAAAAAAACTGTATACTTAACTCAGAAGCTAAAGCTAGAATAATACACACAACTGAAGAAGAAGTAATCCTTCCCTGAAATGTTCAGATAGCTTTAGGCAAACTTTCAATTAGAGAGAGACAGCCTAGAAGCAAACAACTTTTTTTTGGGCTCTCTCATTAGAAAATAAATAAAACTCTGAGGCCCCACTTTCATGGATAATGAATTTCATATTATTTTAATGAATTGTTCACATGTAAAATGAAGATTAAAAAAAAAAAAAATAATGAAAAAAAAAGAAAAAAGTATAAAGTTTAAAAATATAAAAATGTAAACTATGCATTATTGTAATTACCTTATCACACTTTTAATTCTGACCATGGATGTCAGAATTCACAGGGATTTTTTTAATTTCCAATTGTTTAGATTTTGTGGTGGCAGTATACTGTAATATTATATCACTAATGTGCTTATTTAAAGTACTATGAAATATATATTCTTGTCAAACAATAAATTGGTGAAGCACTTGGAAGGAGTATGCTATGCTGAAATGTTGCTGATAGCATCAACATACAGCTTCCTTAACTATACAAATTCATATTTTAGATTTTAAACCTTCAAATGCTTTCTCTCTTTCCTTCTTGGCCTTGAGCCCTTGTGGTATTCAACAAACACTCACTTGTGACCTATCATTCTAATGCCAGAATTCACAGTTTGCAATCAATAACAAGTTGCTTTTACCAAATGCTCTTGCCTGGAGAGGTGGAACTGTAATCTGGCAGGGAACACTCAAATCACATGAGAAAACGGTTTTATTATTATGACTGATAATGTGGAACAAATTTATATTATCACCTTTTTTGTGAGTAGAAACAAAGGAAATGGGTCCCAAAGGATGGCTAGGTATAATTGTATTAAAGAACCTTTGTTCTAGTGAATGCATTATTAGACTATAATAAATGCATGCTAAAAGAATGCTGAGAAGAATGTTCGTATCCTATGAACCTTCCTATGCTCTGTACTACAACGACACACTTATCTCTGAACGCACAATGGTAAATGGTCTTTTGACTGAATAGTACCAATGCAGATCATTTTATTTTTTTATTTCTTTAATTTTTATAGCACTAGTATTTAATACAGCACAACCTAATGCTCTAAAAACACCAACCAGGCCAATTATTCTACCAATATGTTTTGGGGTTGCAGGAGGAAATCAGAGAACTCAGAAGAAACCTGCATGTAGGCAGGTTGAAATGTGTATAGTTATAGTGAGGCAATGGCTAGGGGAAAGGGTAATATGTTTGCAAGCTCAGCTCCTGGGCATTTTGTCCCCCTAAAAAGGGGGACGGAGGCGATCAAAGAGTTCCGCTGGGTCTGGTGGGATACAGCCTCACCTGTGATTGAAAGCCCTTGACGCTGCTGAAGAAGCGGTGTTTTCGGAAGACATCCATGGACAATGACATTATGGGCTCTTGCCTCACAAAGGTATGGGTCACTACACTATTCTCGTTACAGTTAAGTGAAGAATGTTGTTCATATTGAACTGCATGCTGCAACCTGGTCAGTAAAGTTACACAAACCGTTATGAGCCTGGTCCGAAGTATTTCAAAGGTGCATGTTTGTTCTGGCATATCTAAAGAACTGGGGTCTGTAACTGCACTATGGGGTATGAAGTAACATCGTTACAAAGGGTTAACATGGACTGTTGAGTAAGAGTAACTCTTAGAGTACTCTGCTAAGAGTAACCAAATACAAGTTCAAGGATTCTAGGACAATATCCCCCTGGACAATATCCCCAGGACAATATCCCCAGGACAATATCCCCCCGGACAATATCCCCCGGACAATATTCCCCCGGACAATATCCCCCCTGGACAACATCCCCCCGGACAATATCCCCCCTGGACAATATACCCCTAGACAATATCCCCCCTCTAACCCTAACCCTCTAACCCTATGTCCAGGGGGATGTTTTCCGGGGGGATATTGTCCCGGGGGATATTGCCCCGGGGATGTTGCCCGGGGGGATATTATCCAGGGGGATGTTGTCCCGGGGGGATTATCTCCAGGGGGATGTTTTCCGGGGGGATATTGTCCTGATACCAGTTCAAGACACGGAGCAACCAGCCGTTAAGCATGGTACCTGGTAAGGTAACAGTTCCTTCGGTGGCAATGGGGTTGTTGTCTGACTTCCTCCTTAGCAGTCAGTATCCAATAGCAACTGGATCCAAACCCATGTTACAAAGATCTATGACCTGGTTATGAGGTATAGGAATTAAGGAGTTTCTAATCACGCATGAGGTCCCTGGGAGTGAGGTAACAGAGGTAAGCTGGACTGGTGGAGTGGGCGAAGACGAGAGCCTTCTAATAAAACATCCACCAAGTTACACTGTGTAGTGACATGGGAAAAGTCGCTTTTCAGAGAAACTCTGTATTTTATTACTGCACACATCTCATGTCTAAGTCGGGGAACAGCCTTAATGTTAGATTTTTCACAAGACCGCAGTCTCCGCCTGGTCCCAGGCATTGATGAGTGCCCTTTACATGAAAGGTACACCCCGTGTGCAGGGGCACAGATGACCCCACCCACATGCAGAAGAATGAAAAGGACATAAAAACTTTATATAAGATAGCACAGTGGCTAAGTGGTTAGCACTTCATCCGAGCACCACCAGGGTCCTTGGTTCAAATCCCAACCACAGCACTACCTGCATGAAGTTTGCATATTCTCCTTTTGCGGGTTTCCCCCGACTACTCTGGTTTCCTGCCACACTACACAGACATGGTAAATTGGCCCTAATATGTGTATGATGAGCTAGGAGACTTAGATTGTAAGCTTCTTGAGGGAAGGGACTGATGTGAATGTACAATATATATGTAAAGCATTGCATAAATTAAAGGTGCTATATAAGTATCTGTAATAAATAAAATAAATATACAGATATAATACTTGATGACATGTAAGCTCAAAAGCCAAAGCTGTAAGGCCATATTTCTCTTCTCCATGTAATAGGTCAGATAGCACAATTTATTCATAAATAGGGTTGAGCGGACACCTAGATGTCCGTGTTCGACGGGTTCGGCCGAACTTTAAAAAAAAGTCCGGGTCCGTGTCCCGGACTTTTACCGAACTTTTCCCGGACACCGAAACCCATTGAAGTCAATGGGGACCCGAACTTTAAGGCACTAAAATGGCTCTAAAACACCAAAGGAAAGGGCTAGAGTGCTGCAAATGGGAGCAAAACGTAATTAAGAGCATGGCAAGTGCTCTGCAAACAAATGTGGATAGGGAAATAACTTAAAACAACAAAAAAAAACAGAAAAATAAAACAATGTTCTTCTTCATCTCTGAAGGACGAGGCCCATATGGAGTAGGAGGGAGGTTGAGGTGGTGGTGGATGTGGCGGTGACATAGGCGTGCGCACAGGGTGTGCTGGGTGTGCCTGGGCACACCCTAATCACCTAGGGCACATAGCATTGCCAGTGAGGAGATGGGAAAGATCTCCCTGGGACCTGCTCTGCTCTATTTCTCCTTGCCTACAGGTACATGGCCCCGATACATTACTCTCCCTGCTGGCAAACACATGCATGTGTATTTCAACTTTGGGGTGCACACCTTAATGCAATAGGCTGCGCACACCTATGGGCGGTGTAGGTGGAAGCGGCGGTGGAGGAGGACCAGGGCCGGATTAACAGCATCATGGGCTTGGTGCTGAGGATTTTGAAGGGCCTTAAGGGCCGTGCCTTGCCATGCACCCAGAGGAGGAAGGGTGCAGCCATGCATGCCTAATTCAACATGGGATGCTGTCTCTGAAGCCCATAAACACATCCATGCATCGCCAACTGTCCCTCCTTGTCCGGCCTTCACGCTGTGTGGGGAGGTTCTGAGGGTGCTGCCTGGGGAAGCGAGCATAGAAGCCAGACTTCTGTGTTTACAAGTGACAGAAGAGCGGTAACAGTGAATATGGCCAACCCGGGGCCTATATAAAAGGTAGGGGCCTGGAGCTGCAGCTCCAATAGCCCCTACATTAATCTGGCCCTGAGGAGGAGGACGAGGTAGCCAACACTGCTTCTTTTCAAAAATTTTAAATGAGGGTACACCCCAAAAGAGTGAGAAAGAGCAAAAATGGAACAATGGGTGGGTAAGGTCGGTATCCATTGCTATTCTGCATAAGGTACGGAAAAGTCCCGTGGGATCCATGCCTGGTTCATTTTAATGAACGTGAGCTTGTCCACATTGTCTCTGGACAGGCGGCTGCGCTTGTCTGTTATAACGCCCCCAGCCGTGCTAAATACCCGTTCAGATAATACACTGGCTGCAGGGCACGCCAGCACCTCCAAGGCGTAAAGGGCAAGCTCAGGCCATGTGCCCAATTTGGAGACCCAGAAGTTGAAGGGGGCAGACCCGTCATTCACTACATGTAGGCGTGTGCACACATACTGCTCCACCATGTTGGTAAAATGCTGCCTCCTGCTAAGACGTTCCATCTGAGCTGCTGGTGCTGCTGTTTGTTGTGGTGTGCTGACAAAGCTTTTCCACATTTCGGCCATGCTAACCCTGCCTTCTGAGGTGCTGGCGGTGCCCTGGTTGCGTTGGCGACCTCCTCCTCCTCCTCCTCTGCCTTGTGCTTCCACTGTGGCCCCGCTGTCAGATGGGAATGCCAGCAGCATGGCGTCTACCAGCGTGCGCTTGTACTCGCGCATCTTGCGATCGCGCTCCAGTGAGTGAATTAAGGACGGTACGTTGTCCTTGTAACGGGGATCCAGCAGCGTGGCCACCCAGTAATCAGCACAAGTTAGAATGTGGGCAACTCGGCGGTCGTTGTGGAGACACTGCAGCATGTAATCGCTCATGTGTGCCAGGCTGCCCAGAGGCAACGAAAGGCTGTCCTCTGTGGGAGGTGTATCGTCCGTGTCCTCTGTATCCCCCCAGCCACGCACCAGTGATGGCCATGAGCTGGCCTGGGTGCCACCCTGCTGTGAACATGGTTCCATCTCCTCCTCCAGCTCCTCCTCCTCCTCATCCTCCTCATCCTCCAGAACTGTGCCCCTGCTGGACAATTGCGTCCCTGGCGTTTGCGTGTGCAGGAACCCACCCTCGGAGCCCCTTGCGAATGACTGCCCTGAAAGCCTTGGAAATGTTACCTCTTCATCCTCCTCCTCCTCCTCATCCTGTGCCACATCCTCTTCCATCATCGCCCGAATTGTTTTTTCAAGGAGGCATAGAAGTGGGATAGTTAAGCTGAGAACGGCGTCATTGCCACTGGCCATGTTGGTGGAGTACTCAAAACAGCGCAACAAGGCACACAGGTCTCGCATGGAGGCCCAGTTATTGGTGGTGAAGTGGTGCTGTTCCGCAGAGCGACTCACGCGTGCGTGCTGCAGCTGAAACTCCACTATGGCCTGCTGCTGCTCGCACAGTCTTTCCAGCATGTGCAAGGTGGAGTTCCACCTTGTGGGCACGTCACATATGAGGCGGTGAGCGGGAAGGCCGAAGTTACGCTGCAGCGCTGCCAGGCGAGCAGCAGCAGGGTGAGAACGCCGAAAGTGCGCACAAACGGCCCGCACTTTCTGCAGCAGCTCTGACATATCGGGGTAGTTTTTAAGGAACCTCTGCACCACCAAATTCAGCACATGCGCCAGGCAAGGGATGTGCGTCAAACCGGCTAGGCCCAGAGCTGCTATGAGATTTCGCCCGTTATCGCACACCACCAGGCCGGGCTTGAGGCTCGCTGGCAGCAACCACTCATTTGTCTGCTGTTCCATGCTCCTCCACAACTCCTGCGCGGTGTGTGGTTTGTCCCCCAAACAGGCAAGTTGTAAAACTGCCTGCTGTCGTTTACCCCTGGCCGTGCTGAAGTTGGTGGTGAAGGTGTTACGCTGTCCGGATGAGGAGGCGGTAGAGGATGAGGAAGCGGAGTAGGAGGAGTTAGGAACAGGAGGCAAACTGAAGCGCCCTGCAATCCTCGGTGGTGGAAGGACATGCGCCAAATTGCTATCCGCCTCAGGCCCATCCGCCACTGCATTTACCCAGTGTGCCGTTAGGGAGATATAACGCCCCTGACCGTGCTTACTGGTCCACGTATCCATAGTTAGGTGGACCTTGGCACAGATGGCGTTGCGCAGTGCACACCTGATATTTTCCCCCACTTGGTTGTGCAGGGAAGGGATGGCTTGCCTGGAAAAGTAGTGGCGGCTGGGCACGACGTACTGTGGGACAGCCACCGACATAAGGTTTTTAAAACTGTGCGTCTCCACCAGACGGAATGACAGCATTTCAAAGGCCAATAATTTTGAAATGCTGGCATTCAGGGCCAGGGATCGCGGGTGGGTAGGGGGGTACTTCCTCTTCCTCTCAAGTGTTTGGGAGATGGAAAGCTGAACGCTTCCACGGGACATTGTGGAGATGGTTGTTGGTGACCCAGGTGGTGGTGTTGCTGACAGATCGTCTGTTTGCGGGGTGGCAGGTGCCGGTATCACTACAGATGTGGCTGGAGCGGCCGAGACTGCAGCAGAAGAGGAAGCAGGATGAGCCAGAGACGTTTCTTGGTTTTGAAGGTGTGTACTCCACTGCAGCTCGTGCTTTGCACTTAGATGCCTGATCATGCAGGTTGTGCTCAGGTTGAGAAGGTTTATGCCTCGCTTCAAGCTCTGATTGCACAGGGTGCAAACCACTCGTGTCCTGTCATCAGCACATTTTCTAAAGAACTTCCACGCTAGAGAACTCCTTTGAGCTGACTTTGGTGCGCTCGTTCCCTTGCTGCGTTGGGCAGTAGCGGGCGTAGTGTCTAGGGCACGGCCGCTCCGCTTCTGCACCCTGCTCCCTCTTCTGCTGTGCTGGTGGCTCTGTGCGACCACCGCCTCTTCCTCCAAACTACTCAGGTCACCTGCATGACGTTCATTCCATGTGGGGTCGAGGACCTCATCGTCCTCCACATCATCTTCCACCCAGTCTTCACCCCTGCCCTCCTTGTCGGTCTCCACAATGCTGAACGCCGCAGCAGTTGGCACCTGCGTTTCGTCATCATCGGAGACGTGCTGCGATGATCCTTGCATGTACTCATCTTGAGAAATAAGTGGTTGGGCATCGCTGCACTCAATCTCTTCCACTTCTGGGGCAGGGCTAGGTGGATGGCCCTGGGAAACCCTGCTGACAGAGTCCTCAAAAAGAATAAGAGACTGCTGTATGGCTTGGGGCTCAGACTGCTGGCCTGATTTGCAAGGGGGTGAGGTGAAAGACGGTTGGACATTGGCTGCAGGTGCCAACTCTGACCTTTCTGCAGTAGACTGGGTGGGAGACAATGTGAAGGAACTGGAGGCACTGTCAGCAGCAAACCAATCTACTATCGCCTCAACTTGTTCTGGCCTCATCACTTCTAGGGGCGTTTGATGCCCTACCAAATACTGATGCAGGTTCTGTCGCCTACTCACACTTGAGGAAGGTGTTTCACTTGTGCGTGTAGCTGGCACAGATCGACCACGTCCTCTCCTTGCAACAGGAGCTCTACCAGCAGCACCACGACCCAGGCCACGGCCCTTATTTGACGGTCTCCTCATATTTCTGTAATTTAAGATCTTGCCCTAGAAAGGTTTTTATTGAATAGCGGAATAGGAAATATGATCCAAAAAAGTGTATGTATCTCGCACGTACAAAACCACACTAGGCCCCAATTACTATTGTTTCTACCCCTAAAAGGATGGATGAGGAGTAGGAGGAGTATGGAACAGACAGCACCCTCAAATCTTCAGAAGTATGAGATGAACCCCAAAAACTTGGAAAGGTGGATCTCACACGTACCGACACAGACTATCCCGCAATTCAATTGATCCTCAAAGGTTTTTATTGAATAGCGGAATAGGAAATATGATCAAAAAAAGTGTATGTATCTCGCACGTGCACAACCACACTAGGCCCCAATTACTATTGTTTGTACCCCTAAAAGGATGGATGAGGAGTAGGAGGAGGAGTATGGAACAGGCAGCACCCTCAAATCTTCAGAAGTATGAGATGAACCCCAAAAACTTGGAAAGGTGGATCTCACACGTACCGACACAGACTATCCCGCAATTCAATTGATCCTCAAAGGTTTTTATTGAATAGCGGAATAGGAAATATGATCAAAAAAAGTGTATGTATCTCGCACGTACACAACCACACTAGGCCCCAATTACTATTGTTTGTACCCCTAAAAGGATGGTTGAGCAGTAGGAGCAGGAGTATGGAACAGGCAGCACCCTCAAATCTTCAGAAGTATGAGATGAACCCCAACAACTTGGAAAGGTGGATCTCACACGTACCGACACAGACTATCTCGCAATTGAATTGATCCCCAAAGGTTTTAATTGAATAGCGGAATAGAAAATATGATCAAAAAGAAAGTGTATGTATCTCGCACGTACACCACCACACTAGGCCCCAACTACTATTGTTTGTACCCCTAAAAGGATGGTTGAGCAGTAGGAGGAGGAGTATGGAACAGGCAGCACCCTCAAATCTTCAGAAGTATGAGATGAACCCCAAAAACTTGGAAAGGTGGATCTCTCTCACACGTACCAACACAGACTATCCCCCAATTTAACTGATCCCCAAAGGTTTTTGATTAAATAGCGGAATAGAAAATATGATCCAAAAAAAGTGTATGTATATCACACGTACACAACCACACTAGGCCCCAATTACTATTGTTTGTACCCCTAAAAGGCTAGATGAGGAGTAGGGGGGGTATGGAACAGGCAGCACCCTCAAACCTTCAGAAGTATGAGATGAACCCCAACAACTTGGAAAGGTGGATCTCTCTCACACGTACCAACACAGACTATCCCCCAATTTAACTGATCCCCAAAGGTTTTTGATTAAATAGCGGAATAGAAAATATGATCCAAAAAAAGTGTATGTATATCACACGTACACAACCACACTGGGCCCCAATTACTATTGTTTGTACCCCTAAAAGGCTAGATGAGGAGTAGGGGGAGTATGGAACAGGCAGCACCCTCAAACCTTCAGAAGTATGAGATGAACCCCAACAACTTGGAAAGGTGGATCTCTCTCACACGTACCAACACAGACTATCCCCCAATTTAACTGATCCCCAAAGGTTTTTGATTAAATAGCGGAATAGAAAATATGATCCAAAAAAAGTGTATGTATATCACACGTACACAACCACACTAGGCCCCAATTACTATTGTTTGTACCCCTAAAAGGCTAGATGAGGAGTAGGGGGGGTATGGAACAGGCAGCACCCTCAAATCTTCAGAAGTATGAGATGAACCCCAAAAACTTGGAAAGGTGGATCTCTCTCACACGTACCAACACAGACTATCCCCCAATTTAACTGATCCCCAAAGGTTTTTGATTAAATAGCGGAATAGAAAATATGATCCAAAAAAAGTGTATGTATATCACACGTACACAACCACACTGGGCCCCAATTACTATTGTTTGTACCCCTAAAAGGCTAGATGAGGAGTAGGGGGAGTATGGAACAGGCAGCACCCTCAAACCTTCAGAAGTATGAGATGAACCCCAACAACTTGGAAAGGTGGATCTCTCTCACACGTACCAACACAGACTATCCCCCAATTTAACTGATCCCCAAAGGTTTTTGATTAAATAGCGGAATAGAAAATATGATCAAAAAAAAGTGTATGTATATCACACGTACACAACCACACTGGGCCCCAATTACTATTGTTTGTACCCCTAAAAGGCTAGATGAGGAGTAGGGGGAGTATGGAACAGGCAGCACCCTCAAACCTTCAGAAGTATGAGATGAACCCCAACAACTTGGAAAGGTGGATCTCTCTCACACGTACCAACACAGACTATCCCCCAATTTAACTGATCCCCAAAGGTTTTTGATTAAATAGCGGAATAGAAAATATGATCCAAAAAAAGTGTATGTATATCACACGTACACAACCACACTAGGCCCCAATTACTATTGTTTGTACCCCTAAAAGGCTAGATGAGGAGTAGGGGGGGTATGGAACAGGCAGCACCCTCAAACCTTCAGAAGTATGAGATGAACCCCAACAACTTGGAAAGGTGGATCTCTCTCACACGTACCAACACAGACTATCCCCCAATTTAACTGATCCCCAAAGGTTTTTGATTAAATAGCGGAATAGAAAATATGATCCAAAAAAAGTGTATGTATATCACACGTACACAACCACACTAGGCCCCAATTACTATTGTTTGTACCCCTAAAAGGCTAGATGAGGAGTAGGGGGGGTATGGAACAGGCAGCACCCTCAAACCTTCAGAAGTATGAGATGAACCCCAACAACTTGGAAAGGTGGATCTCTCTCACACGTACCAACACAGACTATCCCCCAATTTAACTGATCCCCAAAGGTTTTTGATTAAATAGCGGAATAGAAAATATGATCCAAAAAAAGTGTATGTATATCACACGTACACAACCACACTAGGCCCCAATTACTATTGTTTGTACCCCTAAAAGGCTAGGAGTAGGGGGAGTATGGAACAGGCAGCACCCTCAAACCTTCAGAAGTATGAGATGAACCCCAACAACTTGGAAAGGTGGATCTCTCTCACACGTACCAACACAGACTATCCCCCAATTTAACTGATCCCCAAAGGTTTTTGATTAAATAGCGGAATAGAAAATATGATCCAAAAAAAGTGTATGTATATCACACGTACACAACCACACTAGGCCCCAATTACTATAGTTTGTACCCCTAAAAGGCTAGATGAGGAGTAGGGGGAGTATGGAACAGGCAGCACCCTCAAACCTTCAGAAGTATGAGATGAACCCCAACAACTTGGAAAGGTGGATCTCTCTCACACGTACCAACACAGACTATCCCCCAATTTAACTGATCCCCAAAGGTTTTTGATTAAATAGCGGAATAGAAAATATGATCCAAAAAAAGTGTATGTATATCACACGTACACAACCACACTAGGCCCCAATTACTATTGTTTGTACCCCTAAAAGGCTAGATGAGGAGTAGGGGGGGTATGGAACAGGCAGCACCCTCAAACCTTCAGAAGTATGAGATGAACCCCAACAACTTGGAAAGGTGGATCTCTCTCACACGTACCAACACAGACTATCCCCCAATTTAACTGATCCCCAAAGGTTTTTGATTAAATAGCGGAATAGAAAATATGATCCAAAAAAAGTGTATGTATATCACACGTACACAACCACACTAGGCCCCAATTACTATTGTTTGTACCCCTAAAAGGCTAGATGAGGAGTAGGGGGGGTATGGAACAGGCAGCACCCTCAAACCTTCAGAAGTATGAGATGAACCCCAACAACTTGGAAAGGTGGATCTCTCTCACACGTACCAACACAGACTATCCCCCAATTTAACTGATCCCCAAAGGTTTTTGATTAAATAGCGGAATAGAAAATATGATCCAAAAAAAGTGTATGTATATCACACGTACACAACCACACTAGGCCCCAATTACTATTGTTTGTACCCCTAAAAGGCTAGATGAGGAGTAGGGGGGGTATGGAACAGGCAGCACCCTCAAACCTTCAGAAGTATGAGATGAACCCCAACAACTTGGAAAGGTGGATCTCTCTCACACGTACCAACACAGACTATCCCCCAATTTAACTGATCCCCAAAGGTTTTTGATTAAATAGCGGAATAGAAAATATGATCCAAAAAAAGTGTATGTATATCACACGTACACAACCACACTGGGCCCCAATTACTATTGTTTGTACCCCTAAAAGGCTAGATGAGGAGTAGGGGGAGTATGGAACAGGCAGCACCCTCAAACCTTCAGAAGTATGAGATGAACCCCAACAACTTGGAAAGGTGGATCTCTCTCACACGTACCAACACAGACTATCCCCCAATTTAACTGATCCCCAAAGGTTTTTGATTAAATAGCGGAATAGAAAATATGATCCAAAAAAAGTGTATGTATATCACACGTACACAACCACACTGGGCCCCAATTACTATTGTTTGTACCCCTAAAAGGCTAGATGAGGAGTAGGGGGAGTATGGAACAGGCAGCACCCTCAAACCTTCAGAAGTATGAGATGAACCCCAACAACTTGGAAAGGTGGATCTCTCTCACACGTACCAACACAGACTATCCCCCAATTTAACTGATCCCCAAAGGTTTTTGATTAAATAGCGGAATAGAAAATATGATCCAAAAAAAGTGTATGTATATCACACGTACACAACCACACTAGGCCCCAATTACTATTGTTTGTACCCCTAAAAGGCTAGATGAGGAGTAGGGGGGGTATGGAACAGGCAGCACCCTCAAACCTTCAGAAGTATGAGATGAACCCCAACAACTTGGAAAGGTGGATCTCTCTCACACGTACCAACACAGACTATCCCCCAATTTAACTGATCCCCAAAGGTTTTTGATTAAATAGCGGAATAGAAAATATGATCCAAAAAAAGTGTAAGTATATCACACGTACACAACCACACTAGGCCCCAATAACTATTGTTTGTACCCCTAAAAGGCTAGGAGTAAGGGGAGTATGGAACAGGCAGCACCCTCAAACCTTCAGAAGTATGAGATGAACCCCAACAACTTGGAAAGGTGGATCTCTCTCACACGTACCAACACAGACTATCCCCCAATTTAACTGATCCCCAAAGGTTTTTGATTAAATAGCGGAATAGAAAATATGATCCAAAAAAAGTGTATGTATATCACACGTACACAACCACACTAGGCCCCAATTACTATTGTTTGTACCCCTAAAAGGCTAGATGAGGAGTAGGGGGAGTATGGAACAGGCAGCACCCTCAAATCTTCAGAAGTATGAGATTGTGTTCACTGTACCCCACAAAGATTGAGTTCACTGCACCCCACAATGATTGTGTTCACTGCACCCCACAAAGATTGTGTTCACTGCACCTCACAAAGATTGTGTTCACTGTACCCCCCAAAGATTGTGTTCACTGCACCCCACAAAGATTGTGTTCACTGTACCCCACAAAGATTGTGTTCACTGCACCCTAAAAGGATGTTGTTCACTGCACCCCACAAAGATTGTGTTCACTGCACCCTAAAAGGATGTTGTTCACTGCACCCCAAAAAGATTGTGTTCACTGTACCCCCCCCAAAGATTGTGTTCACTGCACCCCACAAAGATTGTGTTCACTGCACCCCAAAAAGATTGTGTTCACTGTACCCCCCAAAGATTGTGTTCACTGCACCCCAAAAAGATTGTGTTCACTGTACCCCCCAAAGATTGTGTTCACTGCACCCCACAAAGATTCTGTTCACTGTACCCCACAAAGATTGTGTTCACTGCACCCCAAAAAGATTGTGTTCACTGTACCCCCCCAAAGATTGTGTTCACTGCACCCCACAAAGATTCTGTTCACTGCACCCCACAAAGGATTTTGTTCACTGCACCCCAAAAAGATTGTGTTCACTGCACCCCAAAAAGGATTTTGATCACTGCACCCCAAAAAGGATGTTGTTCACTGCACCCCAAAAATGATTTTGTTCACTCCACCCCAAAAAGATTGTGTTCACTGCACCCCACAAAGATTGTGTTCACTGCACCCCAAAAAGATTGTGTTCACTGTACCCCCCAAAGATTGTGTTCACTGCACCCCACAAAGATTCTGTTCACTGTACCCCACAAAGATTGTGTTCACTGCACCCCAAAAAGATTGTGTTCACTGCACCCCAAAAAGGATGTTGTTCACTGCACCCCAAAAAGGATGTTGTTCACTCCACCCCAAAAAGATTGTGTTCACTGCACCCCACAAAGATTGTGTTCACTGCACCCCAAAAAGATTGTGTTCACTGCACCCCAAAAATGATTTTGTTCACTGCACCCCAAAAAGGATTTTGTTCACTGCACCCCAAAAAGGATGTTGTTCACTCCACCCCAAAAAGATTGTGTTCACTGCACCCCAAAAAGATTGTGTTCACTGCACCCCACAAAGGATTTTGTTCACTGCACCCCAAAAAGATTGTGTTCACTGCACCCCAAAAAGGATGTTGTTCACTGCACCCCAAAAAGGATTTTGTTCACTGCACCCCAAAAAGATTGTGTTCACTGCACCCCACAAAGGATTTTGTTCACTGCACCCCACAAAGATTGTGTTCACTGCACACCAAAAAGGATTGTGTTCACTGCACCCCAAAAAGATTTTGTTCACTGCACCCCAAAAAGATTGTGTTCACTGCAGCCCAAAAAGATTGTGTTCACTGCAGCCCAAAAAGATTGTGTTCACTGCAGCCCAAAAAGATTGTGTTCACTGCAGCTCACACACAGAAAAATGGATGTGGATCACTGACACCTGCCTATCTCCAATCCCACACCACACAGCAATATCGATTGTAGTTTGTAGAACACAGTTTCCCTAAAATTCAGCAGACTCTGTCCCTAACAGGATTGAGAAGAGATCGTAGATCAGGATTGAGTGCAGATTCACCCCACCCCCCACACAGCAATATCGATTGTAGTTTGTAGAAGACACTGACCCTATAATTCAGCAGACTCTATCCCTAAAATGCCTACAACTCGCCCTGCCTAAACACTCCGACCTGTCCCTCAATTCTATCCGGACACAAATGGTTTTTTCCTGCCTATCTTTCCCTAATCAGCAGCCAGCACATTGATGTGTGCTCTGTCCCTTAGCTAAGCAGCAGAATGACGCTGCTGCGGCGGCTGCCTCGAACTTATAAAGACTTGGTCACATGCTTCAGACGGCCAATCACAGCTACTAAGACATTTGCAGGCATGGCTGGGATGGCTTAAGGCACACCAGTTAAACGATTGTTGATTGGCTGTTGAAAGCCCGCCATGAAAAGAGCGCCAAAGCATGCAAAACCCGGAAATAAAACGACCGAACACGGATTTTTACCCGAACATACAGTAAAGTGTCCGTGTCCGTGTTCGGGTAAAAAAAATCCAATTATTCGGTACGAACACGAATAATACAGTCTGTGTTCGCTCAACACTATTCATAAAGCGGCCTACTCATATTGGTATAAAATCTAGAATTTATTGTAACAACATGATTAAAATATCATAAAAGCATATCAAAGATATATCCAAACAAAATGGTGCAACACTCTCGCATGTGTTAAATTGCTAGGTGTATACATGTACAGAGAGACCTGTTTAGATGGCCCATTTCAATTAAAAAATTGATTTAAGGAGAAATAGATATACAATAGTCTTCCATGTACTGGGCCAAACAGAGGAATCAATGTACCATCATCAATGAAGATCACTACGCATTTTGCCAGAAGCTTCTTCAAGGAATCCTTTTGGTACTCATGGCGTGATGTGGAGGAGAGTCACGCAGAACCAGTTCAGGGAGAAATGTGCATTGGAATCAGTGCAGCTAGAGAGCAGGAATCAACCTGAGGCAGAGCCTATACTTGTGGAAGCAAACAAGAGAACTGTGCAGTCCTGGGTGGACAGATAGTCCTATGTACAGCTGCCCTCTCGTATATTTAACACATGAGTTTGCCTGTGCCGATCCTGGCTGTAGGCTCCATTTCCTCACAGGGGATAGGCGAGACGCATAGAGATCTTTATTTGTGACGTTACTTTGATTCCTCTGTTTGGCCCTGCACATGGCAGAATATTGGGTATCTATTTCTCCATAAACAATTTTTTTAATTGAAACGGGCCAATCAAACAGGGACCTCTGTACATGTATACACCTAGCCAGTGCTGTATTTTGGCCTAGGCCAACAAGGCCCAGGCCTAGGGCAGCACTTTGCAGGGGGGCAGCAAAAAAGTCAACCCCCCTCCACCTGAGACTCTATTGGCCACTGCTTGCTAGAACCACCTCTCTCACCCCCTCTCTTTCACCCCCCTTTCTCTCTCTCTCACTCACCCCTCTTCTCTCTCTCTCTCACCTCCCTCGCTCTCTCTCATCCCCTCTCTCTTTCTCTATCCTCCTCCTCTCTCTCTCTCATCCCCCCATCTCTCTCACCCCCCCTCTCTCTCACCCCCCCCCTCTCTCTTACTCATCCCCCCTCTCTCTCTCATCCCCCCTCTCTCTCTCTCACTCATCCCGCCTCTCTCTCTCTCACTCATCCCCCCCTCTCTCTCATCCCCCCTCTCTCTCATCCCCCCTCTCTCTCTTAGATTCCCCCTCTCTCTTTCATTCCCCCTCTCTCTCATCCCCCCTCTCTCTCTTAGATTCCCCCCTCTCTCTCTCCCTCCCTCCCTCCCTCACCCACCCCCTCTCTCTCTCCCTCCCTCACCCACCCCCTCTCTCTTTCTCTCACCCCCCCTCTCTCTCCCTCGCCCCCTCTCACCCCCCCATGAGATCTCAGGGGTTCATGCTGGAACTTGTAGTCCCTCAGTTTTGGATGGAGTCACATCCTTTAAAAAAGGAGTGGGGAAAATTTACATGGGGGGGGGGGGCGCCAAATTTTAGTCTTGCCTAGGGCAGCACAAAACCAAAATACACCACTGCACCTAGCCATTTAACACATGGGAGAATGTTGCACCAATTTGTTTGTATATATCTTTAATATGCTTTTATGATATTTTAATCATGTTGTTACAATAAATTCTGGATTTTATACCAATATGAGTACACTCTCTTCCTAATTTGGGATTATAATTGGAAACCTTTAGAAAGTCCTATATTCTTTGCTTTCGGTTTTGTATTGTTCTGTAAACTGCCCTGTTTAAACACATTTTTACTTTGCTTGTTTGATTTGGTGCAGATACACATTGGGGGTCTTCAGCTGCCATTAAGCAAGTCTTCTGGTATGTCCCTGCATCCTTAAAGTGGTAGTAAACTGATGGAAAAAAAAAAAGATAGGGTCCCCGGCAGGTGTATGCCATAATGTACTAGCACATTATAAATGCTTACCTTTCAAACTAAGCCCTCCATCACTATGCTGTCACCACAGCCCTGGTCGTTTGAATAGTCGGGGGCCCTGATGAGGTCACTCCCGCACCTCAGCCGTGTCACAGTGCTTTGCATTCCACGATATACTGTGTTCCTTGAATGCAGAGCATCACTGTGCATGCACAGGGGATGTTATCGGCTATTGCCGATGCGAATAGCTCCTAAACGGTGCACGTTTAGGAGATATTCATTGTACTTGCAGGTAACCCTGATTGTAAGTTTACCTGTAGGTACACATTAAGATAGATAGTTTACTACTTCTGAAATTGTCGCTATATTCACTCTCCTGCGCTGTGCGAGAAGTCTCAACGGGGTATCAAACTCCTATCTTGACATATTACTGCATGTGGATGATGTGCTCCTCGCTGCCCTCAAAAGACTGTAAATATAGGAAACAAAGAAGGCGCGTGGGCCTAGCACATTATCCTCAAAACATGTTTTATTAAACATGGACATAGACACTCAGATATGACAGGAGGATCTGCAAAGTGACCGCAATAGGATAAGAGGCACGGAATCGGACCATAAAGTCCTTCAGCTATACCAGCAGTCATCCAGACAAGGCTCTAAAGAAGTGGGTTACCTCAAAACGTGTTAGCCGATGTGTTTACGAGCATTGTGAATTTACGTATATGGACTTAGGCAGATGATGTTATGTCTAAGCTATGATGCAAGCATTGCTTTATGAGTACATTCACTTCCATGTTACACCATTTAATAAAACATGTTTTGAGGATAATGCGCTAGGCCCACGCATCTTCTTTGTTTGCTATACTTACAGATAGTTTATTACTGTCTTAAAGTGATTATAAATGCATTTTTTTAAAAATAACAAACAGGTTTATACTGCGGGCCCAAACCTCCCCTTCTCAGGTCCCCCGTTAGTGCTCCAAGCTCTTTCTCTAGGGCAAGTGCCCCCATAGAAAGCCGCTTTTTATGGGGATACTTGTGCAGGCTCACTCCCAATCCCCACTGTCTGTGTCTATTGACACAGACAATGGGACACTCCCTCGTCACTGGCTTTGATTAATAGCAGCAATGACTCCCACTGCCTCAGGAAAGACAGTGAGACCAGGAAGTGAGGGGCGGGGGGGGGGGGGGAGAGAAGAGCTGCAGACAGGCACAGAGCTAGATCGAATGAGGGCTCAGGCAAGTAAAAGGGGAGGTGAGGGGGCAATACTGGTGCCTAAACATTTTTTACCTTAATGCAATGAATGCATTAAATTGGTAGTAAACTCCACTTTTTATTTTGTACCTACAGGCAAGCCTGTAATAATGTTTACCTGTAGGTACAGTGAAGATCTCCTAAATGTGTGGTGCATACTAGCACATTATGACATTACTTGCAGGGGGGCTTTTTTTTTTTTAACATGGTTTATTACAACTTTACAGTAAAAAAAAATGTTTATGCTTTATAAACCCCTTTAAGGAGGTTGGGGCTACCTCCAAGGCGAACATGCTTTCAATTTATCAATTGCTATATACAGTGGGGAAAATAATTATTTGATCCCATGCAGATTTTGTAAGTTTGCCCACTTACAAAGAAATGAAAGGTCTATAATTTTTATCATAGGTGTATTTTAACTGATAGAGACAGAATATCAACCAAAAATCCATAAAAAACACATAATACAAATGTTATATTGGAGTTGCAGTTCAGCGAGTAAAATAAGTATTTAATTCTCAACCAAAATATGACTTAGTACTTGTAGAAATCCTTGTTGGCAAGCACAGAGGTAAGACGTTTCTTGTAGTTAGTGACTAGGTTTGCACACATCTCAGGAGGGATTTTGGTCCACTATTCTTTACAATCTAAATCCTTAAGGCCCTGTTTTCTAAAACCTTAAGGCCCTGTTCACACTTGAGCATTTTTCAGCTCGTAAAAAGCTCCCCTCTGAAGTCTCAAAACACCCAACAAGCAAAATCACATTTATTTTAATTGTCCCTGTTCACTTATGAGCGTATTCTCACCTGAAGCAAAATGTCTGAAGCTCAAAAAAGTACGTGAGCTTCTTTTTTGGCAGATTATAAGCGTTTTTGTTAGATGTCAATGCCTGCCTCCGAACACCTGCAAAAAACACCTGAAAAAACGCCTAAAAAAATGCCCAAAAAAACACCCAAAAAATGCCTGAAAACGATACGCTCAGGTGTGAATGGAGCCTAAAGTAATTGTAAAGTCTCATTTTTTTTTCAATAAAAATAACAAAAATGTTATACTTACCTCCTCAGTGCAGTTGCTTTTGCACACAGTAGCTAAGATCCTCCTCTTCTTGGGTCCCTCTTTTGGCTCCCCTGGCCCTTCCCTCCCGGTGAGTGCCCGCACAGCAAGCAGCTTGCTATGGGAGCACCGAAGCCGAGTCACAGCTCCATGTGTCCATACAGACACAGAACTGTGGCCCGCCCCCTTTCTCTCCTTATTGGCTGACTGACTTTGATTGACAGCAGTTGGAGAGTCCCAGGACAGCCGATTCATTTGTGGACATCGCTGAATAGAGATGGGCTCAGGTAAATATTAGGGGGGCTGAGGGGGACTGCTGCACACAGAAGGCTTTTTATCTTAATGCATAGAATGCATTAAGATAAAAAGCCTTCTGACTTTACAACCCCTTTAAGGTTTCTTGGCTGTTGCTTGGCAACTCAAAGTTTCAGCTTCTTCCATAAATTTTCTATGGGATTAAGGTCTGGAGACTGGCTAGGACACTCCTTAATGTGCTTCTTCTTGAGCCACTCCTTTGTTGCCTTGGTGATATGTTTTGGGTCATTGTCATGCTAAAAGACCCATCCACGACCTATCTTCAGGGTTCTGGCTGACAGAAGAAGGTTCTAAACCAAGCGTCTATAATTAATGGCCCTGTCAATTTGCCCCTTAGTGCATCAAAGTCGGTCTGTATCTTTAGCAGAGAAACAGCCCCAAAGCATAATGTTTCCGCCTCCGTGCTTGACTGTAGGGATGGTGTTCAGAGAGTCATAGTCAGCATTTTAATGTATGTGGCACCCTACAGGTAGGTGCTAGGTAGAATATAGTGGGCTTTGTCTGCCTAACAGCAGAGCCATGTTTTCTTTTGTGAGGTAGGTTGTCATGGCTACCAAGTGTGTCTGCTGTGAGGGGAGTCTCTTCACTGGCCCTGTGGGAGGCTTCTCATTGGGCAGTGAAGGAAACCCAATCAGGGGACAGATCCAGGCTTGTAACTACCCCAGGAAGCAGATTGTGCTGCAAAGGATTCTGGGAGTAGGTATAAGTTTGGGGGTGGCACATGACACAATGTCTTTGGCGGGAGCTGAGTCCCAGGAAGGAGAGTGCAGCTGTCTCTCCTCCTGTCTGAGGAAGGTGGATGTCTCGGGGTGTCGCCTGAGTGTCCAGAGAGTGCTGAGTGAGCTGAGGGGATCCGGTGTGACGAGAGCCTGGAGAGAGAGAGAGAGAGGGGTCCAGTCCCAGGAAAGCCTACACAGGTCGTGAGTACTGAGGATTGCCCCTGGGGGTCTGCCTAGAGTCAGAGGGGACACTCTGGAAGAGGTTCTGGGATCCAGTGCCAGCTAGTTGTAAAGGGGGTGCCTAGGTTGAGGACCCTGAAGCTACAGAGGGGGTACATAGTCAGTGGAGCCTGAAGAGTTCAAGGTAAAGGGGGCACCTGCGGTAGGGCTCTAAACTGTACAGAGTGTGTCAGTTGCAAGCAAAGCTATACAGAGTTCTACTTCATACTACCTCAAGCTAGTCAAAGCGGGGGACAGTATTCAGTGACTTAACGGCACGAAAGTGTCAGGAGTTCTACAGTTCTCAGTCCTGGATCTTCTGGACTAATAGTCAAGGATTCAGCACTTCTGTGTTCTACAGGATATTTACAGCGTTAGTAAGCCTTGGCTGGCGTCAAGGAAGCGTCAACGGGCATTTTTCAGGAGTAAAGTCCCACGTGTAAATAGTTCAAGCCTCAAGGAGTATCCCACTCATTCCCTTCTCCCATCCCCTTTAAATCCAATAAAAACCACAAACAAAGATGCCGGAGTTGTCGCTGCTTGAGTCGTCACACCCAGGGCCACAGCTCATATGGGCTGGAAAAAGTACCGGTACTAATGGCAGACCCACATCAGGCCACAGGCCTGGAAACCTTGCTACATGTAAATAGATGATTTATATGTTATTCAAAGCTGTTTCAGGCAAACAAGAGCAAAGTATCTATTGTGCCTCCAGAAGTCAGAAGATAAAACTTTTTTTGTTATCAACCTGAGCGTATCAATAATACATAATGTCGTGTTTCCAACAGTAAGTCTAACTGGACTTTCCAGGTTGCTTCGTTTCTAATAATGCATTATCTGATGATAAGTTATTTAGAGTTGAGTTTCTCTTGTTGCAGTAGCACCAGTTCCAACAGAGTTTTGAAAAAAAGAATGTGGATGAAACAGCCATTATGATTGAGCAATTTTCTTGAAATTTTAAAGCGAAATAATTGCTTTCATGACCCACACATTTGTGTGCTAAAAAGCACAGGCCAGTTTTTATAAAGCAATTTAATTATGGTGATAGGTTCTTTTAAGAGGAAGGATTTCAACACAAGCAAGGGAGTACACACTGCTTGTTTCCTGAACCTGAGCAGGAAATATAATGCACACCATTTGGGAAAATGAAAAGATGTGAATAAGTTTAATGTGGCACTTCTTCCTCTGAAATCCTCTTCTTCCCCTGACTCCTGTCATTACAATGCTACCAGCCTAGCTCAAGCCATGCCTATGTATGATGGGGCCCTATAGACAGAACAACTTGACCAAATTCACTTGTCCCTCAACATACTTTCATTCGACTGGCCAATATTGTTTGATTTTTCCCATGCTGCTTTCACTCTCTGTTTCACGTACCTCTGAATTACCTTTTTGTTTTCCTTTTTCTACCACCTTACTCCAAAGAACAGTTTATACCTTTAGATTGTAATATTTTTAATAATACTTTTGTAGTTTTCTTATTTTTACATCGTGTTAAGTCTAATACACATGATGAGATTATCAGACGAATGATCATTCTTTTTTTTTTTTTGCATGCTAGTCTCCATATCGAAAACAAATAGGTTACTAAAGTACGAAAATTCTCTTACGACAAAATAGGAGTTTGGAAATGATGCAGTGTGTTTGTCTTGTATTTTCGAATGAAAACTGTGCTGATTAAACGAAAATCTTATGATTTGGTATTGTACGAAAACATTTTTTCATGTTTGTCCCTTCGGAAAATTTTGGACGAAAGCTGTATTTGAACGATCAGATTATCGTACGATCGATTCAAAAGCGTTATTTTTTGTACGATATTCTGAGAGTGTGTACGGGGCTTTACACTAGCAATTACCAGCCCATGTGAAAACGCCACAGGCTGCCCAGTAAGCAATCTGTCCTTCACAACATAATGCCACCGTTTTATATCTCATGCTTATTACTTTTGACCAAAGCACAATAAAGCTATATAACACTCTTACAACACATCAACCAATCTCTAATGTCCAAATGGCTGTTGTCATAGATTATCACATGTGCAGCACCATGGCAACTGCAGATCTAAAAGGAGGCTAACAGTCTTCGGCTGCAAAAGGAAAGGAGGGTTTTAGAGCTGCTGTTGGGGGGACTGGGCCGTTTCCCAGAGCCCTCACAACCCTAAGGGCCCCTATTTGCAGAGTGGCAGCAGGTGCCTGCCAAAAGGACTAAAGAGTGGTGGAATATGTTCAAATATGAGCGATCCAAGTGCAATACACATTTTAGCTCTGTTGCTGTGCTGATCCCCTATGTTGGCCCAGTCCCTCACCTACAAAAAGTACATTTCTGATAATGTGTGCATTGATGGCTGGGACATCTAGTGATGTCACAGTGACGCTTTGCCAGGGTCAGCACCATCAATCTCTTCTTTGTGGTGATAGGGGTGTAATTTCTTGGAGGTGAGGGAGTGGCTAAAAGAAAGGGTTATCAATTCAGCTGGTGGCAGATCATTCAAAATAGACAGGGTAAGCTGTAACTCTGTAATTGAAGCTGTGCTGATATGGAGGCATACAAACTACACAGCACATAGAGTATGTAGTCCTAATAATTTAGACTACCCCAATTTTTTTTTTAAAGAGACCTGTACAAATATAATTTACTGTATATATATATTCCATGTCCTCTCATGAGGCATGTGCACATGGTTGACACAACTTAGGGGACACTGCCAGTTGTGGACTGGTCTGTGGATGCATCTGCCCCTAGGTCAGCCCCTGCAGTCATTCCATTCAATTAGGTCAGTGTGTTTTGTAGGATCCACTCACACAGATGCTTCACACTACTGTATGTTAAAACATGAGTGTCACATACTGTACATGGTTGAGCAGAACAGACCAGAGGGCTTCCCCTTACATTTCCTGTCCTGTTTCTCCTGGAGGTAATGACAGGATATAACAGGGCATGAGTGCCTTGTAGGAGATCCTGGCCAGGAGAACCTTGCAGCAGGTGTCAAGCAGCAGGCCGACAATGTCATGCTCCCAACTTTGTAGAAACACTTGGGGATGGCCCCTTCCTGTTCCAACATGACTGTGCACCAGTGCACAAACAAGGTCTATAAAGACATGGATGAGTGAGTTTGGGGTGGTGGAGGAACTTGTTTGGCCTGTACAGGGTCCTGACCTCAACCCAATAGAACACCTTTGGAATGAATTAGAGTGGAGACTGCGAGCCTGGCCTTCTCGTCCACATCAGTGCCTGACCTTACAAATGTGCTTCTGGAAGAATGGTCAAACATTCCCATAGTCACATTCCTAAATCCTGTGGACAGAAGAGTTGACCCAGTTATAGCTGCAAAGAGTGGGCCAACTCAATCTTGAACCCTACGGACTAATACAGGGATGCCATTAAAGTTCATGTGTGTGTAAAGGCAGGTGTCCCAATACTTTTGGAAATATAGTGTATATACAGTCTCCCTATATATTGATATCAATACGGACATTGAATAGGTTAAATGATGTGTGTGGTGTTGCATAAAACAAAAAGCTCAACCTTAACCACTTAAGGACCGCCTTAAAACTGCGGCAGGCAGCCCCTCCTGCGCGAACCGACGTAGCCCTAAGTCAGTTGCGCCTGCTGCTAGGGGGCGAGCGCGCTCCCCCCCCCCCCCCTACTCGGCCCGCAAACCCTCCCCACTGAGAGAGAAGAACAGTCAGCTGTTGTAAACACAGCCGACCGTTCTTCTCCCTGGAATGATCACAGAGCATCTGTGATCCTTCTATATAAGATCACAGGTCTCTATGATCATTTCAAAAGCCCATCCAGTTAGAAACACTTCCCTAGGTGTACATTTAACCCCTTGATCACCTACTGTGTTAACCCCTTCCCTGCCAATGTCATTATTACGGTAACAATGCATATTTTTAGCACTGATTACTGTAGTAATGTCACTGGTCCCCCAAAAGTGTCAAAAATGTCAGTTAGGGAGCTGATCTGTCTGCCGCAATGTCGCAGTCCTGCTAAAAATCACAGATCGCCGCCATTACTAGTAAAAATAAAAAGAATAAAAATTACATAAATCTTTCCCCTAGTTTGTGGTCGCAATACGCTTTTGCGCAAGCCAATCAAAATACACTTATTTAACCAAAAATACGTAGCAGAAAACAAATTGGCCTAAAATTATGAAATTATTTATTATGAATTATTTTTTTTTTTCAGAATTGTCGCTCTTTTTTTGTTTACAGCTCATAAAAATAAAAATTGCACAGGTGATCAAATACCACCAAAAGAAACTCTATTTGTTGGGAAAAAAGGACATCAATTTTATTTGGGTACAGCGTTGCAGTGCCGAATCGCAAAAAATGGCCTGGTCATTAAGGGGGCAACTATATATATATAATGCATCCTATTAAAGTGTGCTTAATAGGAATGTGAAGAAATCTGTTCAAATGTTGAAGTTTAATCAGAAATTAGTTTTTGAACGGAACGGCTCAAAAATAAAAGAAATACGGTAAAAGATTTCCATTGAAATTCTGTAGGGGGATTTTGAAATGGGCAGTTCATGCAAGGAAACCCATGAACAACATGCAACTGAAGGACTTTAACACTGAGAATTTGTCAAATATATTATTATTATTATTATTATTATTTTTTCCCTAAGTTACATTTTAACTTCACCCCAAAACTATCTAAAAAACCTACAATAAACTGCAGACTACAATTACACCACAATACACAGATGTGCATGCTGTCTGTATTGCATTGCCCTGCACAATAAAAAAAAAAGTCTCCAGGCCTTTTTTTTCACGCATTAAAGAATATGTAAACCCAACATTTCATATTCCTGATATGTGCCTGCCCTACTATGTTCGTGTATGAAAAAGTATTATGTTCTCTTTGTATTGCTTTCTTTGTGAAAAATACCTGGTGTTCTTGCTGCTTTTTAAGAGCACAGCATGATCAGTTTTCTGGCTGTGCTGAGAACCCAGCCTGCTTTCCTCCAATGATCAGACTTATGCTGACATGCCCCCCCCCCCCACACACACACACACACACACAGCCATTCACTGTGAAGACAAGTGCTTGCTGTTTCTCCTCACTAAGCTTTCTGAGCTATTAATGCAGCTGAGAACAGAAGGTATGTGATCACTTATAAAAAGTGAAAAAAGGTCATTATAATGTATTCTATATATATATATATATATATATATATATATATATATGTATATGTATATATATATATATATATATATATATATATATATATATATATATACACATGCACTCACATACACAAATGCTTTAATTTCTATTTTAAACTGAATGGGTTGTTTTACAAGGTAAGGGTTTACATATACTTTACTAGCCCATTCATTTGCACAAAAAGTGCAGAAACGGTGTGTGTTGCAGCACACTTGCTTTAGAGTGTAAAAGTTGGCTGGATGGTACAGTTACAGGTGGACGGTACATTTACGGTTACTAGACTGCACAGTTTTGGTGCTAAACCCTTATTCCAAAGATATACTAGGGGTTGATTTTCCAAAACTGGAGAGTGCAAAATCTGGTGCAACTCTGCATAGAAGCCATTCTGCTTCCAGGTGTTTTTTTGTCAATGCTTAATTGAACAAGCTGATATTAGAAGATGATTGGCTACCATGCACTGCTGCACCAGAGTCTGCACTCTACAGTTTTAGTAAATCAACCTTACTGTATACAATCTTCAAGTAGTTGCACAATAGACTTTTATTGTTGATTTGAAAGAAGGGGAAATAAAAATGAACAGCGTTGGGTATCATAGTGTGCAAAGGATGTTCTGCAGCTCATTCTTAATCTCAATCACCTTATCTTTCTTTATGACGCCAACTCTTGGAACAACCATATTCAACATGCATAATGATTTCTTCACAAAAACTCTGAATTAGCATATAGGTCACTGTATTTTTTAAAACATAGAAATACAGAAAGGAGCACCAGACCTAAACCTGATGAATCAGTCCAAGATCATTTTAGTTGTTGGTAAAAACTCATATAAAAGCATCCAAATCACTTCGGGGGCAATACCACTTCCCTTTCATAAGAGCTCAACACAGGATAAAACTTGGATACACTCATAGTTAACAATGATTCACAGATCTATATTAGATCCCGTATTGAACTCTCCACATTGAAGAGCAATTAAAGCAGAGCTCCACCCAAAAGGGGAAGCTCCACTTATCTGCCTCCTCCCCCTCTCCAGTGCCACATCTTGGCACCTTTCAGGGGGGAGTGGGTACCCAGAAGTTCAGTTCACCCAGAAGTACAGCCCCCTCCTCCTTCACCCGCCACCGGGCCATTCACAAAGCGTAGTGCGCTATGCCCATGTGCAGTATGGAACTGGCTGTGAAGCCACAAGGCTTCACTGCTGGTTTGCCTTACAAGCAATGACAGCGTCAGCACCCAAGAGCTGATGGAAAAATTGGCTGGGGTGAAGACGCCGAGGGATCCCTGGACAGGTAAGTGTCCTAATATTAAAAGTAAGCTGCTACAGGATTTTGAACTCTCCACATGGAGCATGAACTTGACAACCGTTGCGGAGCAGCACTGACTCTATCTAAGTTTTATCCTGTGTTGAGCCCTGGTGAAGGGAGAGTGGTGTTGCCCCCAAAATGTCTTGGTGGTTTTTATAAAACTTTTTTTTTACCAGTGATTAATATGATCTTTAGTTCTATCATACAGTTTTGGTCTGGTGCTCCTTTCTGTATTTCCATACTACTTTTGGGTGCCCATTGTCAGAAACCTTAATATGTGGGAGCCTCCTTGCCAGAGCTAATGAACTTGTTTGAAGTTCTCCATCTGGCTGTAAGCAGGTGTAAGTACCTCTTTTAGTAAGGTCCCTTCCCTGGGTGTAGTTGGCGAGTGGAGTACGTACCCCTTTATAAGCTGGAGTAGGTTGAGTCTAAGTCAGATGGGAGTATGGGAACAGGTTACCCCTGACTTAAAACATATGATATGTAAGTCTGTAGCCTAGAGAGGAGAGGACCCTTCAGGACTAGGCCATCGGAAGACTCTAAAGGCGGGCTCATGGTATGGGAACTCATAATGGAAAGAGAATGGGAGAGATGGCAAATCTTTCTAAGTTCAATTTTATGACACTGAAATGTAGTGTGCTGCTGACCTGAAATGTGGAGTTGGAAACATGGCTGTACAGAGTTGCTGATCTGTTATCTCACAGTACTTTGTTAAAAGGCCGTTCATGTGGACATTCCTTTAACCACTTAGGGTCCACCCGTCTGCACTGTACTGTGGACAAGCGGCCCCTGTAGGCAAGACGATGTACCCGCACATCGCTGCCTACTTATGGATTCAGGGCACGCGCATGAGCACTCCTCCCCTGGCTCCCGCTGTGATTGTACACAGCAGGAGTCTTTCAGCAAGTCCCAGCCAATTATTCTTGGCCAGTACCTGTTGATGGGCTGTGTGCAATCACAGCCTAGAGCTCTTGTGTTGGTAAATACAGAGCTCTTTACGAAGGGAGGATCTGTCAGTTTGCAGGGATGAGAAACTGAGAGATCAGTTTGTAAAAGTAGCAAACTGTACACACAGTACATATAGTTAGGCACATATTTAACTCCTTGATTGTCCTAGATGTTAACCTAGTCAGTGTCATTAGTAACAGTGACAGTGTACACTATTATCACTGATCACTGTAATAATGTAACTGGTGATGTCAGTGGCCGTTAATCAGTTCCTCCAGCATCAGCTAGAGTCAGATTTCCCGCCGCAAAATCGCAGTCCCATTATAAGTCGCTGATCGCCGCCATTAGTAGTATAAAAATAAATAAATAAATAAATAAAAATTCCAGTATGTATACCATAGGTTGTAAGCACTATAATTTTCATGCAAACCAATCAAAATACACCTATTAGGAATACATTTTGGCCAAAATGTATGAGAAAATTTTAATTTTTAAATGTTTTTATTAAATATGTTTTATATACATTTTTTTCAAAATGTTCAGGTTTTTTTTTTTGTATATTCTGCAAAAAAAAAAAAAAAAAACAGTGTTAATCAAACACAACCAAAAGAAAGATCTGTGTGAAAAAAATTTATATCAATTTAATCTGGGTACACTGTTGCATTACCGCAATTATCAGTTATAGTAACGCAGTGCCGAATAGCAAAAAATGGCCTGATCATGAAGGGGGTAAAATCTTCCAGAGCTGAAGTGCTTAATCATAGGGGTGTGCCTCAAGCCAGGAGAATGTGTGTGACACAATGGTAGAGTTTCTTCCTTTACAGGTGTGTGTGTGTGTGTATGCTATCTGAAGACGAAGTGGGGTGGTGCCCTTGGCCAGCTTGGCAGAAGCTGGTAGCGATTTAGGGCCGCTAACATGACTACACATGCAAGTCTCAAATTTCCCAGTGTCTCTTTGAGTATATTGTTCAGGACCACATTTTTTAAGGCTGTCTAAGCTTCCGTCTGCTTTTATCATTTGTTACACAATGGACCATGCATAGTGCTGTACACAGGATTAATGAAGAGTGACAGAATCACCTTAGAGAATTTATACCCAAACTTTCTATGCCTAAATTTGCTGCGGCAGATGAGGAAAGCTTTGCTGTAATATTGACATTTTGTATAGTTGCAACTGGGTATTCATAGAAATGAAAAATGATAAATGGACACTTTTTTTTATTAGGTAAGTATAACGTATAATGTAATAAGTGCTAATGATGCTCCTAGTACAATAACTATACCAAGCAATCATCTTTTGCTTTTTTGGAATCATATCATAAAATTCTAATTGGGTTCTACAAGTTATTACAAATTGCTCCTTGCTCTATAGCAAGTCTATGTCTGTGAAAATGAAATTGTGTATTTGCTTAACTACTTGTGTTCTTAACATCAATGTATTCTTTGATAAAATCCCATTTGGTGAATATTATTTTAAAACTTCTTTCTAATTAGTTTCTTTGACAATGCAGTTAGTGAATTAATCTATATATATATATATATATATATATATATATATATCATACACACACACACACATACACAAATATAATCCACACACAAATATATATAATTATATATTTTTTCAGGAACATTTAGGAGGTGGCAACATTGAAATGCAGTACATAAAAGGTACACGTATTGCACTGAATTGCGTCTTGTACTAAACCAACTGTAATGTCACAATGAGGCTTTTTCTGAAAGGACATTAGACAGTAAAACCTTTGTGTTTTCCCTCAGACCTGCAATCAGACCTGTGGAAGACTCTTCAAATGATCACACAGAAAGCCTTATTCTCATCTGCTCAAACTTCCTAAAATTAATTCACCACTAGGGTCCATGCGGCATAAAGACTTCTTTCACAGTCACAGAGGGAAAGCTAAAACTAGGACCTTCTTTTTTTTTTTCTTTAAAAAAACAGGTTCTGCCAAGATATAGACTGTGATTATAACTGTTACGTTATGAAAGCAATGCAACTCAGAAATAATTTAATTATAAATTTCAAGCAACGCCTATTGGAGTCTGAGAAATATTCATGAAATAATAATGTATTTTAAATTCATCGTCTCTCATAGAGATTCAATTTTAGAAAAAAGCAGTAGCTAGTTTAAAAGGCTTAGATGGACTGGAATGTTATGTTAAGAACTGAGGCTGCCCATCCAGTATAGCATCTTTTTACTAAAGTTAAATGCAGCCAAGGCGATTAAAGCACTAGCGTAGCAATAAAAGTAAAATTGTTTACCTAAACGGCAATATCAAAAAGCATGTTTAAGCCTGCAATTATCAAAACTACATGCCAAAATTTTATATATTCACTTTTTTTTGTTCATTCACTAAACTTCAGCGATACTGTGTTTTTTTTTTTTTTATAGAACTCAGTAATTTTTTTCAGTGATTTTAAAGTAGAGGCTTTTAAACACAATAAAGCTTTAATACAAGGGTATTGGACAAGATTTCAAACATGTGAATGCAATTTTCAAATTTTTTTGGACTGAAAATAACTCAAGTTTTTAAAATAATTCTTTATACTGGTGTGTGAATTGAGCCTGATGTTCATTTAAGACATTGAAGAGATGTCTTACTTGTTGCATGCCATTTGATATCAAGCCAACATGCCTCTTTCCACTAATAGCTGCTATACCTCTTGTCATCTGTTTGCCATTGGCAGCCACATCTCTTGCTCTCTGTCTACCACTGGATGTAACAGATAATACCAACCCCTTCCATTAACCTTTCCTGATACCATAACACCAACTGCCACACTAACCTTGTCTGTAACCCAAGACCAATCTTCCTACTAACCCTTCCTGTAACCCAAAGCCCTAAACTAATACTCCTTTTTTGTATATTCACCTCTCCTGAGTCGGGATCCTTTGGGTCAGAGACCAACCAAAAGATAACAAGCATCTACTACTTCAATCTACTACATGTGCAGCTTGTCTGCATCCTCCGCTGCCACATTTAGCACCTTTTGGCGTGGTGAACTCAGTGGGAAGTTTATTCCCCCCTCCTTCCCTTTGTGCATGCACAGTAGATTTCACTTAGTCAAGATGGTGGTGGCAGAACCTGATAGCCATTTAAAAAATCAGCTCAGGTGAGGACACAGCTGGATTCCCGGACAGACAAATGCCCTAATATTAAAAGTCGGCCGCTACAGCATTTGTAGCGGCTGACTTTTCATTTTTTTTCTGAAAGAGCTCCTCCTTAGGTTAGAGGACCAGAGGTTAGAGGTTAGGGTCAGATTTTACCATGTTATGATGATATCCTGTAGAACATGAGTAAATGAAGTAAAGGTCATGTGTTCAGAATCTGTAATGTCAGTAGCATACATTATTCATGCTAAAAATAATTTGTCAAAATTATTCTTAACAGAATAAGAGGTCAAGTCTGGGAATTGAACTTACAGTGCCAGTGAATGCAGGAAGATTTTCAACAGGGCTCAATGAGTGCCAATTTTTTGTTTACTGGATGACTAGACAGTGATAGGATATGAGGGTACTTGGAATTCATCTGTATGCATACCTACAGTATACTTGAAAGCAATAAGCCATGTATTTACTAGGGATGATCGAACGGTTCGGGTCAACCATCGGTTCGACCCGAACATTGGGTGTTCGAAATTCGGCCGAATTCGGAACTTTTTGCGGTAAAAGTTCGGAATTCAGCCACCAGAACCGCCCAAAATGCAATGGAACAGGAACTGGGCTTTAAAAGCCCGTGATTGGTCTAGAAACATCAGTAAAAGCCGATTGGAGTGACTAGGGGTTCCAGAGGCCAATCAGGAGTGAATACGCCCCCCAGTATATAACATAGCCCCGCCAAACCTCTAGCACTGTAATACAGAGGCTGTGGAAGAGAGTGGTAGAATTTGTGTTTCTCCTGCTGCTCCAGTGTCATTTTGCAATTATTAGTGCGAGGAAAGGGATATGCAGTGTAGTTAGGGTACTATATACCACTATAGTTAGATTCAAAAATCTAGTTTTTGTAGGGATAGCTTTAAGTGTCAGGGTGACCATAGTGTAGTTTAGGGTGACCTGACTCTGCCATGTCAGGGTGACCGTAGTGTAGTTTATGGTGATCTGACTCTGCCATGTCAGGGTGACCTGACTCTGCCATGTCAGGGTGACCGTAGTATAGTTTAGGGTGATCTGACTCTGCCATGTCAGGGTGACCGAACTCTGCTATGTCAGGGTGACTGTAGTGTAGTTTATGGTGACCCCACTATGCAGATTTGGGGGTTAGGGGTATATATATATATATATATATATATATATATATATGTGTGTGTATATATATATGTATATGTATATACACACACATATATACATATATATATATATATATATATATATATATATATATATATATATACACACACATATATATATATATATATATACATATATATATATATATATATATATATATATATACCCCTATACAAAAGTTAAAAAAACGCCCAAAAAAAGCCTGAAACAAAAACGCCCAGGTGTGAAAGTAGGGTAACACCATCCCTGCGCTACTGAAATTCTAAGAAAAATGATCTGTTTTTTTCTGGTTCTGGACATGCTACAGAGCTGAAACTTCACAGGTACACTTTTTAGACCCGCCAGACACAAAATCCAAAGAAATCTCTTTTTTTTTTTCAATAATTGTTTCGTTAATTGGCTCTCTATCAAAAACGACAATTTTTAGGAACTTTTTTTTGCCTGATTCATAGTCCCTGGGGCATGACCCAGAACCCTAGGCACTTTTTAGGGGCATTTATTGGGTTTTAGGGCTTCAAAATGGTGTTTTTTGATTCCAGAAGTTCGGGTCCCATTGATTTCAATGGGGTTCTGGAATCCGAACCAAACTTTCGGGAAATTCGGGTGTTCTGGTCGAACCAAACTTTTCAAAAGTTCGATCAGCCCTAGTATTTACAGTACTTTTAGCCTCTCTGTGGGCAATACGTGGTCATCTTTTTACTGGTTCATCAATAGGCCATGAGATAGAGAACCACTATAGTACCTGTTGTTAATCTGTGGTCATTGAATAGGGAATCTATCGTGTGTAGTCCCTCAGAAGACAGAGATCATACATGCTGGTATTTGCAATTCTTCCATGGGCATTTCCAGGGCTTACTAAGTGTGGTTGTCCCCAAAGAAATTTAGAAAAAATATATTTTGTACTAAAGTGAATGTATCTATTTAATGTTTGTAACCATAGATTTTATACTTGTTACAGTATACGTGAATAAAAAAAATAGTGGCAAAAATACATAGAAAGTGATGCACTACTGGGGCTTGGGAATCTTGCCACACATTGTACACATCATATTACTTACTGTATGTAGTAAATAACAAGGGTTAATGGTCCCTATTAGTAATTGACTTTTCTTGATATTATGTTCACTACATGAGTTGGGAAATTCTGAGTACGATTTGATCTCCACTGAGACGCTATATAGACTGATGTGAACCACCTCTTAAATTTGGTCTGCATTATATATGGTGGCGCACTTTTTGAGTTGTCAATGTAGTCCTTGCACTGTGTTCTATGTTGAACTATATGCTCTTTTGCTTAATAAAAAATATTAGACGTACATAACAAGGGTTACTTATTTTTCTATAGGAACAGAAATAAATTTAACAGTATAACTTGTCCGCTGAGGTCCACACAGCAAGTGGGAAACCCAAGATCACCAATATTTGCCACCCCTGCAATTTCTTTTTTTTTTTATAGCCTTCAAACCTCATAAACATCATTAATTCAATTTTTCTTTATATACAGTAAAGTCCCTTTTTGCTCACAAATTTCTTAATGCACTTATTAAAAAGCAAGCATCCAGAATCTGAGCAGAAACGCAAACCTTTGCATGCCTGTCTTTCTGTTAGTTTTTATTTTTATTTTTAGTTCCTGCCCTGTGGTTAAATGCTTATCCCTCTACCCCTCTCCAGGCTCTAAGAATTACTGACAGTGGTTCAGGAATGCACATCACAACTCAAGCTGTGCTATCAGTCATTATGATGCAGGGTTTGGAAGCAGAAAAGAAAAGGCAAACAATATTTGGCCTCCCAGGCGCATGTGTGAAAACAAGTAGGTGTCATTAGGTTCAGTTCACTAAGATATAATGATCATTATTACCTGTAGCAGTTGTTATTTTCAGCATCAACAGCCAATCAGAGACAAAAATAACAATTGCATGGCTGAAAAAAACCATTGAAAATAATGTCGATATACATGAAAACACATGAAAATACATGAAAACATGTAATTGGCATATTTTTATCTCCTCTCCTAATAGTCCTTGACCTCTAAATGATATAATTTGGGACTGATCTGTGCTAATAAATTATTTTAAATGATCTAAAAATGCAAATTCCTGGCTTCACTTTGCAGTGGCCTGTGCTGACAGAGCTGAGTAACTACTTCAACCCCCATATAAGCTTCTTCACGGAGGGGTTCATTTACTTTAACTGAAGAGTGCAAAATCTGGTGAACCTCTGCATAGAAACCAATCAGCTTCCAGATTTTTGTGTCAAAGCTTAATTTAATAAGCTGAAGTTAGAAGCTGAAGTAAATCAACCCCACAATGCCTTTTGGAACTCTGCAGTCTTATTTTGACACCCTGCACAGGTATTGTAACAGGAAAGTCGACGTTAGCCCAAAGATGAAGATTATTAGTACAAAGGCTATTTGCATTTCCATTTCTGTATCTTGTAGGGTCCTTTCACGCGGGCTTTCCACCTGGTAGACTCTGTTTTGCTCAGCGGGGAACGATCCGCTGATCCTCGCTGAGCAGGCGGATGACATGTCTGTCTCCGTTTACTTTGCAGAGACAGACCTGTCAGATCCCCGCTCTCCTCTATGTGAGATTGGATGAAAACGGACCGCCTGTCCGTTTTCATCCGATCCGATCCGATCCTCCAGACGGATGGAAAATAGGGTTTCCATCTGTCTGGATTTCACAGACCACATCGAATCAGATAGCAGCGGGTGTCAGTGGACATGTCACCACTGACATCCGCTGCTCCATAGAGGTGCATGGAGCATCCAATCAGGTCCGCCTGAAAAACTGACAGGTGGACGCGATCGGAAAGCCCGTGTGAAAGAGGCCTAATTGTGTTTTAAAGTAGAACTAAAGGCAAAAATTTGCCATTTCTGTTCCATTGTTGAGATTTCCCTTAACTTCCTGTCCCATACCCAACTCAGGAAACGAGAGGAACTCCATCCAAAGTGAGGTATTCCCTGGTTGGAAGGTTTTCAATATAATTCTGTTCTGGTGACAACCCAAATATGGGACTTTCTCTCACTTTCACTCTCATTGATAACAGTAATTAAGACATTGAATCTCCCAAATGCCGGCACAGACAGCTGTAAAAATGCAGCAGTGAATTGAGCCTATAGTGTATAGATTTATGTGCAATCTGCATTTGCATGTTAAATGCACTCCCAGATGTGAACAACAACAGAACGTTTTATTGCATAGTGATATTATAAATAAATAGACAATTTTTTTTTATCAAATCTAGAGTTCTTCCCCAGGCAGATTAAAAATAAATACATACCAGGTAATGCCACCTCGTACACCACAGTGGTGTTCCCTTATTCCAGACCCTACATGGGAGACACAAGTTGCCTGGCTCAGAAATTTTCTGATAAAACACTTTTATACTGCTACTTCTCACTTGCAGGCTTCTTTAATAAATCAGCTTACTTCTTTGAACATATGTGTATTAAGGACACTCTTTCTGTGGCCTTGTCCCTAGATTTTATCAGCACATGACCTCTTAAACTTTACCACCACCTTCCCTCTTATGCAAATGCATTATAAATGGACAGCTGACCTCGGTGCCACCCTGGGGCTTGCAGACTAGTTTGATACTTGGATCATGACCAAATCTTGCAAAATCTCATACAAAGTGCTTTCAAGATGGTACATGATTCCAAGCCAGGATTACTAAATATTTCCACACCTACATACATTTTTGTTTTAAGAGCTGCAAAGATAGGAGTACCTACCTACACATTTGGTGGACATGTCATATAATCATTAGCTTTTGGTTTGAAATTTTAAATATCCTCTCTACTTTAATAGGAAAAACTCTTAATCCAGACCCATCAATCACACTATTTAACCAACACCCCTCAAATCTCACTAATATACATGTAGCACTGCCCCCGCAGGAACTGCTGTATATTAACTCTAAGGGCTCCCCTGGTTACCAACACACAGTTATAAGTAGATAAAGTTCCTGAAACCCTCCTTGCTCCTGTTGGCTCATCAGAGAAATAAACAGTCCAGGGGTATTGTTTTTTTTTTTTTGTTGTTTATTTTGTAATTGGGATAGGAGAAGGGGATAGTGGGACACTCCAATGAAACTATTTACATAGATGAGGACTTCTATCTTCAAAACTTCTCTAGTGATCAAGAACAGCCAGGCTGTTAATCCACACTGCCACAAGTGTAGATGGGGTTTAGTCTCTTGCCCTCTTTACTCTCTGATAAGATGACTTGGTGATTGATATCTTGTCTTCAGGACACTTTCACTAGCATCCCCTCTCTGCTGACACTCATCTACTGACGGTCCTAGGAGCAGGGGTGGCCCCCTCAGGTCAGGCTCCTCGAGACGAGTTCCTGTACTGCAGAAACAGGACCTCCAGTGTCTCCCCTCTCAGCCAGCTTCCCTGGACCTCTGTGTTCAGCTCTTCTCCACTACTCTTCCGGCCCTCAGGATGACCCCCTGAGGCCACATCTCCCCAATAAAAGACCTTGAGCACATGTGCTCCTGGCTTTTATACAGTATCCCAACATGCACTGACGCGTTTTGTCATAGGCTGACGTCGTCAAAGGGTGTGGTCTCACGGTGGCGACGCTATAAATAGCAATTGGAGATGGGCTGAGACGACCATACAGACCGGTACCCGCCACACGAGGAGGAGACGCGGCGGCCATTTTTGTTGGTGGGTTACGGCGGTAACCGATGATATGAGAGGAAACATACCACGCTCCATTTGACCTGCTGTCTTGTAAGTCAAATTTTATCTATATGCGCAAATAAAACTACCAAACAGTGTTACGCTATATGGAGTGCTCTTTTTATCTTTTGAGCCTACTTTTGGTGGTGAAAGTGATCGTTTGCCATCCCTGTGGGAAGAGAGGAGGACCCTATCCTAGTTGGATTTGTATGCTGTATATGACCTTTGTAGTGAGGGTCATATATTTCTGGTAAGAGACAGTGTGAGCTGTTCTTTGGTGGTGGTTCTCTGGGCTTACGGACTTTTCACCTTTGTGAACATACATATGGACTGTGGTTTTCCCTCACAATATATGGACTTTCTATGAGTGATTGTTCCAGATTAGCGCCACATTTCTATTACTGCTTATTGATCCAATTTTATTTGGGATTTGTGTTGGCTGCTTTTCGCCCTGTATTTATTATATTTATATGTGGTAGTAGCGCAGCAACACTGTAATATATACAATCTGTATGGCTGAATTCACATCGCATAGACATCGCACGTGACTAGCAGTGCAGTGCGCTCCAAATCACATGCAATGTCTGTCATCGCATATATGTGAACTGGCACTTTACCACCGGAGGATTTTCCTGCTTAACGTCCAGGCCACTTTTTGCAACTTGCCACTGCGCGACTTTAACTGACAATTGCGCGGTCATGCAACCCTGTACCCAAAGTGGTTAAAGTGCTTTTAAATCCAAATGCAAGCATTGATTACATCACAGCCAGTTAGATATAGTGGATGCATTAGTTTTCTTTTTTTGGCTTTCTTCCCCTTATTTTCACCTGGTGGTCTGGTCAGTAAGTTTGTTGTAATACAAAAGAACAAGCTCTTGCGATGTAGCAGTTAGAGAGATGAGACAAACCATTTACCACTTAGGTGCTTACAAGGATTCGATTTTTTAACCTTTATCCCAAAAGGATAACTGCTTAATAAGTGTGAGCAAGAGTTTGGCTTCAATTTGTTAGTGTACTGCTGTGCCTCTATGCTCCTTCATCCAGAGTGGAGCTCTCTAATGCTAGGAATGTGTTAGTTTTCCCTGCCTGCTTATTTAAAATTTTTTTTTTTTTTTTTTAATCATTAATGGTAAATATCTTTCCTTTTTATTTTCTTGAATTTTTTTTGCATAAAAAAATAAAAAATCATTAAGCCCCCGCTCACATCAGGTTGATTTGACATGTGATTTGACAAGTCAAATCGCATGCCAAATGGGAGCCTATTGCTGGCAATGACACCGTCTGAATCGGTGCGTTGCCGACTTTGTGGGACCGCACCGATTCCCAAAAGTAGTCCTTCACTACTTTTGGCGACTTTGGGGGGCGATTTCAATAGACATCTGTGCATGAACCCACACAGATGTCTCTCAAATCACCCCTGAAGTCGGACTGAAATACCGGTTTGAAATAATGCGAGTTCAGCTAAGGCTCAGTTCACACTGATGCGACATGGGATCTGACTTGTGAGTTGGATGACATGTGAAATTCAATGTTTCCCAATGAGAGCCGTCTATACTACACAAGTCTGTCTGACTTTAGAAAAGGTTCTTGCCCTACTTTGGTCTGACTTTAATAGGACTTTAATGCCACAATGTCAAAGTCAGGCACCAACATTTTACTGAAAGTTGCGTGACTTTGGAATCGGGGCTAGCATCAACCAAGCTTTAATTGTAACTTAATTTTGCAATGCTTTGTACCAGAATCATACTTTTTTCACTCTATATTATTATTATTATTATATAGTATTCATATAGCGCCGACAGTTTACGCAGCGCTTTACAACTTGAGGGTAGACAGTACAAATACAATACACTTTAATACAGTAGGAATCAGAGGGCCCTGCTCGTTAGAGCTTACAATCTAAGATGTATACTTTTATCTTTTTTTTTTTTTTTTTTTGTGAATAGATCGATTGAAAAAAAAAAAACAATTTTGCCAGACAATATCTCCAAACAAAAGCTTTGTGTATCTTTAAAAATGATATACATGTATGTATTACTGTTATTCTAAGTAATGAGAAGGTTGTCTTGGTGAGGAGGGACTCTTGGCTGAGACCCATTTTAAGATCCCAAAGGCTTTTCTACAAAGAATGAAGTCTATTTTTGAACTTACTTTGACCAATTAGTGCTATATTGATTTCCACAGAGAACCTAATAAAATGCTATTAACATTTTAACCAGATAGATATCCTAATTGTCCAGTTGCTTGCTGGAAAGTGTGCTGGACCAGCTGTATTTCAATTGCAGTGTAGAAAGTAGGTAGATCCAGGACCTACAGTACCTACTTGCTGTCTGGCAGGGTTTTCATGGATCACAATAATGGCTGACCAGAATTTTAAATCCTTTTTGTTTTAAGGAATACATAAATAAAACAATGGCCTGTATAGGTGTGTCTGAGTTCTTTCATAGTGTATCCATCCCAGCATTGATATCTAAACATTTATGACCAGGACAAACCTAAATTTATGTAAGCCCCCATCTCTATCATTAATTAAATATTTTCTGTATAGTAGAGTTTACATATATTGCTTCCTCCGGATTGGCCAGAATTTCAAATGTTTCAAACCACTTCAAGCTTGGTTTACAACAAAATATCCCTAAAAGAATTTACCTCCCAAGAATCCTAATTCACAAATTCTGAAAGTAGTAAAGTTTTTATGGAAAGTCATTGTGATTTGTTTAAACACAGGGAAAATTAGGTTGGTTAATGTGTATTATTTTGAACTAAAAAAGGTTCCAAGGTAAGCAAAATAGTTACAAATTATGGTAGCAAAATAAATCAAAAGAAATGCAGGCACATATGTTTAAAGTAAATATGTTATTTTACCATTTACCACCAGCATACGGTCTATGCGGATTTTAATAGTGTCTATGTGACCATTAGATTCTTTTTTTGTTTTTTTTATTGGGGAGAATGCATATTATGTAAATGGTGGCATTCCATTAAACCTTACCTTGGCAACACATGAACCTTAAATGGAATATAAAGAGGCAGAAAGTAAGGTCTGAGAAGGTTTGCTTCCACACATTGGATCTCCTTTCTCTTGGTACAATAAAATGTTGTTTTATGGTCTGTGTATTTTAAGAAACCTTTTTTTTTTCCAAGGAGAAAGGCTGCACTTTCATTCCAGCGGTAAGATAAACACAGCTATTGGGCAGTGCAGAGCTGTGGTCAGGTCTAAATATTGGCTCACAGCCACAAAGAACTTTGGAATCTCTCTTTACAGACAAGCGTTGACCTGGACTCTTAGTCATATGAATTAAACCTTACATTCTACTGCCAGCACATCGCTGAAACTCTTTTTAATTCCCTTTTCCTTTTTTACCTCTCTTTTTCATGATGCTTTTTCATTATATATCCATTTTCCCATTATCATCTTTTACTTTTTTTTGCCTTCATACCAAAATCGATAGATAGATAGATAGATAGATAGATAGATAGATAGATAGATAGATAGATAGATAGATAGATAGATAGATAGATAGATAGATAGATAGATAGATAGATAGATAGATAGATAGATAGATAGATAGATAGATAATTAAACTGAACTCTACGTAAAATAAAAATTGACCCTTGCATTGGTGCTTCATCTGCTCTACAAGGGTTAACCTAGGTTTGCATCTGTTTTTTTAGTGCGTTTTGCAGTTTGCAGAAACGCACTACAGTCCATTTAACATGATTTCACCTTCACATCTATGCGTTTTGCAGCCGGAGCGCCCCCCCCCCCCTCCTGAACCATACCAGGCCACGTGCCCTCTACATTGGGGGGTTCTTTGGGGTGGGGGGGCTCTGCTGGTGGCAAGGGCCTCTTCCCAACAACTCTGGGAGGTGGTTGTGGGGGTCTGCGGGCAGGGGCTTATCAGAATCTGGAAGCCCCCTTTAAAGAGGGGACCCCCAGATCCTGCTCCCCCCTATGTGAATGAGTATGAGGTACATTTTACCTCTACCCCCAACCAAAAAAATGAAGTGTAGTGTTACAAAACACAAGAGACAATATTTGACAAGTCCTTCATTAAAAATTGTGTCTTTTTTTCTTCATCCTCTTCTCTCTCTGGTGTTTCTTTTCTTTCCAGTGTTTTTTTTCTTTACAGAGTTTCTTTTCCCTCCAATGTTTCTTTTCCCCCGGTGTTTCCTCTTCCTCCGTTGTTTCTTCTTCCTCGTCGCTCAGGTGATGTCATCTTCTTCATCCGCTGCTGCTAAAAATACCAAAAGCGGTCTTCCTCCATCTGCCTTTGTGGTGTTGACTCCTGCTGTCTGCCATTTCTTATGTAGCCATGGGACATGGCCATCTGAAGACATCACCTTGAGAGCCCACCCCTTGTGATGTCATGGTGGGTTCCCTATATATATAATTTAGGGGGGCACAATGGCAACTCTGTATTGAGATATATATATATATATATATATAAAAGGGCATGATTGAAGGGGATATTATATTTTTCCCATAGACCTATTGCTATAGATTTAAGCCCACTGGACACTACTAATTTTATTTGACCATCTATGAACATGTCTGAAACACGTCATGTGGATCTCTTTTGAATTATAGCAATTATATATGATGGATGAGCTTGCAAAATCACCTTTAATGTTTTTTTCCGTTAAATAATTTTTATTGAATTTATCATGAAATCAAAAAAGAGCAATGTGAACATTATCCATCGTACAATAAGTTGAAGTAGGTAAGATAACTTGGCTGGATACAGATAACAGAACAAGATACAAAGATACAAATAAACAATGATGGACGTTTGGAGCGAACTCAAGTTCCAATTGTGAAAGAAAGGGTGTTGTCCTACTCCCCCTGACACCCCATCAGGGAGCTTTCTGTGTCTTGAGGAGAGGCACAACGTCCAATTTGAAATTTGTCACAATATTTTATTGAGTCAACTTTATTATTCTAATAATTGCAGAAACTTGTCTACATGTAATGTCATATGTCGATCCCTATAGTACCCTTGGTATTGAAAGGTATTGGAACCTATAGCAAGATTAAAAATCTAGTTAGCAGAGATTATTCTTATCTGTATCAGTAGACTTTTAAACTAATCTGGGATTAGTGGTTTGATTAATTCTTGCCTAGATTCCAGGATTTCTACAGGTACCACCTTTTCATTGTTTGTTGTAGTTTCCCACTGCTGGCAGCCATCAAGAGCTCATAAGAGTTGTGCGTGTTTGTCAATCCTATGGTCTCTAGTAAAGTGGGAGGTGTGGGGAGATTTCCAATGATTCACAGGGGGACAGAGACGCTCAGGTGTGCATAGTTCAATGATCAGCGGCCGGGTGCACATCAGATCCGTAACTCTGGCAGTAATGTTGACACAGATGATGAGAGACTGCACTCCAACTTGAAATGATATGATTTATTGATCAAGATGACAGACAAAGAACCAAGGTTATGACTAAGTGGATTTAACTATGTGAAACGCGTTAACCTTGATCCTGACTCTGTATAATATTTGTCTGTCATCTTGATCAATAAATCATATTGTTTCAAGTTGGAGTGCAGTCTCTCATCGTCTGTGTGAACATTGCTGCGGGAGATTTCCAATGTCTAGCAATGGTCTTGCTAGACAAAAAGTCTTGCTGCTAGCAGCACATGAATGGATGTGTGTTGGATGTTGTGTGGTAATGAATCTAACTCTAAATTCAGTAATGCCAACCCAGGAGACAGAAATTTGGGTCTGGAAAATTGTGGATAATGGGACAGCTATGTAATGCCAAAAGAGAGTGAATTTATGACAGCCCCAAAATATGTGGAGTATATTCCCTTTTTGGCCACAGTTACTCCAGCAGTGGTGAGATGGATTCCTTTTTAAATGAGAATTTTTTTCCGGAGTTAAATACCATCTTAGGAGGAGTTTTTAGGAGAGTTCCCATAGTTTGGAACAACGTGTTGCTTTGTAAGTTGCTCTACAAGCCTTTATCCATTGGGAGCTTGTGTATATTGTATATACCCTAGGCCTTTTTCCCAGCGGTTAATGACATAATTTTTACAAAGTCAGTTTTCTGTTGGTGTAAGTTGTAAAAAAGTGATATACCTTTCTGAGATGTCGGAGGTGAGTGGTAGTATGCCCATGCTCGAAGGTGGACCACTTGGATTTTCGGAATAGGTAATGGATAGTGCGAATATAGAGGTAGAAATCTTTGTTTGCCACTTGATACTAGTTTTGAAGATGTTGAAAGGATTTGGGAATGGCCGCTATAAATAGATCGTCTATGTGTTGTATACCCACAGTAGCCAAGTTGGTAAATGAGTTATCTATAAGGTACTCAAGTGATGTTATCCGAATTATAACATGTGTAGGCTCATTGGACGTGGAAGTTAGATTGTTTAGTATTTGCCAGGCTTTGACAGACACTAACATGGGGGATAAATAAAAGAGTGAATAGGGGATCCTAAATGTATTTCAAGTAACCACGCTAGAAGGGATTTTTTAGTGGTAAAGGAGGATTCTATTTTCCCCCACAATGCATCAGGGAGGTTCAAAAAACACTCTTTAAGTTGGATGAGAATCGTGGCTATGTAGTAGTCATGAAAATCAATGTACCCCATGCTGCCTGCAGAGCGGTGCTTTATTAGTTTAATATGGGCACATCTAGGTTTTTTCCCTTTCCATATGAAATTAGCAAGGATAGATTGTGTAGATTTGAAGACATGGATCCGAAATATGCAAAATAAATTGGATCAGTCAAATACCTAAGCAGTCTCAAGTACACATGGAGACAGTTGATGTTTCACAGCTCTCTTCTCATGTAATTACTCATGAGATTACTCCTCTGCAATTAAATATTGAACCTGGGAATCAAGAAGTATTATCTTTCAACGTGATCTTATCTCTGCGAGTTATTTTAAGAAGTTGGTGACTATCAATTCAAAACCTTATGATTGATTGGCAAGACAGGAATCTTACCTTTTTTTTCAGACCACTGTCAGGTACACTGCCTAAAGAAGGACATCTTTCAGGCTGTTTTTAAAGTTACATTTACTCATTTTGAAAAAATAGCCTCTTCATTACAAACATGTTAACAATGCATGTGATAAGAATTACACAGACATGTTATACCCACATTAAGCTCATGATTTCAGCGGCTCCAATCCCATTTTATCATATCTACTCCCTATCAGAACTAAAACTGAATGTTTTAAAAGATGTTCTACATGAAAATACGGCAAAAGATTGTATCTGCCTTTCAACATCCCCTTCTAAAAATAAAGATGGGACCATATATTGACTACAGGGCTTTAAATTAAATAACAAAATTGGTACCCACTCCCATTAATTTCAAAGTGTTTGATAGACTGAGAACAGATAGCATTTTCACTAAACTTTAACAACAGACAAATCAAACATTAGAGCAATATTTATGTTGTTTCATCTGCCCATTTTTCACCAGTGATGGACTTCAGGAATTTTTTTCAGCAACGATTGAGTAGATTCATTTTTGCTTACTACAAATGCAAGATTGTCTGCTTTACCAAAGATCCAAGAACGACTAAAAAAATACTATTCAGTAGGTGATAAGGTCTGGTTATCTATAAAACATGTACAGTTTAAACAACCGTCTCCAAAACTAGGTCCTAAGTTCAAAGGTCCTTTTGTACTAATAACTAGTGTTGAGCGAACACGGACTGTATTATTCGTGTTCGTACCGAATAATTGGATTTTTTGTACCCGAACACGGACACGGACACTTTACTGTATGTTCGGGTAAAAATCCGTGTTCGGTCGTTTTATTTCCGGGTTTTGCATGCTTTGGCGCTCTTTTCATGGCGGGCTTTCAACAGCCAATCAACAATCGTTTAACTGGTGTGCCTTAAGCCATCCCAGCCATGCCTGCAAATGTCTCAGTAGCTGTGATTGGCCGTCTGAAGCATGTGACCAAGTCTTTATAAGTTCGAGGCAGCCGCAGCGGCGTCATTATGCTGCTTAGATTCAGGGACAGAGCACACATCAACGTGCTGGCTGCTGATTAGGGAAAGATAGGCAGGAAAAAACCATTTGTGTCCGGATAGAATTGAGGGACAGGTCGGAGTGTTTAGGCAGGGCGAGTTGTAGGCATTTTAGGGATAGAGTCTGCTGAATTATAGGGTCAGTGTCTTCTACAAACTACAATCGATATTGCTGTGTGGGGGGTGGGGTCTGCACTCAATCCTGATCTACGATCTCTTCTCAATCCTGTTAGGGACAGAGTCTGCTGAATTTTAGGGAAACTGTGTTCTACAAACTACAATCGATATTGCTGTGTGGTGTGGGATTGGAGATAGGCAGGTGTCAGTGATCCACATCCATTTTTCTGTGTGTGAGCTGCAGTGAACACAATCTTTTTGGGCTGCAGTGAACACAATCTTTTTGGGCTGCAGTGAACACAATCTTTTTGGGCTGCAGTGAACACAATCTTTTTGGGCTGCAGTGAACACAATCTTTTTGGGCTGCAGTGAACACAATCTTTTTGGGGTGCAGTGAACAAAATCTTTTTGGGGTGCAGTGAACACAATCCTTTTTGGTGTGCAGTGAACACAATCTTTGTGGGGTGCAGTGAACAAAATCCTTTGTGGGGTGCAGTGAACACAATCTTTTTGGGGTGCAGTGAACAAAATCCTTTTTGGGGTGCAGTGAACAACATCCTTTTTGGGGTGCAGTGAACACAATCTTTTTGGGGTGCAGTGAACAAAATCCTTTGTGGGGTGCAGTGAACACAATCTTTTTGGGGTGCAGTGAACACAATCTTTTTGGGGTGGAGTGAACAACATCCTTTTTGGGGTGCAGTGAACAAAATCCTTTTTGGGGTGCAGTGAACAAAATCATTTTTGGGGTGCAGTGAACACAATCTTTTTGGGGTGCAGTGAACACAATCTTTGTGGGGTGCAGTGAACACAATCTTTTTGGGGTGGAGTGAACAACATCCTTTTTGGGGTGCAGTGAACAACATCCTTTTTGGGGTGCAGTGAACACAATCTTTTTGGGGTGCAGTGAACACAATCTTTGTGGGGTACAGTGAACAGAATCTTTGTGGGGTGCAGTGAACACAATCTTTGGGGGGTACAGTGAACACAATCTTTGTGAGGTGCAGTGAACACAATCTTTGTGGGGTGCAGTGAACACAATCATTGTGGGGTGCAGTGAACTCAATCTGGTTGTTGGGGTCTCAATCTCAAGTTGTTGGGGTTCATCTCATACTTCTGAAGGTTTGAGGGTGCTGCCTGTTCCATACTCCCCCTACTCCTAGCCTTTTAGGGGTACAAACAATAGTAATTGGGGCCTAGTGTGGTTGTGTACGTGTGATATACATACACTTTTTTGGGATCATATTTTCTATTCCGCTATTTAATCAAAAACCTTTGGGGATCAGTTAAATTGGGGGATAGTCTGTGTTGGTACGTGTGAGAGAGATCCACCTTTCCAAGTTGTTGGGGTTCATCTCATACTTCTGAAGGTTTGAGGGTGCTGCCTGTTCCATACTCCCCCTACTCCTAGCCTTTTAGGGGTACAAACAATAGTAATTGGGGCCTAGTGTGGTTGTGTACGTGTGATATACATACACTTTTTTGGGATCATATTTTCTATTCCGCTATTTAATCAAAAACCTTTGGGGATCAGTTAAATTGGGGGATAGTCTGTGTTGGTACGTGTGAGAGAGATCCACCTTTCCAAGTTGTTGGGGTTCATCTCATACTTCTGAAGGTTTGAGGGTGCTGCCTGTTCCATACTCCCCCTACTCCTAGCCTTTTAGGGGTACAAACAATAGTAATTGGGGCCTAGTGTGGTTGTGTACGTGTGATATACATACACTTTTTTGGGATCATATTTTCTATTCCGCTATTTAATCAAAAACCTTTGGGGATCAGTTAAATTGGGGGATAGTCTGTGTTGGTACGTGTGAGAGAGATCCACCTTTCCAAGTTGTTGGGGTTCATCTCATACTTCTGAAGGTTTGAGGGTGCTGCCTGTTCCATACTCCCCCTACTCCTAGCCTTTTAGGGGTACAAACAATAGTAATTGGGGCCTAGTGTGGTTGTGTACGTGTGATATACATACACTTTTTTGGGATCATATTTTCTATTCCGCTATTTAATCAAAAACCTTTGGGGATCAGTTAAATTGGGGGATAGTCTGTGTTGGTACGTGTGAGAGAGATCCACCTTTCCAAGTTGTTGGGGTTCATCTCATACTTCTGAAGGTTTGAGGGTGCTGCCTGTTCCATACTCCCCCTACTCCTAGCCTTTTAGGGGTACAAACAATAGTAATTGGGGCCTAGTGTGGTTGTGTACGTGTGATATACATACACTTTTTTGGGATCATATTTTCTATTCCGCTATTTAATCAAAAACCTTTGGGGATCAGTTAAATTGGGGGATAGTCTGTGTTGGTACGTGTGAGAGAGATCCACCTTTCCAAGTTGTTGGGGTTCATCTCATACTTCTGAAGGTTTGAGGGTGCTGCCTGTTCCATACTCCCCCTACTCCTAGCCTTTTAGGGGTACAAACAATAGTAATTGGGGCCTAGTGTGGTTGTGTACGTGTGATATACATACACTTTTTTGGGATCATATTTTCTATTCCGCTATTTAATCAAAAACCTTTGGGGATCAGTTAAATTGGGGGATAGTCTGTGTTGGTACGTGTGAGAGAGATCCACCTTTCCAAGTTGTTGGGGTTCATCTCATACTTCTGAAGGTTTGAGGGTGCTGCCTGTTCCATACTCCCCCTACTCCTAGCCTTTTAGGGGTACAAACAATAGTAATTGGGGCCTAGTGTGGTTGTGTACGTGTGATATACATACACTTTTTTGGGATCATATTTTCTATTCCGCTATTTAATCAAAAACCTTTGGGGATCAGTTAAATTGGGGGATAGTCTGTGTTGGTACGTGTGAGAGAGATCCACCTTTCCAAGTTGTTGGGGTTCATCTCATACTTCTGAAGGTTTGAGGGTGCTGCCTGTTCCATACTCCCCCTACTCCTAGCCTTTTAGGGGTACAAACAATAGTAATTGGGGCCTAGTGTGGTTGTGTACGTGTGATATACATACACTTTTTTGGGATCATATTTTCTATTCCGCTATTTAATCAAAAACCTTTGGGGATCAGTTAAATTGGGGGATAGTCTGTGTTGGTACGTGTGAGAGAGATCCACCTTTCCAAGTTGTTGGGGTTCATCTCATACTTCTGAAGGTTTGAGGGTGCTGCCTGTTCCATACTCCCCCTACTCCTAGCCTTTTAGGGGTACAAACAATAGTAATTGGGGCCTAGTGTGGTTGTGTACGTGTGATATACATACACTTTTTTGGGATCATATTTTCTATTCCGCTATTTAATCAAAAACCTTTGGGGATCAGTTAAATTGGGGGATAGTCTGTGTTGGTACGTGTGAGAGAGATCCACCTTTCCAAGTTGTTGGGGTTCATCTCATACTTCTGAAGGTTTGAGGGTGCTGCCTGTTCCATACTCCCCCTACTCCTAGCCTTTTAGGGGTACAAACAATAGTAATTGGGGCCTAGTGTGGTTGTGTACGTGTGATATACATACACTTTTTTGGGATCATATTTTCTATTCCGCTATTTAATCAAAAACCTTTGGGGATCAGTTAAATTGGGGGATAGTCTGTGTTGGTACGTGTGAGAGAGATCCACCTTTCCAAGTTGTTGGGGTTCATCTCATACTTCTGAAGGTTTGAGGGTGCTGCCTGTTCCATACTCCCCCTACTCCTAGCCTTTTAGGGGTACAAACAATAGTAATTGGGGCCTAGTGTGGTTGTGTACGTGTGATATACATACACTTTTTTGGGATCATATTTTCTATTCCGCTATTTAATCAAAAACCTTTGGGGATCAGTTAAATTGGGGGATAGTCTGTGTTGGTACGTGTGAGAGAGATCCACCTTTCCAAGTTGTTGGGGTTCATCTCATACTTCTGAAGGTTTGAGGGTGCTGCCTGTTCCATACTCCCCCTACTCCTAGCCTTTTAGGGGTACAAACAATAGTAATTGGGGCCTAGTGTGGTTGTGTACGTGTGATATACATACACTTTTTTGGGATCATATTTTCTATTCCGCTATTTAATCAAAAACCTTTGGGGATCAGTTAAATTGGGGGATAGTCTGTGTTGGTACGTGTGAGAGAGATCCACCTTTCCAAGTTGTTGGGGTTCATCTCATACTTCTGAAGGTTTGAGGGTGCTGCCTGTTCCATACTCCCCCTACTCCTAGCCTTTTAGGGGTACAAACAATAGTAATTGGGGCCTAGTGTGGTTGTGTACGTGTGATATACATACACTTTTTTGGGATCATATTTTCTATTCCGCTATTTAATCAAAAACCTTTGGGGATCAGTTAAATTGGGGGATAGTCTGTGTTGGTACGTGTGAGAGAGATCCACCTTTCCAAGTTGTTGGGGTTCATCTCATACTTCTGAAGGTTTGAGGGTGCTGCCTGTTCCATACTCCCCCTACTCCTAGCCTTTTAGGGGTACAAACAATAGTAATTGGGGCCTAGTGTGGTTGTGTACGTGTGATATACATACACTTTTTTGGGATCATATTTTCTATTCCGCTATTTAATCAAAAACCTTTGGGGATCAGTTAAATTGGGGGATAGTCTGTGTTGGTACGTGTGAGAGAGATCCACCTTTCCAAGTTGTTGGGGTTCATCTCATACTTCTGAAGGTTTGAGGGTGCTGCCTGTTCCATACTCCCCCTACTCCTAGCCTTTTAGGGGTACAAACAATAGTAATTGGGGCCTAGTGTGGTTGTGTACGTGTGATATACATACACTTTTTTGGGATCATATTTTCTATTCCGCTATTTAATCAAAAACCTTTGGGGATCAGTTAAATTGGGGGATAGTCTGTGTTGGTACGTGTGAGAGAGATCCACCTTTCCAAGTTGTTGGGGTTCATCTCATACTTCTGAAGGTTTGAGGGTGCTGCCTGTTCCATACTCCCCCTACTCCTAGCCTTTTAGGGGTACAAACAATAGTAATTGGGGCCTAGTGTGGTTGTGTACGTGTGATATACATACACTTTTTTGGGATCATATTTTCTATTCCGCTATTTAATCAAAAACCTTTGGGGATCAGTTAAATTGGGGGATAGTCTGTGTTGGTACGTGTGAGAGAGATCCACCTTTCCAAGTTGTTGGGGTTCATCTCATACTTCTGAAGGTTTGAGGGTGCTGCCTGTTCCATACTCCCCCTACTCCTAGCCTTTTAGGGGTACAAACAATAGTAATTGGGGCCTAGTGTGGTTGTGTACGTGTGATATACATACACTTTTTTGGGATCATATTTTCTATTCCGCTATTTAATCAAAAACCTTTGGGGATCAGTTAAATTGGGGGATAGTCTGTGTTGGTACGTGTGAGAGAGATCCACCTTTCCAAGTTGTTGGGGTTCATCTCATACTTCTGAAGGTTTGAGGGTGCTGCCTGTTCCATACTCCCCCTACTCCTAGCCTTTTAGGGGTACAAACAATAGTAATTGGGGCCTAGTGTGGTTGTGTACGTGTGATATACATACACTTTTTTGGGATCATATTTTCTATTCCGCTATTTAATCAAAAACCTTTGGGGATCAGTTAAATTGGGGGATAGTCTGTGTTGGTACGTGTGAGAGAGATCCACCTTTCCAAGTTGTTGGGGTTCATCTCATACTTCTGAAGGTTTGAGGGTGCTGCCTGTTCCATACTCCCCCTACTCCTAGCCTTTTAGGGGTACAAACAATAGTAATTGGGGCCTAGTGTGGTTGTGTACGTGTGATATACATACACTTTTTTGGGATCATATTTTCTATTCCGCTATTTAATCAAAAACCTTTGGGGATCAGTTAAATTGGGGGATAGTCTGTGTTGGTACGTGTGAGAGAGATCCACCTTTCCAAGTTGTTGGGGTTCATCTCATACTTCTGAAGGTTTGAGGGTGCTGCCTGTTCCATACTCCCCCTACTCCTAGCCTTTTAGGGGTACAAACAATAGTAATTGGGGCCTAGTGTGGTTGTGTACGTGTGATATACATACACTTTTTTGGGATCATATTTTCTATTCCGCTATTTAATCAAAAACCTTTGGGGATCAGTTAAATTGGGGGATAGTCTGTGTTGGTACGTGTGAGAGAGATCCACCTTTCCAAGTTGTTGGGGTTCATCTCATACTTCTGAAGGTTTGAGGGTGCTGCCTGTTCCATACTCCCCCTACTCCTAGCCTTTTAGGGGTACAAACAATAGTAATTGGGGCCTAGTGTGGTTGTGTACGTGTGATATACATACACTTTTTTGGGATCATATTTTCTATTCCGCTATTTAATCAAAAACCTTTGGGGATCAGTTAAATTGGGGGATAGTCTGTGTTGGTACGTGTGAGAGAGATCCACCTTTCCAAGTTGTTGGGGTTCATCTCATACTTCTGAAGGTTTGAGGGTGCTGCCTGTTCCATACTCCCCCTACTCCTAGCCTTTTAGGGGTACAAACAATAGTAATTGGGGCCTAGTGTGGTTGTGTACGTGCGAGATACATACACTTTTTTTGATCATATTTCCTATTCCGCTATTCAATAAAAACCTTTGAGGATCAATTGAATTGCGGGATAGTCTGTGTCGGTACGTGTGAGAGAGATCCACCTTTCCAAGTTGTTGGGGTTCATCTCATACTTCTGAAGGTTTGAGGGTGCTGCCTGTTCCATACTCCCCCTACTCCTCATCTAGCCTTTTAGGGGTACAAACAATAGTAATTGGGGCCTAGTGTGGTTGTGTACGTGTGATATACATACACTTTTTTTGGATCATATTTTCTATTCCGCTATTCAATAAAAACCTTTCTAGGGCAAGATCTTAAATTACAGAAATATGAGGAGACCGTCAAATAAGGGCCGTGGCCTGGGTCGTGGTGCTGCTGGTAGAGCTCCTGTTGCAAGGAGAGGACATGGTCGATCTGTGCCAGCTACACGCACAAGTGAAACACCTTCCTCAAGTGTGAGTAGGCGACAGAACCTGCATCAGTATTTGGTAGGGCATCAAACGCCCCTAGAAGTGATGAGGCCAGAACAAGTTGAGGCGATAGTAGATTGGTTTGCTGCTGACAGTGCCTCCAGTTCCTTCACATTGTCTCCCACCCAGTCTACTGCAGAAAGGTCAGAGTTGGCACCTGCAGGCAATGTCCAACCGTCTTTCACCTCACCCCCTTGCAAATCAGGCCAGCAGTCTGAGCCCCAAGCCATACAGCAGTCTCTTATTCTTTTTGAGGACTCTGTCAGCAGGGTTTCCCAGGGCCATCCACCTAGCCCTGCCCCAGAAGTGGAAGAGATTGAGTGCAGCGATGCCCAACCACTTATTTCTCAAGATGAGTACTTGCAAGGATCATCGCAGCACGTCTCCGATGATGACGAAACGCAGGTGCCAACTGCTGCGGCGTTCAGCATTGTGGAGACCGACAAGGAGGGCAGGGGTGAAGACTGGGTGGAAGATGATGTGGAGGACGATGAGGTCCTCGACCCCACATGGAATGAACGTCATGCAGGTGACCTGAGTAGTTTGGAGGAAGAGGCGGTGGTCGCACAGAGCCACCAGCACAGCAGAAGAGGGAGCAGGGTGCAGAAGCGGAGCGGCCGTGCCCTAGACACTACGCCCGCTACTGCCCAACGCAGCAAGGGAACAAGCGCACCAAAGTCAGCTCAAAGGAGTTCTCTAGCGTGGAAGTTCTTTAGAAAATGTGCTGATGACAGGACACGAGTGGTTTGCACCCTGTGCAATCAGAGCTTGAAGCGAGGCATGAACCTTCTCAACCTGAGCACAACCTGCATGATCAGGCATCTAAGTGCAAAGCACGAGCTGCAGTGGAGTACACACCTTCAAAACCAAGAAACGTCTCTGGCTCATCCTGCTTCCTCTTCTGCTGCAGTCTCGGCCGCTCCAGCCACATCTGTAGTGATACCGGCACCTGCCACCCCGCAAACAGACGATCTGTCAGCAACACCACCACCTGGGTCACCAACAACCATCTCCACAATGTCCCGTGGAAGCGTTCAGCTTTCCATCTCCCAAACACTTGAGAGGAAGAGGAAGTACCCCCCTACCCACCCGCGATCCCTGGCCCTGAATGCCAGCATTTCAAAATTATTGGCCTTTGAAATGCTGTCATTCCGTCTGGTGGAGACGCACAGTTTTAAAAACCTTATGTCGGTGGCTGTCCCACAGTACGTCGTGCCCAGCCGCCACTACTTTTCCAGGCAAGCCATCCCTTCCCTGCACAACCAAGTGGGGGAAAATATCAGGTGTGCACTGCGCAACGCCATCTGTGCCAAGGTCCACCTAACTACGGATACGTGGACCAGTAAGCACGGTCAGGGGCGTTATATCTCCCTAACGGCACACTGGGTAAATGCAGTGGCGGATGGGCCTGAGGCGGATAGCAATTTGGCGCATGTCCTTCCACCACCGAGGATTGCAGGGCGCTTCAGTTTGCCTCCTGTTCCTAACTCCTCCTACTCCGCTTCCTCATCCTCTACCGCCTCCTCATCCGGACAGCGTAACACCTTCACCACCAACTTCAGCACGGCCAGGGGTAAACGACAGCAGGCAGTTTTACAACTTGCCTGTTTGGGGGACAAACCACACACCGCGCAGGAGTTGTGGAGGAGCATGGAACAGCAGACAAATGAGTGGTTGCTGCCAGCGAGCCTCAAGCCCGGCCTGGTGGTGTGTGATAACGGGCGAAATCTCATAGCAGCTCTGGGCCTAGCCGGTTTGACGCACATCCCTTGCCTGGCGCATGTGCTGAATTTGGTGGTGCAGAGGTTCCTTAAAAACTACCCCGATATGTCAGAGCTGCTGCAGAAAGTGCGGGCCGTTTGTGCGCACTTTCGGCGTTCTCACCCTGCTGCTGCTCGCCTGGCAGCGCTGCAGCGTAACTTCGGCCTTCCCGCTCACCGCCTCATATGTGACGTGCCCACAAGGTGGAACTCCACCTTGCACATGCTGGAAAGACTGTGCGAGCAGCAGCAGGCCATAGTGGAGTTTCAGCTGCAGCACGCACGCGTGAGTCGCTCTGCGGAACAGCACCACTTCACCACCAATAACTGGGCCTCCATGCGAGACCTGTGTGCCTTGTTGCGCTGTTTTGAGTACTCCACCAACATGGCCAGTGGCAATGACGCCGTTCTCAGCTTAACTATCCCACTTCTATGCCTCCTTGAAAAAACAATTCGGGCGATGATGGAAGAGGATGTGGCACAGGATGAGGAGGAGGAGGAGGATGAAGAGGTAACATTTCCAAGGCTTTCAGGGCAGTCATTCGCAAGGGGCTCCGAGGGTGGGTTCCTGCACACGCAAACGCCAGGGACGCAATTGTCCAGCAGGGGCACAGTTCTGGAGGATGAGGAGGATGAGGAGGAGGAGGAGCTGGAGGAGGAGATGGAACCATGTTCACAGCAGGGTGGCACCCAGGCCAGCTCATGGCCATCACTGGTGCGTGGCTGGGGGGATACAGAGGACACGGACGATACACCTCCCACAGAGGACAGCCTTTCGTCGCCTCTGGGCAGCCTGGCACACATGAGCGATTACATGCTGCAGTGTCTCCACAACGACCGCCGAGTTGCCCACATTCTAACTTGTGCTGATTACTGGGTGGCCACGCTGCTGGATCCCCGTTACAAGGACAACGTACCGTCCTTAATTCACTCACTGGAGCGCGATCGCAAGATGCGCGAGTACAAGCGCACGCTGGTAGACGCCATGCTGCTGGCATTCCCATCTGACAGCGGGGCCACAGTGGAAGCACAAGGCAGAGGAGGAGGAGGAGGAGGTCGCCAACGCAACCAGGGCACCGCCAGCACCTCAGAAGGCAGGGTTAGCATGGCCGAAATGTGGAAAAGCTTTGTCAGCACGCCACAACAAACAGCAGCACCAGCAGCTCAGATGGAACGTCTTAGCAGGAGGCAGCATTTTACCAACATGGTGGAGCAGTATGTGTGCACACGCCTACATGTAGTGAATGACGGGTCTGCCCCCTTCAACTTCTGGGTCTCCAAATTGGGCACATGGCCTGAGCTTGCCCTTTACGCCTTGGAGGTGCTGGCGTGCCCTGCAGCCAGTGTATTATCTGAACGGGTATTTAGCACGGCTGGGGGCGTTATAACAGACAAGCGCAGCCGCCTGTCCAGAGACAATGTGGACAAGCTCACGTTCATTAAAATGAACCAGGCATGGATCCCACGGGACTTTTCCGTACCTTATGCAGAATAGCAATGGATACCGACCTTACCCACCCATTGTTCCATTTTTGCTCTTTCTCACTCTTTTGGGGTGTACCCTCATTTAAAATTTTTGAAAAGAAGCAGTGTTGGCTACCTCGTCCTCCTCCTCAGGGCCAGATTAATGTAGGGGCTATTGGAGCTGCAGCTCCAGGCCCCTACCTTTTATATAGGCCCCGGGTTGGCCATATTCACTGTTACCGCTCTTCTGTCACTTGTAAACACAGAAGTCTGGCTTCTATGCTCGCTTCCCCAGGCAGCACCCTCAGAACCTCCCCACACAGCGTGAAGGCCGGACAAGGAGGGACAGTTGGCGATGCATGGATGTGTTTATGGGCTTCAGAGACAGCATCCCATGTTGAATTAGGCATGCATGGCTGCACCCTTCCTCCTCTGGGTGCATGGCAAGGCACGGCCATTAAGGCCCTTCAAAATCCTCAGCACCAAGCCCATGATGCTGTTAATCCGGCCCTGGTCCTCCTCCACCGCCGCTTCCACCTACACCGCCCATAGGTGTGCGCAGCCTATTGCATTAAGGTGTGCACCCCAAAGTTGAAATACACATGCATGTGTTTGCCAGCAGGGAGAGTAATGTATCGGGGCCATGTACCTGTAGGCAAGGAGAAATAGAGCAGAGCAGGTCCCAGGGAGATCTTTCCCATCTCCTCACTGGCAATGCTATGTGCCCTAGGTGATTAGGGTGTGCCCAGGCACACCCAGCACACCCTGTGCGCACGCCTATGTCACCGCCACATCCACCACCACCTCAACCTCCCTCCTACTCCATATGGGCCTCGTCCTTCAGAGATGAAGAAGAACATTGTTTTATTTTTCTGTTTTTTTTTTGTTGTTTTAAGTTATTTCCCTATCCACATTTGTTTGCAGAGCACTTGCCATGCTCTTAATTACGTTTTGCTGCCATTTGCAGCACTCTAGCCCTTTCCTTTGGTGTTTTAGAGCCATTTTAGTGCCTTAAAGTTCGGGTCCCCATTGACTTCAATGGGGTTCGGTGTCCGGGAAAAGTTCGGTAAAAGTCCGGGACACGGACCCGGACTTTTTTTTAAAGTTCGGCCGAACCCGTCGAACACGGACATCTAGGTGTTCGCTCAACCCTACTAATAACCCAAACTAAACCTTTTAAACCTTTTAGCACTAATCCTTTTGTAGAACGTATAGACCCAGTCCAAGTACAAGGGGAGGTAGAAATAATTGTTGAGAAAATTAGTAATTCTCATCTGCATTATAGTAAGCTACTAATAAGATGGAACAGTTGCAGTCTAGAAGAGGATTCATGGGAACCAGAAGAAAATTAGCATTGCCATAATTTGATTATAAATTTCCATAAAAGATATCCTGACAAGCCAACCAGAAGTCAGAAGCTGAGTCTGTTGAGTCTTGAATAATTTGATTGATTAACCATAGATTAACAAGACTTTAATTATTAACAAAAACCATGTGATTAGCATAGCATGGTGATCACATTGCTTTGTTGATCATGAAGCCATTGATCATCAGTGATTTTGTTGATAAGTGATCCATGTGAAAACAATTGTAATCATGATGCTTTGGTGATAAACCACACCTTTTTTTAACACCTTACTTATTGATTTTATGCATTTTGACTGATAATAAAGTTTTTCAAAATGGTCCCAATTTTCCTGCAAAGCAAAAACTCACAATTTCCCTAACACCCTATTACAATTTACACAAACAATATAGTAATGATATAATTAACGTACGGGATATATGAAGACTTAAAGGTTTGTTCTGCACACCTGTGACCCATTTTCATCAGACAGCAGGCTGAAGCCCACTGTCGGCTGGCGTCACAGAGCCGGTCCAGACTGGGGAAAGATTGCGACAATATGGTCGGGATCTGCTCACAATTCTGGACTGGCACCTAGCTCAGCCTCTCAGCGAGCTGCTGAGAGGCTGAGAGGCTGAGCCAGCCACTCCCACCCCCTCCAGAGCCCAGCAATCCAGTGAGGGTGCTGGGTTTGGGGTGTGTGTGGGGGGGGGGGGCGAGCAGACAGCAGTGACAGAGAGTTACCAGCTCTCTGCTCACAGGGCTCTGAGACCCGAGCTATCAGCAGTGTTTGATCGCTTGGGTCTCAGTCTTAGAGCCAGCAGGGGACAGGTGCAGCATCTGACCAATGCTTCATCCACCTAGGTAAGCATGATTCTTAAAAAAATAAATAAAAAAAAAATCTTCTCTTTTAAAGCATTAATAAGAGAAGAAAAGAAAAAAAAAAAGCAAATTTCAGAGTTCCCTGGTTGTCATACATCCATATATCCCAGCCCTTATTTAATTTCTCTTGGTTTATAATATAGAGGTTAAATTTAGCTAATTTCTTTTTTTTTATTGTGTTACTTTGTGTTAGATCGCAGGAAAATGGTATGTTCAACAACAATGGCACTTTGTCACTTATCTGAGTTTGAAAACACATTTAAATGTTTTTTTCCAAACCAATCTATGAGCATCAACAGATTCTACAGTGGCTTACAGTCCAGAAAAAGCACAAAATGAATACGCATTCACTGAGACAACAGACACAAAAGTAGATGGGTTCTCTCCACAAGTACTAAAAAACTACAGGAAATGGGGAAGTGAGACATGAGAAATAAATGCCAATTACAATTACATATGGTTTCCAAGAATAGATGCGTTAGAACTCACCATATGCAGTAGCATAAAACTGCCTTAGATAGTCATTGAAAAGACTGAGGAAAGATATGAATCAAACATGGTTACAAAACGTAGGGCCTTTATGACTTATATGGTTTAGGACAGTATTGTAGCTAGTTACAGATAATAAAGTAAGGAATCCTGGAATGCACATTGCCTCTAATTTGAATTATTTTAGCTCAAGAAAAATATTATGTCAAATGCCTTAAAAAAATGTAAAGGGTTTCTACAGTATTGAACTATTTTTGGGTTTGTAGGGTTACTTTATTTTAAAAGTAGATATAACCCATAGCTGTAAAGCATTTAGTTTGCTAAAGCACTGTTTATCATAAACAATTTACCTTTTCATATAAAATACTATTTTTTAGCTTTTTTAAAGCATTTTGTGCATCTAATTGTTGCTTATCTTCTGAAGCCCCTCTCAGCCACTTTTAGTCTACATGCATGCACTCTAGTCATCTCTGCATGGTATTTCTTAGGGCAGGTTTTCTGCTGATAACAACAATGGACCATACCTGCATAACGTTTGTTGTAGCCTCTTAAAAACTCAAATTGAAACCTGCATAAGAGAGTGACAAGGGAGGAACAGAAATGAGAGAAAGTGAGAGTGCTGTCGCTCTAATTCAGGAAGTCTCAACACAGGGACTTTGCAAGATCGCTGGCTATTATCTGAATGAAATCTGCAGATTAAAAATATCATTGATTATAGATGTTAGAGTTTATTTAAGATTTTACTGATTGGGTTCCCCTCAACTCCGAGTCAGTTTGCCCACATAACAACCCTTTTCAAATATTTACATTTTGTTGTATTGTATGAGTTTTAAGCATATATTATAAAATAAAATTGTATTTTGCTTGAAGCAGTGTAGTAGCCCCATCAGGGAAGCCAGCAATAAATAGAAAATGAAACATCTATATATATTGGTATTATTCATATTATTATACAAGATTTATAAAGCGCCAACAGTTTGAGCAGCGCTTTACAACATGAGGGCAGACAGTACAGTATCAATATTATTATTATTATTATTATACAGGATTTATATAGCGCCAACAGTTTGCGCAGCGCTTAACAAAATGAAGGCAGACATTACAGTTACACTACAATTTGGAACAAGAGGAATCAGAGGGCCCTGCTCGTTAGAGCTTACAATCTAAAAATACAATTCGATACAAGAGGAATCATATTATATTAAAATATATTTTCTGCAGCTTCTAATCTACAGGATGAGTTTTAACAGAAGCATATACAGTATCTCACAAAAGTGAGTACACCCTTTCACATTTTTGTAAATATGTTATTATATCTTTTCATGTGACAAAACTGAAGAAATTACACTTTGCTACAATGTAAAGTAGTGAGTGTACATCTTGTACAACAGTGTAAATTTGCTGTCCCCTCAAAATAATGCAACACACAGCCATTATTGTCTAAACAACTGGCAACGAAAGTGAGTACACCCCTAAGTGGAAATGTCCAAACTGGACCCAAAGTGTCAATATGTTGTGTGGTCACCATTATTCTCCAGCACTGCCCTAACCCTCTTGGGCATGGAGTTCACCAGAGCTTCACAGTTTGCCACTGGAGTCCTTTTCCAATCCTCCATGACGACATCACAAAGCTGGTGGATGTTAGAGACCTTGCGTTCCTCCACATTCTGTTTGAGGATGCCCCACAGATTGCTCAATAGGGTTTAGGGCTGGAGACATGCTTGGCCAGTCCATCACCTTTACCCTCAGCTTCTTTAGTAAGGCAGTGGTCGTCTTGGAGGTGTGTTTGGGGCCATTATCATGTTGGAATACTGCCCTGCGGCACAGTCTCCAAAGAGAGGGGATCATGCTCTGCTTCAGTATGTCACAGTACATGTTGGCATTCATGGCTCCCTCAATGAACTGTAGCTCCCCAGTGCCAGCAGCACTTATGCAGCCCCATACCATGACACTCCCACCACCATGCTTGACTGTAGGTAAGGCACACTTGTCTTTGTACTCCTCACCTGGTTGTCGCCACACACGCTTGACACCATCTGAACCAAATAAGTTTATCTTGGTCTTTTTAGACCACAGGACATGGTTGCAGTAATCCATGTCCTTAGTCTGCTTGTCTTCAGCAAACTATTTGAAGGCTTTCTTCTGCATCATCTTAAGGAGAGGTTTCCTTCTGCCACGCAGACCAATTTGATGCAGTGTGCGGTGTATGGTCTGAGCACTGACAGACTGACCCCCCCACCCCTTCAACCTCTGCAGTATTGCTGGCACCACTCATAAGTCTATTTCCCAAAAGACAACCTCTGGATATGACGCTGAGTATGTGCACTCATCTTCCTTGGTGGACAATGGCGAGGCCTGTTCTGAGTGGAACCTGTCCTGTTAAACTGCAGTATGGTCTTGGCCACTGTGCTGCAGCTCAGTTTCAGGGTCTTGGCAATCTTCTTATAGCCTAGGCCATCTTTATGTTGAGCAACAATTTTTTTTGTCAGATCCTCAGAGAGTTCTTTGCCATGAGGTGCCATGTTGAACTTCCAGTGACCAGTATGAGAGAGTGAGAGCGATAATACCACATTTAACACACCTGCTCCCCATTCACACCTGAGACCTTGCAACACTAACGAGTCACATAAAATTGGGAAGGGAAAATGGCTAATTGGGCCCAATTTGGACATTTTCACTTAGGTGTGTACTCACTTTTGTTGCCAGCGGTTTAGACATTAATGGCTGTATGTTGAGTTATTTTGAGTGGACAGCAAATTTACACTGTTATACAAGTTGGACACTCACTACTTTACATTGTAGCAAAGTGTCATTTCTTCAGTGTTGTCACATGAAAAGATATAACAAAATGTGAGGGGTGTACTCACTTTTGTGAGATACTGTAGGTAGGTATGTCACTAATAGTGGTTTGTTTTTAAAATATAGATTTATTTTGATATGATTGAATCTCTCCACGTTGGAAGCACTTAAGTTCATATGGGATGACAACTGTAGTAATTATGTTGAGTACTCTATTCTATGGGGAGGATGAATGAGCATCTGGATGTTAATCTGGACCAACTCATTACATTAGTCTAGTCTGGTCACACAGTTGATAATTGGGTGAGGTCTTAGCTTATCTAGACTAGAGGACAGTCTTCAAATGACCTACCATCATAGTTACATAGTTACATAGTAGTTAATGTTGAATAAAGACAATAGTCTATCCAGTTCAACTTGCGTAGGTGTGTGTGGACGTATTCATTTCCCATACCCCTGAACATTCTGTTCTTTAAGATGTACGTCTAAGAGTCTTTTAAAAGTAGCCATACTCCCCGCAGTTACCACCATTTGTGGAAGAGAGTTCCACAATCTTATTGCCCTTACTGTAAAAAACACCCTTGCGCAGCCTGAAGTTAAATTGCTTCTCCTCTAATCGCATTGTATGGCCTTGTGTTCTCTTACATTTCTTGCAACAGAATCGTTTTTTTTTTCTATGCTGAGATCACCGTTGAGGTATTTGTAAATCGCTATCATGTCCCCTCTCAGGCGTCTCTTCTCCAGGGAAAATAAATCAAGTGTTTGTAAGCGCTCCTCATAATTAGGTCTTCCAATCCACTGATTAGTTTAGTTGCCCTTCTGTGGACTCTCTCCAGTTCCAACACATCCTTTCTGAGGATTGGCGACAAGAACTGGACAGAGTACTCCAGATGTGGTCTGACCATGGTTTTATAAAGTGGGAGGATTATAGTTTTATCTCTGGAATAAATCCCTTTCCTTATGCATGCTAATATTCTGCCGGCTTTGGCAGCTGCAGCTTGACATTGCATGCTATTGCTTAGTCTATCTTCTACTAAGACTCCCAGATCTTTCTCCATTCTTGATTCCACCAGAGGTCCCCCCCCCCTAAAGCATATTTTGCATTTATGTTTTTAGTCCCCAAGTGCAATACCTTACACTTCTCCACATTAAACCCCATTTGCCATGTAGTTGCCCACTCTGTTATTTTGTTCACGTCATTCTGTAAGATTTCTACATCATGATGTGAAGTTATTGCCCTGCTTATTTTTGTGTCGTCTGCAAAAACTGAGATTAAGCTAATAACCCTCAATGCTATTTATGAATAAATTTAACAAAATTGGTCCCAGGACTGAGCCTTGTGGGACCTTACTTACCACTCCAGACCAGTCTGAGTACGCATTATTAATTACCACCCTTTGGACACGCCCCTTTAACCAGTTTTCCATTCAAGAACAAACCTTGTGGTCTATGCCTGCAGACCTTAGTTTGTAAATTAAGCATTTGTGGGGAACTGTATTGAATGCCTTAGCAAAATCCAGATAAACCACATCCACAGGTCTCCCCCTATCTAACTCACAGCTCACCTCCTCGTAGAACGTTAACAGATTGGTTTGACAAGAACGTCCTTTTGTAAACCCGTGCTGATTACTGCCGATGAAACTATTGACTTTAGAAAATTATTGGATATAGTCCCTTATCATCCCTTCTAGTAATTTACATACTATTGACGTCAGCCTGACCGGCCTATAATTTCCCGGGATATGCCTCTGCCCTTTTTTGAATATTGGTATCACATTAGCTTTCCTCCAGTCACCTGGTACAGTTCCTGTCAAAATACTATCTGCAAATATCAGGAACAGTGGTCTAGATATAACCTTACTGAAGGAATCATTTAAAGGTACTACTTCTGGTATTGGTTGGATATTTAATCGTGGCTTGGGGGCATAAAGAATGTTAAACCACATCAAGTAAACTATATTGACCACTGGAGCTATCTAAACAGTTGCTTTGCCAGCACTGACAGAGACAATAGAGGTGGTACAATGACAACAAAGTGGGGAGAAAAAAAGAGCCCCATCTACAAAAGCAGGATCCAGAACCACCTGCTTGATGTAAGCTGCTGCAAGTTAGATGAAAAAATAACTGAAATAATCTTAGTTTTGTTTTCATCTTTACAAATATAATGTCCTATTTCTGTTTGTAACTGACTTTGTTGTAGTACTAGTTATTTTTCTATCTGGTGTACTAGTCTGCTTGTTTCTGGAATAAAGTAATAAAGTAACCTCCATGACATGCCATTCTATCTGAATCTGAGCCCATGCATGCCCTGTTATTTGCTTCCCAGTTGAATCCCTTGTTATCTACATCATCCAAATTTTCCCAATTGGCACATCTATACAAAAGAAGTCCAGGGAGCATTCCACATTACCAATGTTGTGAAGGTGTAGTGCTGGGACAACTTTATTAGAAATATAGTGGCAGCTTGGTGTCTTCCATGAGTGACAAGTACATTCCATACGTTTTTAAAAGGAGTTTGAATTGACTAACCGTAATGGTATTGATCAAACCACCAGCATATAGTATTTGTCAGGTGAGTGCTGGCTGGCCGACCAATGCCGGGCTGAGAATTTACTCTCTTCCTGTCCAAACACTTTATGATTAAAGTGAATATCAACTTTTTTTTTTAATAGCAAGCATGTCATACTTACCTGCTCTATGCAATAGTTTTGCACAGAGCAGCCCCAATCCTCTTTTTCGGGAGTCCCCTTCCAGTGCACCTAGATCCTCCTCCCCTATTGAGTACAGCCCATAGAAAGCCGTTTGCTATTGGGACACTTTTGCGGTCTCGATCCCAAGCGGTACTCTGTTATTCTATGACACATTGAGTATGGCTTAGGCCTACCCCTGCTCTCTGCTCACTGGCTGTGATTAACAGCAGAAGGAGCCATCCACTCCCATTGCTGCCTCTCTGTCCAGTGAAGAGAGCAGCTGATCTCAGGCACAGCGCTGGATCGAGATTGATCTCAGGTAAGTATTTAGGGTAATGGGGGGGGGGGGGGTGGTTCTGAAGGTTTTTACCTCAATGCGTTTGTTACCCCCAATATTTCATATTCCTGATATGTACCATGTTCTTGTATGAGAAAGTATCCTGTTCTCTATGTATTGCTTCCTATGTGTGAAATCCCTGGAGTTCCTGTCAGTCCCTCTTCTTTCCTAGTAAAAACTGACCACATTAAGCAGAAGATCACACTGTGCTCAGTTCTCTAGTTATACCAGGAACTCAGCCTTCCCTCCTCCAATGATCAGACTTGTCCTAATACTTCCCCCTGCACAGCCATTCGCTGGGAAGCTCAGTGTATTATTGCTTCTCCTCCCCCCAGCCGTTATGCAGCTTAGAACATATGAATAAATGTGATCATTTATAAAAAAGGGAAAATAGGTATTTATAATGTTTTTTTTTTTTTTATCTATACAAAAATGTTTTGCTTTTCATTTATACTTAAACTGAATGGGTGGTTTCACAAGGTGATTGTTTACAATCACCTTAATGCAGAAAATATGTTAAGGTAAAAAACCTTTTGCCTTCAGAACCACTTTAAGAGGAAAGAACACTATATACAGTGTACGCGCATAAAAAAAAAAAAAAAAAGAAAGAAAAAAATAAATAGAAAGAATGAAGAATGTGTTCCGAGGCAAGTTATTTATTTACTTCTTTGAACAATTCAGTTTTTGGTGCTGTGAAATTACATAGGGGAAAAGCAGGAAAAAGTCCTGAATATCCTTGATCTGTCTTGATACCTTTTCTCCCTAACTTTGACCCTCAGTCACTAACAGAACTTAAAACTTACACAACTGAATGCCTACATGTGTGAGCAGAACCTCGAAGTGGAAAAACTACTGAAATGTAGCAAATATACAATGACAGCAATGTGAGGTTATTGGTCAGTGAGAGAAAACATTAATTCAGGGTCACATCTTTTCATGTGGGGTGCTATGCATTTTTATATTTTTTTAATGTGCACTTTTGCATCTTTCTTTGTATATTTAACAGTGTGTTGTTATGTTCTATGGTACTTTGAGGGTTCTATCAGCCAGTGAAATAGAGACTACAACATGCACTAAAACTTTTTTATGCCAACACACATTGAGACAGTGCAGAAATGTAAACTAAAATTAATAAAAACAATGGCAAAGTTGATGATTGTTTTAACATATGTTGTTAATCACAAAAGGTGTGAAGGTGTCGGCCTTATTGCATACAGTGACTGGTGTCTGATGATAAAGGAATGATGGAAGGTTATGGAATCTATAACACTGGAGCCCACTGAATGCTGCCAGGAGTTAAAAACTGCATTACTCTAGTGAATTACAAGATTTGGCAATCCTGGTTCACATTTCCCATTATGGCAAACCTTAAAAAGCATGACATACTTTAAGTATACAATGAAAGTACACCAAAGTGTCCCTTTAAGCATATGGCTGTGTGAATCACTGGTAGAGCATACAGGGAAATTAAACTGACGCTAAATTTTGGTTTAAAAAGAATTAAAAAAAATCTATTAAAGTATGTATTCGTAACCACTTAAGCCCCGGAAGATTTTACCCCTTTCCTGACCAGGGCCTATTTTGCGATTCGGCACTGCGTGACTTTAACGGACAATTGCGCGGTCGTGCGATGCTGTACCTTGACGAATTTGACGTCCTTTTTTTCCCACAAACAGAGCTTTCTTTTGGTGGTATTTGATCACCTGTGCGATTTTTTGATCATGCGCTATAAACAAAAAAAGAGCGTCAATTTTGCAAAAATAACAATATTTTTAAAAAATTTTTATATGAAATTCCCCCCAAAAAATGTAAAAATAAAATTCTTTTAACATTTTAGGCCAATTTGTTTTATGCTACATATGTTTGGTAAAAAAACCGCAAAAAGTGTATTTTGATTGGTTTGCGCAAAAGTTATTGCGTTTACTAAGGGAAAGATTTTTGTCATTTTTGTTGGTTTTTTTTTTAACGAGTAATGGCGGCGATTTTTTTTGCGGGACTGCAACATTGCGGCGGACATATCAGACCCTTGACTGACATTTTTGACACTTTTGGGGTTACCAGTGACATTACTACAGTAATCAGTGCTATACCACTGGCAGGGAAGGGGTTAATTTTATTTGAGAGGGAGGGGTTAAGTGTGTCCCTAGGGACGTGCTTCTAACTGTGATTGGATGTGGCTTGAGGTGTAAGAACAAAGATCAACGGTCCTACATAGCAGAACCGTATGATCTCCATTCTTACACAGGGAAGAATGACAGGCGGCTTTGTTTACATTAGCCGCCTGCCTTTCTCCCGCTGTAACGGACAATCGCGAGTGCCCGGCGGACATCGGGTCCGCCGGGCACACGCGTGGGGGGGGTCCGTGAGCGAGCGGGAGTGTGCCTCCGGCGACGCGCGCTTGCTCCCTAGAGCCTCACAGGCTAGCGACATAGACCTACGTCGCTTTGCCTGTGAGGGGCTGACCGCCGCCGTAAATAGTCGTGCGGCGGTCGGCAAGTGGTTAACTTTGAAAAAGTACCTTCTCTCATCCTCTTCTAAGGCTGGCCATAAATGAAGCTAATTTATTTCTTGCAACCACGGGTTGCAGGAAAGAAATTTGCTCCATTCCCCCATCAACACAGACAGTGCTGACAGGGGAATCCCTCCTGCTGGGTCATTGTCTTCTCCTGGCGGGGAAATTCGTCCTGGCCAGGAGAAGACAGTGATTATTGCTAGTAGCCTCTAGCGATAATCGCAGGTAAAACCTGGCATGCTGGTTGTATCCAAGTTGACCGATCTATCAACTTGGTACATTTAGCCGGTCCATACACCATTTGAACTGTGTATGGCCTGCCTAAATCTCCAAATTCTTTTTTTTTTTGCTGCTGTAACTAACTTCTTATTATAGGGTTGAAGCTTTCATTCTCCATGGTCCCACTAAATCCAGCAACATAGCCACCCTTCCGCTCTTGTTTACTCCCAGAAGTGAGGCGGAAAAAGGAGAGATTCAGAAGCTCCTCATATGGAGGCAGAAAAACACAGTAAGAAACTATTTCATGAGAATAGGAATAAAGGGCCTTTAAGTAGTTGATGTGAATTGATAATTTTTGGAGAATAAACATTTCTTTTAGCATCACTTTTAGTATCACTTTAAGTCTGCATTCACACCTGCTAAACTTGCAACAAATCATACAGAAATGTAAGTTTTGCTATGTGTTTTGGAAACGCGTTACAATTGTGGGTCATGCTTGTGGTGCCATTTGTTTGTTCATGGCACCCCAAGCACGGGCAGCAGACGGGCATTTTGTCGCATGACAAAATGCGCTACAAAAACGTGCACTGAAAAAGTGCCTGACGCTCCATGACTCAACAGGTTCTGGAACTACTTTGGGGTGATTGTCTAGCATATGGCCTATTCAAGTGAACCGGCACAGACTGTAAACTTTCAGCCCAGTACAAACCAGAGGCCCAGGGTGCAGCAAATCGGCCCCACTCTCCCTCTTCCCGGCCTCCTTCTGACCCCCATTCCAGGCTTAAGCTCCGCTCCAGGTACTCTCTATCCACCGGTCAAATCCAGGTTCCCAACCTAGCCAGCAGGGGGCGGTTGGGGGGAGCTGGGACAGTTTAGTTGGGCTGGCCAGGGGAGAGTCTCCAGTGGGGCATTGAACCAGCTTCTGCTCAGACACAGTTTACACCATCCATGCGGGAGAAAGGGGGGGGGGGTTGCGCTCTGTTCTTGTCTTCATCCTGCACTCAGTAGGTCAACAGCAGGGACTTTTTACTTCTCTTCACTAAGGATCATTTAGGCATGTCTGAGGCAGAAGCAGTGCAGCCTTTTTACAGGGCATCAGAGCGACCCAGGGGACGATTGCTCCCCTGCCCCCTGGCCCAGTCCCCTGAACGGGCAGCCCTAAGCACGATACGCCTTAACGCATAAAAAATGTGCAAAAAAGCGTGCAGAAATGCACGTTCCTGCTACGGTGTGAATGGGGCTTTACTTTGTAAGATAAAAAAGTAAGAGGATGAATGGAGATTCTGAAATGTACTCTGAGGATGGCTCTAATCATATTTCACAAGATTATTGGGTGTGACTAATAGAAAAGTGCCCCAGGGATATAAAAAAGACAGACATGAGTAGTCTTTCCGTAAAGAATAATGCTGTAGAGGTATCCATAAAGCTGTAGGATTCTGTCTGTTTAGAGCAGATGGTCTGTGAGAACAAAAGAGAACAACTATGAGTTGTAAACTAATTGCTGTGATGCTCCTGGATAGAGAGGTTTTGTTTTGTAATCTGGGGACATGAACATTAATAGTATGATGATCTCATACCGTAGTGTCTGTGAATGACACCAAAGACTGTAAAAAATCACTACAGGCATGTCAGGATGTCTGAACATGTGGATTCTGTTTAGCCAAGAGAGGACAATGAAACTGTATATATTTTACTAAAGACTTTAGAGCGGAACTGAGATAAAACAGCATATGTACAAGAACACAAAGCAGGGTGCAACTCTATGGAATTCTAACAGCAATTTATAACAACTTACATAAAATATAACCTAAAAATGCCTGAAATTTAAAATCAATAAGCAAAAGCCGCAGGAAAAGGATGGAAGAAAACCTGCACCAAATTCAGGTTAAACAGGCAACAGGAATTCCTTTAAAACGTTATTGTAGGATTAGTAAAGTGGGCGACTGCCACATATACCTGGAATATATCTTCTGTGCAATTCTGTTAGTTTTAGGTCTTATTTACACTGACTTGCATTGTCGATGCATTTTTTTTAAGTGACCCTTCTTTTATAAGTGACCTGATGGTGACAAGATCACTTTAACCACTTAAGCCCTGGAGGATTTGGCTGCTCAAATACCAGGGCCTATTTTGCGATTCGGCACTGCGTGATTTTTAACGGACAATTGCGCGGTCGTGCGACGCTGTACCCAAATTAAATTGATGTCCTTTTTTTCCCACAAACAGAGCTTTCTTTTGGTGGTATTTGATCACCTGTGCAATTTTTACTTTTTGTGCTATAAACAAAAAATGAGCGACAATTTTGAAAAAATAACAATATTTTTCATATTTTTTTATATGAAATTCCCCCCAAAAAATGTAAAAATCTATTTTTTTTAAAATTTTAGGCCAATTTGTTTTCTGCTACATATTTTTGGTGAAAAAAATCGCAATAAGCGTATTTTGATTGGTTTGCGCAAAAGTTATTGTGTTTACTAACTAGGGGAAAGATTTATGTCATTTTTATTGTTTTTTTTTAACTAGTAATGGCGGCGATCTGCGATTTTTTATTGCGGGAGTGCGAATTTGCGGCAGACAGATCGGACCCTTGACTGACATTTTTGACACTTTTGGGGGTACCAGTGACATTACTACAGTAATCAGTGCTATACATATGCACTGTTACTGTAAAAATGACACTGGCAGGGAAGGGGTTAACTTTATTAGAGATCCAGGGGTTAAGTGTGTCCCTAGGGGCGTGCTTGTAACTGTCAAGGGGCGTGGCTTTTGATGTATCCACAGAGACATACGATCCTACATAGCAGGATCGTATGATCTCTGAAGTTACACCAGGGAGAATGACAGACGGCTTTGTTTACATTAGCCGCCTGCCTTTCTCCCTCTCCAGTGGGAGATCGCGAGTGACCGGAGGACATCGGAGCCACCGGTCACTCGCGCAGGGATGGCAGTAAACGAGCGGGGGTGGGAGCGCGCCTCCGGCGGCGCGCGCTTGCCGCCTATTGGCTCGCGGGCGAGTGATGTACCGATAAGTCACTTTGGCCAGGGGGGGCTGACCTCCGCAGTATATGTACTTGCGGTGGTCGGCAAGTGGTTAAAAACTCCTTCTGAGTTGTGCTGAATAGAAAACTGTAGGTCACCACATCATTAAAAACAATTGGGTTCATTTACTGAAACTGGAGAGTGCAAAATCGGGTGCAGCTGTGCATGGTAGCCAATCAGTTTTTAAAGCCTGGTACACACTAAAGGTCTTTTCACGCATGCTTTCCACCCGGCGGACTCCGTTTTGCTTAGCGGGGGATCGATTCGCCGATTCCCGCTGAGCAGGCGGATGACAGGTCCATCTCCGCTCTCTGTGCTGAGACAGACCTGTCAGATCCCCGCTCTCCTCTATGGGAGAAACACTTGTCCGTTTTCATCCAATCCGATCCGATCCTCATTTCATGGACAGGATCGGATGGCAGTGGGTGTCAGCGGACATGTCACCGCTGACATCCTCTTCTCCATAGAGGTGCATTGAGTGTCCGATCACGTCGGCCTGAAAAACTGACAGGCGGACCTGATCGGAAAGCCTGTGTGAAAGGGACCTTATCGTTTTTCTTTTTTTCGTTCAACCCAGTGGGTTGAACAATAAAAATGGCAGCTCCAATCGTAGCCGCTGTACTAACGATTCAACATTAGTACAGCTATCTCCCCCCGCCGAGCTGTTGTGTTCTGACTGGGGGATAGCCTGTGCCACCAGAACACTTTGATCAGTGCTCTCAGCCATTGGCTTACAGCGCTGATTGGGACTCTAGCCAAAACTAAAATGAAAAATTTTGGCTATATGTACAGTGGAATAACTTCTTTACAAGATGTCTCCAACTTACAAGCTGACCTCAATGCACTGTTTCATACTAGGCGGTGTAGAACTGGGGAAATCCATAACAAAGAAGGATCTGGGTGTTCTGGTAGATCATAAGCTTAATAATAGCATGCAATGCAAAGCTCCGGTTTCCAAAGCAAGCAAAGTCCTTTCTTGTATTGACAGAGGCATGGACTCCAGAGAGAGAAATATCATTTTGCCCCTGTACAAATCATTAGTAATACCTCATCTGTAATATGCAGTTCAGTATTGGGCACCAGTTCTTAAAAAGGATATCAGGGAACTGGAGACAGTGCAGAGAAGGGCAACCAAACTGATAAGAGGCATGGAGGAGCTCAGCTATGAGAAAAGATTAGAGGAACTGAATTTATTCTCTCTTGAGAAGAGGAGATTAAGGGGGGATATGATCAACATGTATAAATACCTAAGGGGTCCATATAGTGAACTTGGTGTTGAATTATTCACTTTAAGGTCAACACAGAGGACAAGGGACACTCTTTACGTCTAGAGGAAAACAGATTTAGTCTCCAAATACGGAAAGGTTTCTTCACCGTAAGAGCTGTGAAAATGTGGAATAGACTCCATCCAGAGGTGGTTTTGGCTAACTCACTAGATTTCTTTAAAAAAGGCCTGGATTCTTTCCTGGGTGTTCTTTTTTCAACCTGACTAACTATGTAACTATGTACACTTAAATAATAAAAAAGTTGCAAGTTAGAGAATGCTGGCAAAATTAACCCTAAGGCAAGATTAGGTGCAGCTATATGATATAGGAAAAGAAGAAGTCCCTGCCATTTTGATCTTGCAATCTAGTGAGAAAGGAAAATAGTAGGTGCAATAGGTAGAGAAGATGACAATGGCTGAAAGGGATTGGACTTAGTTACATGGTGATAAATCATAGTATTATTAGATTTAGTTCTTCTAGACTAAAGTGACGGTTTACTGTATACAATTAAATACACCCTGTTAGATCTTTAAAGAATTGAAAATGGCAAAAATGCAAGAGAAGAGACAGTATACTGTTCTTTTTGGCCGCCCATGCGTCCCACCTTCCCTCTGTTCCAGTGCTGCTGCCTCCCTTCTACATTCCACAGTTTGGTCAGTGTTGGAAGCCTGTGTCACCTGTGGCATGCCATGGTTCCTTCCTCTGAATGGTATGTCATTGCTGAGTCTTGTAGTGATGTAGGGGTCATAGGAAGGAACCATTGTGCATGGGGGGTATAGGCATCCAACCTTCACAGAAGTGCCAGATGTTAAAGACTGGTAGGAGGCTAAGGTTGCCAGAGAAAGGAGAGTACAGCCTCTTCGCTTGCTGAGAGGTATCTATAATATTTGCTAATCATGAAAAAAAAAAATATGGCTACAGTGTTAGGGTTAATACCTCTGCCTCTTTTCACTATGTTATTTAGCCCCACTAAATCACAGGTACTTAATCATGACACTTTAATATGGTTATTAGACAAACCAGTCAGATTTGAGAATGTGTTCCATTGTTACTAGCCAGTTTTAATAAATGAATATGATAGTGATATTTCATTGGCTTCCTTTCTATGGTATTCCCCCTGGACAAATAAATCAGCATATTATGCACACAGATGTCAGCATACTGTACAATGTTCTGAATTTGCAGCCGGACAGATGCACTGAAAGCATTACCAAAATGTTTCTGCAATAAACTCAGAATTGCTTAATTTACAAGGATTGCCTTTACTAACCCCTGAAGGTCCAGGAAATAAACCCCTTAAGTTCCTGAGACAATAATAAATTGATAAACAAGGATAAAGATAATTGTTTTTGTAATTATCTTTACAATTAATTATGTTATTTGTAATGGGCTCTTTTAAGTCAATGAGCTCCATTCACAAAGCGGTATCTTACAATATCCGAGTATGCGGTAAGATACCGCACATCGTTTTTCAAAATGTTTTTTGCCATTTACTAAAAAACGCTATTAAAATAGAGAGTTATGTTATAAAGTCTTGCAGTATTTTAATAGTGAAAGCCTGGGGTAATTTACAGCCAGCAGCAGCCAGTGTCCTTAACACACACTGTAAATAGCTGGTTGTTAAGGAGCAGGCGGCTACCAGCGTCCTTGACAACCAGTAACTGTCATGATTGTTAAGGAGCAGGCTATGAGACATCAGCTGTCAGCAGGAATCCCCGCTGACAGCTTAATTTAAAAAATAAATAAAAATGCAGGCAATAAAAAATTTGGAAAACAAAGTGGTGTGGGGTCCCCCTTAATCCATATCAGGCCCTTCAGGTCTGGTATGGTTTTGAGAGGAATCCCCATGCCAAACATTTTTAAAAAATTGTGTGGTTTCCCCCCCTCAAAATCCTTACCAGACTCTTATCCAAACATGCAGCCTGGCAGCTCAGGAATTGGAGGGGGTGGGTGTGAGCGTGCGCCCCCCTCCTGAACCATACAAGGCCACATGCACTCAACATGGGAGAATGCTTTGGGACAGGGGGCCCTACCCCCCAAAGCACCTTACCACTGTGTTGTTAGGGAAAAAGGCTTCTTCCCCACAACCCTGCCCATTGGCTGGGGGGGCCTGCGGAAGGGGGCTTTAGCAAGGGGGTCCCCAGATCCCACCCATCCCATGTGAATGAGTATGGGGTACATAGTACCCCTACTCACTCACCAAAAGAAAAAAAAGTGTAGTATAAAAAAAGGCAGTAAGCAGTTTTTGACAAGTTCTTTATTAAAAAAAAAAAAAAAAAAAGACTGGTTCTACCTGATAGGGTAAAGATCTTTACAATTCTAAAAAAAGGTAAACTTGCTGCTGCAGAAAAGAAAAAAAAAAATCACTTACTATTAGTAACATTTTGAAAAATACGTGCATACAGTATTTTGGCAGAAATTATTTAAACAATCTCGGCCCAGCTTTTTAGTTAAAGCAATATTAAATCAAAAACAACATTTATTGCAGTTTACCAATCCATAAATATGATAGCTACATTTGTTTTCTTTTCTAAGGCAAATTTTTCTTAATTTTCACCTAGTGATCTGGCCAGTAGCAAATGTCTTATTGTGTCTCTTCTCTGGATGAAGGAGCAAAGTCACCATTGGACAGCAGAATTGTTGATCTGAAGAGAGGGTACTTGTGTCGGATGAGCGGCTTGACTTGACTAATAAATTGAAGCTAAACTCCAGCAAACACTTTTTGAGCAGTCAAAGAAACAGGTATCTATAACTGCTGCTTTTTGGGGACAGCTTGGTGTCTGTTTGTTAAAGGAAACTGAAAAAATAACAGATTTAATGGCCAGATCTACAGGTAAAAATACATTTTAAAAAAAAAAAAATCTACAGGTAAAAATACATTTTAAAAAAACCTTAATAAAAAAAGATCTACAGGTAAGAATACATTTTAAAAAACCTTAAAAAAAAAACGTAAAAAAAAAAACCTTAAAAAAAACCTTAAAAAAAAAAAACAAGCACAGCAATTATGTTCAAAAATGGTAAGCTGTAAAGCAATATTTTTTTTCTTTTTTTAGTTCGGTCAGGCAATATTTTAGCCATATGTCCGTCTCTTCCTAGGATGCCTATGCCAGGATCGATAAATATTATTTATATATGATGTTCCAACTGTGATAGTGGGCTTGAAGGCCCATACACACGTGCAGATTGTCGGCCGAAAAGATTCGGCCGACGACAGATCGGCCGATTTTCCGCTTGTTAGTATGATGCTTCCGACAGCCGACAGCGCACTTTCGGCCGAACAGAATCTGTCGTGCAAGCATTAAAATTTTTGTATGCCGACACCAGAACGGCCAATTGTTCGCCAGTCAGTACAGATTTCGCCGACAGACAGCAGATTTGCAAGACTGAGCATGCTCAGAAAAGAAAAAAGACAAGGAAAGTTAACCATCACATGACATCACTTCTGCAGTCGGCTGTTGTTGGCCGACAAAATTAGTGTGCAGTCTTTTGCACTTTTCAACAGACAAGACAGCCCGCGGACAAAAGACGGCCGAACGATCGGTACGTGTGTACGGGGCTTTACTCTTATAGGACAGTACAAAGCAGGTAACGTGGATATCTGGTGGACTCGGCGGCTAAATCTAAATTTAGCTTCTTTACTTGGTGGACTGGTACATGCTGGAGTGCGAGGGAGGAGTGATGATAGTCGCCCCTTATACACATATACAACAACATGTAGGTGACTGCCTTGTTTAGGTTTACCCCGGTTGCCATTTTAGTTTTTTCCTTTGGACCAAAGTGCCTGTTACATGTAAGGCATCACCACCTAGCAAATCAGTCACTCATAGGAAACAATTTAAATAAATGCTGAAGTACTCTGTGGATTTCAATGGATACATACATGAAACTACAACCTTCTGGAATTTTGTAGAAATCCGCAACCTACGAACTTATTGCCACTTTGTGTTTTTTTTCAATTACCTTTACAAAATAAGTCTGAATGGACTTGCAGTATTATTACAACATAGATTTGATTATTATTTATCACTGTCAGGGAATCCCTGTGAGACGTCTGGTGTATAGATATGCGCATGGTAATTCCTGAAGAACAGCTAACAGGCGCGCACATGCACGCGGAATTAGTGATCACGAACCACACGCGCACAGGCACAATCCCTGTTGGTGCCAGACAGGCTATTTAAAGGGAACTCATTCCCATATCCTTTGCTGACTGATCGTCAGCTGTGCCCTGTGTCCTGATTGATCCTGCATGTTCTCCCTGTTACTGACCTGACGTGTTCTTTACCTGATCCTGGATTCTGCTTCTGTCTTGTGGTTTACCCTTGACCTAACTCTGTTCCTGACTTTGGCTCTGCTCATGAATTGGTACCTCGCTGCCCACCTGTTGACAACCCCGACTATTCCTGAGACCCTGCTTCTGCTTCTGATCCTGGCTCCTGGTACTACTCGAGTGTTTGCCTGGCCATCTGCTGCACCAGCTCTGTACACCGCTGTATGTTCCAGCTTCCAGATTCCTAAAAGCTACCTATCCAGAACCATCAGCGTAAGCGGAGTGCCCCGTTAGTCTGCACCAGTCCTCCAAACACGGATTCTGTTCCTGCTCCTCTGGTTCTACAGTCTCCTTGTAGTCACATTCCTTGCTTCAGGTTCTGCAATCAACACCCACAGGCACTCGTGTCCCACCTGTCCCTTGGCACCCTCTGTCTCATACTCAGTGGGGCCAGGGTGAGAGATATAAGAGAGGCCAACCTCACCAATTCAGTCTCCTATAAGGTACATAACAGTATGAGTCAGCCAAGGTTATGGGAATGAGGGATCGTGATTGTGCGCGTGCATGTGCACGATCGTGAATTCCCACGCAAATGCGTGCGCCTGTTAGCCGTTCTTTGTAAAATACCATGCGGATGCACATATCTATGCACCAAACATCTGAAAGGGATTATATATATATTATATACATATATATGTGTATACAAATACATATATATATATATACAGTGGGTACGGAAAGTATTCAGACCCCCTTAAATTTTTCACTCTTTGTTATATTGCAGCCATTTGCTAAAATCATTTAAGTTCATTCTTCTTCCTCATGAATGTACACATAGCACCCCATACTGACAGAAAAACACAGAATTGTTGACATTGTTGAAGATTTATTAAAAAAGAAAAACTGAAATATCACATAGGGCCTAAGTATTCAGACCCTTTGCTGTGACACTCATATATTTAACTCAGGTGCTTTCCATTTCTTCTGATCATCCTTGAGATGGTTCTACACCTTCATTTGAGTCCAGCTGTGTTTGATTATACTGATTGGACTTGATTAGGAAAGCCACACACCTGTCTATATAAGACCTTCCAGATCACAATGCATGTCAGAGCAAATGAGAATCATGAGGTCAAAGGAACTGCCTGAAGAGCTCAGAGACAGAATTGTGGCAAGGCACAGATCTGGCCAAGGTTACAAAAAGATTTCTGCTGCACTTAAGGTTCCTAAGAGCACAGTGGCCTCCATAATCCTCAAATGGAAGACGTTTGGGATGACCAGAACCCTCCCTAGAGCTGGCCGTCCGGCCAAACTGAGCTATCGGGGGAGAAGAGCCTTGGTGAGAGAGGTAAAGAAGAACCCAAAGATCACTGTGGCTGAGCTCCAGAGATGCAGTCAGGAGATGGGAGAAAGTTGTAGAAAGTCAACCATCACTGCAGCCCTCCACCAGTCGGGGCTTTATGGCAGAGTGGCCCGACGGAAGCCTCTCCTCAGTGTAAGACACATGAAAGCCCGCATGGAGTTTGCTAAAAAACACCTGAAGGACTCCAAGATGGTGAGAAATAAGATTCTCTGGTCTGATGAGACCAAAATAGAACTTTTTGGCCTTAATTCTAAGCGGTATGTGTGGAGAAAACCAGGCACTGCTCATCACCTGTCCAATACAGTCCCAACAGTGAAGCATGGTGGTGGCAGCATCATGCTGTGGGGGTGTTTTCCAGCTGCAGGGACAGGACGACTGGTTGCAATTGAGGGAAAGATGAATGTGGCCAAGTATAGGGATATTCTGGACAAAAACCTTCTCCAGAGTGCTCTGGACCTCAGACTGGGCCGAAGGTTTACCTTCCAACAAGACAATGACCCTAAGCACACAGCTAAAATAACGAAGGAGTGGCTTCACAACAACTCCGTGACTGTTCTTGAATGGCCCAGCCAGAGCCCTGACTTAAACCCAATTGAGCATCTCTGGAGAGACCTAAAAATGGCTGTCCACCAACGTTTACCATCCAACCTGAGAGAGCTGGAGAGGATCTGCAAGGAGGAATGGCAGAGGATCCCCAAATCCAGGTGTGAAAGACTTGTTGCATCTTTCCCAAAAAGACTCCTGGCTGTATTAGATCAAAAGGGGGCTTCTACTAAATACTGAGCAAAGGGTCTGAATACTTAGGACCATGTGATATTTCAGTTTTTCTTTTTTAATAAATCTGCAACAATGTCAACAATTCTGTGTTTTTCTGTCAGTATGGGGTGCTATGTGTACGTTCATGAGGAAGAAGAATGAACTTAAATGATTTTAGCAAATGGCTGCAATATAACAAAGAGTGAAAAATTTAAGGGGGTCTGAATACTTTCCGTACCCACTGTATATATATATATATATATATATATATATATATATATATATATATATTTATTTATTTATTCTTTTTTTCCATGCAGCTTTAATCTCTAGTGCAATTTCAGACACTTTTTTGATTTTAGATAGAGAGTTCGACACACCCAATCTGAGCATCACATGAGAATAAGGGTAATACTGAGCTTGTGTGAAAATTGGAAGCACTCATATAATATGTAGAGATTCTCTAGTATAAAAAAAAAAAAATGTAATAGGTTGTTCACATTCTCTTTTGAAAAGGGAACAACCTTCCACCACACAAGCAGCTATGTAATGACAGTGGTTTATTCACAACAAATGCCATTGATTTCACACATGAACTAAATGCTTGGACATGAGAACATCCATTGTTCCATAGTCTGTTCACACTGATGTATTGTATTGTATTTAATAGAGAAAAATCCGGCATGCTGAGTTTTAGGTGCGTTGACCTTCAGTGTATCATTCAAGACAATTTAAATAAAGCCTTCCAAAAACAAAGCTTGTTCCTACACACATGCAATAATGCATTTTTCTGATGTGAACAAGCCTTGAATCTGGTTGAAATATTGTGCAAGAAAATTGTAAATGCATTGAACAACAAATGCTACATCTTGTCTATTAAGCCAGCCACAGTCAAAAGAGGGTGTTCAAACATGCAGGCAAAATCAGTTCTCAGACTTCTCTCCCAGCCAGTGCTTCTTTAAAAAAGAAGTGTGGGATTAAAAAAAAAAACATTTCTACTCACTATGCATCTGTTCCCTGCCACCTCTAAGACCGAGAACTGAGCGATCAGCAGTCTTCAGTGAGTAGAGAGCCAGTGACTGTAAAGCCCAGTGATAAACACTAATAATTTCAAAATAATTGAACCTAATGAGTTCTTAGGAACTCTGAGCTGTAGACGGGGCAAGAGTGGCTGGTTTAGGCTCTCAGAAGCACGCTGAGAAGATGAGCCAACTGCCGCAAAGGCATCTGGGTGGATCCTGACATTAAAGTCGTGGTCCTCCAGAGTCTGGACCAGCTGAGTGACTTCATCGGAGAGTGGACTTTAGCCTGCTGTCAGCTGAATATGGGTCAGGAGTGCAGAACTAAATGCACTCCTGAGAACTACACAAGAAGTAGGGCCAATTAAGCCCTGGCTCTATTTCTCCTTTACACACAAATAATTACTTATCAAGATTTTCCTAATTGGTATTCCTCTCAATGACTCCACATGTTCCACAGACATCAGAACATTGGCCAATCTGAATGAAAAACAGCTGAATAAGGAGATCAAGGTCTAGGATCAACATCTAACTTCAGCTCGTTATATTAGGCTTTGACAATAAAACCTGGCAGCTGATTGGTTACCATGTAGAGCTGCACCAGATTCTGTGTTCACCACTTTTAGTAAATCTCCCCACTAATGTCTACGGATTCCGTTAATAAAATATCTGACAATCTATGGTCATCCTAAAGTTGCATAAAGCTAGCCATGCAATGATCTTTATAAAAAAAGATCTTTGTACAGATATTTTTGATATAAGAATTGAGGAAGGAGAGATGTGAGCGCTATCTCTCTCTGGGGAGGAAAAATAGGCATAGGCTGCAAAAATCCCTTGTGGCTGCTCAAATTTCCATGGGCCAGGGACTGTCGGCCAGGGATATAGAAGGGTCTACAAACATATAAATATTCTCCCATCTGAACATAAATGGCCAAATTGGAGAATGCTCTCTAGTGCCTATATGCAACTTAAAGTGAACTTGTGCTTTACACATGCAGGGAAAAGCAATAGGTTTGCTTAACTGCTACTCTCCCCGGAGACATATACTTACCTTTTCTTCACTCTACACAGCTATTCTTGGTTGTTGGGAGCACAGAGAAATACTTTTCACACCCAGTACTTCTTGGTATGGAAAACATACAACTTACAGTCTTTACTCTCACATGGCAGTGCTGGTGCTTGGGGATTGTCAGCATTCGCAACCTGTTAAATGCGAGTGACAAGAAAGTCCTCAGCTTTTCTGTAAGTTGTAATGTTGATCCTACACTGGGTATCCTCTCTTTGCTCCTAATGGCTAAATGGAATGCACCACTTTTGTTTTGCTAATTGCTTGATAAGGAGGGATTCATATAAACCCTGAGACATGTTGGCTCTGAGATGAGTTGGAGCTATGATATCTTCAAAATATGGAGACTGGCAGTGATCCTGCATTGCAAAGTTCAGATTTACTTTTAGGCCAGCCACAACCTACCTTTCAAAAGCACATAATCGGATGCATGACTCAAAATATAAAAGAAAAAATACAACCTTTATTAATTACATAATAAAATTAGGTAGAGAGTAGCCAAAAAAGACCACTCCTACATAGACAAAAAACTATACAGGACACCAAAAAGGAAAAAACACATTAAAAAAAAAAGCCAACAGCATATAGTAGTACGTTCAAGAATAATACGTCTCATAAATGATAAATCATTTCTACTTGACTGGTGCAAGGAGTGCTCGATTAACAGGTCTACTCGTTTCGCAATGTGCTTCCTCAGGACCTTTATTAATCAGAGCAATTCTTCTCTATAGTATGCGTAAAGCCTCCCAGGCGCACACAGGGGATCAATAGGGGGGAGGGAAGCTAGAGCCAGCATAAGAATTTAAATATATCCTGTTTTACAAGTATATTATACACATGTCTAGTGTGGCATCCTAAAGCATTAGAGTTGAACTTAGGCGTAGTGAATCCAATGACCAGCTGGTAGCTGGTAACAAGGAACTGGTTCAAATAAATATAATAATATGCCACTTCTAGATAGGTTCACAAAGGAGAGCTATGGGATCTCAAAAGGTATAGAGTAGCCAATACATGGTGGCGACTAGATATTGTTGGTCCTGTGTGGTCCAATAGGCAGTCCGCACAGATCCTGTGGTAACAGGATATTGTGTATACACATGAGTATACCTTATCACAGCTTGTAGCCAGAGAATCCCGGCGATATATAGGAGGCCGTGGCCCTCCCAGCCTAAGATGGTATGGATCCCCATTTGTGCCGCCACAAATCGGGATCCATACCATCTTAGGCTGGGAGGGCCACGGCCTCCTATATTTTGCCAGGACTCTCTGGCTACAAGCTGTGATAAGGTATACTCATGTGTATACACAATATCCTGTTACCACAGGATCTGTGCGGATTGCCTATTGGACCACACAGGACCAACAATACTAAGTTCAACTCTAATGCTTTAGGATGCCACACTAGACATGTGTATAATATACGTGTAAAACAGGATATATTTAAACTCTTACGCTGGCTCTTACTTCCCCTTCCTCGTATTGATCCCCTGTGTGTGCCTGGGAGGCTTTACTCGCCACGCATACTATAGAGAAGAATTGCTCTGATTAATAAAGGTCCTGAGGAAGAACATCGCGAAACGAGTAGACCTGTTAATCGAGCACTCCTTGTGCCAGTCAAGTAGAAATGATTTATCATTTATGAAACGTATTATTCTTGAACGTACTACTATATGCTGTTGGCTTTGTTTTTAAATGTGTTTTTTTCTTTTTTGGTGTCCTGTATAGTTTTTTGTCTATGTAGGAGTGGTCTTTTTTGGCTACTCTCTACCTAATTTTATTATGTAATTAATAAGGGTTGTATTTTTTCTTTTATATTTTGAGTCATGCATCTCATTATGTGCCTTTGAAAGTCCTTTCTCCCCTCCAGGGTATGTTGGGTTGTATTTCAACCTACATTTCCCCCTTTTTTTCTGAATTATCTGGATGACGGCACCTACTGGGCTGTTCACTTTCATCTTCATTAAATTAATTAATGTACACATCATTCGGTCATATATCCCCATCTAAAGAACAATTTAATTTATTAAGGTAAAGTGTGGAATGTTGGGTTACAGGCAGTGGAGCATCCGTGGATAATGTGTAAATCATACAAAACGTGAGTGCCAATACTTCTAAATTATTGCTGGCCTGTATGGAAAAAAAAAACCCCATCCACAAATGAAAGAATTACCCTCAACATGCTGGATCGGCAGGCCTGTGGGGAGTCGAGGGCAAACAAAAAAGGGGAGGGAGAAGATGCCAGTTAGTGGAGGGAGATCAATGACCACCAGGGTGCCCCTGACTTTTTTTTTCTTAGGCTGGGAGAGGATAAAGGAACATGTCCTGTCTGTCACAAACTCCCCTCCAGTGCTCAGCTCTGTATTTTTCTCCATGAGTCTGTTGAAGGGAGGTTTATTCCCTTCCTGCCAATCAGCTATCAGCTCTGTGCTCTAACTCTGCAGTGTGTATGATGGCAGATCCCTGCCCCCTGCTTTCAACTCCTGAGAGACGATGTGAAAAATGTGTGTTTTGGAAGGCTGTAGATAAGAGATGCCTCCAGATAAACAGATACAATTTATGTAGGAGAATATGTTTCATCTTTGTGAATCACCTGAGGTTAGTCACTTCTATATTAAAGAGTTTACAAGCACTTTAAAGTAAAACTGAAGGCAAACTTTTTTTATTTTGGCTAGAGTAAGGGAGGGTAATAACCCCTGTCAGTTTTTTTCCCCCATCTGTATTCCATTGGGGAGATTCCCATTCATTTCCTGGTCCATATCCAAAACATGAAGTGAGATAAAATCCCTCCAAAGCTGGGGACATTTCTGGTAGTCACCAGGGTCACCAAAACTGGTGTCCCCATTGGAAGATTCCCTCTCTCAAACATGGAATTTTATCAAACTTGTCTTTTTGATGATGACGGTAAACAGAACAAATAGAGAGGGTGAATCTCCCCAACGGGAACACAGGCAACAATAAATCTGAAAGTTATTTCTTTAAATTGTCATCTATGGTTGCGCTCTAGCATAGAGTATGCTCATGGACATGTTTTGGCACAAATAGCAAGGTTTGCTCACTCTGCAGGGTGGGTCTTGCAAGAGGGTTTAAAGGCATTTTAAAGAGAGTTTACGACAGACAGGACTTGTTCCTATTCCCTGTCCCAGCCCGGCGATATAAGGCAGCTCAAGCTGCTTATATTTTCCATCTGGTGAGCACTGCTTATGCAGTCCATTTATGCTAATCTCAGGATGTTGGAATTCAATGTGGTGGATGTATCAATGGACATTTTATTTCATCCTTTTTTATAATACTTTACCAGTTTACCAATTTGTTAAGCATAAGCATGTAGGCAGGTGCAGTCTACTTTCTCTGCAGGTGGCAAGAGGAAGTCAGGAGGAACACGGTTCCCCTATCTTTTCCTGGGTCACTGGGGAAGCATCCAATTGGATGCTGCCGCCCCATGCCATGCATCCATCTTTGGTCAGGCAGAGCCTATTTAAGGATATGGCTCCCAGGTTTAGCACTCATTTTCGTGTTGGTAGAGTAGGGACAGGTACCCTGCCATGTAGAGACGGTACTAGCGGCAGGGAAAGATTCCTGGCGAGTAGGGAAAGCTTAGGGCTCACAACTTCTCTGGACATCTGCCTCTTGGGCACAAGGCAGCCAGGTCTCATTCTTCCCCTCTCTACAGATGCTGGCGGTTCGTCTGCACTCTGCTCTCTACATGCTGTTGGAACTGTGAGTGTTCCCAGTTGTAATGCATTCCCACAGGGTTATTTGTGAACCGTTTCTGCATTATTTCAATACAAGTTATTTTATTGCACTGGGACTGAATGTGTTATTCTTCCACCCCATGCTCCCCCCCCCCCCCCACCTACAAGCACGCCATAATGCTTGAAATAGCATGTATCATATTAGATCTATGCAACTGATTTCCAAATTTTCTGTTGTGAAGCAAAATGGTGCACACTGGGTTGAGTTCAGGCCTGGACTGGGATAAAAAATGCATTGACTGGGCATTTGAGATTGAGCAACCCATGACATATTTACCAGCCCCTTCCCTGCTCTCAATTCTGACAGATCCCCCACCGCAGCCAGCGAGAGAGGGGAGGAGAGAAACTGGCAGAGCTGTGGGAGGCAAGGGGAGGTCAGAGATCACGGGGGGGGGGGGGGGGGGTGAAGAGCACTGGGGACAATGACTGGAGAGCACTAGGGGTGGGGAAAGAGCACAGGGGGGCCAGAGAACAATATTGTCATGTTTTCCTGTGTCCCTTGGTTGACTTGAGAGCTAGAGGTAACCAGGCTGTAGGGTTAACATTTTCCCCACCATTTTCAGCCAAGTTACTTCCCCCTACAGGTCAACAAACATAAAAGGGGCTGCTCCCAAGCCCCTAGGGTAGATCCCTGGGGAAATACTGCTAAAATGTAGCTTGTTACCCTGCTAGAGGGATCAACCCCCTAATGGGGGTGATAGGATGATAGGAGCCAAACCGGGGGGTTCCTAGAGGGAGTCTCAAGCCTGGTTACCATATGGACTTGTCGTTGCTTGACAAGGTCTTCTGCCATTATACATTACTGCCATTCATTAACTCTAAGGGACATGTACTACCTCCTATGGATTTATTGCCTAAATGGACCTTACCTTAAAAGCAGCTGCCTTATGGAATTGCGTTCTACATGAGGTATGCACACTTTATGGGTTTTTAGAAGAGCTCTGCAAAGGAACTGTGTTGAAGATGTCTTTTTAAGAACTGTACTGTCATCAGCAACTACCTTAGTAAAGGATATCATTTGTTTACTTGCAACGCAACAAGGGGGCTGAGTTAGAAGAAGATGCAGGACATGGCTCTAACCCACAGAGTGTTCTCCAGAGGAAGTTAATGTGTTCTTGCTAAGGACTACAATATCTGTGTCACATGCAAGGTAGTCAATCAGCCAGGGGATAGGTGACATGGCAGAGGTGACAGTCACTCTGGTAGTGGTGAGGATTTAATGCTTGGCACCTCCACTAATGACCAGTTTCCCATTCTCAGGGACCTAACCCACATCACAGTGTGCCTAGGGACCAAGCCTGGAGGCACAGAGAAGAGGGGTCCCGGGACAGAGAGCAAGGGAGGAGGTTGAAGAGAGAGAGCCTTTCCTGTATCCATAGCAACCATGGAACTAGTCACTGGGAGAGGTGACATGAACTGCTGGATTGGTGAGGTCTGGTACAGGCTCAGTGGTACTGGTCCCTAAATGCTCCACACGTGGGAGTGGTGTTCTCTAAGGAAGAGAAGTGTCAAGTGTAATATTCACGGAACAAGAGAATGCTAACTGTGTAAATGCCTCCCGCTTTAAAGCTGGAGTTTCGCATTAAAGTGGTTGTAAACCCACTTTAAAGTCTTTTGCCTATAGGTAAGCCTAGATTAAGGCTTACCTATAGGTGCTATACATATCTCCTAAACATGCACAGTTTAGGAGATATTTACAGTGCATACTGCCGATGACGTCATCGGCGCATGCGCTCTGAAGGAACGACCACCCTATGCCGTGAACGGGAGTGATCTAATCGCGCCTCCGGCCAATCAGATGGTTGGAGGACGCGAACAAGGAAGCAGGATGGCCGGACATGTCGGCCGCCCTGTCGCTGAGTGGGCGGCACAGTGAGGGCTTCGTTTTAAGGTAAGTATTTCATAATGAGCTATTATGCGATGCATACTAGCTCATTATGCCTTTGTCTTCACAGGTTTTTGTTTTTTCCTCATTTTTTTTTTAGGGTTTACTTCCTTTTTAATGGTGATTTCACATAAAAGCATCTCCAGGCCTGTGATTCAGGCATTAATGGGTGCAGTTCTACTTGGTCCCCACTAAGGCACCATAGCCCCTCTGAAATGCAATCAGCAGATCATGGGTACAATCTCATTACGGCTGTCTGCCCGTACCTCCAATATGGGCCGGCAGATACTGAATTGCAGGAAGAATCAATGAACTTTGAGGATTCTCACCAGTGCCCTCACAGTTCATTGAACTACAAGCCCTCAGCCACGATGGTGTATGGTACTTGTAGTTCATTCATTTACAGAACTCTGTGAATGAATGAATGAATGAATGAATGATGTGGCTGTGTAGGTGGAGCCCCACATGGCCGCACTGTTTTAAATTGTTACAGCGGGTGCGGTGTGAAGATCCACTGTCCGCTGTCACAGGGAGAGAGGAGCCAGAGGAGAGGAAGCAGTAGCTAGAACATGTTACATGTTCCACCCTAAATATGGGCAGAACATGTAACATGTTCTAAATGTGAATTTATCCTTTAAAGAGGTTGTAAACCCACTTTAAATGCTTTTGCCTATAGGTAAGCCTATATTAAGGCTTACCTATAGGTGCTATAAATATCTCCTAAACTTGCACAATTTAGGAGATATTTACAGTGCATGCAGCCGATGACGTCATCGGCGCATGCGCTCTGAAGGAACGGCCACACATGCTGATCCTTCAGAGCCCTATGCCGTGAAAGGCGGCTCCCGCGGGAGTGATGTAATCGTGCCCCTGGCCAATCAGATGGCCGGAGGACGCGAACAAGGAAGCAGGACGGCCTGACATGTCGGCCGCCCCGTCACTGAGTGGGCCACACTGCGAGGGCTTCGTTTTAAGGTAAGTGTTTCATAATGAGCTAGTATGCGATGCATACTAGCTCATTATGCCTTTGTCTTTACAGTTTTTTTTTTAGTATTTTTTTAATGTGGGTTTACTTCCTCTTTAAGTACGCCTGTGTGAACAAGGCCAAACAATGATATGCCTGCTCATTGTGGAACATTTGTGAGGGCAACATTTGTTCTATTTCTTCTCAATGTCATCACACTTAAAGTGGTTGTAAAGGCAGAAGGTTTTTTTTTTTTACCCTAAAGCGTCTGTTACACTTAAAAAAAAAAAAGGAGCCAGTTCCTTTAACTGCTTCCGGTCCGCGCTATAGCCTATATACGGCTGCAGCGCGGACTCGAATTTTCGGGAGGCCGTTTTTAAACAGCCTCCCAGAAGCAGTCTCCCCGCGTGCTCCCGAGAGCGCGCATCGGGGAAATTCTGTGTCGGCCGTGTCCCTTGGACACGGCCGATCACAGATCGTGGTGAATGGCCAATCACAGCGGCCATTCACCACGCGATCGGACCGTCCAATGAGAGATGATCTCATATGTAAACATATGAGATCATCTCTCATCGCCGGCGCTCCTTCCTCACACGGAGCCTGCAGTGTGAGGAAGGAGGGGGAGCCTCACAGCGCCGGGGACACCGAAGAAATGTAATCAGGGCACCGATCACTAGTGCCCTGATTACAAGAGGTAAAACAAATGCACAAATTGCCCACAGTGCCCGCCTACAGTGCCCCCCCATCAGTGCCCACAATCAGTGCCCATAGTGCTGCCAGTCAGTGCCCATCAGTGCCTGCTCATCCAGGCACTGATGAGCACTGACTGGCAGCACTGTGGGCACTGATGGTGCTGCCCATCAGTGCTCATCAGTGCCACCCATCAGTGTCCATCAGTGCCATCCGCCAGTGCCCATCAGTGCCACCCGCCAGTGCCCATCAGTGCCACCCATCAGTGCCGCCCGTCAGTGCCGCCTCTCAGTGCCCAGCAGTGCCACCTCTCAGTGCCACCTCTCAGTGCCCAGCAGTGCCACCTCTCAGTGCCCAGCAGTGCCACCTCTCAGTGCCCAGCAGTGCCGCCTATCAGTGCTCATCAGTGCCGCCTATCAGTGCTCATCAGTGCCGCCTATCAGTGCTGCCTATCAGTGCTCATCAGTGCGGCATATTAGTACCTCCTCATCAGTGCCCATAAGTGCCACCTCATCAGTGCCCATAAGTGCCACCTCATCAGTGCCCATCAGTGCAGCCTATCAGTGCCCATCAGTGCCGCCTCATCAGCACACATCAGTGAAGGAGAAAAATTTATTTATTTTCGAAATTTACTCGCAGAAAATAAGAAAAACTTTTTTTTTTTCAAAATTTTCTGTCTTTTTTCTTTTTTTTTGTAAAAAATAAAAAACCCAGAGATGATTAAATACCACCAAAAGAAAGCTCTATTTGTGTGAAAAAAATGATACAAATTTCATATGGGTACAGTGTAGCATGACCGCGCAATTGTCAGTCAAAGTGTGAGAGCGCTGAAAGCTAAAAATTGGTCTGGATGGGAAGGGTGTTTAAGTGCACAGAAGGCAAGTGGTTAAAGCATGAATAACAACACAGAGCTTGTGCTGTGTAATTTGGCCCTTTATATCACCTGAAATACCTGGTTGATCCTTCCTGGTTCTGCCCCCCCCCCCCTGTAAACTGACCACGGTTTATCACGGCTGCTAAGCCCTGAGCCCTTACACTGTGGTCAGTTTATGTGGCTCCGTCATCCGCTTCCGCTCTCTCCTCTGTCCCCCCTGCCTGTCAGCTCTGTGTGTGAGCCGCCCCTCCCCTTGCCTTCTAGCACCGTTCTGAGCCGTGCGAAAATGACTGCTAACAATCACTGCCAGCTCCTCTGCTAGGATAACATGTAGTGTGTATAGTCCATACATCAGAGGAGAAGAGTGATGGGATGTCACGTGGACGCTGATCGGCGAGAAGAAATAAGGCATTTAGAAGATGAATTTTAAAAAATGACATAATCTATATACTGCATGTTATCCTAGCAGAGGGGCTGGCAGTGATAGTGAGCAACCTCTTTAATGCATTCTGTGCATTCGGATGAAAAACCTTCTGGGTGCAGCTCCCCCCCCCCCAGCCCCTTCTTATACTTACCTGAGCCACATATCGATCCAGTGATGTGCATGAGAGCATTGGCTCTCCCGGGTCTCTCTCTCCCCATTGGCTCACACAGCCGTGGGAGCCATTGGCTCGAGTGCCCCATAGGCATTTAGCAGCGGGGAGTAGCCAGGACCACCAGTGGGGGACCCAAAAAGAAGAGGATCGAAGATGCTCTGTGCAAAACCATTGCACAGAGCAAGTAAGTATAACATAATTGTTATTATAGAAAAAATAAAAACGGGCCTTTAATATTACTTTATTGCAACAGTGATGTGCACAACAAATGTCGTGCCTTTTTTTCTGATTTAAATATTGGATTTCTGTTAGGACAATTGGGTATTCAAAGTGAACACAGTTTTACCCTTTTCACTAACAAATTAGCTTTGCAAAGGGAACCTTTAGACTCCATGCACACGTTTTTTTTTAAGTTCATGTAAGCTGTTATTAGCATTTTCTTTCTGCTCCTAGAAGTTAAACAGTGTTATCCTATGGGTCCATGCACACTACTTTAGGCTATAAGCGTTTTTTGAACTTCAGCATCTAGGAGCAGAAAAATATTTGTTTTTCCAGCAGAAACGCTCCTGAACGCTACTAAGGCTGGCCATACACTATACAATTTTCTTATTCCATTTCCTTTAGATTTACCTTAAACTATGTAGTGCAAGGGCCTGCCTGACTGCATACAAATTGAAAGTGTTTAGGTTTGACCCTATATTACATGGTTTTGGTAAATCTAAAGGAAAGTTGAACAAGAAAATTGTATAGTGTATGGCCAGCCTTAGGCTGAATTCACACCTGAGCGTAGCATCATTTATGATCAATTTTGGTGCGTTTTTATGATCAACTTTGTCACATTTTTGAATGAGCATTTTATGCATTTTTTGCTCTTGGGCATTTTTTTATTAGCCAATAGATAAAAGATCATCTGTTTCCTCATTTGTTGCTATGTTATTCATTCACTGGATCAGAAAAACGCTCCAAGTCACGCCTCAAAATGCACAAAAGCACATACAAAAAGGGGAAATCACGCATTTCTATGTACTTCTATGGGAATAAAAATGCACCAAAAATGCCCAAATCTGCCCGATTCGAGCTACAAAAAAAAAGCTCCAGAACTTTTTAAGCATCAGGCGTTTGGCTTCAGGCGACTTGGAGTGGAGATGTGAACCATCTCCATAGAGAAGCATTGATTTTTTCTCCTCCAGCTTTTTGTAGCTCGGAGCACACTCAGGTGTGAATGGGGCCTAAACGCTCCTAAAAGCGTTTTTGAGCCTTTGTTTTCCTTTTACTGTAAAACGCTAAAAAAATGTCAATGCTCCTAAATGTTCTTAAACGCTCCTAAATGCTCCTAAAACGCTGCTAAAACGCTACTACAAAAAGCTATTACCAGCGGGTTTTTTTATCAAGTGTTTTTTTCCTGCTTTTTTTTTTAGCTTAAAAAAACTGCTAGTGTGCATGGAGCCTCAATGTGAACTGCCTCTTATAAGTTAAAAGAATTGTTTTGGTAAAATTGGATTTGGTAAAATTCTTGGGCATTGCTCAGGAACATATTCATGTGATTGTGGGCAGCAGTAGTAAAAAAAAAAAGAGGTTGTACTCACCAGCTCTGTGCAACAGAATGTTTTTTTCCCTCCTTTTGTGACATTGTGACTCTTCTGATCCCCCACTGGTGCTGTCAGCTCCTCCCTCCTCCACTGCCTCCTGCAGCAAGCTCCTGAGCCTGACTGCATGCATTCACAGACACACACAGCACCAGTAAGCCACGCCCCCTCCCTCCTCACAGGGGTTTGACTGACAGCAGGAGAAGCCTATGGCTCGGCTGCTCTCCTGTGAAAGCAGGAAGTGAGGGGAGCGGTGCTGGAGAAAACACCGGAGCTGAGGTGAGGGGAAGTGTTTGGGGATGGGGGCAAAGGGAAGGAAAGGCAATGAGGCATTTTGTTATCTCCATGCTGAGAATGCACTGAGGTAAAAAATACATTCAGACTATAGAACCACTTTCGGAAACTCACAACTCAACCTTTTTTCAAAGAAAGTTTAGGTTCCACACAAAACAGGTTACTCTCTCAGCAGTAGCGGCCTGGGCCGCTGTTAGAATTTGTGGGGCCCTGTACAGCCTACCTGATTGGGCCCCCTCTTTGTCCTGCCTCAAAACAAGAAGCATTGCTCGCCCAGTGGCCCATATGTGCGGCGTGTGGGCGTTAAAGATTTCTGGGGTGTAAAAGGGTTACACCCCCAAACACAAGTGTAAAGTAGCATCTCTATACAGTCTGTAACACACAGTAAAAACCATAAACGAATGAAGTCAGCATCCAACAGCCACGTGACAGAGCCATACGGCGCCTGCTGTGTGATTATTATAATTCTGATTTTTATAAGCAGAGTGAGGATTATGTGGACTCTAAACAGATATTAGTGCCACTCAAAGTGCAGCCACGCCACGCCACTCGCCGCCGCAAGGAATAGACTTGCTGCTCCCTGTCAGCCGCCTTGCATCAGTCCTGGCACCAGGAAAGGCAGTGGACAGCCTACAATTTAGCAGCTCAACTTGCAGCCCTGAATTGTGTACCTCCTGGTTCTCACTACCTGGGCCAATCTGTCGACCTAATGGAGCCCAGGAAAATGTAAATATACACCCCCCTAAGAAAGTAGGAAGGGGGTGAAGTTTAGTAAGAACTATTTTTTTAATTGGCAGAACTGAACTATAAATCTGCCCAAGCCCCCCTGTTGAGCTGATGGGGCCCAGCCCGGTACAATAGGACTGGTTGTACTGCCTTATCAGCGGCGCTGGTAGTAGCTGGTGCTCTATTAGTGTGAGAGGGGGTGTGGCAGACTGACCTTACTATGGACCACGGACCACCCCGTCGCTCCAGCACGCACCATACCCACATCCCCCCCCCCGGTAGCCGTCTCACTCACCCTGTGCTGCCCCCTCTCCTGACATCCCTCACTCTCCTCCGTGTCCCCCCTCCGTCAGTCGGGCTTCCCCTGCATCTCCTTGGCATCATGGTGGCCGTCTCCTCACTCCTCCTTCGCCAATAGGATGGCTTCTCCTTTCGGCCAATCAGGAAACGTGTCTCAGGACCCGCTTCCTTATTGGCTGGCAGGAGAATCTGTATGACAATAGTGAATATTCATTAACTATTGTCACACAACTGTATGGGCTTACTGCACCCCGAGCCCACTCTTCTTTGAAGCCTATTAGGGCCCCTGGCTCTAATAATGTGGTTAAAAAAAAACTCTCACTGGAATCCATGCGTCTGGCGGCCTGCATGTAGATTAGGGGGCTGGATGCATGAATAGGGGGGCAGCACCCATGCACCCTTAATGGATGGGCCGCCACTGTCTCTCAGGAAGGCTGTGAGAGGAAATTTTTCTAAGGCTGGGTTCACACTTAAATCATATATGGCTTACAGCAGGGGTCCAGGGCTTCCCTGTTCTCCATTTCAGGGATGAATCAGGCCTGAATTTTTGCCTGAATTTGGACCTGAAACTGAGCCAAGGAGGCACAGGACCCCTGAGTGATCCACTCTGCAGCCACCACAGTTTGCCTTTAGAATTTTAGGGCTCGTTCACACTATGTCCAGCCATCTGCATTTTATCTCATGGAAAAACACAGGTAGCTGCAATTCATTAACCACCTCAGCTCCAGAAGGTTTTACCCCCTTCATAACCAGGGCATTTTTTGCTATTTAGCAATGTGCTCTTTTAACTGGTAATTGTGCGGTCATGCAACAAAGTACCTAAGCAAGATTTATACCATTTGTTTTTTTCACACAAATAGAGCTCTCTTTTGGTGGTATTTGATCACCACTGGGTTTTTTATTTTTTTTATTATATAAATGAAAAAAGACTGAAAATTTTAAAAAACAACAATATTTTCTACTTTCTGTTATAAAACATATACAATAAAAAAAAATAAAATAAATCCAATTCCTTCATAAATTTCGGTCAAAATGTATTTTGCCTTATGTCTGGTAAAAAAATAAAAAATAAAAATCCCAATAAGTGTATATTAATTGGTTAGCATGAATTATCTTTCTTTTTGTTTTAACTACTAAGGGCCCTTTCACACTGAAGAGTTTTTCAAGCACTTTTGCTTAAAAAAAGCACCTGAAAAGCTCAAGAAAAATGATTCCCTTTAAAATCCATGAATGTGGACGATGCACTTCCAATGCGGGGAAAAAAATCATTGCAGCATCTTTGCAGCAGTACCAAAAATGTACCTTCCCATTGAAGGCAATGGAAAATGCAGGAAAACCGTGGCAAAAACGCGCCTGTGATGCGTTTTTGGTGCATTTTTTGAGTCACATGCTCTTTAAAAACTTTTTTTAAAGGTGATACTTACTCTGGAACACTGATATACAGGATGTGACATCTTCCCACTTACCAGACTCATCCTGTTAGACCCGCATGCAGTATTGCTAAGGGGTCCATACCATCTGGTAAGTTCAAACACAAAAGGGTGAAGAGCACAGATCACTGCATGATCATTTTGAAATGTTTTGGCACTCAAGCACTTTCTTGGAGCATTTTTGAAACATTAATGAACTTTCACTTGCTACTTGCTTGTTGCTTTTATGATAACTTCACTTTTATATGTGTTTATGTGATTGCACTCTATTTTTGCACTATTTTACGCTGTGGTTTAGTTTTTATTATTTAATGTACTGCAGCAACAGTAATATTGTATTGGCACAGATTTATTTAGCATGAGAATACATGTGAATTTGTATTCCCTGATAGACAGAGCTGTAAATGTGTCAAATATACCTTAAAGCAGAACTATACTCACTTTGAATCCAGCGATGTGCTGTCCCCGGAACTCCCCGCTGACATCTTCAGATGGGCGACTTCTGGTTCTCATTCGCCGGCCGCTGTCACTGGCCGGGCCGAGAGGACATCATTCCCACTCATGCACAGGAGCTCCATCAGCTTCAGCATTGCCAAATTTGTGTAGTGAGCTGCGCTTCCTCAGCATACTGTACAGGGGCAGACAGGCAGGTACATAACTTTAATGCAGAAGAAAAAAAGCCTGTCGGTAGGGGAGGGCTGGCAGCCTTAGGCCTGGGGGGCAAGCCCAGTCAAGTGGCCCATTGAACCATCAACTCACCATCCATGCCCATCTGGTTTCATAACAGATATTGATGTTATGAATCAAGACAAACATAATGCAATGTGGTAACATAATTTAACCACTTGCCGACCAGTCACATTGACTGTAATACGGCAAAGTGGCTCGTTCCGTCCAGCGACGTAGACCTACGTCGCTGGACTCCTCCTCTTGTGGGCGGAGCACACGCACCACCAGAGGCTCGCTCCCGCTGTATTCAGTTACAGCGGGAGTCGGGTCAGGGGAGGAGTGGCGGTGATCACAGCCGATCTTCTCCGATCGTCGGGGAATCGAGTCTGGAGATCCGCCCACTTGTGTAAACAAAGCGGGCAGATCTCCTAAGTGACAGACAGGGTCAGATTGCAGGGTTCAGCATAGCTGAACCTGCGATCTGTCCCTGTGTCACTCAATCACCTCCCCCCACACACACGTTAGTATGCATCAGGCATACATTATCCCCTTGATCACCAATAAAAATTAACCCCTTCCCTGCCAGTGTCATTTTTACAGTAACAGTGCATATGTATAGCACTGATTACTGTAGTAATGTCACTGGTACCCCCAAAAGTGTCAAAAATGTCAGTCAAGGGTCCGATCTGTCCACCGCAATGTCGGAGTCCCGCAAAAAAAAACATAGATCGCCGCCATTACTCGTTTAAAAAAAAAAAATACCAAAAATGACAGAAATCTTTCCCTTAGTTAGTAAACGCAATAACTTTTGCGCAAACCAATCAAAATACGCTTATTGCGATTTTTTTTACCAAAAATATGTGGCAGAAAACAAATTGGCCTAAAATGATAAAAAATTTTGATTTTTACATTTTTTTGGGGGGAATTTCAATAAAATGTGAAAAATATTGTTATTTTTTCTAAATTGTCGCTCTTTTTTTGTTTATAGTGCAGAAAGTAAAAATCGCACAGGTGATCAAATACCACCAAAAGAAAGCTCTATTTGTGGGACAAAAAAGGACGTAAATTTCGTTTGGGTTACGGCGTTGCATGACTGCATGGGTTACGGCGTTGCTGCAATTGTCAGGTAAAGTCGCACAGTGCCGAATCGCAAAAAGTGGCCCAGACGTAAGACAGCAAAATCCTCTGGTGGTAAAGTGGTTAATGTTAATAGCAAAAAAGGAGGTTTAACAAAAATACATGACATCACGCCAGGCGGGGCCTAGGAAGCTCCTGTCGGATGGAGATCACTCTGCCTGACAGTGAAGTGACCATGTTAGTATTGTGCCAGCCGGGTACAGGAGCGTACTTTACACACTCCGTGCCGCTGCAGCTCTGCAAATATTACATTGTGTAGCAGTGACCGGCAGCTGTATACAGTGTCTGGCCCCTACATTTGTCCAGCCCTGAGTGCGGCCTTTTTACCCAGCATCAGAGTGGCCCAGGGGGCAATTGCCACCCAGCCCCCCTTCCCAGTCCTCCCCTGCCTGTCGGTTCTGCATTCAAAATCCTACCTGTCTGCCCATTTTCCTTTTCTAGCCCTAAGTTCCACTTTAATATTCAAAATGCTTAGCATGCATTTATTATACAGCAAATATTTGCTGAAATGTCCAGGAAGCAATCCTCTTTGTTTTCCCAGCTTTTAATCCATTAAGTAAAAACCTTCAAGTCCTGTTTACACTGGTGTAGTGACAAGTTTGCTGCGAATTCTGTGAGGTTTCCACACTGCATCAAAATTGCACCCCGTTCATGTGAACCATTGCGGGTGTGTTTGTTAAGTTAACGACCCCCTGAAACTGGTTCATACCCATGTGATCGGTTTCTGGTGCGGCAAAAAAGGGTCCTGCATTTTGTGTGTGGATGTGGAGCAATTTGAGCCATACAGAATGAATCAAATCGCACTGCTGCAGAACCGCATGTGATTTGAACAGGAATGCGGTGTGAGTCCTTTCCAAATCGTATGCGGTTCCCACATGGCATCCAGTGAGATCTGGGCATCAATGCTCCAATCCACTGTGTAATTAAAGCTGAAGTTTAGGTATGGGCAGTTTATACATATTTTCATAGCTTGGACCAATGTAAGTATGTGTGCCATACCTGGGGGATCCTCATGGAAGTTGGAAATCACTGTAGGCACCACTACTACAATAATTGCCCCTAGCTTCCAGTTTCACATCAAGTGACTGCCCTGCTGCTGACTGAACAAAGGGGGTCACTCACTCATCACAGGCACCATTCAGAAAACACTTTGCATTTTCTCAATGAATGCAAAGTGTTTTCTGATTGCACAAGGTGGAGCTTGTGACGTCATCACCCCACCACTCCTCCTCGTCCAGTAAGGGAACATTTTGCATTCACTGAGAAGTGTTCCCTAAAAATGCCAAGTTACTGACCTCCTGTGTTCGCAAAGCAACAAGGGAGCTTCTTGGCATGGGACTCAGGAGCTTGTGCAGATCACTGTGGTAGCACTGACTACTATGGTGATTTCCAGCCTCCACAAGGATCCCACAGGTATGGCACACGCATACTTACATTGGTTCAAGCCAGACCAATGTAACTATGTAGAAATTGCTCATACCTAAAATTCAGTTTTAAGAAATAAACTGAACTCCAGAAAACCTGAAAATTCTGCCTTGCAGTGGTGCTCCGCTTTTAGTCTAGGCCTCTAGTGGATGATAAAAGCAATTTTACTTACTTGGTCCTCCAATCCCCTGGCAGACAATCCTCCCTTACACTCCAGCAGTGGACCATCTCTCAGTGTCCTCAGGCCCTGCATCATTCTTGGTGACAATGAGTCATTAGCCGCTGGAGCATGGAGTAGAAGAGGCTGCAGGGACCAGTCTAGCAGAGCAGAAGAGCCAGCAGGAGCAGAGAATGGGGTAAGTGAATTTTCTTTTCTATACCTCCAGACCTAAATGAGCAGCTAACCCTTGCAGTGCAGGCACAGCCCCACTGCGAGGGAGAATTTTCAAACTTCCTAGCGTTCAGCTTTTAGATTAAGGTATACTTGACTCATTTAGAGCTAATTCACTCTGTCAGCCAGGGGATGGTAAAAGTAGGTGGCAGATTTACCGCCCCCTGACCACCAACCTAAACACTGAAATGCAGCCACTCAGGGCTGTACATATACTGTGGCAAAAAATGAAACAACATGGTACATTTAGCAGGTGGCACCGCAAATGAATAAGACCCATAGGATGGCACTGTCACCCCAAACAATGCATATGCTTGCGGCGCAGAAGGTTGGCATTTTGAGGGTTAAAACTGGAGATGAAGAGGTGACCGCCTCCTAGCTACTTATCAAATGTGATTCACTGCAGATCACTTTTCAAGGGAATGGCATTCAAAGCTGCATGTGTGAATGAGCCCCTATAGTTCTGTCTATTGGGGATACAAATGTTTGAGATCCAGTTCACCCTAGAACGTGGTGTGGGGAAAACACATTATGTCTGTGTTTCCCCCACCGTGTTCAAACACACTGCCTTTGCAATTTGCAGGCGGGAGCCAATGTAATCCTAAAGCGGAGTTCAACCCAAAAGTGGAGCTTCCGCTTTAAATGCTCCTGACCCCCTGACATGCCACATTTGGCATGTCATTTTTTTTTGGGGGGGGGGGGAGCGGGTACCTAGATTTGACAGGTACCCGCTCCCACTTCCTCACAGGCCGCCTAGGCGCCTTGAGCAGAAGTTCTCCTCTCCCCCCTCCCTCCCTGCAATCTTCTGGGACACATCATAGGTCCCAGAAGATTGCCCGTCCACTAAGAAGATGCAGGGCGACTCACACATGTGCAGTGCGCACCCGGCTGTGAAGCCGCAAGTTGTCACATCCGGGTGCCCACACTAGAGATTCCAGCGCTGCGGAGAGAAGAGGGAAAGGAGCGAGGCTACCGCCGGCCACATCGCTGGACCGTGTGTGTCTATTAAAAGTCAGCAGCTACACTTTTTGTAGATGCTGACTTTTAATAAACACCAAAACTCCGCTTTAACGACTCCCCAAACGCAGATCGCAAACGCAATGCATTTGCAGGCACCAAATTGCATGGTACCACAATACCATGTGATTTGTGTGGCACATTTTAAAGGTATATGTGCATGTACTACTTTCTTGTGTTGCTGTGTGATTTGCAGCTCATTTGGGCTGCAAAATTGCACCACACAGGAACGCACAGTAATTGCATAGAAATGTAGCATGCTCTCATGCGTGATCCTGGTATGAACCAGCCATTATATTACTGATTCTATTACTGTGTGATAACAAAATAGCTGCTCTTTGTTTTATTTTTTATTTTATATAAATGTGTTTATTTGCACAGACTTGTGTATTGATGTGAATTTGATACATACATTGATACATTGATAAATGCACATGTGATACACACCCCCAGGGCTTTTAAATAACAGTGTTACAAATAAATGACACATTGATTGTGTGTTTATAAATAATTCAGAGTCAATGTGATACATTTATACAGAGCAGCACGTGTTTCACATAATATTCTTGTTATCATTGAAGACTTGTACAGATGAATGGCAATCTGAAAGAGCAAAGCTGCTACATTTGGAATCATGTGCAGCAATCATCAGTACACAGCACAAGTAGGACTTTATCATCCATTTCTAAGTACCTGTCTTTAATAAATAAATAAATAAATAAATAAATATACAAAGTTGGGTCCACTTAGATCCAGAAGGACAGAGGCAGGTTGAGATGTGACACAGGAAGCCCAGCAGCCTTTAGCTGTCACCCTTTCCTTGTATTCTCACATTGCTGAACAGCTCCAGCCTGAGCCCTGTAATATGGGAGGGTGGGAGATGGGCTGGACCAACCTGGAGAGTCTTGTCTTTGGGCAGGGTTTGGGAGTTTTGGAATCTGTACACTATTTGCTGGCAGGGGGAGGCTGGAGGAAAAAAAAAAAAAGCTTGGAGACCTAACAGTGGGGTCTTAGCCCAGCCCTCTGACGGTGGGACTTTAGGAGGAGAGAGAGAGCTTTGCATTTTGATTAAAGCCCTCAACCCTTCTTCAGTCTGCAGGCAGGGGACTGGGGAGGAACACATCTCAGCTGGGCAAAGGAGAAGAAAGGACACCCCAAGCCCCCCTCCCCCTGTCAGACTTTTGGGTTGCTTCCTCCTTATGGCTGTGTAGTGATCACCTCCTGGACTTTTGGAAGGAGTTGGTGCTGTAGCTTGAATCCTCAGATTCCCTATCAGCTGGGGGTGATCCCAGTTCTTTTTTTTGGATTGGAGATGGAGAGGTGGAACACAAGGTGGAAAACGAAAAGGAGGTTGTGGGATTCCTCCCTTAGCTCCCTAATTCTCATCACTTTGACTTTCCTTCTCCAAGCTGCAGAGGTCAGAGGAGGTAAGAGAACAAATCCAGGGGACACTGAGCTCCCCACTTCAACCATCTAATCCCCAGGATATATATCACACACCTGGATAACCCCCCTTTCCTTCCTTTCCCCCTAAAAAAAGTTTTATCCCTCTTCAGGATGTTGTCTGCTTCAAGATTTCAAGATGCTGTGCATAGTCTCCATTCATTTGATGGGAAGGAGGGGGCAGCTCCATGCTCCAACTCAGGAGGACAGAAGCAGACAGACAGACAGACAGATAGACAGGCAGAGAGGCAGGCAGGCAGGCGGTGTCCTCCATAGACACAGGTGGTAGGCAGGATCGGGCTGTTTAGTGCAGATAGGAGTTTAGGATGAAGCAGCTCCGAGGGGTGATAGGATGCTGCAACCTCCTCCTCTCTGTAGATCGACTTCTCCTGACTTGGGAGGGGGGATAGGAAGGTGAAGGTTACCTCTGAGACGTGTGGTCCGTTAGGTGTCTGTGGACAGGGATAGAATGGTGGATCATTTGGGGGGGGGGGGGGTTCCTCAGGAGCGATCTATGTGTGTTAAGAATTCCTCCCCCCAGGGGATGTCACATTCAGACACGTCTATGAGAGGGGTTGGGTCTAGACGATCAGCTCCATCCACCTTCTCTGTACAGAGCCAGAGATAACCTGGGCAGCATCAATGCACAGTGGCATCATAGAGGGCAATCAGTGTATAAGACATACCAGCTTTCAGGATTTACTTTATCACTGACAGACACATTGCTTGTATGAGATCCCTTCTCTTATGTGAGAAGAGGAATGGAATGTATAAGTCACATTTCTGTGGAACTACAAGTCCCAGCATACTACTAGATCCATCATCATCCTGTGGCATCCAGCTGCCAAGACCAAGCATGCTGAAACTTGTAGTTCCACAGCTGCCAGAAACTTCACACTCTAGTGTAATAACCTTTCTTTTTTTAACTTCATTGCAGGTATTTCAGTGCAGGCTTTGTATGTTATATCCACACAGCCAAACTGCTGGATTCCTTCTCTGTAGAGGTTAACTGAGGAGAGTGCAAGCTAAATGGAATGTGCTTTTTCTGTAAAGAACTGAGACGTTCATTTATTAGCATCCTTCAGTTATGCCTTTGCCATGTCTAGTCATGCTGCGACTTGTAGTTCACCAGCTTGTAGACAGAGCCACCCAGTGTTGCTAAATATAGATATAGCTATATAAAGCTTTTCCAATCTGATTGTACAATCTCCTTTAGATCTAAGAAGTATTTAGTACAAGGGCCTGCCTGGGTGGACACAAATTGATTAGGTATGTCCTCGTATTAGTAGATCTAAGGTTAATCGTGCAGAGATTGTATGGTCAGATTGTAATGTCTATGGCTGGAGCTGTCCAATGTAATAGTAGTTATTTTACCTAGCTCATTTAAAAAAAAAAAAAAAAAAAAGTTTGATCCATCAGCCACATAGTAAGCAATGTCACAGAGCAAGATCATTTAGTTCTGCAAAGTTCTTTAGGGCTATAGTGGAGTGACCTCTTGGGTCACAAGGATAAGCTTTCCAGGTCCGGCAGGGGTGAAAGTCATGAGGAATGTAGACCAGACACTATTCCTTTCACTATGGTACTTTGATCTTACTTTTAGTTCTCATCATTCTCCCTATTGAGTTGGTGGTAATGATTTGTAGGTGGGTACCTGGTGACTGGTGTGTGGATGTAGATTCAATACCACTGCCTGAGTATAAGCTAAGCAGTGTGCAGCACAGGGAAGAATGGGCTTCTGTGTGTTAGGCTCTGAGCTGTGCTTGTGGTCTTGTGTTTTTCTAGTATAGACAGTAGTACATAGAGTAGAGTAGAGTACTGTGTTGAGTTCCTGCCTTCTGCCCTCTTCTGGTTTCTCTTATTCAACAAGTCCTAGCAAAGGTGAACTAAGGATTCTTTATACTGTAGAAAGGAAATCAAATCCTCTCAAATGATTACAGGCAGGATAAATTAGCAATGTGACAGTGTGCTTCCAGTGTTTCCTATGAATGTAAGGAACAGGGTGGCTTAAACATAATATACTGTGTTAACTGGAAAGAAATCTCTTCTGTTTATTAAATTCCATGGAAAGTCTAGATGGTATCAGCAAAGTCAGTTCTGCAGAAGTGGTAACTTTAGTAACTTAACCTAAAATCATTGAATATTTTCTGTTATATTAGTGCTCAGTTTTTACTCTTTAAACTAAACTTATATTATTTTTAAACTTTTACTGACAACTTTAAAAAAACAAAAAAAAAAAAGCATTGAACATTTAATGTATAGACTCATTTCAAGACAGGCAGATCATTCCAAGACAGGTACTCTTTTAGAAGCATTTCTCCAACTGTAAATCACAGCTTTTCTTCGATTTTAAAACTTAAACTTGTCTGTGCTCTTAAATTCTTTAGGCAGAATACCTAATGTATTATTTCCTTTGTCTGGAATGTTTAGTGGTTTGCACAGTAGATAATTGTATGGTGTGACATGGTGAAACAGTAAAGGGACCAAAATAAATACTTGCATTCTCTATCATTAGTTTCCTAAAGAAACTGCATTGGTCTTACCAAAAGAGGAACTACTGGCTTAAAATTACATATATTTTAGCAGAGAGCATTGCTGACACAGCTCAGTGTCTTGCCCTGAAAAGAGTTACTTAAGCTATGCCAATTCAGTTCTAGATTGTGCTTCTACTGCTTCATCATGCCAAACAGTAGTATTAAAAAATCAGGTCACAAAGGATGCTTGCTTAATGACTATTTCACTAGAAAACAGGCTTACACGATAATCAGTAGGCCCATCTGTCTGACAAATATGTTTGGCAAATATGGTTTTAATCATCGGCCTTTGGAATGGTTACTATGTGACCTTACTATTGTTTTCATAAGTAGCACAACTCATTAAATAAATTGATTCTAAGTTATCTTCCTTATTTTATAAATTAAGACCAGGCTACTAGACCAAACGTCTAGAGAGACGTTTGCATACCACTGAGTGTGCAATTCCTCCCTGTAGTGTAATATAGGCTTGCTTATACTGAGGCCCCTTAGGATCCCAGACATGTGGAGACAGGCAAGAAATAACACTAAAATAATGCTTAGCTTGAGGATAAATGTACAGCAAGTCTGTTATGAATAAAAAAAAAACTAAATATAAGTATGACTGCTAAAATATTTTTAGCAAGTGTTACAACCTAACCAACTCAATGGTTTTCATTTTCTATTCTAAAAATATTTAATTGTTATTTACAGGCTGCACATAAAACAGAAAAAAATACCATCTCCTCCCCTTAAATACTTTTTTTTCTAGGTCAAAATCACGAATGTGGTTTCATGCAACCGGAGATGAAATAAGCAATCACACAATGAATAGAAGGCTTTCAAAGGAATGCGAACATTTACTTTTAAAAGGTTCCATGTTTCTGTAGCAATGGCATTGTTTCCGATTCATGAAAATCTAAAGCAGATTAAGAAAGACTAACAATGTAGTTAAAATAAAAAATACGCGTATTACACAGCTAGTGTATAACAGTAGGAATTATAAATACTGTGCAGTCTTGCCAGTCGTTCTACTGCAAAAAATAACACAGAAATGTTAAAATGTAAGCATGAAAAAGAAAAAAAAAAACAGCATACAATTGGCACTTTGTTTGAAGGAATGAGTCCACCAAGAGTGAAACAAACTGATTAAATAAACTTCAGTGGGACGAGGAAAGGTTGGGAGCTGAAAAGCCTGATTTGAGTTGAGTCCCAGGGATCAGCAGGTGAAACGGTTAGAGGAGTAGACACTCAGGGTTTGCTTAAAGGAAAAAAAAAAAATTGCAGGAACAGGGGCCTGGCTTTCTCCTCTGCCTGTCTCCCCTTTCATGGCCGGGGGGCGTGTTTAAAGCTCCTTGCACCTCTGACTTGTAGCTGACACAGAAATATGAGTGCTATGTGGATTTTTAGAATGTCCCTTTGAGCTGAATTCTCAGTGAGATCCATTGATTCAGCAGCATAGATAAAGCATTCCTAGTCTGCACAGCAAAGGGCTGTCTCTTCTTCTCAGCTTGCTGCTGGAGACATGGAAAGCTTTTCAGTAGCATGTGTGATTTAAGAGCCTTGCACACTGATGGGAAATACTTCAGTGTCTTGTAGACCTCATCAGACTTTTTCTCTTCAGCTGATGAGTTTGCAGTGTGTTGAACATGTGGCCAGCTGGCACTTAGACTGAGACCCCCAGGATGAGACCGACTCCCTTCTGCCCTGTATGATTTCACACTAGGAATCTTAAAGAACACAAAGGCCATTGCCAAAGATAAGATAGAGCCATTAGACAGAACTCATGACGGATGTAAATTGAGAAACTGTTAAAGCATGGAGGGACATATTTTTGTCTGACGCTTTATTGGCATTTTATTGTAAGACAAACTCCTCCCAGTGCAATAGTTATAAAGAATCTTTGGCACCCTTAACCCTGATAGGGAGGACATTGCATATTAGGTGCTGACAAAGCGTGTGAATTGCCCCGCAAGGTAGGGCTGTCCAAACCAACAATGGGAAGGGCCGCGTAGATGTTAGAAAGTCAAGCTGCGTTCCAGATCTTATTAAAAAGTGATGTCATACAAAGGAGAGTCTAAGGGACGTTGGGAAGCATTAAATAATTGCTAAGGATCACATCTGGCTTGTGGGCTGACAGCTGCACAGCTCTTTTGAGAACTATTATTCATCCATTCCAAAATTATAGGTATCAGGTTAGCCATTCACTATAAAGAAATTTAACAACCTTTAGAGACATTTACTGTAATTAAAAATTTGCTAAGGCATTGGATTTATGTCTATTTTTTTTTTCTTTCTAAAGTTTTTTACACCGTTATAAGAATCTAGTTCCACACTGCAAGTATTCTAGTGTTTTATTGCCTTTGCTATTCTTACTCATCCCTCCATTCAGTCCAGGCTGTAGCCTAGAATTCTAAGCCCTTTGACCTACGAAGCAGAAGAGATAATATAAACACATGTGGTCTACGTATGTCCCATGTGTTCTGCTAACACTGGGGAGGTATAAAAGTCAGGATCACACCAATCTACTAACACAATATGTCATGGGAGATTAGACTTTTAGCTATTGTGCTAAGATATGTGGTATCCTGCAAAAAAAACATTCTATGTTATAATAAAATATCTACTGGACCATAATTATCACTAACTTGTTTACTTTTAGATTGATTTGTATATAAAATTGGTGTTTCTTTATTAAGTAAAGGAAGAGAAAAGTAATTTGCAGGTAATACAGGATCCCACCATTCTACTAATACAATGGTCTCCAATCTGCGGCCCTTTGCTTGCCTTTATTCTGCCCTTGAGGCATAATTCCTGCCACTGACACTAACAATGGGGCATAATTCCTACCACTGACACCAACAATGGGGCATAATTCCTACCACTGACACCAACAATGGGGCATAATTCCTGCCACTGACACCAAAAATGCGGCATAATTCCTGTCACTGATACCAACAATGGGGCACTATTACTTCCACTGACACCAACGATGGGGCATAATTCCTGCCACTGACACTAACAATGGAGCATAATTCCTGCCACTGACGCCAACAATGGGGCACTATTACTTCCACTGACACCAACGATGGGGCATAATTCCTGAAACTGACACTAACAATGGGGCATAATTCCTGAAACTGACACTAACAATGGGGCATAATTCCTGCCACTGACACTAACAATGGGGCATAATTCCTGCCACTGACGCCAACAATGGGGCATAATTCCTGCCATTGATACCAACAATGGGGCACTATTACTTCCACTGACACCAACGATGGGGCATAATTCCTTCCACTGACAACAAAAATGGTGCACTATTCCTCTTACTGACACAAGCTACCCCCCCCCCCCCATTACCAAAGATCCAACATTGTTTATTCCCACTGGGCACAGTCCGACCCCCCTAAAGTCTGAAAGCCAGTAAACTGGCCCTTTCTTTAGAAAGTCTGGAGACCCCTGTACTAATGCAATGTGGCATGTGGCGGAGGAATTGACTTTTAGCTATTGTGCTAGGATCAGTGGTATCTTGCAACAAATTCTTTGATGCTATTGTAAGAAAATGTGCGAAGCCAGAATTATCATTCATTTGTTTACCTTTCGATTGGTTTTTTACATAAAATTGGTATTTCTTTAATAGGTAAAGGAGGGTTTCAATGTAATTTGCTGGGAATCCAAGATCCTACCAATCTACTAATGCAACAAATGGAGGATGGTTTGACTTTTTAGCTATTGTACTAGGATCAGTGTTATCGTACAACAAATTCTTCTGTGTTATTATAAATAAATGTACTGGACCAGAAATATTACCTTTAGATTCATTTTTTTATATAAAATTGGTATGTCTTTAATAGGGTTATCATTGATTTACTGCATAACATGGCCCCAGCACCTTTCATTGTCTCTGCAATTATTCATTTTGTGCAATTGCATTGAAAAGGATAACTTGTAAATTACTTACAGTTATATCAATTCTACAACATGGAACACATTCATTTGTTATAATTAGAAAATGTTTATTTAACAAGCCTCTGTTCTGGTGATGCCATTATCTGCTGTGTGTTTGTCATAGTGGGAGGCGAAATAATGATAATACCATCTGCTTTGGAAGCTGTTGGATGTGGTTTACACCCTGTAGTTTGTAATTTGAGAAGTTTGTATCCATTAGAGATTAATCAAAACCATATTAAAGAAATCACATGCATCCACAAGGCAAATGGCTTGTTTATAAACACATCCCTGTAAAACACAAATCCATTATGAATATAAAAGGGCTTGAGATTCTGATTACTGTTTATGGTTTAAGGAAATATGTGTGAAATTGGCAGCTAAAGCCAAATTCTAAATGGAAGCATATGAAAAAGTGAACTATAACTTTTCTAAGGAATTACATTATTTTTTGCCATTACAGATACCAGAGGTCAGGATAATATGTCTGATTTTCATATACAGACCCCTGATCCTGCTTGCAAAAATTTGTTGTTCTATGGGTTAGTTAGATGTCTACTATGGACATTAAAGTGACATTAAAGCTTCAGGTTTTTGTAATTAAAATAATAAGCAGGCTATACTTATCTGCTCTGTGTAATAGTTTTGCACAGAGCAGCCCCAATCCTATTCTTCTGGGGTTCCCAGCCGGTGCTCCTGGCTCCTCCTCTTCTGCGAGTGCCCCCATATAAAGCCACTTTTCATGAAGGCACTCATGTGGGTTCACTCCTGATCCGCTCGGTCTGTGTCAACTGACACAGACCAGGTAGCTCAGCCTCTCACCTAGCTCCTTAGTAACAGCATTTGATTGACAGCAGTGGGGGCCAATGGCTCCTGCTGCTATGAATCTGTCCAGTGAGGAGGTAGACAGCTGAGAGAGCTGCTGCTCTTGTCCACAGCACTAGTTTAAGATCTGGCTCAGATAAATATAGAGAGGGCTAAGCAGGATCCTGCAGCACAGAAGGTTTTTTACCCTAATGCAGAGAATAAAATAAAATAAATGGGTGCGCTAACCAATAGAAGTGAAAGTTGCACTTAAACTCTAAGAACAAGAGAGCACAGAAATAATGGAAAAGAAATAAGTGCGCTCTCCCTAAAAATGACTGGCTATAAAAGTCTCAATACATGAAAGACAAATATTGGGCATGAAAATGCACAGAATACATTGAAGTAAAAAAACGTAATGCTTTAGAACCACTTAAAAGTGTTACTAAACCCAGGACTCTGCATTCATTATATCTGGTATCCCACAGCACACAGAGCAAGCAATCGTTTTAGTAAATAGAAACTGCTAAATACCTTTTTTCACCAGCAGTTAAAGCTTGTAGGAGGAATTTTCATTCTACTCTTGCTGTCCTATGAGGCTGTAGGACCCCTGACCCTCTGTCTGGACAGTGCTGATTGGCCCTGTGCTGATCACATGCACTCTCCCAAGAAAAAAAAAATCTCTAGCAATCCACACCAAACTCAGCATGTGCAGCTTGTCTCCAATACTCTGCTCTATCAGGAGATGGTTTGGGGACTGTTGAAGAAGGGGAGGAACAGAGAAGACAAGATCAAACAGCCTTTTTACACAATGCAGAGGATTAACCCCTCAGTTTCCACAGTGAGCATACCAAGCATGCTTTCCTGCATATATAGACTGATTTTACTGTTGTGGGTTTAGTAGACACTTCAAGGCCATGAGACTTCAAGAGAGGTTTAAAATGTCACCATTCAGTGGTGCCTGTTCACACCTGAGCCCAGAATCAATTAAAACTTAAAGTTCATTGCTTCAAAAAGTACATCAGCTTCTTTTGGGCCAATGAAGCATTTTTGCCCTCATAAACTTTAAAGAGCGCACTTGAAAAATGCACTATAATACGTAACGTGTTTTTTTTCTTTGTGTTCTTGCTTAGTAGCTAGCTTTCCATTATTTTTAATAAGCTTAAGCTCAAAGCTGCTTAGCTTAAGTGTTAATGGGGCATTACGTCGTTCAGACTGCCTCCTCACGGCCCTTTAGGTGAACTTAATGCAGGAATGTGGAGTGGCTTCCTGATCACATGACCACTCTGGCGCTCACAGCAGTCACATGATCAGAAGCCATGACTGAGAGCTGACGGAGCAAGCTTGGTCTGTGTGTTGGGAGCATGCAGTAAGTGCACTTTTAGCACACAACTTCAAACAACCTGGGTGCATTTGTGTGGTCGCTGAGTGTTATGGCCCAATTTTCCTGCCACTGCATATATGCATTGCACAGTCAGGAGTAGGTTGGGCAACCCTGTCAGTCATGTACAAAAATACAACTTTCAGATTCCTGCAGTAGAACAGATATAATACTTGACTCTCCAGCAGCCCATTCCTCCTTCTTTCTCTCCATGGAAGTGTTGCAGCCACAGTCAGTCTATTAAGGATTTGACACTTCTGGGAGAGTCAAATTCATGTGTCCTCTGCTGTGTTCAATGGCTCTTTTCTCCAACACAACAACTACTTCACTGCTGTTTGATTGGGACTACAGCACTTCAATAAGGGGAAAGTAAGAGAGACGGGGAAGGTGACTATAATACCTCTTCAAATGGGGACCAATGAATTTGATTTTTTTTAGGCAACTGACGGGGTCTTTTGAAGATGAATGCTTAAATAAGTTCTCTGTTTTATTAAGAAAAACTACTAAATATTTTTTTGGTGGAATTGGCAGGATTTAATATTCCTTCAGTTTGTTTAGGGTCTACAAGGGTATTTACTTGCTTAAAGCTGGTTTAGGAGTAATATGTCACTTGCCCATGCTCCATTATCTCATTTTGACATTGGAGATACAGTGAGAGGGTTGGAAGGTTGACACTACCATTGTCACCCATTTCCTTCTGTGCTCTCTCTAGACATGTATAGTGAATACAGTAGCAGAGGCGTAACTAGAACCTTCAGGGCCCCGATGCAAGAAACCATGAAGGGCCCCCCAGACCCCTGGCCGGGGCCCTTCCCTTCAAGCCCGGGGCTCTTCCCACTAATCCTGGGGCTCTTTACTCTCATTGCATGGCCTTTTATTATGGTCCCGCATCAGGATCCTTTCACAAGTTCTGCAGTGGGCCCCCTTCCTGCAATCTTGGGGCCTCCCCACAGTGGTGAAATGCCAGGGCCCGGTCGCAAGTGTGACCTTTGAGATCCTAGAAGTTCACCCACTGGTTTGCTACCGGGCCCCCTGGAGCATGGGGCCCGGTAGCGATTGCAACCCCTGCAACCCCTGTAGTTACGCCCCTGTACAGTAGAATAACATGAAGTCATGAGTTGTGGCAACCGTGTAAGTACAGGTAGATCATCTCACTGGGAAATCAGATAATTCTTATTTACCTAATAAGGAATAGAACCTTGCCTAAAGTAGACATTATCAAATTAAATAATTCTTCAGTTTGTTAGCCTAAGAAATTTGGAATACAATCAAACCCTCATGGGGTTTTCCAAAAATAAGCTTTATAAATGATGAGCAGTAAGATGCTCTGCGGGTATTTTCTAATGTATGTTTTCTGAGCCTTATCAGTAGATCAATCAAACTCAATTTTTAGAGAAATTCAGAAATGCAGCATTTCTCTCTCATATAAGAAGATATTTTGGGGAGTCTGTGGTTGGCTAGAGGCCTCAGATCAGTTGCTTTTAGAAAAAGACTTGAGGCTATGAATATATATGTAATTGTCTGTGAAGCTTCTGATAATGGGCCTGTATATTAATAGTTTTTAAAAGAGGACCTAAGACAATGTCATAAGATAAGAACTCATGTTTCTTTATATAAAAAAGATAATAATGGCAAAGTTTGTGATATTAGAAATCTCATCTAATGTCCTCTACATAGAGTTCAGGTTTACAGTCAGACATGTCAGATATGGCCTTAGTGCCGGTTCACACTTATGCGATGCGGGAAGGCTGCGAATTCACAGCCTGTTCCCGCATCGCAAACGCACCCCTGGCAGTTCACACTGCCATATGCGATACGCTGGGGGTGTCAATGAAATGTTAACGACACCCCCAGTTTGATCGCATATCGCAGTGCGATCTTTACAGTTCGCACAGGATCGGATCGCACAAGTGTGAACCACTGTGCGATGCAATCCTGATGCGGCTGCAAAAAAGGGTCCTGTGTGTCTTTGCTGCGGGTGCAGTGCGAATTTAGCCATACAAAGTGTATGGCTGAACTCGCACCGCACAGCCAATCGCATGTAATGAAGGAGCAGTGCGCTCCGATATTACATGCGATCGCTGCAGCCACACATATGTGAACCGGCACTTAAAGTCGCCCATACGCCTGCAGATCAGAACACCAAAGACCAATTCTCAACAGTGAGCAGCCTGATCTGCATCATTGAGAGTCACAGCATTTAATACATACATCCTACTGACATTAGTGTTCTGGGCGGATGTTTATGGCATAATTTATCCCATTGAGAAAAAATATCCAAGCAGATAACTGCAGCTCAGAAAAGTTGGCAGCAGCATGCATGCACCGATTGTTGGCAGTGAAAGATTAAAATTAATTATCAGCAGTTAATCTGCACATGAGAAACTTTACTGTATAAATTGTAAAATCAGGCCTAGTACACATTCAACAATTTAACACCTATTTAACTTGGACTAATGGTGCATAGGCACATTTTATTGGCTCTGTGGAGTCATTTGATATCCTGAGAAAATTGTGTTCTTGCATCAGTGCAGTGGTTTAATTTGATCATCTCTTTTGACAATCCCGTTTCATGTGTACCTGACCTATATAATCTAAAATGAATAATGCCATGAATCAAATGCACTAACTTTATGCAAAATGTAGTTCTGCTTAAAGTATATGCAAATCCAGTTACTAAAATCTCATATCACTTTTAACATGTTATTTTAAGCTTTCATTAAAATAATACTTAGTGATCCTGTTATGAATGTCCTTGCTCAGATACTTTCGCTATTAGTGTGACAATGCTCTTACCCTGTCTGCCAAGTGTGTTCTTGCGTTGTCACCCTGTCCAGGGCTGCTGATAGGGGGGACCACCAGTCCTCCTGTAGGGGGCCCGGGCACACAGGGGGGCCCCAACGGCATGGGGAATCAGTGCGGTCAGACGGAGGGGCAATTACAGAAGGAAGCCCTGTGTGGCTCTCTGCAGCAGCTGAAAGACAGTCTCTCCCCCTCCTGCCAGCTTTCAGCTGCTGCGGAAACACACAGACACAGGGCATCGTCCCTGTATTTGCTCCTCCGAAACCAATCCCCCTCCCTGTTCTGCCTGCTTCTGATTGTCTTGATATATTCAGGGGGGCTCTGCTAGGTAGGCTGTACGGGGCCCCGTGGTTTCTAACAGCAGCCCTAAATAAATCTGTGTCCTCAGTCACTTTCAGATGAGGGAATGGGGTCCTGCCAGGTAGGTTTTATGGGGCCCCGAGATTACTAACAGCAGCCCTGACCCTGTCACACGCTTTCTTGGAGACTATAGGCTTGGTTTACTAAAGGCAAATAGGCTGTTCATTTTGTAAGGGAATTTTCCCTTAGCTGAGTAAATGTGGTTAAAACTCACATTTCAAAGAATACCAAACTATGTGCATAGAAAAAAAAATAGTATTTTGCTTGCACATGATTGGATGAGGGAAGTCAGCAGAGATTCACCTCATTCACTAAGCTAAGGGGAACATTTCCTTGCGAATTGAACAGCTTATATGCCTTCAGTAAATTCACCCCAATAAACAGCTATGCTGATGCATACTATGTACTGCAGCCACCTGCCCACCCTGAGAATGATGTGAAGCCATTGCTGGAGCACAGGCATGTAGACAGAATGTCCATCAAAAACTTGTATTTCAGTGTTTGTTAAAGGCTAAATGGTATGTATGGGCAAAAAACGTAAATTACCCGTGTAGCAGTCATGGCTCAATATGTTCCTTTATGTGTATGGCATTTTATAGCTGCACTTAGTTTTCCAGTTTTATACCTGTTGATCCTGTCAATAACAGTGCTTTAGCCCCTTTTTCTGTTGAGATGTGATAATGCAATATGAAGGCTAATGAATTGGCTACAGCATTGACACCTTTTACTCTTCTGCATCTCATTATAGTAGAGAGCAGTGTGGTGACACAGCCTCTTTCTCCAGCATCTCAGCATTGGCCCTGTAGAGGAAGAAGTCAGTTACATCCATTTTATGCTCTGCATGGCCTCTTCTGCCACCCATCAATAGTGGCAGCAATTAAAGTCCCATCCCTTCCTGGTAGGCCAGAGGCAGATATGTTCTGTGACACTACTCTCCATCTGCAGCCCTTATTTCAGGATAGGTAAGGATAGGATGTCACATGATTACCAAGGAAAAAAACATTTTAGAACATAAAATATTACACAATTATTAAAGTTTTCTGTATGTGTTTCTGTGGAGGATCAGGTAAGTTAAAGTAATTTTACTCATCCTTAGACTAAATGATCAGTTAACCATTTCAATGCAGGCATGGGCTTTAAACCTGAACCCCAATACTTATTTTTTTTTTTTGGTCATGTCCATTTTAATCCAGAAGTTGCATTGTGTTTTATTATTATTTTATTTATTTTGGTTCTGTCTGCAGTCCCATTACATTTTTTTACTAACTTACATTGGGCCAGTTAGGCTCAATGCTATCATGCATATCTGATATCTAGAGGGCCACAGGGGATGCTGTAAATCACTATAGTAGTTAAAGCGGTTGTATAAAATAAACTAACAAACCCTGCAAGACAAAGGCATAATGAGCTAGTATGCATTGCATACTAGCTCATTATGAAATACTTACCTTAAAACGAACCCCTGACACGGACCCCCCGACACCGCTGTGGGAGCTGACAAGCTCCCTTGGCGTCTCTTTCGTGTTCGGCGGCTCCGGTGCTGCGAGTGGCCGGAGCCGCCATGACGTCACTAACGCGTATGCGTGCAGGAGTTTCTTTCCGGCAAGTGCCTGGCAAGGAACTCTGAAGCGCATGCAGCCACTGATGCTAGGGCAAATATCTCCTAAACCGTGCAGGTTTAGGAGATATTAATTGTACCTACAGGTAAGCCTCATTATAGGCTTACTTGTAGGTAAAAGAAAAAAAAAGGAGTATACTACCGCTTTAAGATCATAACCCCTCCTCTCCACCTAGTCCAATCAGAAAACACCTTGTATTCATTAAAAAAAAAAAAATATGAGGCATTCAATGAATAGCGGTAGTGCAGAGCAAGTGACCCCCAAGTGTGCAGCCAATCGCACAGAACCCGGAAGATCACATTTCTCAATTTCTCAATGTATATCACATGGGCTACTACTGTGATTTACAGCATTGCCAGTGGTTGTCCAGATTTTAGATAAACAATCTTACATTAAGCCAAGCTGGCCCAATGAAGGTATGAATAAATTTAAATACTTTAGTCTGGATGGTTGACTGTCTAGATCAGCCTTAATCAACCTTTTCAACACAGAGGAACCCTTGAAACAAATTTATGGTCTCAGGGAACCCCTGCTAAAAATTAAAAATCTACAAATCATGACACATTAATGTGACAGTTAGTGGGAAGAACGATCATTAATCTTGTCATCATTGGGAAGAATTACCCACTTACAGATAGTTAAAAGGAACAATGGTGTCATTGGAAACCTATCTGAGAGGCATTGCTCATTGCTCAAGGAACCCCTAGCAACCTCAAGAGGAACCCTAGGATTCTACGGAACCCTGGTTGAGAAACCCTGATTCAGATTCTGTCCTCCTTTGGGGAGAATAATATCTGGAGGCAACAAAGTCATGATCATTTATAAAATAGGTCTTAAGATTCAGGCTGGTCTTGGCAGTTTTTTGGCACAAACTGCTTTTGTAGTTAAAGCCTTTAGTCAATCTTAGAAAGGGAAATCAAGTGTTTTCTAATATAAACAAAGTTTTGATTGCTGAAAAATTATTCCAATGTAGGTCTGACCTTTAAAATGGAAATAAATATCTGCCTTGACAGTCCAATATTTTGGATAAAGGAATTTGATATTTCACTAGGCAGGAGTAATGCCAAGTTTACTGAAACAGCCAACCTGTTTTTTTTTTCTCAGTATTAAAAGATAAAATAACCATAAAAAGTCAAGGTTTGGGATCATTGCTCTAATCCCTAGAATTAGTAGCTGTATTGTGCATATATTAGTGTAATTTAGTAAATGATAGTGTGTTTGCTGGATACAAGGAAATTACAAGGTAGTCTTACTTGTAAATGATACGTGCAGTCGGGCGTGGGTATAAACCTTTCATGCGTGTGGCATGATACATGCAGGCAGACCTTATCCAGATGCTTTTCTATGATATGGCTTACCTCCATGGAGTTTCTTCTTGCAGAACAGCACAGCACAGCAAAACACTCTTCTGAGACAGCTGCTTTTTGGTTTTTAGGAATGTCATACTAAAAGAATCATACCTAGAAGTGTGTATGATGAATATTTTTTAGTGTAAATGTTGGTTTTATCACAGAATGTACTTATAAGGCTACCCAAGCTCCCTGCAAGCTTTTCATGATGCTTTGAAGATGCTGTATGGGATAAGAATTAGAGATGATGTATTGCAAAGAAACATAGGGCTCAGAAGAGGAAATATCTGTTTCCTAATGGGCCTCAATTTTTGTTTGGCAGTGACTGAGCAGTTTTCAGAACTTTTATTGTTCCTTTCTGCAACAAAATGTCCTACTGCACTACATAGGAGCACCACAAACCAATGCTATATGATTCATTTTTAATATTTAAAGCAAACTCCTCCATCAATCTCCATGCTTTATTTTTCTGAGAATTATTTTAAAGAACACCCCTGGCCTTTATGGCAGTGGCCATCTTGAGTAAGGGCAGATGATTCATGTAGCATTTATTTCCTGTTCTCTATTTTCCCTTAGCTCAGGCATGGTCTGAGCTGAGAACCCTCAATCTCCTCCCGAAGGCTCCTGGAATGTATGACATCATTTGCCTAGGCATAGAAACCAGGTAGTAATTGAAGAAATTAAAAAAAATTTTAAACAAGTAAATATGATATGCTTTCCTATCTATTTACTAATGCTAGCAGCATAAGGATTAGAAATAGTCAATGTTGATTGAGAGAACGAAGTTCCACTTTAAGTGACATGGCCAAGTCCCTAACAGTACTAACTTAGAGACCCATTAAACCATTGTTTATAATTATGCTGAAAGAGTATCTTCAGGGTACGTCACTTGCTCGACTACCCCCATCTTTGCACTGTATCCTTCTGGTTAGACATGTGCATGATGAAAAATTGAGTTTTGTTTCCTTTGATTTAGATTTTGTTAATCTAGTTTTTTAGTTTCATTAAATTTGGTTGATTTGTTCAATTTATATTCAGGATTCATATTCGGAATTCATATTCGGAATTAGTTTTAATGTCTTTTTCAAATTTTCTTTGAATTTTTTAATTTGAGACGAATTGGTTCAATCTAAAATTTTACATTTTTTTTTAATCTAATGCAGCGAATGCAGCGAACAAAAAAAAAGAAAAATCTTCATCAAATGATGACAATGATGACTCTTTAAATCATCTTTGGCTTAACAAAAACAGCATTATTTTGAAATGGTACTCTAATGCACAGCGTTTGATTTCAGAAATATGTTTACAGTTCGAACTGAAATGGAATTTGATGTAAAATTTGATTTGAATTTCAATTTGAATTTCGGAAATTCAGACGAATGTTGTTTCGTTATTCAGAGCATTTAGCAAACTTCGTTTATACTGTAATTTGAATATTTTGACATATCCGAATAATGAATACATTTTTGTCCGAATATTTATTTGTAAAGAAACAAACCGCACATGTTTGCTTCTTGTTACGCACTGAAATGACTTTGGAGAATTACATTTGGAATGGACAATATATTAATCCATGTATCTCACATTCTATATATTTACTGATTTGTCATTGGCATACATTCAGAAGTAGGAGTGTCAAGGCACAAGGCAGAGGCGTAACTTGGCCCCGGTGCAAGAAACCATAAGAGGTCCCCCTGACCCCCGGGGTGACCCAGCCCCATGCTACACCCCTGTACACCTGGAAAGGAGGGGTGGCATATAGAGGAACTCCTACAGCGGAGGGGTGATTGGATCCTCTATATGCCACCCCACTGCCCCTCCTATCCAGGTGTACAGGGGTGAGGCATGGACCCCCTGGAGCATGGGGTTGGAATGAGTCACAACAGTGGTGGTAGTGATGGGGGGATGGAATAAGATCAGTGACAGCGGTGGTTGGCGGGAGGTGTGAGATCAGTGGCAGCAGTGATGGGATGGGATGAGTGGCAGCAGTGATGGGATGGGATGAGTGGCAGCGGTGTGGGATAGAATGAGTGGCAGCAGTCAGGGCTGAGACAAGGGGTGGGCAGGAGGAGCGGCTGCCTTGGGTGCAATAGTTTATTGCAGGGAGAGGGGCAGCCTAAACCTAACCCTAAAGGAAGGGGGGCACAGTTTGGCATCTTTGCCCTGTGCACTGGATGGCCTTGTGTCGGCTCTGGCAGCAGTGATGGGATGGGATGAGTGGCAGCATTGATGGGATGGGATGAGTGGCAGTGGTGGTGTGATGGGATGAGTGGCAGCAGTGGTGGTGGGATGGGTGGCAGCAGTGCTGGTGGGATGGGATGAGTAGCAGTGGTGGTGAAGGGGATGGGATGAGTGGCAGTGGTGATGGTGAAGGGAGGTGGGATCAGTGACATCAGTGGTGGTGAAGGGGTGGGATAAGTGGCAGTGGTGGTGGTGAGGGGGTAGGGATCAGTGGCAGCGGTGGTTGTGGTTAGGGGAGTGGCGAGTGGCAGTGGTGGTGGTGGTGAGGGGGTGGGATCAGTGGCAGCGGTGGTGGTGAGGGGGGTGATTAGTGGCAGTGGTGGTGGTGGTGAAGGGAGTGTGATTCGTGGCAGCAGTGGTGGTGGTGAAGAGAGTTGGATTAGTGGCAGTGGTGGTGGGAGTGAAGGGAGTGGGATTAGTGCTAGCGGTTGTGGTAGTAAAGGGAGTGGGATTAGTGGAAGCGGTAGTGAGGGGGGTGATTAGTGGCAGCAGTGGTGGTGGTGAGGGGGTAGGGATCAGTGGCAGCGGTGGTGAAGGGAGTGGGATTAGTGCTAGCGGTTGTGGTAGTAAAGGGAGTGGGATTAGTGGAAGCGGTAGTGAGGGGGTGATTAGTGGCAGCAGGGGTGGTGGTGAGGGGGTAGGGATCAGTGACAGCGGTGGTGGTGGTGAAGGGAGTGGGATTAGTGGCAGCGGTGGTGGTGGTGGTGAGGGGGATGATTAGTGGCAGCAGTGGTGGTGGTGAGGGGGGTGGGATCAGAGGCTGCAGTGGTGGTGAAGGTGGTGGGATCAGTGGCAGTGAGTGGGAGTGGGATTAGTGGCTGCGGTGTTGGTGAGGGGGGTGGCAGCAGTGGCAGTGAGGGAGGGTGGGATTAGTGGCAGTGGTGTTGGTGAGGGGGGTGGGATCAATGGCAGTGAGGGGGGTGGAATTAGTGGCAGCGGTGGTGGTGAGGGGGGTGGCAGCAGTGGCAGTGAGGGAGGGTGGGATTAGTGGCAGTGGTGGTGATGAGGGGGGTGGCACCAGTTGCAGTGAGGGAGGGTGGGATTAGTGGCAGTGGTGGTGGTGGTGAGGGGGTTGGCACCAGTGGCAGTGAGGGGGGATGGATTAGTGGCAGTGGTGGTGCTTTCCCCCCCACCACCGCCACAGATCTCATCTCTATCCCCCATCACCTCTTTTGTAGAGGTGATGGGGATTAGATCTGTGGTTTGGGGGGGGGGGGGTGTGATCAGTAAGAGGCAGAAGTGGTTGAGGATGGGATCAGTTGCACTGACATTTGGAAGTTTTTCGCTTACTTGGTCATCAATCCGATTCCCCCTCCCCCCTTAGTGTTCATGCACCTCCAGAGATGCCTGTGTGTCACAGGGTCTCCTTGAAGAGGGGAGAGCTCCTTCTCCTATCAGTCTATTGGTGTGGGCTGGTCAGCTGACTCTGTCAGTGTCCACCTCCACACATAGATTGGCTTCTCTCTCACTTTGGAGAGGATAGGCGGACGGTCGCACTAACCACCCCCCCCCCTGCACGGCGGAACAGACCGGCGGGAGGGCAAGCTCCTAAACAGCAGCACAGCCAGAATGGGCAGGCCCCTTTAAGGTGGGAGAACGGGGGCAAGCGGGCCCCCCTTCAGTGGCAGAACTCCAAGTGCGTCTGCTGCGACCCTGGTAGTTTTGCCACTGGCACAAGGGTAGTAATCAGACAGCAGAAATATGAAAGGAATAATGTGGTGTAATAGTGAGAGGTAAAAATTAATATCTGGCAATATTAAAGCGGTAGTAAACTGCTTTTTATCTTTTGCCTACAGGTAAGCCTATAATAAGGCTTACCTGTAGGTAAGCCTTCACCCTCAATGGACAGCACACTCAAGTATGCCATCCATTGAGAGAGCTGTACCCCGACCATGACGTCATCACAATTTAGCCATGTAAATGACCAGAGCCTGCAAACCCAGATGGAAGATGGAGTGAAAATGGAATCCCTGTCATTTTTTCATTCCTGATCCATACTTTGTAGGTAAACCTGTCATAATGTGCTAGTATGCAAGGCATACTAGTACATTATGACATTACCTGCAGGGGGACCAGGTTTTTATTTTTTTCACATGGTTTGCTAAGAAAAAAGTTAGCATGCGAAAATTCAAAGTGTGTGTCATAAGGAGTACATGATTATATGGCAGATAGGGCTTGAGAAGGGAATTTATCTTTAGCACAGGGGTAGGGTGGAGTTCTGCTGACTTCCATCATCCAATCATGTGCAAGCAAAAACACATTTTTTTTTTCTTTTCCTTGCTTGCAACTTGAGTAAGTATTGATTGCAAAGTGAATCTTCACTACTTCAAGTGAGTTAGGGAAAAATTCCATTGGAAAGTAAGTAAACCCCATTGCCTAAAGTAACATAGGGCTGATAACAGTTCAAAAAGAAAGCACTGGTTAGACTGGCTAGAGATGGATAATTACAGCTTGTGTTGCTCAGTCATGCAAGACAATATGTGGACCATTTCCAAATTGTGTCAAGTAGAAGCAAAGAAAATAAAATTCATATTAAAATTCATTCAGATTGTAAGATAAATGTACATTTTTGGACAAAGTAGGGGCAGGTTGCAGCTTTATACAGTTATATTGCTGTTTGTTTCCCTGTTGGGGAGATTTCCTCTCCCTTCTTTTTATGGCATTTCTTAATTTTTTTTTCCTTCAAACAACTTCTCTCAAGCTTTTATTGCTATTTGTACCTTTCTTTCCCGAAGAGACCTGTTCAACTGATTTCTTGTCCTGTTATTGGTGAAAGGCATACCAAAAAGAAAACTATTCCCTGGGGTCACAAAGTTTTATCTATTCCATAATATGTTGCTAAATAATAAAAAATTAAAGTTGGAGAGAAGAATTAGGATGTTTATTGTCATTGAAAGCAAATATTGTCTAAATACAACAGATGTGTATATTCTTACTTAAATCTTGATGCTCTTTGTGTATTTCTAATATATCTTTCATAACTTTACAGTATTTCAGTGGTGAACCTTACCTCTGTACAGGATCTTCCTGTAAAAGAGACCGGTCAATGCTGCTTTCTCTCTTTGTGCATGGTGGCTGGTCTATGTATATGCCCCCCTCTTGTCTGTTTCTGCAGACAGCCTGTAGCAAGTGGACCTTTTGAATCTCACCCATAGCTCTGCTCCCTGCACAGGCTCTGTACAACGCAATAATGATATCACTGCTACTTTTACAAGGTAAAAACCGGGTTTAAAAAAAACACAAAGTGGATTTATATCCTACCTAGGTATTAAACCACATTTTGAATCAAAGATTTTGTATCTGGAGTTTAACTACTTTAATAGAAGAAGAAATCGTCCATTGTCTTTTTTACCGGACACATTAAACACAATTACACATGTGCACATGCGTGCAAGTATTCTACAAACGTACTGTGAGTCAAGACCTGTGACAAAAGAGATAGTGGCCAAACATTTTTAAATTGGATAGACATCATTTCATCTCGTTGAGGTGTACCAGATTGTCAGTTTTGGTTATGTTTACTCCGTTCACTTGTCCGTTGTCATCTGAAGTTAAGAAACATTTAGAACTATGGGTATGGCATGCGCGGGAGTGACGTCATCGCTGTGAGTGGCCGGAGCCGCCGAACTCGGAAGAGACGCCGAGGGATCATGTCAGCTCCCACAGCAGTGTCCGGGGTCCGTGTCGGGGCTTCGTTCTAAGGTAAGTGTTTCATAATGAGCTAGTATGCGATGCATACTAGCTCATTATGCCTTTGTCTTGCAGGGTTTTTTTTTGTATACTACCGCTTTAAGTGGCATTGACAGATTTCAGTAATAATCAAAATTATATTGTTGGAGATACCATCCAGTCTAACCACAAGTGAATCAAGGAACTTCACTTAGATGTGGCAGCAAAAGCCCTTTAAACATGGTCATCCTAAGAAACTTAACTGATTATGCTATATTGTATCCTGTATTTTTAGATTATTTTATATTCTACATATAACAGGCAACGTTTAGAAACCCCTAAAATGACAGCACTTTACCAGCTTCTTTTCATTTATTTTAAACCTGGTACTCACAGAATATATTGGAAGCATGGAGTATATAGCTGGCAATAGATGACTCCATTTTGTTTTAATTTAATCAGCAGGATGAATGAAAAAAAACCCAATTCTCCCATCCACATAAGCAAGGTTGGTGGAGGAATCCTCCCCTCTGTGTCTTTGTTTTCTGGGTCCCGGTTCACACATATGCGATGCGGGAACCCTGAGAATCCACTGCAGTTTCCTGCATCACACTGCCATATGCAAATCGCTGGGGGTGTCAATACAAAGTTAACAACACCCCCAGATCAGTTCGGATATCACAGAGCGAACTGTCAGTTCGGACATCAATCGGATCGCATGGGTGTTCTGGTGTGGACCAAAAAAAGGGTCCTGTGCAACTTTGGTCCCAATACGATGCAAATTCAGCCATACAATCTGTATGCCTGAATTTGCAATACACAGACATTGCATGAGATTTGCAGAGCAGTGCGCTCCGAATCAAATGCAATGTCTGACCAATCGCATATGTGTGAATCGGGACTGACAGCGGGGAAGCTTCTCCACCCTTAAGAATACACTGATTTAGAGGACATTTTCCATCAGGGAGGTTGTACAGAAGTCAGTCAGTAGATTGACTTCTATACAAACCACAGTGCCCATACATGGATTGAAATCTGTCCAGTCCGAGCTGAACTTGCTACATTTTGATCCAGTTATGGGCAGCTTAATAGTGCTATGGCAAGATGTAGGACAGGTGTGGGTAATCTGCGGTCCTATAGCCACCATCAAACCACAAGACCTAATTTCTGATATATATGGCTGAAGGGTCATAGTTCTGGCCATTTAATTGGTTCAAAATAAAACTGTATGTATAATATTTCCATTACAGTATATAAAGTGGGACACAATAGCGAACCTGTCACTGGCAACAACTCATCACAGATAGATTTGCTATAGAGGGAAAAGAAACCACTTACCTGTAATTGTTTCTTGCCTATTGACCAGACCAGTAAGGTGACTTTGCCTTGCTTGATGAAACACCACAAGAAGAAATGACTTGCTGGTCTGGCAATCAGGAGAGTGACTTATTAGAAATAAATGTGTGGTTCTCCAGAGATCATCTTGCTGGCAAGCTATGCCAGTGATAATACTGATAATATGTTATAGAACCTATAGGTGTGTACAGCACTGCATCTAACATAATGAATGCTGAATGCTTGCTGGCATCTATGAGTCCTAAATTTGGCTTTTGATATGAGAAAGCTGTCAGAGACAAGGGTAGGATGGGTCAGTTGAAGATTACTTTGTGAATGATTGCACAATAAATACTCTGATTAGAGGATAACATTGTTATTGGCTATGGATGAAAAAGAAAATGAAAAAAAAAATAAATAAATGGAAGTCATTTAATGTCTGGGCACTTGAGTTGAAGGCTCTGTCACACTGAATGGTAGGTTGAAGAACAGTTTTGTAAGCTGCTTGAACTGCTCTCCCATATAGAGAGCCAGCTTGGAGAGACCGTAAAAAACAATAGGAAAGCAATGGTTCAATGTTTTAGGACTGGCTCCCTTCCAATTGGGAAGCGTGAACTGAGCTTTTTTGGAGACAAATCCACCTATCAAGTGCCAGAAAACTGCTAGAAAGGACTGCTCTGTGAATGAGCCCTCGGGAATTGTACATTTTACTTATCTCAGGCTATGTGTATTGTCACCTTCCATGATTGTGTAAACATTTGTTATCAGTGGTTAGTTGTGTTTATTGCACTGTAATTAACTTATCCTCAGGCATCAGCAGACATACATGAGACCCTTCTTACAGTAGCACATGTAAATACATTAGTGTCTCAACAATCTGATCTGATGTACTAACAGATAACTTCAGGGGTGGAGATGGTGGGAAGAGGTGACAGGTGTCAAAAATGCTCTTTTCAGAGTCAGATGTAAAAAGTAAAGTGGATGCATACATAAATGAATGTAGTGTTTTGCAGATGAGAATCCAGCAAAGTCCTTTTCATATGTTTATTTTAAGGCCTCATTTACATATGCAGCTGGTCCTTAAAAAGAGATCCACAGTGGATTGCTTTTCAGAGGCCTTGCACACAGTTGCAAATTGTTTGTTGCGTTGTCCTATGAATTTTGAACGGGTCATGTTTGGAGGCAGTCCTGCATGTCCAATGTGTTAAGTTGTGTAATCAGGGGAGGGCTGGCAGCCTTAGGCCTAGGGTGCAAGTCCAGTCAAGTGGCCCATTGAACCATCGAATCAGCTCACCATTCATGCCCATCTGGTTTTATAATGGACATTGATGTTATGAAGCAAGACAAACATGATGCAATGTGGTAACATAATTTAATGTTAATAGCAACAAAGGAGGTTTACCAAAAAATATATGACATTACGCCAGGGCCTAGGAAGCTCCTGTCAGGCAGAGATCACTATGCCTGACAGGGAAGTGTTAGTATTGTGCCGACTGGGTGCAGTAGCGTACTCTGCACACTAATACCGCTCCGCTGCAGCTCTGCAAATATAACATTGTGTAGCTGCGACCAGCAGCTGTACTCAGTGTCTGGCAAGGGGAGAGAGAGACCCAAAGCGCCGATCTAAGTGTAGCAGTTTAAAACCTTTAATGTAGGATAAAAGCAATATAACCCACAAGAGTGAAGTGGTAACAGGCATCAAGTTATATGTGGAGGTCCTGGGCAATTCACATCCAGGGGGTCCCTTGGAGTCCTTAGCGGAGCCGGTCCTGGTGCAGGGGAGTGGCGGTCTCCTGTGGGGGACAGGAGACAGTCCTGGTCCGTAGCTTCAGTGGGTTGCTGTTCCGCGTGTGGAAGGGCCTGAAAAAGGAGAGCATGTTCCGCAATGCGTCGCCGTTTGTCCTAGGCTTTACACACCAGAAAGGGACGTCACAGCCCCTCCACATGCGGAACTGCAACCCACTGCAGCTACGGACCAGGACTGTCTCCTGTCCCCCACAGGAGACCGCCGCTCCCCTGCACCAGGACCAGCTTTACTAAGGACTCCAAGGGACCACCTGGATGTAAAATGCCCAGGACCTCCACATATAACTTGATGCCTGTTACCACTTCACTCTTGTGGGTTATATTGATTTTATCCTACATTAAAGGTTTTAAACTGCTACACTTAGATCGGCGCTTTGGGTCTCTCTCTCCCCTTGTATTTCATACAGAGTTGCTTCTCTCTTCAACCGCCAGCAGCCATCCAAGTGAACCAGAACCTTTTGGACTCTCACTGGAACTATAAAAACCCCCCTTCCCCTCCTCCTCCCAGCCCAGCATAGACTGCCCTAGGATAACTGGCATTCTGCTTGCGCCAAATATCCCCCTTTCTTGCTATTTCTTACTCAGTGTCTGGCCCCTACATTACTCCAGCCCTTAGTGCAGCCTTTTTACCAAGAATCAGAGCGGCCCGGGGGGCAATTTACACCCTGCCCCACTTCCCAGTCCTCCCCTGTGTGTAATTCTCTCTGTGCTGGGCCAAAACTGTATTGATGTGTACTGACATGGCCACTGACCATGTTAGTTTGCGGCTTAGTCAGGAGTGGTAGAACCAAGGCTTATATGCCTATTTAGACCCCCATTTCTGCATGTGTAAATGAGACCACTAAGATCTCATTCACATGTATGGCCTGGGGCATTAAAACCAGTAGGTTGAGCTGAAGTTTTACTGGCTCCCCCCCGACTGAAGAAAAAAAAAATAAGCAACATGTTGCTTTCAGTGGCCATTGTAGTCTCAGAATACGACAAATTCAGGTCTATGGGGTAGCACCACAATAGCCCAACAACCGTGTGCAATGCACGCCCTTGCAGAATGGTAGTGTGACAGTTATAGGGTTAAATCAGGTGGTGAGAAAGGTACATATTGCCATCTCACTGCCTGTAAAATGCCCTCTGAAAATCAATCCACCACAAATCACTCTTCAGAAGGCATTGCATGTGTCAACAAACCTTAAAGTGTTTGTTACCCTAAATAAAAAAATATATATATCCTGTTCCTTTAAAGCATGTTATACAGCACAGTGCTTGTGCTGTGTAATCTGGCCCTTTGTAACACCTGAAATACTTGGCTTATCCTGCCTGGTTCTGCCCTCCCCCCTGTAAACTGACCATAGTTTGTCATGGATGCTGAGCCCTGACACCATGGTCAGTTTATGTGCCTCCGTCATCCACAGCTTTCCTGTCCTCCTCTGTCCTCCCCTCCCCTCCCTGCCTGTCAGCTCTGTGTCAGTGCTGCCCCCTCCCTTCCTGCTGCTGAATTTACAGTTACATTTTTACACTATCCTCTCTGTTTAAGAATGTAAGCTGCCCCTGTGTATGTACCTTGTAAAAATAAGCAGCTATTTACCTGATTTCAGAGCGCCACCCAGCGCTCACGTGACCGGCTGCCTCTCTCCTCCTCCCCTCCTGACTGAGGTCAGCGCGGGATTCTCGGCCTGACCGCTGCAGCTGTCAGGCTGCGAGAGGAGAGAGGCAGCCAGTCACGTAAGCGCTGAGTGTCACTCTGAAATCAGGTATATAGCTGCATTTTTTTTACAAAGCACAGACACTGAGTCACCTTACAATAATAAAGAGAGGATAGTGTGAACTGAATATAGTGGCTTAACAACCACTTTAAGTGTCGTGCTTTCCTAGAAGTCTTTAAAAAGTATTAAACTGAGAAGGATACGACTTATATCTAAGGCTTTGTTCACACATGCTTCAATTTGTAAAAATAGCAGTGTGTACAGTAAGCTTTTGCAAAACTTCCTATATGTTTTTGCAAAGCATTTGCAGAGCAATTGGCAAGCTTTGGGCAAATGTGTAAAAGCCATAAGGGCCTAATCACATTATTGCGCTACCACAATGTACAGCACTATACCTCTTCTGTGTGTTATACACCTTATTGTGAATGGCACTTTAGCACAATTAGTGGTAGATCACAAAGCATATTGTGGTTTGTAATGTTTTGCTGTCTCTTTAAAAAAAACTACTAGCAGATTTTAGTAGGCTTCAGCAAGGTTCAAGTAGTGCTGAAGCTTAATGAAGCATGCTAACATTCTTTTTTTAAAGGGACAATTGGTGCTCCCCTTAGGATCTGTGTTTAACAATCCCAACTGAAGCTGAATGATACTTTAAAAGCATCAAGCTGAGGGTTAATCTGCTTGTATTTTGCATCTTCTGGTTCCTCCTCTCTCATCAACCCGATAATAACATTTATAAATTAAACCTTTCTGTTCTCATTGCATATTCTATTTTGCACTTAATAACAGTGCTGGGACAAGCTCATCTAAAGCTCAGGGCGAACATTCCAAATTGCTCCCCCCCCACCCAGGATGTATGATTATGTGTCAGCAAAAATCCCCCCCCCCCAAAGAAAATCGAGCACTAATTTGCTTGCTCCACCTCAAACATAAATCCCCCCTTCCTCCCAGAATAAATCCACGCCCCTGCTGAAATCCCCTCTCCTGGCACAAATCATTGCCCCCACACCTCCAGCTTAAATCCTCTCTTTCCCTATATGCCCTCAGTACAACCCCCCCCCCCCCACAAAAAAAGATCTTCCCCCTCCTAGCACAAATCATCCACCCCTCAAATTTCCCCTCCGAGCTCAAATCCTCTCCCCCATTCCAAATCCCCTCCTCCTAGCACAAATACACCCCAATCATCCCTACTAGATTACCCCTAAAAAAAAAAAAACCTTTCCAATCTTAGCACCCCCCCCCCCCAGCACAAATCCTCTTCACCTATTCACCTATCCCCTCTTCCAACACAAATCCCCCCAAATCACTGATCCTAGCAAACCTTCCCAAATTTCCCCTCCTGGAACAATTTTTACCCCCTACCACCCACCAGATTCACCCTCCCAACACAAATTTTTGCCCCCAGTCTAGTTTTGGTGCCCCCCTACCTCACATAAAACCACAGTGCCAAGGGCAGCCGTACCTCCTGCCCACCCCTTGTCCCGGCCCTGCTTAGTGATGTTATTACTGGGTCTCTGTGCTTCTCCATGCAATGCAGACAGGTCACGGCTGGTGAGAGGGGCCAACAGGGTGCTGTACATAGCTTCCTGAAAACATCACAGCACCCTCCCTCACTACTGTTCTCAAGAGCCCTCAGTCATGCAAATCTAAAAATGCTTTTATAACTGGGTGTCAGTGTAAAGGAGTAGGCATTTCTAAGAAGGCTATAGACCACCCTAGGTAATGCCCACATGAGCCTCTATGGTTGAAATTAATGAAATCCAATGAATGAAAGAGGTGGGCAAGAGAAAGTAAACATGGGGAGGAAATAGCTAGATTATACTGGATGTCCTTCAGCCAGTAATAAAGTCAACTCTGACTTTTTGCAGTTTCTAATGCTCACCGTGCAAAGCTCATAGCCTGCAGTAAAATCAGAATAAGCAATATCAATACAGGAGATGAGTGTGTACAACTGGGCATTGGGCAAGACTGAAGGTAAGGCTTGAATTCAGCCTTCAACAAATCAGAATGAGAATGATTTGTAAAAGCTTCACACTGCTGTTACATAAGTTGAAGCCCATGTAAACAAGGCCCAAATGTACCCTGATCACAAACTGGTATTAAAAAGTCTATCTGGTCAAAATTAGAGATTGCTGCTTTCATTTATCTGATTTCTAACTGAACTAAACTGTGCTTTCTTTATAAAAAAAAAATAGTAGTCAATACGTCTTTTATAAAAAGAAATAAAAATGAACTCATTCCAGGTTGACTGAGTCAGAAAAGCAGACTGAAAGCTGTGAATCGACAGACTTTACTTTAGAAGGCTAGTCCGTAAATGCCACCTTATGCAGGGGCTGATTCATACGCCCACTGTGCACACTTTTTTTTATTTTTTTTTTTTCATAGTAGCTTCTGAAGACTTTTCAACAGGCTGGCCGTGTCAGGAAATTTCCAGCTTCCAGTTTTATGAATGCTTAGGCATTTTTATTTTCCAAATTGCTGAAATTCCCTAATGGAGAATTTGTAGTCAGTGTTCTGCCACTAAACTCAGGGGACTCCTATTTGCTACTCCATGGCATTCTATACTTAATGGGGTTGATTTACTAAAGGACTGAAGACTATTTACAAAAAAAAAAAAAAGCTGTGTTCACTTTAAATACCCAGACGTGAATTTCTACCCTGCGGCAGTGTCTTTGCAGTAATTGACCAACAGCAGGAGGTAGGGACTGGATCCGTTGTGATGGTGGTGAAACCACAGACAGCATTGTTGGCAGCATGTTGTTGAATTAAAACTGTAGTATTAAAAATATTCTAATTCTTTTCTTTATAATTACTTTAGGATACTTCAGGGTTTTAAACAGCTACATTTGCAATTGTTTTTAGTCCAAGTACAAAGGAGATGGCATTCCAATAAATATAATATTTTTATGGTCTATTAAAGCCAGGTAACTAGTTTGTGCTTGGGAGAAATCCCACCCAAACATGGGGAGGAGAACATACAAATCCTTTGCAGATAGCAACAGTGGCAACTGAATCCAGAACCCTAGTTGGCAGCTGAAGCCAGGACTCCAGTACTGCAAGGAAGCAGTGCTAAATCTTAGTGCAAAGCTGAATACACCGAGACACCAAGAAAAACACTTAAGGTCTTAAATAAATTGAATGCTATTATTATCATGGGGCATACTAGACTGCCATCCTTCGCCAAATGAATTATGCCTGCCCAACATATCTCCCACCCCCAACACACACACATTATTTGGAAGAGTACTCACCTGTCACCTACCTGGTCTGAGGCCAATTTGATGAGAGGACTTCCCTTGTGGCTAAGTGCCAAGCGCCCCTGAAGGTGAGAACAAGGAGTGTTAGGCTCAAAGAAGCACATATGCCATTTAGGTAGATCTGCTGGAAGTTCTTGGCAGTACAGCAGAACTGGATAGCTGTCAGCTGGTCTATCAGGAAAGATGGCATGAACTCTGTAGCCCCAGGTGTGTAGTGGAACCAAGGCAGCAACCACAGGCAAGCTGGCACCCATGGATAAAGCAGGATCAGGCTGACAGGACCAGACTGAAGAAGCATAGTCATGATAGGAGCCAAAGTCATACACAGGAAGGCAAGCCAGTGAGTAGGCAGATGTGTGATCAAGAACAGAGCCATGGTCATTCACAAGGATCCAGTGGAGCAAGCAGAAGGGTAGTCAAGAGCAAGCCAGGGTCATGCACAGTAAAGCAAGAGAAGCAGAGTCCTTGGAGCAAGCTGGGGATCAGGCAGCAGGGATGTCCAGAGGCAAGCCAGGTCAGTAACGGGTAATCCAAAGAATACAGAAAACACAGGAACAAGGAGTACTAGTAGCTGAAGATCATCCAGCAAAGTCTAAGTGCAGCTACTGACCTTATATAAGGCATTGGGCGCCAGTTCTGACAGCAGGTGTGCATGAATGTGCGAAAGTGCGAACATTCGCGCTCAATGCAAATGAGGACGACCATGTAAAGTATTGGCAACTATACCAGGTCTTTTCCTCAGCACATGCACATTTTTATACTTTTGACTCCTTTTCAGCACATGCTCATGTTTATTTAGAATAGCACCCTGACATCACCATTTAAAGTTAAAATGCCCTCATGGTTATTTATGATGCCTGCTCTAGCTATGCAAACCAATATGTAAGGTATTTACTGTATAAATAGCTGGATATTTTCCAAATTTGGTAAACATTCGTGCTTTCTCAAAAAAGTTTGATGATTTTGTTAGTTTGAGCCTCTTACAGTTTGATAATCGCTTTCCAAACATATAATTTGAAAATTGGGAACAAAATTTTAGTATGGCGCTATAAGAGTAGTGAAATGAGTTGTCTTTGAAGGTTGTCATATGTCCAGGTCATGTTGAAGCTAGCAGTTCCAGATGAATGTGACCAACTACTACTAGCTACTTATGAAATGAGTATAGCCTCTCGTTTTTTGTCCAAATACTTCAAAGGCCTGTTAATTTTTTGCTCAGAATTCCAGGTGCTGGTCAACCTTTTATAAATGTGGCTTACAGGGAAATTTTAAAACAAAATTAAGTCACCTCTTTATAAAAAAGCCCATTAACCCTGACTTACAGCAGTATCCCTTTTAAGGTGAATTTTCACCTATCTTCTACACTATTTTCACCATAGTCTTCTACACGCGATCCGAAAATAGGACAAAAAAAAAATAACGCTTTTGAAGCGATCGTACGATTATCGGATCGTTAGATAACAGATCGTACAATTTTCATCATTTAATCAGTACAGTTGTCATTCGAAAATACAATACAAATACATTACAACACATTATATCACTTCTGATTTTTTATTTTGTCGTACGAGAGTTTTCATAACTTTAGTAAACTCTTCATGTTTGATATGCAACTAGCATGCAAAAAAAAAAAACGGACGATCTGTTGTCTGATTTTCGGATCGTGTGTACGGGGCTTAAAGTGGTTGTAAATGCAGAAGGTTTTTTATCTTAAAGCAGAGTTCCACTCAAAAGTGCAACTTTCACTTATCTGTCTCCTCCCCCCTCCTCATTTGGCACCTTTCCGGGTGGAGGGGGGAGCAGGTACCTGTTTTTGACAGGTACCCTGTCCCCACATCCGTCGGACCTTGCTGCAGAAAGGTACGTCAAAAGTTTGGCTCCCTCCACCTCTCTCCTCCTTCCTATGCTTCCAGGCCAGAAACTGAGAGCAGCGCGCTTCGCACATGCACAGTAGGGACCTGGCTTCCCTTACCGGCAATGGCGGTGACAGCATCCGACAGCAGATAGAAACTTCAGCTGCAGTGCCGACATCGCTGGATTCCAGGACAGGTAAGTGTCCTAATATTAAAAGTCAGCAGCTACAGTATGTGTAGCTGCTGACTTTTAATTTTTGGAGAGGGAGGCCGGAACACCACTTTAATGCATTCTATGCTTTAGGATAAAAAGTCTGCTGTGTGCAACAGTCCCCCTCAGCCCCCCTAATACTTACCAGGGGTCACTCTCTGTCCAGCGATGTCCAGGAGTGTCCCAGCCGTCCCGGATTCTCCCTCCTAACTGGCTGAGACACAACAGCTGCGCCATTGGTTGCTGCTGCTGTCAATCAAAGACCGCTAGCAAATCAGAAGAGAGAGACACAGGGAGCTGTGACTCGGCTCGGGTGTCCCCATAGCAAGCTGCTTGCTGTGGGGGGCACTGAACAGGAGGGGGGGGCCAGCATCATGGAAAAGGGAACAGTGCAGCGCTCTAAAAATAATAAAACACAATGGAATAAAATCGCAGCTAAAATCGCAGATAAAACACAAAAACAAAGTCCATCTATAAGAGCCAGATCAGAGGTCGGGTAAGAAGTAGTAGGTGTAATAGTCCTAATAAGGTGCAAAGATTTCTAATGAATTCCCGAGGAGCCAGGTGCAGATAGCAGAAGACACACACACTCCCTCCACCTTCCAGAGTGGCCTCTCACCTTATTAAGGTTTTACACGGGCATTGTAAACATAGACACATCACCAACTCCAACCTCTTGACGATCCTTCCGGTTATCAATGAAGGAAAACAATCTGTAGTAAGCATGAACCTACACAGCTTCGTACTGCACACTCCTGGATGTCTCTCCGATGACAGGGTATTAAAAGGAAAAAAACGCCAGGATAGTGTAATACTGATTTTTAATATGATTAAAAACTTCACAAAGTGGCCTCTTACTTGTTAAAGATGGACATCAGGCATATAACAATAGAAGGACCGGGACAGCGGGACTCGCTCGGTGTCACTCGGTCTCCTCCGTGCCAGCGGGTGACGTCAGACGCTCGATTCCTCCTCCCTCCGCACGCGTATCGCCTCCGTGGGTGGAGGCTTCGTCAGCGATGAAGAGGATTGGTCCAACGTCACCTTATTAATAATCCTCCCCTTAATCTGATTGGCCAGTCCTTCTACAACGTTCCCATGGATACCCTAATGCCGGAACTAGAGGGAAATCCCAGCTCAGACTTCAGACAATCCCGAGTATGGCTATAAACAAGATGAGAGGAAACTTAACCCCTTCTCCACCTTCGGGCAGCTTAATACGCTCCCCAAAGCCAATTATTAACAGGATCAGGATGGATAGCACTCAATTGATGTGCTTAATTAAGAGTTTAAAAAATAATAAATAATATAACAGCGTATGACGCCGTATACCCGCTGGCACGGAAGATACATAAAGAATATATACATCATAAATATATATGTTAAGAACGATAAAAACTTTAAACATGATAATACAACTACTTAGAACACTGCACATGTAGCTATATAAATAAAAATAGAAATGGACATAAACGAATAATTTATCGATCAGAAATAAAACAATTCAAATCAAAATCCGTGTTCAGACCCCGGGGTACGGCAACTTTCATTTCGTAAATCCAAAAGGATTCCCTTTTACTTAATTGGCGAATGTAGTTGCCGCCCCTCCAGTGCTTTTTAACTTTTTCAATGCCCCAGAAATTCATATCCTTGGGGTCTTTGTTATGGAAGTTTTTGAAATGCTGGTACAGAAAATGGGGGGATTTTCCCTTTCTAATGCACCTAACATGTTCAGCAAGTCTTACTTGGAGGGCTCTTGAGGTCCTACCGACGTACTGTAGTCCACAACTACATTCGATCACATACACAACCCCAGTAGTCGCACAGGTAATAAGGTCATTGATCTTATACTCTCTACCTGTCGCCTTAGCCACGAAATCCTTCCTGCGTTTCACATTCTTTTTCGCAGAACGGCACACTATGCATTTGCCACATGCATAAAAACCTTTCAGGAAAGCAAACAATTTATTATGTGCCTCCACTGGGGGATCTACTACTCCTGGGGCTAAAATATTCCTCAAAGTAGGTGCCCGTTTATAAACAAAACGTGGTCTGGCTGGGAGATGGTCACATAGTACTCGGTCTTGCATCAAAATGGGCCAATGTTTGTTAAAAATACTTTCAATTTTTTTGTATTGAATATTGTAATCTAAAACAATCCTTACATCACCTTTTGGTGCTTCTCGTTTGGGGCCACTAGTTAACAGCGTATTACGGTCAATCTCTTTGACACTTGAGAGGTCCTTAGATAGTCTCTCTTTATTGTAACCTTTCTGTAAAAACCTTTCAGATAAGACATTGGCCTGTTCCATATAGTCAACTTCTGAGGAACAATTGCGTCTTAGCCTGACAAACTGTCCTTTCGGAATGTTACAGAGCCAAGAGGCATGATGGCAGCTGTCGAGAGGGATGTATGCATTTCTGTCAGTTGGTTTGAAGTGGTTACTAGTCATGAACCCTCTGGTTCCCTTTGAGATGACCAGATCCAGAAAAACTACACTGGTAGTACTAGTGGTCCATGTGAGTACTATGTTTTTGTTATTATTATTTAATTTACTCATAAATGTCTCAAGGTGGTCCATTTCACCGTTCCACACAAAGAACACGTCATCGATGTACCTTTTATAGCACACCAGTTCGGGGGGACGGTCATGAAACACCACCTCCTCCTCCCAGTGGGCCATAAATAGGTTGGCCACACTGGGAGCGAAACGGGCGCCCATGGCCACACCTCTTTTCTGGAGATAATAGTTATTGCCATACCAGAAATAATTTCTTGAGAGGCAAAAGAATAAACTACTTAGGAGAAAACTCCTAAGTTTCCTCGGAAGGTTAGATGTTGCAAATGCCCACTTGACTGCTGCCTCTGCTTCTTCATGGTCTATGATAGTATACAGCGAACCTACGTCCGCTGTAACTAAAATAGAATTAGAAGCGCAGGGCACATCTTGCAGAAGCTGGATAATGTGCTTAGTGTCTTTCAAGTAGGCTTCTGTAGACACTACTAATGGTTGAAGGTGCACATCGACAAATTGGCCCAACCGGGATGTCACGGAATCAATACCGTTGACAATCGGTCTTCCCGGTGGGCGTTCCCTGTCTTTGTGCACCTTCGGTAGACAATAGATAATCGGAGTTCTACAGAAAAGTGGATCCAAATAAAGTGACTCTTTCTTGTTGAGGACTCCCTTATGTTTGCCTGACTCTATTAATTTGCTCAGTTCCCCTTTGAATTTCAAAGAGGGGTCACTCCTTAATAGTTCATATGTATCGCTATCTGCCAATAAGCGGTTCATCTCCTCTTTATAGTATTCCAGACTCAGTACTACCAGACCTCCACCTTTATCGGCAGGTCTGATCACAATTCCTTTGTTATCTTCAAGAGATTTTATACCTGCTTTAATATATTGTGGGTCCGATATCCTTTTAACCTTCAAACTTTCCAGGTCCTTACAGACCATATTTTTGAAGACATCAATAAATTTATTGTTTTTATTAAGAGGATTGAATACTGATTTATTCCGCAAATTGGAACTGGGCATACCTGTGCTCGATGAACTAGTTAGTGCAGAGGAATCTGTATTAGTTGTATTCTTAAGGATAGGGTTGGATAAGCAATATTTTTTCACGTTAATTGTCCTAACAAATTTCTGAATATTGACATATGTTTGAAATTTGTTCAGGTTACGTGCTGGAGCAAACTTAAGTCCCTTATCTAGGGTTTTGAGCTCTTCGACTCCCAGAGTCACTCCACTTAAATTGTATATCCCTGCCCCTAACGGGATCTTTTTTCTTTGGACCCTCCGGCCTCCTCTTTTTCCTCTCTGTTTCTTTTGGCCGGTTTGTTCCCTGGTGTTTCCTGTATCGGGCCTCTCCACCAGTTGTCCATTTGGTTCAGGGGTGGAGGGGGAGGGGGGGGGTAGGCAACTGCCTGTCCCCCCCGATTCCCTAAAAAAGCCCCATTCCCATTACCTTGTGGTTCGCTCAGGGGTTCATACCTATTTTGAGTGGTTACCTGTGAGGGCTGTTGGTAATTAGCTCTATTAGGGTAACCGCCTCTCTGGGCATTAGGTTTCCATCCTTTCCCCCTTCCTCGAGCAGGGACTTGCCACCCTGAGTTTTGGGGGTATTGTGCAGGGGGTCTAGGGGAAAAATTATTTTGAGGATAGTCGTTATAATAATAACTATCCTGTCCTCTCCTGGGGGTGTTATTATTTTTCCCCTTACCCCTTTTGCCGCCTATACTATCATAGACCATGAAGAAGCAGAGGCAGCAGTCAAGTGGGCATTTGCAACATCTAACCTTCCGAGGAAACTTAGGAGTTTTCTCCTAAGTAGTTTATTCTTTTGCCTCTCAAGAAATTATTTCTGGTATGGCAATAACTATTATCTCCAGAAAAGAGGTGTGGCCATGGGCGCCCGTTTCGCTCCCAGTGTGGCCAACCTATTTATGGCCCACTGGGAGGAGGAGGTGGTGTTTCATGACCGTCCCCCCGAACTGGTGTGCTATAAAAGGTACATCGATGACGTGTTCTTTGTGTGGAACGGTGAAATGGACCACCTTGAGACATTTATGAGTAAATTAAATAATAATAACAAAAACATAGTACTCACATGGACCACTAGTACTACCAGTGTAGTTTTTCTGGATCTGGTCATCTCAAAGGGAACCAGAGGGTTCATGACTAGTAACCACTTCAAACCAACTGACAGAAATGCATACATCCCTCTCGACAGCTGCCATCATGCCTCTTGGCTCTGTAACATTCCGAAAGGACAGTTTGTCAGGCTAAGACGCAATTGTTCCTCAGAAGTTGACTATATGGAACAGGCCAATGTCTTATCTGAAAGGTTTTTACAGAAAGGTTACAATAAAGAGAGACTATCTAAGGACCTCTCAAGTGTCAAAGAGATTGACCGTAATACGCTGTTAACTAGTGGCCCCAAACGAGAAGCACCAAAAGGTGATGTAAGGATTGTTTTAGATTACAATATTCAATACAAAAAAATTGAAAGTATTTTTAACAAACATTGGCCCATTTTGATGCAAGACCGAGTACTATGTGACCATCTCCCAGCCAGACCACGTTTTGTTTATAAACGGGCACCTACTTTGAGGAATATTTTAGCCCCAGGAGTAGTAGATCCCCCAGTGGAGGCACATAATAAATTGTTTGCTTTCCTGAAAGGTTTTTATGCATGTGGCAAATGCATAGTGTGCCGTTCTGCGAAAAAGAATGTGAAACGCAGGAAGGATTTCGTGGCTAAGGCGACAGGTAGAGAGTATAAGATCAATGACCTTATTACCTGTGCGACTACTGGGGTTGTGTATGTGATCGAATGTAGTTGTGGACTACAGTACGTCGGTAGGACCTCAAGAGCCCTCCAAGTAAGACTTGCTGAACATGTTAGGTGCATTAGAAAGGGAAAATCCCCCCATTTTCTGTACCAGCATTTCAAAAACTTCCATAACAAAGACCCCAAGGATATGAATTTCTGGGGCATTGAAAAAGTTAAAAAGCACTGGAGGGGCGGCAACTACATTCGCCAATTAAGTAAAAGGGAATCCTTTTGGATTTACGAAATGAAAGTTGCCGTACCCCGGGGTCTGAACACGGATTTTGATTTGAATTGTTTTATTTCTGATCGATAAATTATTCGTTTATGTCCATTTCTATTTTTATTTATATAGCTACATGTGCAGTGTTCTAAGTAGTTGTATTATCATGTTTAAAGTTTTTATCGTTCTTAACATATATATTTATGATGTATATATTCTTTATGTATCTTCCGTGCCAGCGGGTATACGGCGTCATACGCTGTTATATTATTTATTATTTTTTAAACTCTTAATTAAGCACATCAATTGAGTGCTATCCATCCTGATCCTGTTAATAATTGGCTTTGGGGAGCGTATTAAGCTGCCCGAAGGTGGAGAAGGGGTTAAGTTTCCTCTCATCTTGTTTATAGCCATACTCGGGATTGTCTGAAGTCTGAGCTGGGATTTCCCTCTAGTTCCGGCATTAGGGTATCCATGGGAACGTTGTAGAAGGACTGGCCAATCAGATTAAGGGGAGGATTATTAATAAGGTGACGTTGGACCAATCCTCTTCATCGCTGACGAAGCCTCCACCCACGGAGGCGATACGCGTGCGGAGGGAGGAGGAATCGAGCGTCTGACGTCACCCGCTGGCACGGAGGAGACCGAGTGACACCGAGCGAGTCCCGCTGTCCCGGTCCTTCTATTGTTATATGCCTGATGTCCATCTTTAACAAGTAAGAGGCCACTTTGTGAAGTTTTTAATCATATTAAAAATCAGTATTACACTATCCTGGCGTTTTTTTCCTTTTAATACCCTGTCATCGGAGAGACATCCAGGAGTGTGCAGTACGAAGCTGTGTAGGTTCATGCTTACTACAGATTGTTTTCCTTCATTGATAACCGGAAGGATCGTCAAGAGGTTGGAGTTGGTGATGTGTCTATGTTTACAATGCCCGTGTAAAACCTTAATAAGGTGAGAGGCCACTCTGGAAGGTGGAGGGAGTGTGTGTGTCTTCTGCTATCTGCACCTGGCTCCTCGGGAATTCATTAGAAATCTTTGCACCTTATTAGGACTATTACACCTACTACTTCTTACCCGACCTCTGATCTGGCTCTTATAGATGGACTTTGTTTTTGTGTTTTATCTGCGATTTTAGCTGCGATTTTATTCCATTGTGTTTTATTATTTTTAGAGCGCTGCACTGTTCTACTGTTTATATTTTTGCTACCCAGGTTTTGTTTCTGTGCCTGTTTTTAGTGTCCAGCTGCTATCTGATAGGGTTGAGCGCTGATATTTCTTACCATTTGTTCATGGAAAAGGGACCCCAGAAGAGGAGAATCGGGGCTGTTCTGTGCAAATCCACTGCACAGAGGAGGTAAATATGACATATTGTTATTTAATCACTTAAAGTGAATGAGGTGAAACAAAGTAAAAATTCACTTTGCAAGAAATACCCAATTATGCGCAGACAAAATTTTAAAAAGTAGGATTTTTGCTTGTTTACGATTGAATAATTGAAGTCAGCACTGCTTCACCTTCAATTCACTATGTTGAATGAAAACTCTCTTTGTAAACAGAACATTCCCTTATCACAGTATATGAGGTAAAGTTGTGCTAACTTCAATTATCCAAACACATCTGAGCCAAAATCCTGCTTTTTAAAATTTCACTTTGATAGTCAAGATGCTACACTGCTATTGTAGATCAACCTCATTATGAAGAATTATGCCAAATATATTAGGATTTTTCCTGGAAGCGTAATTAGTTGGAGCTCACAATACCAAAAATCATCTGGGTAATGTGGCCATGTGAAATATTGGCTAGCAGTGTTTTCAGCTTTGATAGACACCAACAATAGACCTTTTGTCCATTATGATACTTTCTTTACAATTCAGTAATCAAAGATGTTTTCTGGATATGGTTAAGGAAAGAATGGCCTGAGTGGTGTGCTTATAAATCACCGGTAAAGACCCAGCAATAGGATACATATGGAAGCAGCTTTATGAATGAGTACATTTCTTTACTGTCAGGTAAAATTTATTGGGATAGTATGACATGTTAGAACAACTTTTCTTGGCTTGAAAGTATCCATCTTATTTCCCTCCCAGGCATAACATTCCCTAATGAAAACAGGAGTGTAGCTCTAGCTATGCGGTACAAAGGCTGTCTACTTCAATTAGAGCAATTATTCAAAGTTAGTTAAACTTACGTTTATACCTTGTATTTGACCTGCAGATCTTATGTTCTTAAATCTTTTTTATTGCCAATAGCAACAGTGTGATAAACCTTTTTTTATGTAAATGAGCAATAAACATATTCAACATGCATAGATAAACCCATAGAGCTATCTACAATTTGAAGCTGAAGTTTATTCTGTTTATATTTTGCTTTCCTTGGTTCACCCTTTCCTCTCTCATCAACATGTTAATGACATTTCTTTAATAAAAAAACTTCCAGTCTTCATTACATACCTTATTTTAGACCCATTTATTTCATTCTATGCTTCTCTATGGTGGGAGGGACTAGCAGAAGCCTGTACAGTACAGCAGAGTCCTCAGTCCTGATGCAATCAGTGGGCTGGCTCCTGGGAGGAGTTATGCAAATGCTAAACTGTCTTGTGTAGTGATTGTCAGTGTAGCGCAGTGGGCATTCTTAGGCAGGCTGTATTTGCATGCACAGCCTCCCCTAGATAATGTGTGCATGTGATCCTGAGCCTCCACGAATAAAGGAATTTAAATCAAATGAATTAAAGGGCAGGAAAGAGACAGTAGGGTGTAAAGCTAGCTAATGCTGGAAGTCATCTAGCCCAGAAATGTGTTGTTGCAGCTTTGAATGCACACAGTGTGCAGTAAAAGCAGAGTAAGCAGTTTCAGTGCAGACAATGAGCCTGCACGCCCATGCAAAATTGAAGGTAGGGCTGGAGTTCAGCTTTAAACTTTATAGAAATGCATGAAACCAGTAAATGCATTATTTATTACAGGTGTTTATATAGTGCCTTCAATTTACACAGCTCTTTGCTTATATATTGTACATTCAAATCAGTCCCTGCCCTCAAGGAGCTTACAGTCTAAGGTCCTTAAAGAGGTTGTAAACTCATTTAAAAAATTTTTTTTTTTTTTAGAAGCTGCAAGAGAAAGACATAATGAGCTAGTATGCTTCGCATACTAGCTCATTATGAAATACTTACCTTAGAACGAGCCCCCGCCGTGCCGCTCTCTTACCTGTATGACGGGCGACATGACATGTCGCCCGTCTTCCGGGATCGCGTCATCCGGTCATCTGATTGGCCGGAGCCGCGGTGACGTCACTCCCGCGCACGCGCACGGGAGCCGACGGTCACGGCACGGGGCTCTGAAGGAACGGCACGATCAGCCGTTCCTTCAGAGCGCATGCGCCAGTGACGTCACTGGCTGCATTAAAGGTAAATATCTCCTAAACGGTGTAAGTTTAGGAGATATTTACAGTACCTATAGGTAAGCCTTATCATAGGCTTACCTATAGGTACAACTTCATGAGGAGGGTTTACTTCCTCTTTAACTCAAAATCATACACATTCTAGGGCCAATTTAGTCAGGAGCTAATTAAATTACAACATGTCTTTGGTGTATGGGAGGAAATCCAAACAGGCATGATGAGAACATGCAAACTCCATGCAGCTAGTGTCATGGTTGGGATTTAACCACTTGCCGACCGCCGCACGACTATCTACGGCGGCGGTCAGCCCCTCACAGGCAAAGTGACGTAGGTCTACGTCGCTCGCCTGTGAGGGTTTAGGGAGCGAGCGCGCGCCGCCGGAGGCGCGCTCCCGCTCCCGCGTGGTCACGGACCCCCCCGCGCGTGTGACCGGCGGACCCGATCGCCGCCGGCCACTCTGCGATCGGCGGGGGAGAGGGAGAAAGTCAGGCAGCTTGTGTAAACAAGCTGCCTGTCATTCTCCTCTCTGTATGAGAGCTGATCACATGGATCTACTATGTAGATCCATTGATCACTCTGCATACAGTTGAAGCCACAGCCAATCACAGTTAGAATCACGCCCCTAGGGACACACACAGCCCCTCCCTCTCAAATAAAGTTAACCCCTTCACTACCAGTGTATTTTTACAGTAACAGTGCATATATATAGCACTGATTACTGTAGAAATGTCACTGGTAACCCCAAAAGTGTCAAAAATGTCAGTCAAGGGTCCGATCTTTCCGCCGCAATGTCGCAGTACCGCAAAAAAAATCGCAGATCGCCGCCATTACGCGTTAAAAAAAAAAACAACAAAAATGACAAAAATCTTTCCCTTTGTTAGTAAACGCAATAACTTTTGCGCAAACCAATCAAAATACGCTTTTTGCGATTTTTTTTACCAAACATAGGTAGCATAAAACAAATTGGCCGAAAATATTAAAAAATTTTGATTTTTACATTTTTTTTGGGGGGAATTTCATATAAAAAAAAGGGAAAAATATTGCTATTTTTGCAAAATTTACGCTCTTTTTTTGTTTATAGCGCGTGATCAAAAAATCGCACAGGTGATCAAATACCGCCAAAAGAAAGCTCTGTTTGTGGGAAAAAAAGGACGCCAAATTCGTTTAGGTACAGCGTCGCACGACCGCGCAATTGTCCGTTAAAATCACGCAGTGCCGAATCGCAAAATACCCTCTGGTCGTTTAGCAGCCAAATCCTCCGGGGCTTAAGTGGTTAAAGGGATTGTAAAGGCAATTTTTTTTTTTTTATCTTAATGCATTCTATGGCTGAGACAGCAGCGTGGCAAGATTGGCTCCCACTGCTGTCAATCACAGTCAGTCAGCCAATCAGGAGACAGAGAGGGAGTGGCCGGGTTGCGGCTCTGTGTCTGAATGGACACAGGGAGCTGTGACTTGGCTCAGGTGCCCCTATAACAAGCTGCTTGCTGTGGGGACACTCAACAGGAGGGAGGAGCCAGGAGCACAGCAGAAGGACCCGAGAAGAGGTGGATCCGGGCCACTCTGTGCAAATCCAACTGCATAGAGCAGGTAAGTATAACATGTTTTTGTTTTTTTAAAACGAGACTTTACAATCACTTTAAACCTGAAACCCTAGTGCTGCCAGGTGGAAGTGCTAATCAATTAGCCATTGTACTCCCCTAATGCAGCTTGGTCATTTTTTTTTTTTTCCTTACTCCAGTCTCCAGTGGCCGATAGTAGTGCCTGTTTTTCAAGACTACTATTGAGGAAGCACAGCGTTGTTAGTCAATAACAGCTTTTAAGGAAGCACATTTAACAATTCTGTGAAAAGATCTGGAAAATGTGTTGCCAAACACAAGGGTTGGGAGACAGTGCTATTGGCACTATATCAAATGACTGCATCTGGAAGGGACTGTGCAGTGCTGTCTTAAGACCATTATAGGCCCCTGGGCAATGCAATGCACTGGGGCCCTGCCTACACAATCACCCACGAGAATAAAAATGCAAATTATTGATAAGGCGATATTTATTGGTACAGCAGTGCCAGGCTAATGACAGCTTCCAAGTTCGGTGGCTGGTGAACACACACACATGGATGGGAGTCAGATTCAACTGTCCTGTGTGTGCCTGTTCCTGTGGGGGCGGACAGGCATTCCTGCAGTAGTGGGCTCCCTCTCCATGGCCCATGTGGCCTGACAGTGGCCTGACAGTGGCCTGACAGCAGCGCAGGGCCGACAGACGCTTGCCACCTGCTAAGTTCGGCAGTGGGATGCACACAGGAATCAGGACCAATGCTTGGCTGGGGCTGGGTCGCTGGGCAGGTGGGGCCCCCCAGGCAAGTGGGGTCCCCGGGCAACTGTTCAGCATTCCCATTCGGTAAGACAGCCCTGGGACTGTGCATATATGCAGTTGCCCTTGTTGGCTGTCCTGGTGGAATGCTGTATGTTTTGTTGTTTGCAATGGAACTCACTAAAACTGAACCTGAAACAGAAGGTTATCATTTTATTGCATTGACTATAATGAAAAGTCCAGTTCAGTCCAAAAATGGTTAGTCAACAGGCAATAGTACCAGACATTTCTATACAGGTATCCCCAACCCTCTCAAACAGAACAGAGCTGCCCATCAAACACTGCTATAAAAAGAATAACATAAAATATTATTCAGACATCAGATGTAGATCCACAAGGCCTGTCACGACATTGCAAGATTACAGGAATAATGTAAATGTATTATACAATGAACAAAAATTCTCAATAAAAAAATGCATTGCATCCCCCCACACCAAAGATATCACTGACATTTAAATATTTGTCTTTTGTGGGGTGTAATGTATATATAATTCATGTTTTCTATATAAATTTGATCATTGGAGTGGAGTGGAGTGGAGTGGCGGTGGGGTTCTCTATTGAAGACTATTCCTAGTACTTTTGTGTCCTACACTTCTTGGTAGGTTCTCAGAATATTGAGACACAATAGTTTTATACATTTAATACTGTGCATTTGTTATAAAACTGGAATATATTTCATCAGATTGCTCAATTCAAAAATGGAAAGTTGACTTCTACTTATTTTGCTACTTGTCAATTTCATGAAATGGGTGACAGTTATGAAAATGTTCTAGTAAATACATTTAATTAGTCACATTAGATATTCAGGGGTTGATTTACTAAAGGCAAAGAGACTGTGCACTTTGTAAGTGCAGTTCCTCGAGAGCTTAGTAAATGAGGTAAAGCTTCACTTTGCAAAGAATACCCAATCACATGCATGGAAATTTAAAAAAACTGAATTTTTGCTTGAGCATGATTGAATGATGGAAGTCAGCAGAGCTTCTGCTCAGTTACTATGTTCTGGAGCAACTGCACTTTGCAAAGCACACAGTCTTTTTTGCCTTTAGTAAATGTATCACAAAGTCTCTAGTGTAAGTCAAAACATGACAGCAAACTATTACTTTTGGCATCACTTTGTTGTTGATTTTTATTTTCACCCCTTATGTAGATTTCTTCTACAGGCCCCATTCTTCTAATGCACCATAAAATTTACTGTGTGGTGAAATTAACACACTATTGGTAATGACATCATTACAGATGTAGTGAAAGCCTAAGTGAAACTTAGGCTAGAAAATGAAAATTGGTGGACAGGCAGGATTTTTAATGCAGAAGAGACATGCTTTGTCTTTACTGCAATAAAGCCATTTACCTGCCTATCTGCCCCTGTACAGTAAGCTGCTCAAGTGCAGGTCACTGCACAAATTAGGGCATTGCTGAAGTGGATGGAACTCCGCTATAACGTTAAAAAACCATACCTCGTGAAAATTCCCTACCCTTGTCACTTCCGGTGCACATACGTCTTGGAACAGCTGAGCAGGTTACCATTGCGCATGCTCAGAGCTCCGGAGGGTAGGGAATTTTCACAGGGTAGTGATGTGTAACGTTACACCACATCAGCTGCTGCCGCGGCTACATTAAATCATCTCCGCTGCCACATTACATCATCTCCGCTCCTACCCCTGTGACTTCCCTGATCTCGGCTCCTAAATGTAAAAGCGTCGGGTGTATGAAAATATAAATAACGGAGATCTCGGCTCTGTGATTTATATTTTCATAGACCCGCCGCCGCTTTTACATTTAATAGCCGAGATCAGGGAAGTCACAGGGGTAGGAGCGGAGATGATTTAATGTGGCAGCAGAGATGATTTACTGTACCCGCTGCAACAGCTGATGCGGTGTAACGCTAGAAAACCCTACCCTGTGAGAATTCCCTACCCACGGGAGCTGTGAGCATGCGCAGTGGGAAGCGGCTCAGCTGTTCCATGACGTATGTGAAGAGGAAGTGACGAGGGTAGGGAATTTTCACGGGTATGGTTTTTTTCACGGAACACCGGCGCATGTGTGGGAGTGACATCATCTCGGGATGGCCAGTGACAGCGACTGGCAATCGAGATCTGGAAGCCAGCCATCTGAAGATGTCAATGGGGATTTCCGGGTGCATCACTGGATTCAAGGTGAATATAGATCTGCTTTTGGGGCCTCTTTATGTTGTTTCTCTACATGTAGAGTTTAAAAGCATATCTAATTCAAAAAGCAAAAAGAAAAAGTATATTGCAGCTTACCGGTCCTTGGATGTCAAAGCTGCATTTGCTTTTTTTTTCTAGGCTTTTTAGTCTTTATTTTCACCTGGTAATCCTGCAAAAATCACACTTCTTGTCCTTGGAAGTCTACCTTCATTGCATCTATTACAGGAGTCATGGTTGCCACCCAGACTTCACTGCAAACATGTCTGCCCTTGTTCATCTCCATTATATAGGGAATGATGGGAATAGTAGTTCACAGGAGAAAGATAACATTGTTCTTGCTGTCTGCTTAGCTCACAGGGAGTGTCAAGGTCATTGTATTTCTGGCATCATCAGATAATTCCTGTACTTGCCAAGCATTTTTTTTATTTTGAAAATTTAAACCAATCTCAGCCACCATATCTAAGGACTGGTAAGCTGCAATGTATTATGTTTTGGTTCTTGGGTTCAGTTATCATTTAGGTTGCTTACATATATTAGGTGATGATCACCTGATCTAGTTGATTTTAGCTGGATTGAGCAAACAACCACCTGTGAAGCCCAGAGTAAGACCGCATTCACACTGAAGCGGCACGACTTCGGGGGCGACCTGTGAAGTCGCGTGCACTGCGACTTCGGCGCGACTTCCACGGACTTCATATAATGAATGTCTATGCAATTCGCTGCGAGGTTGCCCCGAAGTAGTACAGGACCCTTTTTCTAAGTCGGAGCGAATGGGTCCTGTAGCACTGCATGGACCGCGACGGACCGTCACTTGTCAGGCTGACAAGTCGCCTGACAAGTCGCGTTAGTGTGAATGGAGACTTAAAGCCAAACAGTTGGCTTTTCCTAGTTACTTTTCTGAAAAAGCTGATGCTAGTGGTACCTGCTTTATGCACCATAGCTAGTACAGGCATGCATGCTTATGCATATCTCACTGGAGAAAAAATGTTTCTTTCTTATAATATCTAATGTGTGTATTTAGCTTTACACCCACACTTGTTCCCGGCAAGGGTCACTAGACGCTTGGTGGGGCTGCATCCACTGTGACTACTATTGTTCTTCTACAATATACAGTTTTCCATGAGGCATGAGTTGTATTTTGCACATTTCTTTTGATATTCATATTTTAAATATCTCAATACGCATGTGAGAAAGTAGGATGTTGTACCTGATTTTGTTTGTTTCATAGCCAACAGCCAGAGGATAGATAAGATCAGAACTTGAAAAAACTTTTGTTGCCTGTTTAGGAATAGTTCGCAAAGCTACTGGCATAAAACAAATAATATTCCCTTTAGCCTGCAGCAATATCTTCTCCTTTGTGCCTCTCACTTGATACTGTCCTGAGTTTACTGTACGAAAGCTTTGGCAGGAGATAAAGAAATACATTCTGCTTCTCTGAAACTCCTGTGGTTAGTCCAGCATATCAAACACTTCCCAGCAGGAACCTACGCTGTCCTTCCTGACACAGCAATGAGGACAGCTATGCAAAAAGGGAGAGAGAGGTTGTAAAGCAAGACATTTGTTATCATGGCAAATAGAAGAAGTCAGAGTTCAATAAGAATGTTTCAGCAAAGGCTTTTTATTCAAGTCATAGAAGTTTACAGTCTAAACAGGTCTTTAGCTCTGTGCTTTATAGGCAGTTTCTAAAATCTTTACATATTTGCAGGTCCTGTTTTATTAGGTTCTGAGATTTTCTACGCAAAGGGCACCAAGACCAAGCAATAATGGAACTAATAAAGTTACTTTTAGGCATGACCTTAGCTGCTGCTTATAAAGGTTTCGATGACAGACAAGTTTGTGTGTTGAGGCTTTCGATTCATATCAGGAAGGATGACTTGTGATGATATCATCATGCTATTCCCTTGTCATCACTTGCATTAGACCAGTACCTTGAAGGGTCAACTTTGGTAACAACCATTGTGCAACTGTGTAATTGCTTTGGTTCAAAGACCTGGGTTTTATCTCCTTAATTTTCATAATTCAGCCCTTTTGTGACCTAAATATTAAAACATAACGTATGATGGATCCCTGCAAGGGCCCCAAGACACAGTCCTCTCTCTTTATTGTAATCATCCAGAGACTTTGAAGTTGATCATTTTGTTCAGTTGGCCTGCGCACCAAGCAAGTGTCTCCATTATATTTCAGTGGCTCTGCATTTGCTGTATTCCACAGAAGTTTAATCCAATTTGATGGGAAGTCGTGTCACAGTACAATTAAAAATGGTTGTAGATGGGCAGATATCTCTCTGAACATGATCAGCATGGAAGGATCTCCTTGCTATCTATCATAGCAGGAAGGTCTCCTGTTTGGCTAATAACATGGCACATAAAGAACTCAAATGGCTGTATTTGGCATTGAACTGACAGCACAATCTAGCAGTTTATTGGTTAGTGTTAGAAAATATTTTAGGTTTAGGGTTAATATTTAGGGGGTAAAGTGTAAGGCTAGGTAAGCAGTATAGGTGGTAGGGTCAGCATACAGGTTGGGTTAAGGTTTGCTGGTCAATGCATTTTTTTTTTGTTTTTACTTTTCTGTGCTAAACACTACCAGTGCCAGATTTGCAGTGTCAAAACCTTATGTGCTGAACAAAGTGCTATATATCTTTATCAGCCAAAGATTGGCTTTCAGGAGTCAAGTGTGATAAGATCATTTCTAGTTATCTCCTCATTGTACAATGACAATATATTTTGCTGGACAAAATATTTTGTAAGTTTATACATTTTATGTAATTTTATTATTTCTTTATTTGTATATTTGTTTAGTTATGTATTCACTCATTTTTCTAATCGAGACAAATAATTGTAATAAGAGTATGTAATTATAAAAAAAAAAACATTTTTATTACCCCTCTTAACAGAATAATTGCATATTTTTGAGTTATATTTAATGGAAAAAAGTCCATACAGTATAAAACTCATTTCTGAGACTCACAGCCTATTTAGCAGTGAAACAAAATATAAAGGAGGAGAATCCTTAGGTGAAAACAGAAGGCACTGAATCTATTGTATGGATGCACTGTGACAGGTCACTTTGATGTGTCTAAAGTATTTTCTTGATATTTTTCTTAAAGCTGTCTCATAACGGCTAATCCCATTTCCCTTCCTTAAACCTCCTTCTAATCCCTTTAAAGCACACTGAAATACCCTCTGGATGTGGAAAAACTCTCCTGTGAATTGTTGAAGGATAGAGGCCATTGAAGGTTTTTCGTTGAAATGTAATTTATGAATGATAGCTACAAATTTTATATAATTTTCAATATCCACATACTTCCGTTAAGTGCTTTCTTTTATTGATGGAAAAACATACTCTTGCGGCTTGGAAGATTATTTGAATAACGCTAGTCGACTAATTATCCCTATATTTAATATTTTTTTTCTAGACTTTTAGGATTCATTTGTTAGGACTCAACTACATCAATGATTTTATGTAAGCTATTAGCTACATAAGTCACATGACCAAAAGTCATAGCAAAAAAGGATTCTGAGTTCATTCACAGTCATAACCTTCTCATTGACCTAATAATGTCTATGATTTGTTGTGATTGCACAATTGTTGTTGAGATTGGCTATCTGCATCTGTGCAATCCTCTGACAGGTGTCTGCTGTATTCTACGTTTAATTTATGGCATTTACTTTGAGAGTGAGTCAATCAAATTTGTATTTTAACATCCTAAGACACTGTATAATTAAAGCAAATCTGTTCAACAAAATTGTTTCTGTGTCACATTTGATCAAGAGGAAGGCTCAGAAAAACATACGTGTTGAATGCAAAGGCTCTGCCTTTCATTGAATGTACTAGTCTTTGGAAGATGCTATCACATAAGGAGAAGCTGGGTAATTTTAGAAGTCTGAGAAATATGTAGTCCTACTTTAAATACATTAAAATAACAAAATACTTATACAAGATACCTACAAAGGTGTTGAGGACATTTTAGACAAACTTGTAGCAGAAATGGATGCATTTCATTCTAAGGAGGACTTGTGGTCAGCTTTATGAAAGGCATAAATAAATATGCCTAGATGGGCAACTATCTGAACAGAACTCTTTTTCAGCTTCAGCTTCTCCCCTAGGCAAAGAGCCTGGAAAACAAATACTAAATCTCTTACAGGTAAACTCTCACCAGTCAACAGGCCAGGGAGACAAGGACTTCTCCACATAAACCAAATAGACTGTGCACTGTGCAATGTACAGTTGCCCTCTGCAAGTGCAGTTGCTCCAGAGCATAGAAATTTGACGTAAAGCTTCACTTTGCAAAGAATATCCAATCACGTGCAAGGAAAAAAAAAAAAAAAAACATGTTTGTTTTGACATGATTGGATGATGGAAGTCAGCAGACCTTCTGCTCATTTACTAAACTCTGGAGAAACTGCACTTTGCAAAGTGCACAGTCTTCTTGCCTTTAGTAAATCAACCTCATTGTGTAGCTTTTTGTTCTGTCTACTGAAGAACACCCAACAGAAGTAGGAAGAACAATTAATGCTATGGGCATAGCAAAACCTCAACAAACCTAAATATTGTATGCAAACAGAGCTTAGTCTGGTTACAGACAGCAAACACTAAATGTGCACTCTGGCTCAAGGCAGGGTCCTCATAATAAAATATTGTACCTTACAAGCAGATTTATTTTCATTTTTAGGCTAAAAACATTTGCAGCAAATACAGAAAATACCTATTAATCCAGAAATGCCGTTGACACTTTCTGTAAGCTGAACTGGAAGCATAAAACAGTTTTATGTATCTTATGGAAAATACTAATCTTGCCACACTCCATGCAATGGTGATTAGAAATGAGTAAATCAGATTGTGGCTGTTCACCAAATGTATTGTTAAGTCTGATAACCGTGAACCTTAATCCAAACCCTATTGAGTGACTATAGGGGGCAAAACATGAAAATCAGTTCTAGCCATTTGTATGTCTAAAAAGGCAAAGGCTTGTCAAACAAAGCACATGGAAAGCTGGGAGATGTGGAACATGTACAAATGCCAAAAAACAATATAAAAGATGTTGATGGTGACATGGAAAGCACCATTCCTTTAAATTACATGCTTAGGAGATGCCTTTTACCTGTATGTGGTGTTATGGAACTCTATGATTCTTAACATATCTAAAAGCTATAAGAAATTTTACTCTTCCAAAAAATTAGGCTAAAGCCTCCAAATTCATACAAATAGTATTGCTTCACTTTAAGTACATTTTCGTTTTACATACATGCTCTGGTCCCATTGTGTACTTAAAAGCGGGGTATGCCTGTACATGCCAAAAAAAAGTGCACAAAAATACTTCAGAACCACAACTCTACATTCTCCAAGCCCCCTTCCATCTCTATATCCCCAATAATTCACGCAAATATTATGTGAATAAACTTCAGCTATGTGTTTGAGATAAACTGACCAGCATCAGGAGAGTTTGCGATTACATAGCAAATTAAAAGAGATCTGCAGTATTTTACTTTTTTAACATATCTGCTGCCAGTAGCACCATCTGCCTAAAGCATATCTGCTGTGGTGAAGTTAACAGCCATTTGGGCAACAAATGCATGAGGATCCACATGACCCTGTACCATAGAGTTAAGTGGGAACAACACCTCAATGAGACAAAAATTGTGCATGTTTACAAAATTAATTTGGCCAATTGCTTTGCATTGCTTCCACTCTCATATAATATAGTGGAAAGCACAGTATTTAAAAAGTAACTCTATTCCAAAAACAATCCCCTCTGGGCATTCAATGTAAATTACAGAGGTTTTAATAAACTTTGCTGCAGGTTCCTGTTTGTGCTCTGAAGGAATAGCTGTTTGTTGTGTGCAGAGTGAATCTGAATGGGAGTGACTTTTTCATATCTAATCAGCTGATGCACCTGCAGTGTTCCAATGAGGAAAGTTAGTGAGTCAGCATCCTGTTAGAAGTGATTCATCTTTTGGGAGTATCTTTACAAAAATCACATTTTTGTTGCAGACGATGCCTAAAATCCATGTATTATTACACAGAAAAAAATTAAACACTGTTGTGACTCTATGTACACTATGTAACCTTCTTTTACTTGGCTGCAGTTTTACAAGGTGACAGGGGGTATGTTTCTAACCAAGAAATTTAAAAAAAGTGTATTATTTCACATTAAAAAGCCAGAAATATTGCACTTTTACTAAGCCCAATTTTCTGGGTGAGAGACAAATATATTATTGCACAGAGAAGAACCAGAATTTGTACAGGCTCTATATGCACTATACAAATGACTTTAGTAGACTGCATTTTCCATGAAGGAGACCAAGCAGGATTTACCATTAAATAAAACTTATACATATAGACAGTGTAGCGCTAGACTTAATAAGTAAACCTTTCTATACAAACAATCAATTCCTTAAAGGAATAAAATGAAATGAAATGAAAAGTCCCAAAGTGGTGAGAAGTGTACATGCAGACACTATTCATAATTCATAATGTGCTCCAGTGTGCAAATCCTCCACCAGCCACACTAACTCCTCACCTCCAGCTTAGACCCCTGGGTTAGCAGTCGGGTCAGGTAAAGCATTTCCTGGATGAGTAAAAGGATGTGCTTCTGACAGGGATGTTCCAGTCCACGGAATACAAATTTCACAATAGTTCCACCGGAGACCCCAGCATAAATGATATGTAGAGGTAAAAAAGCAACACATAGTGTGTACTGTAATAAAAGGGCTTTATTATAGATAAAGATAAAAGGCTTACTGGAACTAACACTGCGACCCAGTGCAAAGTAAACAGCACAATACACAGTAACTCTGTGATGGATGGCTGAGGGTGATGTCACAAACTCCTCCTTTCCTCCATACACTTTACGTCCCCTAAGCGGGACTTCCTCATCTTACTGTGCAAGCTAATGGCAATGGTCCAGCCTGGATATTCAAAAGTACATGGGATCTAATCCTCAGTTCAGAGAGTGAATTATGTGCTTTATGCACATTTGGTGAATTTACAGATGCAGAAATTCCTAGGCCCCTAATAGCTGCACATGCAGAACCTCTGTCTCTCACTTTAGGCCTGCTGTACATTATTAATATAGATGATTTACCAACTTTATTAACAGCTACAGTAATAGGGGGATTAGGCACCTTTCACACAGGATGGATTTGTTTTTCTCAGCAGCAGATCTGTCCTCTGAATCTCTGCAGAGCTAAACGGAGCAGGTGGATGAAAGGTCCGTGTCCACTCCACTTATACAGAGCTGAAGCAGACACAGCTGGCTTGGGCTCAGATGTACAGGGACCAGCTGTCTGTCTACACCCAACTGCCCTCCAATCTGATCCAGCCAGACCTGAGAGGAGCAAGTCTCCTTCCATTTATTTTTGCAGGATCAGATCAGATTGGAGATAGATGGGTGTAAATGTACACAAGTCCCTTTACACCTACTGCTCCATAGAGGAGAATAGAGAGTCCAATTGGGTCCCCTTAAAAAAACGGACAGGCAGTCCCGATTGGACTGCTCATGTGGAAAGGGCCTAATGATTTGTCACTTTGGTGCATTGAACAATGAGGTGATTTGGTGCAGTAACCTGCATGACCTGTATACCTGTGTGTTTAAGTGTAATAAGTGTAATTTAGTATAATAAGTTTCCAACACACACTGGCTGTGCAAATGACTGATTATAAATATTGCAGTTTTCAGCAGCAGTACTGTGGTAAGTATTAAAGCAGTGATGATATCTCCCAGTGATCTCTCTATCTGCTCCAAGTTACCAACACAGATTGACTATGTATATGTCTGTCTAAAATCTTAGCAGTTTTAAGCAGAAGTACTGTATTACACTAGTACCGTAGTAACACAACAAATATGTCTCCCAACAAACACTCTGTGATCTATCTCTATCTGCTGCAGATTATACACTGAGTTTGTATGTGACTGACTATAAATATAGAAGTTTTCTCCAGTAGCAACTATCTCTCTTGCAAACATTGACAAAAGGTTACTAGGAAGCCTGGCTTTTGTAGGGAATTGAAACATAAGAAAACCCCAATAATTGGCCCTTCCAATTCACTTGATCACAGTTCAGAGGCCAGGAAGTGCTTTATTGGCAATAGATTGCTATAGATGTGAATGGCAGCATTCGTTTTCCATTTTCTTGAACTGTGAATGTCCTGGGTTCAGGTCAAACTCATGTTTGATCCGAACCCAAAGCTCATGCTTAAAGGAGATAAACTAAAGCAGATACGTTTCTAACAAACAACAAAAGATTCCTCTTTATTCATTGCTGGGGGTGATTACTACAAACCACTTGAGGCATCCCTCAGAAAAGTCATAAAAATGTCTCTACCACAGTTTGTGATTAAAAGATTTATTGTGAAATCAAAGTCAAAGGATTCCAAGAATGGAGAGATCGAGGTTTATAACCAAGCAGGATGTTTAACATCGATTGTCTGTCAGTCATATTTTAACCCTTTCCATTCTTGGAATCCTTTGACTTTAATTTCACAATAAATCTTTTAATCACAAACTGTGGCATAGACCTTTTTATGACTTTTCCAGGTATGCCTTAAGTGGTTTGTAGCCATCACCCCCCAGTGCTGGATTAAGAGGAATCTTTTGTTGTTTGTTCTTTTGCACAACACCATCTCTGGTGTTTTTGGTTCCTCTCTAGCTGCAGAGGGCTAACATTAATTACACAGACTGCCATATGTTGGTTCTCCAAACAGCGCCTGAGCTTTTTAGGAGTACATAGATATGTTTCTAGACCACTCTAGTGGCAGCCATGGCTTCTTCTATATATACAGTGGAAAGATGAGCATCACTACCCAGAGACAATGTATTATACACAGGATTACCAGGTGAAAATTAACCACTTTACCACCGGAGGATTTTGCTGTCTTACGTCCAGGCCACTTTTTGCGATTCGGCGCTGTGCGACTTTAACTGACAATTGCGCGGTCGTGCGACGCCGTACCCAAACAAAATTTACGTCCTTTTTTCCCACAAACAGAGCTTTCTTTTGGTGGTATTTGATCACCTGTGCGATTTTTACTTTTTGCGCTATAAACAAAAAAAGAGCGTCTATTTTGAAAAAATAACAATATTTTTAACATTTTTTTATATGAAATTCCCCCCAAAAAATGTAAAAATCAAAATTTTTTAAAATTTTTGGCCAATTTGTTTTCTGCTACCTATGTTTGGTAAAAAAAATCACAATAAGCGTATTTTGATTGGTTTGCGCAAAAGTTATTGCGTTTACTAACTAAGGGAAAGATTTCTGTCATTTTTGGTGTTTTTTTTTTAAAGAGTAATGGCGGCGATCTGCGATTTTTTTTTTGCGGGACTGCGACATTGCGGCGGACAGATCGGACCCTTGGCTGACATTTTTGACACTTTTGGGGGTACCAGTGACATTTCTACAGTAATCAGTGCTATAAATATGCACTGTTACTGTAAAAATGACACTGGCAGGGAAGGGGTTAATTTTATTGGAGAGGGAGGGGTTATTGTATGCCTGGTGCTTACTAACGTGTGTGGGGGGAGGTGACTGAGTGACACAGGGACAGATTGCATGTTCAGCTATGCTGAACACTGCAATCTGTCACTGTTTGTCACTTAGGAGATCCGCCCGCTCTGTTTACACAAGTGGGCGGATCTCCAAACTCGATTCCCTGACGATCGGGAAGAGCAGCGGCGATCGCTGCCGCTCCTCCCCTGGCTCGACTCCCGCTGTGACTGAAAACAGTGGGAGCGTGCCTCCGGTGGCGCGCGAGAGCCGCCTACAGGGGGAGGAGTCCAGCAACGTAGGTCTACGTCGCTGGACGGAATCGAGCCACTTTGCCGCAGTACAGTCCCAGTGACTGGTCGGCAAGTGGTTAAGGGAAAAAAATCTTGAAAAAAAAAGAAAACAAATGCAGCCATCACAGCTAGGGACTAGTAAACTGCAATATTTAATGTTTGTTTTTGGGGTTAGACTTGCTTTAATCTGTTAACACAGCTTGTAAAAAGACTATGGGGTAGATTTACTAAAACTGGAGCGTTTAAAGTCTGGTGTAGCTCTAGATAGAAGCCAATCAGCTTCCAGTTTTCTTTTGTCAACACTTAGGCCTCTTTCACACTAATGCAACGCAGTTTTACCGCGATTTCGCGGCGCTATTTTGCCGCGATTTTGAAAGCAATGGCAAGGCTATATGCCTCAAAACGTAGTGCAGGAACTACTTTGAAGTCGGTGCGACTTCAAAACGCACTGATATGAATGGGGCTCATTGAAAATAATGGAAAACGACTTGTCATGCGATTTTGCGGTCCAAAATCACGGGACAAGTCGCACTAGTGTGAATGGGGCCTTAATTGAACAATCTGAAGTTAGAAACGAATTAGCTACCATGCACAGCTGCACACGATTTTGCACTCTTCAGTTGTAGTAAATAAACCCCTGTGTGCCAGAGCCTTTAAAACGTGTTTGTGGTGAGGTTATGTTGGCAATTTTGACATTATTATTGTAACTTTTAGGCCTCATGCACACAGGGCATTTTACAGCTGCTTTTAGGAGCGACAGGCTTTTTTTTTTTGCAGCCAAAAAACGCCCCTCCATGTTATTTTATGGCCTCATCAACACACAGGCTTTTAGGAGCAGTAAGTGGCATAGGCATTTTTAAGCTGTAAAAAAAAACCCAGGGCCAGTGCGTTCTGGTGCAGCAGCATTAAGCTGTAAAAACGCCTGATGCTGCTAAAGGCTGCTGAAGGCTGCATACAGCGTTAGGCCACATCAGACGTTTTTAACCTGTGGTATTTGGATTGAGGTTGGAAAATAGAAGAGGGTAGAGAAAGGCTGCTAAACACTAACGCTGCTAAATGTGGCTAAAACGTGCATTAAAGCCAATACAAAATGCTTCTAAAAGCACGTTTTTCAGCTGCTTTTTCCTGCCGTCAGAACTGGCTTTGCAGCTCGTTTTTTCAAACGCCCTGTGTACATGAGGCCTAAGTATTAGTGTTACCATTGTAAATGTAATGAGTATTATAATAAGTAGTAGTGGTAGTAGTTTTATTTTTTTGATTTTTTGTTTTTTTAAATGTAGATTGAAGTTACTGTCTAAAAAGCTAAAAAGCTACTGGGTTAAGTTTGAGAACAGGGAAATGTTCCTGCAAACTTTAGTGGCCTCCATTTTCTGTATTTAAATACATACCAAAGGAAGTTATTGTTCCAGTATTAGCTATCTCATGTTCTACACAGAATTGTGGGGGAAGGTGACCACCCACACAGGCTCCAGTTGTTTGGGTGCCATTACTGCTTTTGAAGTCACGATACCTGTAAATGAATGCTTCTTACTAGAATGCGTCAGATGCAATGCTAAAAATACTTGTTGTTTGGATAGTATCACAAAAGATGAAGTTGGCTTTTTCTTTGCTTCACTTGCCTTTACATTTTTGAATATTGACACTAGTCAAGTCAACAGATTTTAAGTTTTCCCTTTTTAAATTAGACCTAATTACTTTTACATGCTCTTTTTCGTTACTTTGCAACCAATTCATTAAGTTAAAACAAAAATCAAAAAGAGTGCAACTAAATGGTAAAAATTGATTGTTAACAATGATAGCAATAGTAGTTCTGTTGTAAGAAACAATATTAATAACTATGACTTGGTTATTAAAATGCAAAATCTAGCGTTGATATACTTTGTTAACAGATTTTTAAGTAAATCTAATGTTTTTAAAAAAAGTTCAAACTATATCTTACTTTTGCTATTACAGTAAAACCTTGGATTGCGAGCATAATTCGTTCCGGAAACATGCTTGTAATCCAAAGCACTCTTATATCAAAGCGAATTTCCCCATAAGAAATAATGGAAACTTAGATGATTCGTTCCACAACCATTTATTCATAAATCCTTCAGTTTATAGTCCATATAAAAAGATTATAGCATTGCGATAGGTTATATAACCATAAAATGTCCATCCACAAATAGCCGCTTCCACAAGGGGATTAGAAGCAAAATCCAGTAGGAGCTACAGAGTATCAAAGAGAAGAAAGGCGCCTCTAAGTGTAGCAATATGGTTCCATTTAAATAAAGGTACAACATTTAGCAACTCACATGGTTGATGAATAAAACAGGCACATCTAAGTATGCAGGCATCCGGGGTAAAGCTGTCCACATAGACGTCTTCTGCACCGCCGGCTGCCAGTCTGTAATCCTGACCGGGAAGACCACCCTGCAGTAAAGGGATCTGAAAGCGAGGGGCAGCATGGAAGGGATGACGTAGATGGCGGTGAGGAGGATGGTCTATGTGGACAGCTTTAGCCTGGATGCCTGCATACTTAGATGTGCCTGTTCCAATCATCAACCATGTGAGTTGCTAAATGTTGAACCTTCATTAAATTTAACCATATTGCTACACTTAGAGGCGCCTCTCTTCTCTTTTATACTCAGCTGTGACTTGAGGCTACTTGTATATCAAGACATCGCTTGTAAACCAAGTCAAAATTTATTTGAAAATTTTGCTTGTCTTGCAAAGCGCTCTTAAACCAAGTTACTCTCAAACCAAGGTTTTACTGTACTACCATTTCCTGACATCAACTACCAACTCTTTTTTTAATAGCCATCCGTCATTTAAAGTTCTCAATCCCCATATTATATCTATGATCCCCTAATCCAATTCAAATGTAATCATTTGAGCGGAGGCTAGTAGAGAGCAATAAATTCATATACCGTAGTTCTTTAGGATTGGATTTGTGCTAGTGTCAAAAATTGATATAATGCTTTGAAACTTTTTTCTTGATAATCAGTCTCATATATTTATGCACAGAGTTGAATACTTAACAACATTGCATCCACTGGAATTGTATGTAAGCTTAAGAAAAAGAGATTTAATTAGAAATAATTCATCAGTAGTACATTTGACAGCTATGCCTTATTTCAAACCTATCCTTCTTTTACCCTGACTGGGAAAATAATGGTTTAATATTGTCAATGTTATCAGCACTTAGATTATATAACAGATTGACTTCTATCATATTACTTCTGTAAAAGAACTGTAATTCTAGAAGGGGTTTATATTTTCACATATGGTTGCCATTTGTACCCTTGGAATGACCTGTACTCTAAGACTACATTGGTTCCAGAACTAGAGTTTTTCATTTAACTTCAAGGATGCTATACTACTTTGTCAGTCAGTCAATAAGAGATATGTATACAATAATTGCTCTCATGCTGATACTGTGTTAGAATATGAAAACAAGTAAAGAATGATTGAAAAATAATTTGCACTGGAATTTAAGGCAAAACATTCTTTCGTTTTATCATAAATTTAGAAATCATTGTAAATTTATTTTTTATTTTTTTAATAAGAAATTTTATACTTACCTGCTCTGTGCAATGGTTTTGCACAGAGCAGCCCCGATCCTTATCTTCTGGGGTTCTATGCCGGCACTCTGGGCTCCTTCTCTTTTCCATGTGCCACCATAGAAAGCTGCTTGCCACACATAGTGCAACTCAGGCCCTGCCCTCTGCTCCCACACCACTAGATATGATTGACAGCAACAGGAGCTAATGGCTCCCATGGCTCTCACTGAGTGCAGTGGGAAGTTAGAGAGAGATCAGTGCCAATGCTCTTGGAGCACAGTGCTGGACTGAGATTGGGCTCAGGAAAGTACTGGGGGGAGATGACAATAGAAGATTTTTTATCCTAACGTAGAAACTGCGTTAAGGTAAAATTCTTCAGCCTTTACAATCACCTTAAATACACAATATATTTAAAATCTGTTTGCAGAACTATGTGTATTCTGGCTATATTTTAGTTTTCCATAATCCCTTGTGCACCAGTTATCAAACTGGACTCATTTACACCTGCAGCTTTAGGTAAAAATGCTCCACCCTACCCTGCAAAGGCAGCGGATGGTGGTCTACGCATGCCACGGACATATTACTTTGCATTGTGGCTCTTCAAAGATGATCCCCCTGTCATGCTCGGTGGACTCTACCCCCACTAAACATGACCCGTTCATCTGAATGGGGCTACACTGCAACCGTTCCACAACTGCGTGCAATGCACATAATTGCAGTGTGATGCTGTGGGTTTTTAGGGGTTTAAACAGGTGGTGAGGAAGAAAAAAAATGCCTCTTTATTATTTATTTAATCAATCAATCACCAATGCTAACCCTTAGAGTTGAGTATTATGCACTATGAGCCAGTACTGTAATACATAATGTACACGTCATAATTACCTGCTTTTTGCAATGGTTTTGCACAGAGCAGCCCCGATATTCCTCTCCTTGGGTCCCCCACTGATTCTCTTAGCTCCTCCTCTTCTCAGTTTGTCACCAAAGGAAGCTGCTTCCTATGTTGGCACAGGTGCAGGCTCGATTCTGAGCTGGACTGCGTGGGTCTATTGACAAACACAGTGTGGCCCAGCTACAACCCCCCCTCCCTCACCCACCTGGCCTGATTGGCTTGACAGCTTCCACTGCTGCCTTAATCTCCAGCAAGGAGAGGGAGAGAGCATCACTGCTGCCCTCTGGCACAATGCGGGTTTGAGACAGGGTGAGATTGGGCTCAGGTAAGTATTTAGGCTACATGGGGGGGGGGGGGAGCTGAATATAGAAGGCTTTTTCCTTAATGCAGAGAATGAATTAGGGCAAAAAACCTTAAGCCTTTACAACCACTTTAAGGTAGAGACATCTGGAAGTGGTTAGGGGAGCTTATGGCATGGGTAAGCACAAAGAGATTATTGTAAACAAAATAAAGAGGCAACATTCAATCCAATATATTTCAAACATTTATTTGTTTCTTTTGGCAAAATTTACATTGGCCACTGTGTTATTCAAGTGGTAACCTGATATCATGATACAAAGAAAATTTTAATGAAATATGAAGCAGTCCTGGCTATACAACAATTCATACCAACAATTCCAGACACAATGTCCATCCAGACAATGCTGGATGACTAATCCCCCACTAAATAACACCATGGTTTATAATTAACATAAATTGGGAGGGTGAGTGGTAGTCACAATCCATTCTTGAGGCAGTGAGTGATTAACGGCAGGTGCATTATCTTTCAACTGCTCCGGGAGCACAGGCTTTTGATGCCCACCAAATTTGCCCAAGCCACTGCTTTTTGCTGTGCAGAAATCACGGTGCTGTAGCCAGTGGCAACCTGCAATTAGAAGCAAGGTAAGAGGAGAGAGACATGCGGCCCCTTTGCGCTATCCAATGGGTCCTTCATATTGTTTAGAGACCCACCAGGAACAGAGCAAAAGGAAGACTCCACCACCTGGGTGATGCTTATTACCAGCTCAAGGGGAAGGTTGGAGGTAGAGAGAATTTTAGTACTGCAACTGGGAATAGAAAGGTCCCTCACATTCTAAAACAGATTGGTGGGCAGTATGAATCAGAAAGATGCCTAAACAAATAAATATTAAAAAGTGAAAACAGATCATCTGTATTCCTAATCCATATCTAAATGTTTGACTACTGATCCAATTAAAGACTCAAATTCCCAGTAATAAAATGCACCTAAAGACTCCTGTTTGATAGTTTAAACAAGTGTTAAACACAGTTATTATATAACCTACAAACCTCACCAAGTAAACAAAAAATGTCTTTTATCTTCCCCGACTGAGCCAAATCCTCCTTTATGTGCGTTTTACACGTTACCGCTCCCAGACACTGCAACTTACAATAGAGGGGTCTCAACCAGTGCTGTTAGACCAGAAAGCAATTAGCAGGATTAGGTGTGGCCAGGTAATGATTGACAAGCTACAAGCTTGTGACTCAGAAGGGACAATGCTGATAGCCACACCCACTGTAACATTTTTTCATTCCACTTTAGTGCAAGAAGGCACAGTCTACATATACTGTAAGTGCATTAGGGGGACTTTCCTGGCAGGATCAACTGGTATTGGTGAGACTTTGCAGGGGCTAGGAGAAAACTCTAAGAGCAGATGCACTCATATGACATCATAACTTATGATGTTTCTCAGATGGTTGTGGGCAGGTGGATGGTATCTGCTAAAACTAAGTAACTCCTCTCTCTCTCTCAAAAAAAAAAAAAAAATAATAATAATTCAGTTATGGTAGAGGAGTGGAGGGGGGAGGAGGAAGAGCAGAACTTCCCAATTTGATGAAGTTAGGCTTTAAGTGCTGAAGCGCATATTTTTTTAAGTGGGATGTAGTGGTTCTGCTTTAATGGTTGGTTTCAAATTCCAGCTTTATGTTAAATACACCATATTTTGTTTATACGCTAGTACCTACGTTTCTGGTTCAAAACTTAACACATATCTGATTTTTTTTTTTTTAACCATGTTTTACCATGCAGGAACTTTCCCACAATCTAAACATGAAAGGTTAAATGGTTTCTACCTAAACTGGACCAACAGATTGGGTTGTGACAAAGACTGAGAGTGGGGACAGATGTGGATGATTAAAATGTATTACCATCAAAATAAAGTATAAATATAAGATCTTCCAAAGACAATTTGGGGATTCATTGAACTTTGCCTATTGCAAGTTTTTGTTTATTTCACAAAAATATGTGTCTTTACATGCAGAAAGCATATAATGAGTTCAATGAACTGTTGTCTACACTTCTGTAAAATGTAAACTATCAACACAGCCGAATATATGGACACAGTATGATCAGAACTACAAATTTACTAAAGGCAAATGGAGCATTCACTTTGCAAGGGAAGTTTCACTTTAGGGAATTTTCCCCAGTTCTAAGTAAATGTGGTGAAATTTTACTTTTCAAAAATAACCCAATCATGTGCAAGAAGAATTATTAAAAAAAAAATCAGTTTTGCTTTACACATGGTTGGATGATAAAAGTCAACAGAGCTACACCTGATTCACTAAGATTTGGGGACAATTCAGCTTCAACTTGCAAAGTGAACTTTCTGTTTGCCTTTATGAAAACAACCCTTTGTCTTTTGACATCTTCAAATAATACTAGAACACTCAAAAACTGGAACAGAATTTATTGGGATAGTTATATGAAGAGGTTAGTTTAAATGTGCAAACATGGGTTGATACAGACTTGCTGAATGCCTTGCGCATCTAAGTTTTAAAAAAAAACAAATTCAGGAAGTAAATTATTGGACATACAAACACAATAAAAGAACATTGATGTCATGTACACTGTGGTAACCTACAGAATCCAACCAACTTTTACTAAGAATGCTCTGGTTGACTACACCTTTCATAGGGATTGCCCCATTTTCAATTTTACGCTTTTCCTTGTCTACTTTTTTAAATCAGTTTATAAAGTCATTTAAATTGTAGGTAAACTGATGCATTATTCAAGAAGGAATTTTACTTGCTGAAATTAGAATATTAATCTAGCAAAATCGATGTAACGTTTGACACTTTCAATTATTGTAAGGTCTCCTAACCTTATTCTTTGTTTTTTATCTTTTACAGCTGGACCAGTCGATGTACTCAGAGCATTAGATTTTCACAATACACCAGAAGGTGTGTCAAAAACATCAGGGTTTTGCACAAACAGAAAGGCATCGAAGGGATCAGACACAGCATACAAAGTTCATAAAAATGCCCAGCTTAGTGTACCAATGAACCAATTATACCCAGGTAAGAACATCTTATATTCCTGTTGTATACTGTGCCTCTTGTGTTTTGTGGTGTTACCATTCTAAATGTTAATGAGAGAAGAAAATATGTAAAAACAATGTTTGAGCAATTGCATCTGCAGGTGTGTATCAAAGTTCAACAATGGATTCTTCAGCTCACAAATTATTAGATGTTAATTTGGGGAACATGAACATTTACACTCTGGACTCCATAATCGGATTGTGGATTGTTGGAGGGGAGTCTAACACTAAAGCCTGGTATACACAAGCTGAATATTGGCCGGTTCAGTGGAAACCTTCCGACATTCGGCCCGTGTGTACATCAATCTGTCCAACAGAAGCCGGTCAAACGGGCATGCTAGAAAACCAGCGTCCGATCAACATTTAATCAGCACTGGCAGCCAATGGCTGCTAGCGCTGACTGGTGTGTTCTAGTGGGGTGGGGCAGTCCCCTTGTCAGAACACAATAATTCAGTGCATAGTTAGTACAGCAAGCTTCTCCTGAGCTTCTCAGTTTTTTTCATACAGCCCGCTGGGTTTGAACGAAAAAAAAAAAAAAAAAACTTACAGTGTGCACCAGGCTTTAACAGGAAAGTAATTAATAAAATAATATGACATCCAACTAGATAACTAGGTTAACAAATCAGAGATCACATTTCCTCTTAAGATACTATTTTAATCATTTAGACCTGGTAAACACTACAAGTTTTTTTTGTTCAACCCAAAAAAAACTGACAGCTCCAGTTGGAACCACTGTACTAACGATCTGAAGTTAGTACAGCGATCTTCCCTGCTGAGCTGTTGTGTTCTGACAGGGGTATGCCTCCGCCCCCCGCCCCCCCTGCCAGAACACTCTGATAAGTGCTCTCTGCCATTGGCTGAGAGTGCTGATCAAGAGTCAGTCAGCTGCTGGTTTTCCAGCATGCTCGTCCAACAGAAACCGGCCAAATGGCTATCTTCTGTTGGACAGTCCTAAATACAACCGACATTCGGCCTGTGTGTACGGGGCTTAAGGGCTTGTTTCCACCATCACCTATAGGCTGTCCAATGTAGTCCCAACACAAGGACAAGGCAAATAGCCTTATGTAATGTAGCTTCAGTTCACAAAAATGCATATATGCCATGCACAGCAAACAGTGCAGTGCAGCCTTTTTTCCAATGGGCTTCATTGCATCATAAAAATGCATTGCACAGTAAAAGCAATTGAAAAAAAATGGATCATGAAAAATGCACTGCATTGTGGCTCAAATTAACAAAAAAAACACATGCCAGTGCATAGAAGCTATGTGAAACTAACACGTGCATTATGACGCTTTAGCCCCTTCGTTTCTCTACAAGGTTCTCCTGGCCAATGGCAGAAAAATGGATGAGGGGTTTACATAGGATAAAAAACTTACTGAGCAGCTAGGAAAATAAAAAGAAATATTAATTCTACCTTTAATGTATAGGCTAGGCATGATCAGAAAAACCCGACTGGTTTCTAATGGGAACACCTTTCTACATTAGACATGATGCAGTATGATGTCGTGTGACACTCACAGCTCTGCAATAGCCTAAAACCTCCTCACAGTTGTGCAGTAGCATGATTAAACACAGACACTCTTCATTTGCTCATTCCATGGAGAAAGCCTCATATTACCTCCCCCTAAAATAGTCTTTTAATAGCTTACTACATTCCATTTTACTTCTTTGTCACAGTGCCGCTTCAATATATAAAATACAAAAATACTTGAGCAAGAATGTAGCTGTTAAAAAAATTACCAGAAGAACAAAAGTATGAAATATGTGGTTTTCCTTGAGGGTTTTGAAAAACACATAAAAGTTGAGTTTTAATATTTTCTTCTGAAAAATGAAAACACTCCCTCCGATTCCTTTAGTGCACCCACTTCTATTTTAACACTCTTACAACTTAATAAATGAAAATGAATCCAATCCATCAAAGAGACATCCCAATATATTCAGCAAAGAGACATCCGAATCCAGTAAAGAGAGGGCCTCGTATATTCAGCAAAGAGACATCCTAATCCTACAAAGAGAAGGCCTCATATATTCAGCAAAGAGACATCCCAATCCAGTAAAGAGATGGCCTCATATATTCAGCATAGACACATCCCAATCCAGTAAAGAGACAGCCTCATATGTTCAGAAAAGAGATATTCCAATCCAGCAAAGAGAAGGCCTAAAATTTTCAGCAAAGAGACAGCACAATCCAGCTAAGTGACATCCCTTCAGCTGAATCGGCTTTCTCTGCAGCCTCCATGCTTTAGCAATTGCTAGTTACTACAGCAGCAACAACCCGGTCTCATTGGTTAGAGCCTGGGCGGCCGGGTCCCTCCGAACGCCTGGGCCCCCTACATGTGTATGGGCTGCCCCCCCGATGGTTGCCCTGGTTACTAAGAAAGTATTGAAACCATGGTCATCTTAATAGCCAGACAACTAGCATTTGCAGAAGCAAGTCAGCTTTGACAGCCTCCATATTTCTTCAATTAAAGGTTCCGTATTGATTATTTAGGAGAACATAATAATTATACATGCCCCCTATTGCTTCTTATTTATTCTTTATTTATGTTTTGGGTGACAAGCTGTCACTTGGCAAAACTGTTGCAGTTGTCGGTTCAGGGTTGCAGGTCAGGAGTCTCAAAAAAACATCAATCACTGTAAATCTTTTCAAAATAAATATCAACTGAACCTGAATGATTGTTACAAGTGAGGTTTGAATCAATAGCATTGTGTGCACATATTGGGCTGTGTATGGCAGGCTATTGGCTGATAACCAATTATGAGCAAGAGACAGGAGTCTTAGGGATATGTCAGGTAGTAGGTAGGTAGGAGAATCTGCTGCTGAAGATACATCATCAACAAAAGAATAACGACAGTGATCCAGCTATTTATCCTATGCAGTCCCACCCTTGCTGGCCCAGAATGCTGCATAATCTCACTCGCTAGTAAGGAAGTGACGTCTCCATGGTCTAGCCAGCAAGTACACAACTCCATATTGTAATGGTAAATGATCTCTTAGTGATTGCTCCTGTTATATGGTCCTTAAAGTGGAGTTCCACCCATTTTCGTAACTTTAGATCTATGTAATCCCCTTTAAAACGACTTTTACCAATGGAAACTTTTTTTTTTTGCTAGTAAATACCTTAATTTCTGCTTTATTCCTCCTCTCCTCACTTCCGGGTCCGATCGGCGATGACGTCATTCGGCGATTCGCAGTGTGTGCTGGGATGTATTCCAATCCAGAAATCTCGCAGTATTACCCAGGAGCTGAGCTGTGCTTTGCTGTGTGTATTCAGGCCGTGACCTGCCCCGCCTCCGCCCCGCCTCCTCTCAGTGAGTTGTACTGTATGCATTGTATTCAGGACTTGCTCTGCCCCACCTCCGCCCCGCCTCCTCTCAGTGAGCTCAGTGAGGATATAATGCTTTCAGTCCTCGCTCACTGAGAGGAGGCGGGGCGGAGGCGGGGCAGAGAACGGCCTGAATACAATGCATACAGTACAACTCACTGAGAGGAGGCAGGGCGGAGGCGGGGCAGGTCACGGTCTGAATACACACAGCACAGCTCAGCTCCTGGGTAATACTGCGAGATTTCTGGCATGGAATACATCCTAGCACACACTGCAAATCGCCGAATGACGTCATCGCCGATCGGACCCAGAAGTGAGGAGAGGAAGAATAAAGCAGAAATTAAGGTATTTACTAGCAAAAAAAAAAAAGTTTCCATTGGTAAAAGTCGTTTTAAAGGGGATCTATGTAATCCAACTTATTAAAAATGGGTGGAACTCCGCTTTAATGTGTGTGTAAAGGCAAAACTTTTTTTTTTTTGTAGCTTTGGGTAGAATTCTTTTTTGTGGTCTTTTTTACCTCCCTCTATGTCCTGGTGACCATTGTCACCAAGACAAAAGTAAGTTGAAATCCTACTTTTTTTAGTTGTCATGAGAGCGAGTCCCCATTGGAGGATGATTTGTCCTCCAATGGGGACAAATCATCCGGTGGTAAATGTCACTGAGAAGATTTCTTTTTAGTTCTGATTACATCTCCAAGATAGGAAGTGAAGTGAAATCTCCCCAGTAGGACACAGACAGCTAAAAATAAACTTTATGTAGTATTTTCTGAAGAAACAAAATAACACTGTTATTATACTTGCTCCACTTTAAAACTTGAATGAACTGAACTAATAGCAAGTCTACAGTACAGAGGCTAAGATAGGAATCTTATGGATGTCTGAAATTAACATTACAGTACAAATATACCTACAGCCTGCCTTAGATGGATCAAATTTTATCCAATTTAGCTAAATTCAAGCCATGGGTGACCCAATCAACACTACCCAGCTTGATGGAATTTAATCTTTCAATTGGAGTTGGATTATAAAGAACCAAGTAGATATTTCTTGGTTGAATGGTGACTACATCCAATCAGGTATAGTCACGGCTCAGGTATTCCTGACAACTGTTAGCGCTGGCTGTCAGAATTAAATAGCTGGCAGGGAGAATTCCTCTTTCTATGCTGTTTAGCTTGGATGGAAGAATCTATTAGATTTTCAGTGTTCAGCTTGGGGATAATGTAATTAAAAATGCCCTGCTAATAACATCCGTTTTGCCACTTTTAAACACATTTGTATTTTATGGATATCTTGTTAATATTCTGTCTAGCAGGAGTCAAACAATTATCTCTTCCCTCAGTATAGTGAGACGTGCTAGTGCACATCTGTTAAACAGAACACATCTGTTTTCTTAGGGGCTTCTACAGCTGGAATCCAGTGATCCCAGATTTGTGTGCCTGTTATAAATATGTTACTGGCTGTGATCTTTTATTTTATTTTATTTATTTTTTTTATAAATAAACAAGACATTACAAGTGTCTTCTATATGGAACCACTTACAAGCCAAGACTCGAAAGTCTGAAAAAGCATTTGAATTCCACAGAGGTATTCAATTAACCAATCTGGCTTTGAAGGCTCAGGCTACCTCCGGCAGGAAGGATGGTGGTGGAGAAAGAGTTAAACGGCATGCAGAACTGTAAAGAATCAGAAACAGCACTACTAAGAACCACATAAAGTATAACTTGCAATATAACACATTTCTTAACTTACTCCCCCACTACTATTGGCAATAGACAAGAATTATAAAAAAAAGTAAACTGCTGAAGGACTTGGATGGAGCCCACATCCCTAATTAACTGGAAAAAAAAAAAAAAAATGAACCCCCTATGAGTGGGACTTTTTAGGGCATGAAATAAAAAAAATATGTATAGAAAATGTAGAAAAATAGTTTAATAAATGGATATAATAACATATACAATTGATAAAAATATCATGCGGAATTACAGAAGGATATTACAGTTGGTACATTAATAACCTAGAATCTGTAGAGTAACAGAGTAGAGTAACAGTGACAGCGCTTTGTCTGTTACTCTACAGATCCTGAGTTATTAATGTATTATATATCTATATCTTATATCTATTTAATAAACAATTTTACTACATTTTCTATACATATTTTTTCATTTCATGCCCTAAAAAGTAGAAGGTGACATATTACAGCAAACACATTTTTTAGATCATAGAATGATCATAGAATTTGGTTGATTACTGACCACAGATTTCACATTTGGTAACTGCCCCTACACCAAAAACAATAGTTTTCTTTTTATTCACAAGTTTGATTTTGCATATGCTAATAACAGCTTGCCGACCAGCTGCCGTAGTTTTACTGCGGCAGGTTGGCTCTGTCCCACGAAACAACGTACCTGTACTTCGGGACCGCTATTGGGGGCGCACGTGCGACGATTGGCCACAGTGGGAGCCAATCAGCGGGTCCAGCAGCCCCATGGAGACATGTAAACACGGCAGACCGCTGTTCTGTCAGTAATGAACACAGGGATACTGTGTTCCTCCTATTTAGGAACACAGGTCTCTGTGTTCATGCAGCAAGTCCATCCCCCACACAGTTAGAAAGCACCCCATGGGGCACATTTAACCCTTTGGTCGCCCCTGGTGTTTACTCCTTTCCTGCCAGTGTCATTAGTAGAGTAACAGTGCATATATTTAGCACTGATTACTGTAGTAATGTCACTGGTCCCCCCAAAAGTGTCAAAAATTTCAATTAGGTGTCCAATCTGTTTGCTGCAATATCGCAGTCCCGCTAAAAATCGCAGATCGCCGCCATTACTAGTAAAAAAATAAATAAATAAATAAAAGTGACATAAATCTTTCCCCTAGTTTGTAGACACGATAACTTTTGTGCAAACCAATCAATATACACTTATTGGGATTTTTTTTACCAAAAATATGTAGCATAATACATATTGGCCTAAAATTAGGAAAAATTGATTTATTTTTTATTTTTATTGGGAATGTTATAAAGCAGAAAGTAAAACATATTGTTTATTTTTCAGAATTGTCGCTCTTTTTTTGTTTATAGCGCAAAAAATAAAAATTGCAGAGGTGATCAAATACCACCAAAAGAAAGCTCTATTTGTGGGAAAAAAGAACATCAATTTTATTTTGGTTACAGCGTGGCACAACTGTGCAAATGTCAGTTAAAGTAACGCAGTATGGAAAAAAAAAATGGCCCGGTCATTAAGGGGGTAAAACATTCTGGTCCAGAAGTGGTTAAGCTACCCACTAGAGGTGCACCAAACGAAAATTTTGGTGCTGAAACCAAAACCTGAAAATGTTTTTAAAAAGATATGATATATATTTTTATATAGAATTGTATTATGTTCAACTTTTTAATTAATATCACACATTTAAATTAATATCAATTTATTATCGGCAATGATTGGCACCTTTAGTGCAAGAAAAGCTCAAGAAAAATGTGTCCCTTTAAATTCTATGTATGTCTTCACTCTGGTCCGTTGTGCTTCTGTTTTGGTGTTATTCTGCTTGCTGTATTTTTGGTCAGTTAAAAAAACTGCACCAAATACACAACTCCCTGTTGAAATACATTGAAAACGCAGCAAGAATGCATCAATCACGCACCTGTGTTACGTTTTTGATGCAGTTTTTGAGTCACATGACCTATGAAAAACACACAAGCATAGTAAAATCCCAGTAAAATCGCAGGAAAAAAATGTATAAATGCGGGTAAAAGTAATGTAAAAATTGCGGTAAAGTCTCCTCAAAGTTGCATGCATTTTCGGTGCCATTATTGAAGGCTTTTTCTCTTATCGGTAAAATGCAGAAAAACTATTTTTTAGCATTTTCAGCAGAAATATGTTTCGCCTCCAAAGTTTCGGTGCATCTCTACTACCCACTACTGCTAATTAAACCAACCTACTACTAATCACTGATTGTTCTATTAGGTTACGACCCAAACTTTATTAAAGAAAACATCACTGGAAACGTTTGTGGTGGCTCACCTAATTCTAAGGTTGCCCTTATCATGGAATCATCTAATAACAGTAATGCCAGTTTTTCAAACAATACCTTTTTAGATTAAATTCAGTAATGGCCTATACCAAGTAAGATCTTTTATATTAAATTAGAATTTCCTAAAATCCTGTTTGATAAATGTACTTTGAGAAGGTGTTAAATATACCCATTGAGGTACACATGCCATTGGTAGTATACATCATTCTCAATATCAGTTTTATTTTTATCACCTTTACATTTTCCTACAAAAAGAATTTCATAACTACACCATTGTCAAGCTTTCAATTATCACACAGTAGTTATAAAACACCAACAATTTTCATGTTGCACTGTATATTGTAGCTTTAATCTCCAAATGATTAGGCTTTGGAAGACCCTTCTTATATCTGATACTGTATATAGATATGCAGCCAAACTGGGGACATTCAAAAATTCTACTTTGCAGACAAGAGGGATGGATTGCAAATTCAGTAATTATATAACACTATCTACAATCCTGTCCTCTCGATACTGAGTTAATAATAATAACCAAAAGAGTAAACCAGAGATTAGGTTCATTAGGTAATTTGGTAAAATATCCACTTTGATGCTCACTTTTTATAACTAACTTATTGGTTATTATCGTGTCTTCTAGACTACTAGATAGGAAACCAACTCAAGTATGTGTAACTGGCCAGAACAAGTTATTTTCTCGACTTAGAAATCTGAGAAATGTCCATTCAGTGATGATGGACACTGAAACAAATTACAATGGAAAAAATGCAGTTAAAATTGTCTCCAGTCAAAAGTTGCTGAAGGCAGTGACTTGTTTAATCACATAAAGGTAAGAACAAACATGGTTCATCTTGTTCTTCCCCAGTAATAAAGTACAGCTGTGCTCAAATTATGCTGTATGTGGTTGGAAAGCAATGTCAAATGAAAAAATTAACACTAGAGATGAGAGCAGAAGCTATAAAACAAGAGCAAATAAAGAATTTAGGATAAGTTGAGCAAGCTCTAAAAAAAAAATCCACAGGTCAACCGAATCAAGGAGACCTAGAGAGTGCATATCCATATTACATTTATAAAAAAATAAATTATGGCTGAAAACATTTACACCTACATTTTATTTTTCCAGTCGTTTTTAGTGACTGCTTTGGTACACAACATTTTGGATTGCGCTAACGTTTACTACTTTTCCTGTTGCGCCTAGAATTAATTTATATGATGCTAGGTCCCATATATACCTGCCCTCTCCATGATGCCCAATGATAAAAAAGTGCATTGAACCAAAGGACTCTAGTATAGACACAATGGAAGTGTTTGCTTTTTGTCACCTACTTTTACTTTAAGATAAGTTAAGTTAGAGTTTACAGGCTGTATATAATATATTTACTCTGATGCTATATATATATATATATATATATATATATATATATATATATATATATATATACTGTATATATCTGTATATATATAGGGCACCCACGTACAGTATACAGTATACAGTATACATTTTAACTCATGTTTTTTCAATAAAAATATTCTTTTTATATCTTTTGACTTCTATATTGGTCTAAATGACGGTACCCCTCTAGAAAGTCCCCTCCCCCTTGCACCCTCCTCTCCTTTTTCTATCTCCATTCATATATTTTTATATATATATATATATAGTATATATAACTACAATGCATCCAGAAAGTATTTAAAGCGCTCCACTTTATCCACATTTTGTTATGTTAGTCTTATTCCAAATTATTCCATTATTTTTCTCAAAATTCTACAAACAATACCCCATAATGGCAACATGAAAGAAGTTTGTTTGAAATCTTTGCAAAATTATTAAAAATAAAAAATGAAAAAATCACATAAGTATTTACAGCCCTTGCCATGAAACTGAAAATTGAGATCAGGTGCATCCTGTTTCAACTGATCATCCTTGAGATGTTTCTACAACTTGATTACCTGTAATACATTTCGTTGATCGGACATGATTTTGAAAGGCACACACCTGTCTATATAAGGTCCCACAATTAACAGTGCATGTCAGAGCACAAACCAAACTTTAAAAAAACAGCCACACACCTGTCCCATGGTCCAGCGGTACACTCAGCCCAGTCGTCTTTATCCTTTGTCCTCCCTCGGTGGTGCCGACACCTTCACTATTGGCACCGGGCTGTGACAGCTTAAGGCTTCACAGCCGGGTGCCCACTACGCCTGGGCAAGTTTCTCTATGCATTGTGAATGGTGGATGCAGCCTTCTGGGACCTGTCAGTGTCCCAGAAGACTGCAGGGGGAAGGAGGAAGGAGAATTTCCGTTGCTGAGTGCCATGGTGCTCGGAACAGAAGTGGGAAGCAGGTACCTGTCAAAATCGGGTACCCCCCCCCCCCCACGCTCCTCAAATTGTGCAAGAGGACGAGTTCTTAAAACTGAACATCTACTTTTGGGTGGAGTTCTGCTTTAACATCCATTGTTGACCAGTATTCAATGCAAATTCTGACCAGCCTTCCTTGTCATTAACCTGGCCCACATACCCCCCTTCTGCATACACACACTTTACACACCTGTGATGAGACATCGGGGTTTTGGCCAGTAAGTTTGGCACAGACAACAAGAGTAAGGGATTAGGTTTTAGACTCAATTTAGGGCACCCCAAGAACTGCATAACTAGGGTAAGTTGACATGCAAGCACTATGTGGTGCTTGATATGTAATAAGTGTGGTAGTGCGGCTGGCATTGCATTCACTTTCTTATATATAGGTGCTTTTCAGCACTGCAAAAGCTTTGTTCATCTTCACTGCAGTTTATTAGAACATGGGTGCCAATCACATGCCTAACTCTATCACACAGCTATCTCATAGCATTGCCCTAGACTTTAAATATTGTTCTTCTGCATCAGGCAAGGACATTCTGGCCATTTTGACAATTTGTGGTCGAATTTCTCATTAAGTTAAATAATTCTCTTGCATATTTTTGCCCATCTCTAGGTAACTAATAACTTTTAATAACTGAACATGCAAAGAATAGGAGACTGAAAAAATAATTTGGCAATATATTTTGACATTCCAGAGTTTGTAATACAGTATACCAGATTCTCTGGGATATACAGTATAATATAAGAAACAAATACCAGAGCAACAAGCCCTGTCATTTTCCAGACCACACACGTTTGTTTATGTGACATTTGCCATTCTGTCAGACAATTTCCTGCATTTGCATATTTTACCTAATTGTTTTTGACTTTTCAGTTATTAAAGTTCACCCTGCGTGTTTTTAATTTACTGACCTAGCACTAAAAATGTGCTGTCTATTTGTATAGAGGCTAGCTTATTTACTACAAAATGATTAGGATGCTACAAATTGTGCCTAATTTTCTCAATAAAAAAGCATACACAGAAAACCATCAACATGACAAACAAGCAATTCACAGATACACAGCAGCCACAGTTCCAGTTTTGAATGTTGCCATCCTATTCGGTCTGGGACCAGCGTAAAGATATTTATTTGCCCCATAGGGGCCCCAATGTGCCCCAATCATAGCAGGTACCTCTAGGTGCCAGACTTAGGTTTCAGTTTATTTACAAATCTTCCCAGAAGCCTCAAAAATGATGTTACCCTATTTTATATATAGCACTAGCAATTTTTCACAGCACTTTACATACTGTACACTTACCCCTACCCCTACCCTTACCCCTTATTAGTCCCTGCCCTCAAGGAGCTTACAGTCTAAGGTCCTTATGAAACATACACTCACACACACATAATAATTATTCTACCAGCATGTCTTTGTAATTTGAGGAAATGAAAGCACAGAGGGAACATGCAAACGCAATGCAGATAGTGTCCAGACCAGGATTTATACCCAGGACCCAATGCTGCAAAGCAAAAGTGCTAACTCCTAAACCACTGTGCTGACCAGTGATACAAGATACAGACTTTCACGCCATATAGGGATTTACATAAAACAGCACCCCTGATTTTGGGGCTTTTGGGGCAATCTGGAAAAAAACTAAAGGAGTAGGCTGACCCCTACAAATGTCAGCTATGGGGTCCAGAGGGCAGTTTAGGATATTGGAAATTGTACATTCACTTTAAATAATGAGTTTTATATTTGTATTAGGTATTTGTATTAGGTTACAATCCTTTAAAATTTCAATTGCTAATCTTTTATGAATATTGTTCTTGCATAATTTTGACCAATTATATAATGTGTTATCTGCCAAAAGAATTCCAAAACTCAAAAAAACATTTTTCTGTAATCCACAAATTTCTGATGTGCTTTATGGCTGCATAGAATAGGATGGGTGAGAAGGCTGTCATAGCCTGCAGTTCTGTGCCTTGTGCCACCAGTTTTTGGTCTATTAGTCACCATCAACACACCACAGATTCCCATCCTGAACTCTCTTTCCTTTACACCTTCCTAAGCACCGTCCCCTCCAGTGAACCTATAGAGAAGATACTTTCACTATAAGCCTGATTTCAACTTTATACTCAGTTTTAAGTCAAATTAATAAGTCCTGTTGAATGAAGGGCTATTATAGGACTTTTAAAGTAAATCTGTCATGAGAAAACTCACGGACCTCGAAAACATGGTGACCATATAGAGGGAAGTGTGGGCTCTTGCTCTACATACATGTTTATGTAAATGGCTCTGAAAGCATGGATCTGCATTTACAGCCAGGCAACAAGCATGTGGATGGAGCCTAATGCACCCCATTGAGGACTCACTCGTAGCACTGGCAAATGCCTGTACTTACAGGTGGAGGCCGTGGTCACGTGAAATTATTGTTAAAGTGGCACTCAGAAGAGAGCATGTTCCACTTTGCACAGTTGATCTTCAGCTTTGACAGTTTTTTTACAGGCAAGAGGCAGGGCCTCACGAGTACATCACCTGGTGGAACTGCCCCCTTCTGACGTCACATGACTTGAGGACGGGGAGAAGTGCCCTGTCAAGCTAACCAATATTTCCCATAGATGCCAATGTTAAAGACAGGGAGCAGTGCCATGTCAAGCTTACCAAGATTTCCCATAGATGCCAATGTTAAAGACAGGGAGCAAGATTTAACATTGATATCTATGGGAAATCATGGCCAGATTGGCATGGCCCTGATCCCAAACTATAAGTGACAGGGACACAAAACTTGGGGAGCACTGAGAGGGGACCCAGGACTACAATATATCCATAGATCTTAAAAGTGGAGTATGCCTTTACACTACCTGTCTGCACTAAACTGACTAAACTCACTGACCGCTAACTAACTACCAGCCTTATCTCTATTGTCACACAATATACATGGCTGCCGTGTAAGCAGCAGCCTTATATCGTGGGGGGTGTGGCCCCTGAGCCATGATTGGCCAAAGGCACCCTGCCTTTGGCCAATCATGGCTCTGACAGGACATTGTGCTGTGATTGGCCAAAACATACAGGGCAGGTGCATGCTTCGTCCAATCATCAGCAATCAATGCACTGCAACAGCGCAGTGCATTATGGGGCGTTCATGGGTGGGTAAACTCCCCACCGAGCGCCCCATTTGTTCCTGTGTTCTGAAAGCACACCAACAGCTGATGTTCAAGTCAAACTTACGTTCGACTCAAACACAGAGCCCATCTCTAGAAACAACATTATAGTCACTTTTCCTTCCACTGCAGGTTAGACCTTTGTAATGTGTTCATACTGATTTCTCTTCATCCCCGCTCCAACCCTGTTCTTTGTTCTGCCATGCACGCACCGCTTTCTAAAAACTTCAGATCAGGCACAGTTGAAACTGCAGAATGATTTACTTGAGAACTTTGCAATTACAAATGTAAAACTGTAAACAATCTTTCACAGATTTCTTCCATACATCCTCTAATTCCTCTTAACTTCAGGATGCTCAGCCTCATACCTTATAAATAATGTGAAGTCCCGTGTGCAAAGTCCATGAATTTTGACTTCAATACCCAGACTGGGTACCCAACGAGGGAGAGCCATCCAATCGTCAGAGCAGAGTTACATGTGGCAGCAGTCCTTCATACAATTCCCCATCCAAGGACCCAGCTAGGTGGCCTCCTGTTGCATTTATAGCCTGCCACAAGGTGGCAGAGCCATGAACACCTGGGAGCCGGCACATTAACCCCTTTCAGAATTCTGTGCAGCCTGTTAGCACAATACACAATTAACCCATAAAAGGTAGTAGAAAAATCAACATTGGGTCAACCATTCCCCAAAATTGGCAGTTGCCTACAAGTATTTCAGGAGGCATTTAGCAGTGTCATCCTATGTATTTCTCTCATAACATGTTTCTTTAAGGGAATACATATGTGAACAATCATGCTTTATGTCTGTGCCTGGAGCTTTTCTTTAAAGCCTAACTTTGGATAGAGGGGAAAAGGGTTAGAATCTCTGACTGATTTATATTGCTGTATAATGCTTTGTTGGAGATAATAATCCTCACTCTCCTGGTGAAGTTTTTACCCGATAGGAAGGGAGGGAAAATCTGCAACAGGGGCAGTTACCAAGAAGGTGTATGTAAGAGATTTCTCTCACTTCCTGCACTGGTTACACAATTGTTACTAGGACAGAAAGTGAAAGGAAATCTCTCCAGCCGGAGCCATAAAATTCTAAGATTTTAACCCACTCCCACTCTATCTAGCAAAAAAATAGTTTTGGTTTTCCAAAACAATTACATTCAAGACATGTTGTGATTATAACTGTCACAGTTGTAAGTTTAACTCAACCGAAGTGTCATGCCATCACATGGCTGGTGTCATAACTGATCACATGATGACTGCAGATCAAACGTAGGCTAAGATGACAGCTTTTTGGCTGTAAAGAATAGGAGGGTTTAGTTCTGCTTTAAGGTAATGCTATATATTTACAGCATGTATGTTATGTGTGAGTGCTTTATGCTGCTCACCAACACTAACTGTGGACCATTTGTCCTAACTAAATGAATCTGCCCCACTGCAACCTATCAGCTGTATGGCCTCAAGCCTTCTTCTAGATGAGATACGCACTTAAAACAAAAGAGCCAAATGTTGACTTGGATGTCCGTTGAAACATAGTGGATAATAAACTCCAGACAGAACACATTTGTTAAATATGCTTGATATTATGTTTTAAACTAGAGTTTTAACTTTAGTTTAACTCTAATTATCTAGCTGGCCTGTACTGGCAGTCTGGTAATTCTGTTTTTTGCCAGAAGGCATGATTTTTTTTAGTGTATTTATGAGCTGGTCTTTGCTCTAATGGTATGCTAAACCTTAACAACTCCTTTTCAATGGAAGGTTAAAGATGTCCTCTGCATATTATATTCTTGAGCCTTACAATAGTGTTGGACTGGAAGTGGTATGGGAACTAAAAACACTAGCCAAGGAACAGTTGAGTCTTGTTAATAGATGAATATGGTCTTGTGCATAAGCCAAGGCCGATAGTACCTACCAGTCCAGCTCTTGTTCCCATCAACTCTACTAGTTTTCAATTATTGCAACTGGTTATGTCCACAACTGGATTACTGTACACAGTATGCAATGTCTATCTGTAGTGCTTTATTTCAACTGAATTGTTTTTGTCATAGACAGGCCGCTATGGTTATTAGAAAGTAATAAAATATACACAGATGAGAAACTGCTCTTCTATTTAGTTTACTAAAACTGATTTATGCTTTTTGGAAATTATAAAGAGTGACACAGACATATTTTAGAAGTATTTCTCTCCTCCATACCACAATTGTCGGTGTGCAAAACAGATTAATTTTCATGTCAAAATATGTATCAAAAATCTGCCAGAATCAGCACAAATTGCTCAAACATGATATTGGTCTTATATTCCTCCAGTTTTCTTAACTCCGATATGGCAATGTTTCTTAGTAAAGTTTTCATAGCCATAGCAACACATTCAAAAAGTATTGCAAATAAAAACTCTATGACATTGTCATGTGTTGGAATTAGTAGCGATGAAAAAGGACACAAGTCTATCTAGTTTTAAATAGCATTAACTAAGAAACTGTTTTACACCTTTTATGAATTTAGTACATAGGATTCCTCATACAGCCATCATGCCAAAATTCTGTCACAATACTTTATATTTTTCAGAGAAGCTTGCCCCTCTCCGATGCACAGGCAATATCAGTTCTGGGACATTCTGGCCAGCTTTAGTGCTTTGCAACTGGTATGCGATAAGTGGTGGAAGAATGAAGTGATTGTAAACCTTCATGTTTTTATTAATAATAAACATGTTAAATTTACCTGCTTTGTGTAATGGTTTTACACAGAGTAGCCCCAATCCTCCTCTTCTGGGGTCCCCAGTCGGCACTCCTGGCTCCACCTCTTCTGCCATTGCCCCATAGGAAGTCATTTCTTTTGAGGGCACTCATGAGAACTCCATCCTGAGCCATGCTGCCTGCGTCTATAGACACAGACAGCGTGTCTCGGCCCTGTCCCACGACCTCGTTACTGGATTTGATTGAAAGCAGCAGGAGCCAATGATTCCCACTCAGTGCCGGGACAGGGTAATCTAGAGCCCTGGGAGAACATGCCAAACTTCGCCCCCGCCCCCAAATGTATGAGTATTATGTGTCAGCAAAACTCCCCCCACAAAAACGCAGAGAACTAATCTCCATGCTTACCTCCTAAGCATAAATTCTCCCACCTCCCAAAACAAATCAGCCCCCTGCCGAAATACTCCCTCTCAGCAAAAATATTTTCCCCCCATCCCCCAAATTTCCCCAGCTCACATGCCTCCCCTCAAAAAAAGTTTACCCCCTCCTAGCACAGATCCTCTACCTCCAAAATGTCCTCTCCTAGTACACACCCCCCCCCCAGCTTTAAATCTCTCCGCCCAGCACAAATTCACACCAAATCCCCCCTCCTAGCACAAATCTTCTTCCTCCTCTCCCTTCCCAACACAATCCCCCTAAATTACCACTATTAGCACTCCCACCTCCTAGAAATTTCCCCTTCTAGAACAACACTTACCCCTTGCCGCCCCCAAAATTCCCCCTTCCAATGCAAACCCCCTCCCCTCCAAATTTTTAAGTGGCACCCCCTCACCTCACATGATACCGCAGTGCCCAGGGCAGCCTCCCCTCCTGCCCACCCCTTGTCCCAGCCTTGTTCCCACTACTATCAAGCTGCCCATTGAGGAGGGAGAGAGCAGAGACATCCACTGCTCTTAGATGCAGCGCTAGATTGAGATCGGGCTCAGGTAAGTATTAGGGGGTTCTGGAGGGGAGTCATTTGTACAGAAGATATTTAACCTTAATGCAGAGAATTAGTAAAGGTAAAAATCTTAAGGCTCTGAGAACACTTCTAACCCAAAAGCAAACTCCACTCCCCCCAGATTAACAATGCTGCTGTCCAAAGGTGTCCCTTGTGCTCCTTCATCTAGAATGTAGGTGCTCTAATACAGGAGGTGCGTTACTGGCCAGATCACCAGAGAAAACACAGAGGAAAAGCCTCAAGAAAGAAAACAAATGCAGACACTAATGATTGGCAAGCTACAATATATTTCATGTTTGGTATGGGGTTTAATACTTCTCAGTTAGGTATGCAGCTTGATGATAGATTATCGTTTTATACACATACAGTTTATTTTCAAATCCAACAGACATCTTTCATTGTAAACTGTATACCATTCATTTAGAGCACTTTGATATTCTGCAAAAGGTAAGCCACATGTATTATATATATTTGCTTGCCTGTTCTTCATTTCATGTTTCTTTCTTGTCTTTTAAGAAAAATATTACTGTAGAACAAGTATTTGTACTGCTGTCTGCTAATGTTAAAATGTTCTGTTTCAGGGGGGGTGTTTCCAAAGGATTTCTCAATCTTGCTGACAGTAAAGCCCAAGAAAGGCCTGCAGTCATTTATCCTGTCAATATACAGCGGGGAAGGAACACAGCAGATAGGAGTAGAGGTTGGCAGGTCTCCTGTCTTCCTTTATGAAGATCAGAATCGACTACCTTCACCAGATGACTACCCCATTTTTAGCACTGTCAATGTTGCAGACGGAAAGTAAGTAATGCCTTTGATCTATGACAACTAAAAGGAAATGCCTGCAGACCAAAGTAAAGCTATAAAATGCCAAATATACATTGTTCCCTTAAGGAGAAATAAAATATATGTGTAAAGCTGTCACTCTGAAAGCATAGCGTTGCATAGAGATTGATAAATAGAAGTGCAATAACATTAAAGTGAATATGAAATAAACAATATTACCAACTAAAAATGTTTATATATCAGCAAAAGTACAAAATGTAAAAATTGGGTCCATATAAAGCTGAAAAGTCCTGAATCACTGCAAAATTAGTGAAAAAAAAACACACCATCCAATGTCATCACCTTTTGAAAAGCAGCTCGCTGGATATCTTTAACCCTTTAAATTTGGAAGGTCAAAATAGACTCAAACCTAGCCGAATTGAGGTCCAGGATATGTAAATCAACAAGCAGTAAGATTTGCAGGGCATTATATATATATATATATATATATATATATATATATGGAGGTGCAAGTCCTCCCCCCTTCTGAGTCATTGCTTTTCTCAGGCCTTCACCCACCTCCAAGCACTGTATTTTGGTTCCATCCACCTTGGAGCACTGTCCTTTAGTTCCACCCCCTACCTGCTTCCCAGTTTTACACCTTATGGAAAATACAGAACAAAGTATTTTTTGATGCTACGGAATTTGTACAGAATTTGTTAACAAGCAAAGCAGTAAAATAGATTCCCTGCAGCCAGCAGCAATAGACCCCCCTCTACAGACAGTAGATCTCCCAGCAACAATATACCTCTCGCCCCAAAAAATACCTCCCCCCCAGCAAAATAGATCCACCCCAGCAACAATAGATCTCCCCAGCAGCCAGCATCAATAGACTCCTCCCTCAACAGTAGGTCCCTCCCAACAATAATAGTACCCCTGCAACAATAGACCCCACAGAGATAACAGATCCCCAGCAGCCAGCAATAGACCCTCCAGCATCTCCTAGTCATTACATACATTCAGTACTGGAGGTACCGGAACAGCGTTCCCCCACGTTCCTGCTGAAAAAAGCCCTATATATATATATATATATATATATATATATATATATATATATATACTGTGTATATATATATATATATATAAATATATATATATATATATATATATATATACCACTCCATCTGCAAGATGTATCTGCTATATATATACTCAAAAAGAATTACACAGGCTTACAATTGGTGAAATGCCAACACAAATTTATTCAATAATAAAAATCATAAAACTCACATTTTTCGACTTCTAGTTCTCTATTGCCCACCCTGTTTAATATTCAAGTCACAACATGGCTGGTTTCTATTATCTTGTTTCCTCAGAATCTCAGAATCCTTGGCCATCTTGAATGGTCAGCACAGGATTACATAACTCTCACGTGTTTATTCATCCTGGTACAGAGGAATCTTGCAAAGAGGAGTGCAAGAGGTTTTTTTGCAAAGGGGACATAGTATGCATTTTCAACATAAAATAAAATAAAAAGATTTGTCAAGAGTTTTTGATTTGAAATCAAAGTTAATTTTTAAGTTAACTTTGACTCACAGTAGTCTCATAAGCCTCATGTTTTATCAATAAATACCCAAGTTAAACATGTTCTAATAATAAATATTGTCAATTGGGGCCAGAATACCAATCAAAACAGGGCTCTGTACAGAGGGAACAGTCTCTCTGTTTCTTATCCCTGCGTTGCAGGGATAAGAAACAAAGAGATATGTTAGTAAAAACAGCACACATTACACACATTTCACATGGTTTAACACCTTGATCGCCCTACATGTAAACTCCTTCCCAGCCAGTGTCATTAGTACAGTGACAGTGTATAGTATTATCACTGATCACTGTATCACTGATCACTGTATACATGATGTCAGTGGCAGTTCCTCCCCAAGCATGTCAGATTGCTTGCCATGCTATCATAGTCCCCCCTATAAGTTGCTGATCATCATCCTTTGTAGTGTAAAAAAATATAATAATAGAAATTCCAATATACAGTATATACCATCGTTTGTAGATGCTTTAACTTTCGTGCAAACCAATCAATATACACTCATTGGGATTTTTTTAGACATATAGCAGAATACATTTTGGTCTTAATTTTTAAAGAAATTAGATTTTTCTCATTTTCTATTTGATATATATATAAATATATATATATATATATAAATAAATATATATATATATATATATATATATATATATATATATATATATATACATACATATATATATATATATATATATATATATATATATATATATATATATTTTTTTTTTTTTTTTTTTTCAAGAATGTTGGCCTTTTTTTATTTATTTAGCAAAAAAAAAAAAACAGCGGTGACCGAATCCTACCAAAAGAATGCTCTATTTGTGTGAAAAAAAACATTTCATTTGGGTGCATGATTGCACAATTACCAGTTAAAGTAGCACAGTGTTGAATAGCAAAAAATGGTCTGGTCATGAAGTGGTAAAACTTTCCAGAGCTCAAGTGGTTATAGCAAAAGATTATAAGATTATGATTGTATCCATTGGACACAGCTGATGACTGATCACTGTACTGGCCCGCTGCCAATACCATGTGATTGCTGTGACCAATCACAGCAGATCACATGACAATTATAAACAATGGATAGCTTCCTTTAATGCCTTCCATTGTATACAATTGTGTTGCTAGCTGTGATTGGTCATAATGACAGCATGGTGCAAACAGGGCCATCTGTACCATGTGATTAGCTTTGGCCAATCACAGCTCATCACAACAAAAGACACCGAATGACCCAGTTTTATTCTGTAAAAATGGTTGCTTATACCAAAGCAATCATAATATGTAAAAATAAAAATCTTGATCACTTCACCAGGGTGGTACAGTGTAGTACTACTATGGGAACACTGTATCACTTTGATCACAGTGTGTTAGTGCCGGTTCACACTAGGGCGACCTGTGAGGCGACCTGGTCGCCTCAAAGGTCGCCGCAGGTCGCCTCCCATAGGGAAGCTGCGGACTCGTTCTAATAGGAGTGACACAAGTCGCTCCGACCTAGAAAAAGGGTCCGGAGCTTCTTTGGGGCGACCCGGAGGCGACCGCCATAGACTTCAATGTTATGAAGTCCGTGGCGGCCGCTCTGAAGTAGCGTCGCTGCAATGTGAACCGGTGCTCAGAAACAAAAATCATGAAAAAAAGAAAAAATATTATTATTATTATTTTTTGCATTCTGTCACCAGTCAGTGTCCCTGATTACCACCACACCAGTTATATGATAACACTGTACTGCACTGGTGACAGTATGTAAAAAACTAAATTGTGAACATTTATTTTTTTTTCCAAATTGTGACAACAAATTACAACTTAAAAACTTGCCATGCCTCTCACTAAATACCTTGGACTCTACTTTCCAAAAAGGGGTTATTTGGGGGTATTTGTACTGTCGTGGCGTTTTCGGGCCTTAAGAAATGAGATAGGGTGTCAGTACATCAGGATTGATCAGATTTTATATATATATATATATATATATATATATAGTAGTTTGTGGACTTTAATGCTTCTTTCACATGGTCCGCATTCCGTTGTGGATCGTTCTCTGCTCAGCAGGGATCGATCCACCGATCCCAGCAGAGCAAGCGGATGACAGCTCCGTCTCCGCTCTGTGTGTGCGGAGAGGGAGGTGTCAGAGTCTCCGCTGACATCTGCTGCCCCATAGGGATGCATGAAGGATCCAATCAGATCCGCCTAAAAAATTGACAGGAGGATCTGATCGGATTGTTCGTGTGAAAGGACCCCAAAAAACTTTCCTACAGACTAAATAATAAACACTGGTTTGGATTATTTTCACCAAAGGAATGTAGTTGACTACAGTTTGACCTGAATTTATGAAGAAAGATTATTTATTTGCAACATTTTAAAACAGAAATTAAGAAACCCCCCCCCCCTTTTTTTTTAAATGTGGTCTTTTATCATTTATTGAGGAAAAATTAAATAAACCCGGTGTTGAATAAATACCACCAAAAGAAAGCTCTATATGTGTGAAAAAAAAATGATAAAAATTTCTTATAGGTACAGTGTTGCATGACCGCAAAATAGTCATTTAATTTGCGACAGCGCTGAAAGCTGAAAATTGGCCTTGGCCAGAAAGGGGTTAAAGTGCCTGGTATTGAAGTGATTAAGTAGCTAATATTTCTAAATTTCAGTGCTCAGTTGTACCACTGCTATGTTTGTGGCTTTGTATAATAAATTATTTTAGGGGGAGATTTACTAAAACTGGTGCACCTAGAATTTAGTGTAGCTGTGCATACTAACCATTAGCTCCTAGGTTTTATTGTAAAAGCTTAACTGAACAATCTGAAGTTAGAAGCTGATTGGTTACTATGTACAGCTGTACAAAGGGGGGTGAAAAGCATAAACAATCTCCCATTGCGTAGTATAACTTGCATAAGCAGAACATAAATACATAAACACATCCACTCACCTTGTGATTTCTGCCAGTGTCTGGTTAAAGCTTGTAGGAGGAGTTTTCATTCTCCTCTGATTGTCCTATGAGGCTGCAGGATCCCTGATCCTTTGTCTGGACAGTGCTGATCACATGCACTCTCCCAAGAAAAAAAAACCTCTCTAGCAATGCACACCAAACTGAGCATGTGTAGCTTGCCCCCAAGGCTCTGTTCTATTAGGAGATATTTTGGGGAATATAAAAAAAAAAGAGGATCAGAGAAGACAGGGAATCAAACAGCCTTTTTACACAATGCAGAGGATTAACCCCTTAGGTGAGTATAACCAGCATGCTTTACTGCATATACACATTGATTTTACTGTTGTGGGTTTAGTAACACTTTAAGGCAGATTTATGTTATAAAGTTGGTTCGGTTTGTGCTTCCCATTAAGTGGCCAGTTACAGATCTGTATTTGCTTTTGTAGGTGGCACCGGATTGCAATCAGCGTGGAAAAGAAGACGATCACAATGATTGTGGACTGCAAAAAAAAGATATCTAAACCCTTACCAAGAAGTGACCATCCTGTGGTGGATACCAATGGCATTGCTGTATTTGGGACTCGCATCCTGGAAGAGGAAGTGTTTCAGGTCTGAAACTTAACACCTTCTATTTGAAATAGAAATTTACAACATTTTTTTTTTTTATTATTATTTATTACATTTATTACATACAGTATGATACTGAGATTCAAATATCCTGATATTATACATTTCATGTGACAACAAGAGGCTGATTTTCTTGGAAACAAAAAGAAAAAGAGGCTGGTTATTGGTTCAACCTTTACCTTTTCTTTCATGATGTTCTGATGTAATATTGCCATGTTCCCAGATTTATATGTTAGAGCACTTCATGTTGTGTGAGGTTTGCACCTGAGTTTGCTACCAGCTTCACTGATTGACTAATCACCTTTGTTGTCCTAGTAAAGTTCTTTCTTAATACAGTATACTTTGAGAAATGACTGAGAAGATATGGAGTAGAGCCATCCTAGGGTCCCTCTTTGAAACATGTACTGTATGTCTTATAAGGGCTAGTTGGTCAGGTTGATCTGGTGGTTTGGTCAGATCCACACTTGCATGACCTCTGCCAAATAACATAAAGAGCTAAGAGTCATACAAGTACCCAGGACTGTTCAGATCTGTATTTAGACATCCTCCTGCCCTAGACACATCTGAATAATTACCAGATCTGTATTTACTATAATGGTACTCACCCACCAGTGCATGGGAAGTAGGGTGAGAAGGGGCAGCACCAAGCCACCTCTGAGCTTTTCTAGCTAAATTCAGGAAGAAAACTGTTGGTTTGAGGTAATCTAAAGGGTGTAGAGAGGAGTCACAAGGCTCATTATAGTTCAGGAAACATGAGACCACCACTTCTTTTACTTTTTTTGGTGGTCTGGCCCTAGGCACCAGCCTACAGGTACAATTATGGTAGATACAATCCTAAAATATCAATAAAAAACGTTGGTTGTCTGCTGCTTGGAAAGTGAGTGCAGCCAGATATGAAGTAAAAAGTCCAACCATAAATTCACTTATGTTTTATAATGACCTATTGAAGACCCAATATTAGTATACTTTAGCAAAGGTTCAGTGATCAGTGTATGGAAAATTCTACTGTCTTTAATGGCTTTTTAAGCCAGCATGCATTAGCATAGCGTGGGAATCAGTTCAATAAGAGCACAATCTACGACTGTAAATAGAAAATTATATTTATGTTTTATGTACTGTATTTTCTGGCGTATAAGACTACTTTTGAACCTCAAAAAAATCCCCCAAAAAAGGGGGGTCGTCTTATACGTCGAGTATAATATCTCTAAGGTAACTTAAGTATAAGTATTACCGGTAGATGAAAATTAGGGGGGTCGTCTAATACGCCCAGTCGTCTTATACGCCGGAAAATATACGGTAGTGTACCTTAGTTTCCACAAAAAAAAAAAGAAAGAAAAAAAAACAAAAAAAAAAAACATTTATAGTTCAATTTTACCTGCAGTAATAAAGACTAATTGTTTGTCCATGGAATCAATTTACCGGAATGGTAACTACAGCACAGCAAAGGATAACGTATTAAAACTGACACTTACATGTGTTTGCACCTGCTCTTCCACTTGCTGTGAACTATTCTACTCTCTGCGTGTATGCTTGTTGGTGGTCCGTGCTCTGACACTTTTCCTTATCTTTTTTTAGCATGGGAAAGTTAGCAAATCCTCCTGTTTTATTCTTCTCATACATTCTGTGCTGACAATACAGACTAAGTTTTTGTTGTTTGATTATTCCCAAGTAGTTTGATTTTGGTGAAATATGCTATGTAGTCTCCGCTGGGCTTGAAATGTCAGTCCTCTGTAGGTATATGCTACAGGACTGCCTGGTCATATTTGTCTACTGGAAACAAATTGTCCAATTCCTGCATGATTTAACCTAGGTTCACACTGATGTGGTGCAAGTTGAATCCGCTTTGCAGTGCAATTTGACCAGTGTAAGTTGATGCGGTTCAGAGGCTCTAAACTTGCACAGTACACTTTTCCAAATCACATCGGAATCTCACTGCATATACGTGAATGGCCTCCAAAGAAAGTCATGGTATTCAGCTGTCATGCAATTCCATGTGTAATGGTTTAATGGACTCCCTGGTGCCCCTAATAGATGCGTTTGGAGATCTGACCCCTGTTAGATATGCCTTTTTGTTTCTTCAGGAAACACTATTTGTAGCCTGTAAACTTATAGCTAAGATATGCTAAGTAGTTGAATAATTGTGAAAGAAAATGAAAAAGGAAGAGGGTTTTCATTGGTTAGAAATGTGGTCAGGTATGTATTCCTAGGGTTATACAAAGACAGTTTAAGAACCTCAATAAAAACTACTAAAGGTTCTGTAATCAGCAACGCCTTAATAAGATTGTTATATCATAGTTATTGTGTTGATTCAAACTGTAAACTTGTCAAATAAGAACGCAGTGGTAGTAATTGAAGTGTTTCTAAAGGCAGAATGTTTTTTACCTTAATGCATTACCTTCTGGGAGCAGCCCCCCCCCATTTATACTTACATGAGCTACATCTCGATCCAGGGATGTGCATGAGAGCAGCGGCTCTCCAGCGTCCCTTTCTCCTCATTACAAATAAGTGGCCACTGCCCTCACCTATAACTGGCCTTTGCAGCAAGGAGCACATGGAAGGGCAACACATGCAAGACAAAACCAATTCCCAGCTCAACTTACCAACCAGCCTGCAACCAACTGAATTATCCTTACAGTATGCATTAAAAACAGAGGTTTTGTTTGCACACATTTCTAAATACATGCAAAGCTGTGAAGCTGCTTCAAGGCACCCCAGTATTATCTGCAGTTCCAACTCTAAATTTTGAGAGCCTCCACAATGAAAGAACATGCATTATAATGGATAGATGAGGGCAGTGGCCATTTGTTTGTACTGTTGAAATATTGGTGAGGGGTCGCACTGGACACCTTTGATGTCATAGTACTATGTGCTGGGTGTCCAGTGCACCCCTGTGCCTTTAAGGAGGGGTAGGCTCCCTCCAGGCTCACCTGTCATCTGCCTATCTGTTATAATGCATGTGTTTCCATTGTGGAGGCTCTCAAAATTTAGAGTTAGGACTGTGGATAATACAGGAGTGCCTTGAAGGGGCTCCACAGCTTATGCATGTATTTGCAAATGTGTGCACACTAAACCCCTGTTTTTAGTGCATAATGTTAAAAAGGATAATTTGGTTGGTTGCAGGCTGGTTGGTAAGTTGAGCTGGGAATTTCTTTGGTTCTGTCCCTCATTGGCTTACACAGCAGAGAGTGTCATTGGCTCTTGGTGCTGTCAATCACAGCCAGTGAACCAATGAGGAGGGAGGGGGCGGGGCCAACACATGCTCCATATGTGAATGGACAATGTCCATTCACAGAAGCATGGCTCAGGAGCAAGCCTGCTCAAGTGCCCCCATGGTAAGCGACTTGCTATTGGGGGCACTTGGCAGGGGGGAGGAGCCAGGACCACTGTGGGGACCCAAAAAGAAGAGGATCAGGGCTGCTTTGTGCAAAACCATTGCACAGAGCAGGTAAGTATGACATGTTTGTTATTAAACAAAAAAAATCTAACCTTTAGACCCACTTTAAGTGGATCCTGATGTACCAAAAAGTTGTAAACTGACATTGCTGTACTATCTTTTGGAAAATGCTAGTTGCCTGGCTGTTATGGTAATGTTTTTTTTTTAAATTACTGAACCTAAACAAGTATGCAGATAAGACATTCTGACTTTCACTAGTTGAATGCTTATTCCAGGTCAGTGGGTTGAAAAGTATTGAGACCAGAAGAAACCAGCCAAATAGCATTTTTAAAAGAGGTTAGCATATTTTCCTCTGTAGAAGTTGCTTTTAAAGTATAACTATGGCCAGGCTATGAACATTGAAATTTTTACAAGTAGTAAATGAGCTTTTAAAAAGTCCTCCTGACCTTTTTAGCGATGAGAGTTTTCCATCCTCAAAATATAGCACTATCAAAGTCCTTGTCTAAGCTAGATCAGCTCACTCTGCTCCTTCCTCCCAGCAGTGACTTGGCAGCCTTCCAGCCTGATAATCTGTAAAGAAAACACAGAGAATGTGCACTCGAAAAGGGGGGAAGAGTGCTAAGGCTTCAGACTTTGATGAGTTAAGTGTTTCTTTTTTGGGAATGATGATGAACTGAATCTCTTGGGGACTCCCAAGTCACCAGAAATAGTGTCCCCATTAGAAGATTTCCCCTATATTACTTGCCTGGGGACAACTCAAAATTGTGGACTTTCTTTACTTTCACTTTTAGTGATAATGCTAAACAGGAAAAATAAAGAGAGTACATCTCCTTAACGTGGGCACAGACAAAATAGAGCAGTGCCCAGGGGTTAGTATTAGGTACAGCAATGTACAGCAAAAAGCAGAACAGAAGACAGGGTGTCAGCAGGTCCAAGGACAGGGTGTCAGCAGGACAGAGGACAGGTCATCAGCAGGGCAAGGAACAGGGCATCAGAAGAGCAAAGCACAGCGGGGTCAGTAGGGCATGGTACAAGGGGCTCAGGAGCACAAGGTACAGGGGGCTCAGGAGGCCACACTACATAGGAGTTGAGAAGGGCACAGTACAGGTGGGCTCAGGAGGATGCGCTAAAGAGAGGTTTAGGAGGACATGGTACAGGGGAATTTAGGAAGGCATTGAACAGGAGGGCCCAGGAGGGCACATTTCAGGGTTCAGAAGGGAACACCACATAGGGGCTCAAGGGGTATGGTACAGAGGGGCTTAGGAGGGCACTGTACAGGTTGACTCAGCAGGACACAATACAGGGAGACTCAGGAGGGCACATCACAAGGGGGCTGAAGAGAGCACAGTAAAGGTGAGCTCAGGAGGGCATGCTAAAGTGGAGTTTAGTAGGGCATGGTACAGGGGGGTTCAGGAGGGCACAGAACAGGGGGACACAGGAGGGCATGGTACAGAGGAGCTTTGAAAGGCACCATACAGGGGGATCCAGGAGGGCACAATACAGGGGGCTCAGAAAGGGCACACCACATGGGGACTCAGAAGGGTGCGATACATGGGGGCTCAAGAGGTCACATCTCATGGGGACTCAGGAGGACACTGTACAGGGGGCTCAGGAGGGCACAGTACAGGGAGGATTAGGGGGGTATTGTACAGTGAGGCTCAGGAGGGCACACCACAGAGGGAGCTTAGGAGGTAAAAAAAACAGTTTCCTGATGCAGGGCCGGCGCAGGAAAGCTGCTGTGGCTGATCTTCTTGTTCTGGTGGTTTGATCCCCACTGGCCCTCCTCTCTTGTCTATTCTACATGATGTCATCCACAAGCATCTTGAATGAACTAGAAAGGAGGGCTAGTGGGGGTCAGCACAGTGCACTCTAGGGATTGGCTCAGGCGCGTTCGGACAAGAGCCACCCCAGCTATCCCACCTGTAAGCTATTAACACGGACAGTGAAACATAGGCAACAGAGGCATTCCTCGCCCCACAACATGCCTCTCGCTGATGATTGGATACAATCGGATTTGACGGCTTCCCAGCCTCAAAACTCAGGCAGCCAATATGCCTGTGCTCATTTCTTCCATGCATAGCTCTGCTACTCTGGAGGACAAGCACTTACGGGTTGAAAAGGCAGGGACTCAAATACAATCTACCTGTCACCTGCCCATGGTCAATCAGTAGATCACAACCAAGGGGTTGCTGACCTCATATATAGATGGAGTGAGTGGAGATAGAGTTTAGTGTAAATTGTCCCCTCGTGAATTCCATCAATGTCTCAGATGTAGCAGCTGTCTTATTGGATGCTGCAACCTCTGGTGACCTTTTGTAGCCATCTAGGGTCAGACAACCTTTCCAAAATAAGGGTCCCATCGTCATTTTGTCATGTTTCTGATGAGTGAACGGTAGGGAGAGAAATCTGATTGTGAGAGACAGTGAATAGCTCAGGGTCAGGTTCCTGGGGAGGTGGGATAGTTTATGGAAGGCTCTATCTTCATTATATACACTCTGGTGAGTGGTCCAGAGCTTTCTACTCGCACCCGGAAGGAACCCTACCCTTGCTAACAGAAGCTGTCTTCTGGTAACATATATCGTAAATGCTGGGTAACTGTACATGCTCTGAACTGTTTATGTCAGTGCTGAAGATCAGTTTATTTGTGGATTACTGTGCAAGAATTTTCAAAAGACATTGGAGCTATATACATTGTCTGCGAGTACTTCCTCCCTAATACAAGGTACCCAACTTAGGCCCCTCCCACACACAGAATGACTACAATCAGATCTATCCTATATTACAGATACCAGACCAGTATTACAGATGGTATTTAATATGGACATGTGTTTTAGTTTTTTCTTCTGTTGGGTTTATCAATGTCTTCTCAGAAGGAAACTCTGTACCTTAGTGATGCGCACCGCTAAGCTTGGTTGTATTTTGTATGCAAGCATCATCATTGTTTTGAACTAAGCAGATTTATTTTTTCTATCCTCTGCTCATTACTTATAGAAATAAATAGACTTTGCTCTTCAGTCACTTGGCGGAAACAATTTTATAAACTTGGCCTCTTTGAAATTAGGAGCATTTCAAGCAGAGACGTTACAGTGTAAATATTTATGACTGGATGTAGTTTATAAATGTTACCCTCTCAAGTAAGGATTTAATAATTTCTTATGCTGTACATTGTAAATGTTCATCTTTCTCTAGTGAAGGGATTTTGACTGAGTAGATGTGCAATCCTGTGTTTAAAAGGCTATGAATCATTTTAGAACATGTTTCCCGTAAAATGAAATATTAATTATTAATACTGCACATTAAAATTCCTGTTATTCTAATTACAAAGCCAATCAGATGACTAGAAATATATATGTTTTTTGCATCTTGATTGTAGGCTATCGAACCAGTTGCCGACCATGCACTGTAGCTTTACTGGTAGAGTGGGGGCTGGCTGCGCAAAATCACAAATATATACGTGATTCTGCTCATCCGGGTAGGGGGCGCACGCACGCTGTATACAGAAGAATAAAAAATGATACTCACCTAGATGGCTTCAGCACCGATCCCAGCTGTAGCTGTCCCCCCCGTCTCTACCCCGGGGAACTGAGTGATCAAACACACAACATTTTCTACCTCTGTTCTGAGCAGAGAACCATGACTGGCAGGCATTGGATACAACAATGGTCGGAGGGAGAGAAAAATATCCCCTACAGAAAAAGGAAAGAAAAGCAGGACTTTAAAGGATGTGGGGTTGTCACTAAGGTGAGCACATGCATCATTTTCATATAAAATAAGATTTTATTGTACAAACATAGTTAAAACATAGTTAAAAACCTCCAGTTGGGTATAAGAGCATGCATACAAACATTAGCACAACGACTTGAATAGTTGTACATTTCCAATCATTACATTGATTTGATTCATTGATACAGTAAGGTCCAATGCGTTTTGCAGAACAATTTCTCTGCTTCTTTAGGGAACTCTAATGTATATCTAAATCATTATGAGATTTGAAACAAAGAAAAAATATTATACACTCAACAATTTATTATGATTCCAAATATTCATCGTACATATGAATATGCTCACCAACTTCACCACAGTACAACTGTTTAGACCTCCAGATGTATGCAGCCAAACCAGGGATGTAAGGGGACCATTTGGCCTCTGGTAAGAAACCAGGGCCAAATTGTGCATGTGCTCACCTTAGTGACAACCCCATATACATTAAAGTCTTGCTTTTCTTTGTAGGGGATGTTTTTCTCCTCATCCGACTATTGTTGTATTACTTATTGATGATGTGGATATGGGAAGTTGTCCCTAGAACTGGTCTAATATATAAATACAGATGTCAGGCACCGGATCTCTGCTCTGCCACTCCAGCACCAGTGTTAATTTTGGCAGCACATTTCAATTTAGTTTTAGTCTTAGTCTTAGGACTAAAATGGCATTTTAGTTTTAGTCCCATTTTAGTCTTCTGCAAGTGTTTTAGTTTTAGTCGTATTTAGTCGACTAAAACTCCAGTACATTTTAGTCGACTAAAACTCCAGTACATTTTAGTCGACTAAAACTCCAGTACATTTTAGTCGACTAAAACTCCAGTACATTTTAGTCGACTAAAACTCCAGTACATTTTAGTCATCTATAATCGAATGGGTGTAGTTCAATTGTAATTTTTAATGCATTATTTAAGCATTTCTCTACAATTTCCAAACTCATTATATACTACTCCTGATCCTGGAGTGAAAAATCAAATATTTTATTATTTATGGTATTTAATGTGCTAATTTTACAGGCTCTGGATGGAATTGTGTTGCCGATTTAGAAATGGCCAGCAGAGGAGTGTTAATTTTGATGATGTCAATTTTCAATTTAGTTTTAGTTATAGTCTTATGACTAAAATGCCATTTTAGTTTTAGTCGTATTTTAGTCATCTGAATTGTTTTAGTTTTAGTCGTATTTTAGTCGACTAAAATTGTGTTAATTTAGTCAACGAAAACATTTTAGTCATTTTAGTCTACGAAATTAACACTGTCCAGCACTCACTGAAGTGCTGGGCTGGGGGGAGGGGGGGGGGGGGCAGGTGATGCTGGCTCAGGCTCTCAGTGGCATGCTGGTAGGCTGATCCAGCTGTCTGTCCAGACATCTTGGTGGATCTTTCCCGAGCATGGACCAGCTGAGTGATGACAAAAATGGGTCACAAGAGTGGAGAACAAATTGCACTCCTGTGATCCATAGGAGAAGTATAGCCAAAATAGCTTTGGCTTTGCTTTTCCTTAACAACTGTCACTGATTTGAGTCACTGATTTGAGTCACTGATTTGGAACAAGCTTGTATATATGCAGCATTCCAACTCTACATTGATCGCATACTTGTTGAAGGTCAGTTGCTCAATAAAGTGTATATATAGTCAAACATTTTTATAGCTTTGTATAGAGTGGGGAGGAGTTAAAATATCTGTCATTTTTTTTTAGCTTTCTGTGTGTCATTGGGCAGATTTACCTTTACTTCCTGTACTGGAGACACAACTAATCATAGAGAATTTCTTCAAAGTATAGGAAAATCCCCTTTCAGAGAGTTGTTCCCGTTGAAAGATTTACTCTCACCACTTGTTCAGATGTAAAATTTTGGTCTCAAGGACAATAGTCATCAGGACAAACAGAGGAGGCTAATCAACCCAGATGGTGCTAAAAGCATAGAGGTTTTAATCCCTCCCTACTGGAAAAGCCTAAAAAATAAATAAATAAAAAATAAAAAAATGGTTTAGCTATGCGTAGACTTTACCGATAACTTCCTAAACCCAAACCAGCAATGACAGCTCACTGATAAAAAAGTGTATATGTTCCTTTGTTTTTTTAGTGATGCGCTGCCTAAAAATGTGTTGCTTGAAGCTGCTGATCTGTCTTATATGAAGGAACTGGAAATGTGTTAAATGGAAGATGCTTGTGTTGAAAATGTTTTCAGTCTGCTTTGGATTTTACAATAAGAAATGTTCAAATGTTTATCTTTCCTCTTTTGTAAGTGATTTAACTTAAAGTGGAGCTTTGGGCAATATCCACACAGTGGTTTTCTGTCTTTGGAAAGTGCTGAAAGATGTCTGTCAGCTCCTTGGCTTGAATCGAGTGTAAAGATGTGGGCTGTGTGTTTATTCTCCCTCCTTATATTTCGCAGTGGCACAATTCTGGAAGTATTCCACGATAAAGGCAACATTTCACATGTCTGCATTCAGGGATCTTAGGAAGACTCTTTTAAAACAACATAAGCTGACTTAAAGGACCAGTATACCTGAACAAAACCTACTTTTATGATAAAAAAAAAGATAATTTTAATAACATTCACATATGTTTCTAAAAGCTGTCAGCAGTTAAAAGAAGAAAAAAAGATTTGTAAAAAGTTTGCCTATTAATCATGTGAATACCAGCATAGGAGGTTTCCTAGTATTTGCAGCTATTGCCATTTCCATGTATCACTATATAACAAATGGTTGGTGTATAGGTCATCTAGTCATCACTTAGTATGCATGTCTGCTCAAATTTTGTGCAAGCAGCTATAATATTCTGTAATGACTTCCAGTCCATGTTTTAAATCCCTGTGTATATATAAAAAGCATGAGATATCCGGCATAGTAACAAAAAGATTTGACACAGAATTATTTTAATGGCTTCCATTGCACAATGGAAGCCTGACTGTTTCCTATTTAAAGGAACTGTAACTCATTTGGAACCAAATCCCTTCGTCCCTCTTTCCTCCTCAGTTGTCCCTCTTTTTTGGTCTGATGTATGCTGTAAAGACCTCTATAAAACAAAAATCACTATTTAACTATCCAAAGTGATTAATAATATAATAAATATTAATAAAATAAAGCCTGGCTCAGGATCAAACCCATAAATCTGCCCCCATAGCAAGCCGCTTGCTATGCTAGCAGACACAGAAGAGGAGGATAAAAGATCTTTGGCGATAGACACTAGAAGAGGAGGTTCAGGGCTGCTCTGTGCAATAACATTGCACAGAGCAGGTAAGTATGTTTATTATTTTAAAGCAATTTGCCTATAATTCTTCCTGGTCTGCTCTACTGGGGACATAACAGGAATGTGCTTTTTAATTGCATACTTTGTGCCAAAAGAAGACCCTTTTTCTTTTCAGAAAGTTGGAAGCTGTGTTCTATTGTGCTGGGACAAGAAGAAGGGATAGTGCAGTAACCTCATCTCCCCCTTTTTTATGCTGTGGCCAGGACACATGTGCTACTGTTTATACTGTTGGGGTTGCCAGCAAGCAATGTATTCCAGCCTAAAGAATGATTTAGTGTGTATCGCTTTCAATTTGAAGCAGTACCAGTAGTGCACACAGTACTGCTAAATGTCATGAATTTTAAGATTTTTGGTGCAATATTTATCTCAAGGAACTGTGGGCCTTTCTATAAAATTTCAAGCCTGCACTTGTTGAAATCACAAACTTTGTAAAGCCTGGTACACACTAATCGTTTTAAAATAGAAAAATAGAAAAAAAAAGTCAGCTCAAGTCAGAACTTCTGTACTGATACTCCAATGTTAGTACAGTGATCTCCCCTACTATTCTATTGTGTTCTGACAGGGGGACAGTACTCCATTGGCTGAGAGCACTGATCGAGAGCCAATCGGCAGACCTTTTGTGGTCATGCCCCTTTGATAGAAGCCGTCCAAACAGCCAGTTAGATCAGCTACAGTACACATGGGTCAAATGTCACCCATGTCGATGCCGCCCAACATTTGGCCCGTGTGTGCTAGGCTTAAAAAGGAACTGCAGTCTGCTCACATAATTTGTAATAAAAACATCTTTGCCATTCTGAAGCTTCCCTCCAACAACTTTGCATATTATTTTATATATACTGTGATTCTGTACTTGCCAAATATGCTGAAGAAGTCTTCTCCACCAAGCCTGGCTGAAGCCATTTTAACTGTGGGCAGCTGAAGCTGCTGCCTGTTCACTTCCTGGATTTGCACAGACCCACAGAGGCACACAGACACACACACACACACACACATATATATATATATATACATATATATATATATATATATATATATATATACACACACACACACACACACACATATATACAGACAGACACACTCACACAACTGCTTGCCTGCACATTTCTCCTCTTGATGAATAATCATGGTTCTCTGCAGTATAATGTTATCTCTGCCCTCATCCAGCCCCCTCCAGCTCTGCAGCTCCTATTGGCCCTGTAATGACTCACCCCTCCCTCCCTTGCTGGCAAACTCTCACGAGAGTTGGAGAGAGAGCTGTGCATGATGTCATTAGCCTAGGCTTTTTTTCCAGACAAGAAAGAGGAAGTGGGCTGTATAAGGTATTTACTGGCAGGAAAAAAATGTTTTACTATCCAAAGTTAAAACAACAAGGGCTGAGCATTTAATAGATGGAAAGCTGAAAAAATGACTGTAGAGCCACTTTAAGGCTCCATGCAAACTGTAAGCTAAAAAAAATGCCAGAAAAACGCTGGATGAAAAATGCTCATAATAGCATTTTTGTGCCAGATTTTAGCAGCAGCTATCAGTACGTAGTTAGGAGCGGTTAGGAGCATTCATCTTTTTTTCTGCTGGCAAATTGCTCTCAAAATGCAAAAGGTTGTTTTTTTCTACTCCTAGAAGCTGAAGCTTCAATAACCTTTCTAGACTATAATAGTGTACATGGATACATAGCTCAAAAGCTGCTGCTAGTGTGCATGGAACCTAAAATTGGTTGCCTGCAGTGATTTCCAATGGGATTGCTAGTTAACCACATACAGGAAAAACACCCACAAAATAATTCCCTATATCTTCTACGACTTCCTTTTTATAAAAACAAGTCTTTAACATAATGTTAAATTCAAATTTTTATCCTTCTTCTGATTTGTATGTCTTTGTGAAATAGCAGCAAAAGTCTCCCTGCCAAAGTATTACTGCGACTGGAAGCTGCCATCACAGTTTGCATCTAGTGCACCACCTGCTGCTGAAGCCTGATATTACTTTGTGTCTGTACAGATACAGCCGCTTTATCCAAATGGTCTGCCAAACAATAGTATGATGGGAATTAACTAACTAGAGGTTATAAAAAGTAATGACATAACTCAGTGAAGTCCATCATAAAATATACTGTATATACAGTATATTTATTTAGCTCCACACACACTATTGCCAATTTGTAAAATAGATAGATAGATAGATAGATAGATTAGATAGATAGATAGATAGATAGATAGATAGATAGATAGATAGATAGATAGATAGATAGATAGATAGATAGATAGATAGATAGATAGATAGATAGATAGATAGATAGATAGATAGATAGATAGATAGATAGATAGATAGATAGATAGATAGATAGATAGATAGATAGATAGATAGATATTTTATAATATCTAGTATCTGATATATTTCTTTATGTATATGCATGCTTGTGTATCAACATCTCATATTGTCAAATTGCTATTATACTGGTTAGCAAATATTTGAGGATATACACCTTACACCAGCCAGGCACATTTTTTGTTGCAGCTCAATGATATCAACATGCTGTTTGTGCAAACCACCAGGACCCATGATCCTTATTATTCAGACAGAGAACAATACTGTGTATATGGGGGCCACTGCCACTTGTCATCAGGTGTATTCAGGTGTATTCTCTTTTTGCCAGTGCATGACATGTTTTTGTTTTGATACTACATTCTGCATATCAAAGCTTTAATCTTGCCTTGCACCTACCACTTTCTATGCCAGTCTGAAAAAGATTTGAGCTTCAATAACGATTACACGTGTTTGGACATGGAGATTGTAAAATGTTTGAAAATGAGGATTTATGTGCAAAGATATTGTGCAGCCCAAATCAAAGAAGTGTTTGAACTTGCTGCTGTTTTTCTTTAATTAGCTTAGCTTCATTGTAATTTCTTATTAAAAAGTATAGACAGCTGATTTTTGAGAAATTTTATTCTGTCTTTTCGGTATTTAAAGGTCAAGGATTTGACAGGTGTTATAATTACCTACTAAGTGCAGCCTTTTACTTGACTCTCTTAACTACAATCATTCTCTAAAAGCAATTTGCTTTAACAAAGCAAGCAATCATGGTTCCACTTCTCTTGCTGAATGTAAAGAAAGCGACATAGTAATCTGAACGATCCTTTATAACATTTTTGCAATCTGGTATCCAAATGCCTCCAATTTGGTGTTTATAGTTGAGATTTATGAGGACCCAAAATGGGTGATTGTGGTGAAACTCCGGAAATCAATGCAGCTTGCAGATGGGACTCATTTCACAAAAGCATCGCTTTGGCGGCCCCGACAAATTGTTGTACTAACAGTCTGACAATTACTCTTCAAAGACAAATTGAAATGATAAATATGCAGTCTCTGCTCCTGTTTGAAAACAATAAACAGGCATGTTTTATGAGTGCTTAGGTAGAACTGCAGCTTGCTTTGTACTTTAATACATTCCCTTGGAAATCATTTACAGAGCTGAAATTGTAATAACTATTTAGTGCAACTAATGTGTACAAACAGAGACTGGCACCACTGGAGCCAATCACCTTTTAGTGTCTTATTTGCTTTCCATTTAGTCTTTGTGTTGAATAAGTATCCATTTCAGGATTTCAGTTATAGCTGAACTGCAATATTCCACACACTTTCTTTTATCAGTTGCCTGCTCATTTGGGAACCCTGGCTTGGATTTCCCATCACTTTCTGTCCTATTGACAATGGTCACCAGGACAAATTAAGAGGGTATATTTTCCCTGATGAGACAGACACTGCAATCAAATCTCTCTGTTCTATTATACCAAAGATCTATCTGTATTTTTTTTTCAACAATTTCTATACTTATCCTGTATACTTAGCAATGAGTCGTGTACCCCACTACCTTGCCTGCAATAAAATCCTGACATGGTTTCCAAACCTTTTTCTGCTGTATCCAAAGATAAACAAAAATGTTGACTTTACCATATCAAAAACAAAGACCGAAGCCACACTCTTCAAAGTCACACTATGAAGTTGGCTTCTGACATAGGCCCCACCCTAAGCCATGCCCCTTTGACATGTTTCACTCTCATTAGACTTATTCAGATTAATAAGCCCAATCGAGGTGAAACACATCAGAAGGGCATGGCTTAGGGTGGGGACTATTTTGGAAGCCAACTAAACTGATTCCATTTTTATGGTGTGACTTTGAGGAGTGCAGCTTTGACTATTGTTTTTTGCTTTACACGCCTGAGTGGGATGGACTCCTAAAAGCTGACACCCAGTGCTGTGAGGGATCTGAGAAACACACACAGAACTTGGAGCATTGCAGTCTTTCTTTGCTTCCCTAGAATGACCTTAACATAGGTAAAATGGACCTGCCATGAAAATAGAAAGTTTAATCAATTGAAAGCCCTCCACCCCCCAAAATCAAATCAACTGCAACAGTGATTTCAAAAAGTAGCTGTTGCTAAGAAGGGGTATTTTTTTTTTTTAGCTCCCACTTCTGACACTTTCAGGAGGTGTGGTGATGTCATCATGCCTCCCCACTATCACCTGGATTAGCTGGAGGCTTATCATTGAAAGTCAGCTTTACATTTTCCTTTGATGTTTGACTCATGTTTGACTCAACCAACCTTCATTTGAGGAGATCTGTAAAGGCCAAAGAAAAAGACAAAAGTCACAGATGTATCCTCTTAGGGCAAATATACTTGTGGCAAAACCATGTTCCAGGAAATGCCTAAAATATTCAAAGTGGTTATAAAGGCAAAATAGGTTTTACCTTAATCCAATTTCTGCATTAAGGTAAAAAAACTTTCAAAAGTTTCCCCCCCCAGCCCCCCTAAACATCTACCTGAGCCTGATCTCAAAACAGTGTTGTGCAGCTCTTCTCTTATCTCTCCCTTCTTACAGAAGACTCAGCAGCATTGGGAGCCATTGGCTCCTGCTGTTGTCCTTTAAATCTAGTGAGGAGAGAGAGGAAGGTGAGGACAAGCCAAGCTATCGTGTCTATAGATGCACATAGCCTGGCTCAGGATCAAACCTGCACATTTTCCCCCATAACAAGTGGTTTGCTATGGGGACAGATGAAGAAGAGGAGGAATGACAGCACCAGTGAGGGAACCCAGAAAGGGAGGTTTGGGGATGCTCTGTCTGCATAGGGCAGGTAAGTATGACATGTTTGTTATTAAAAAAAAAAAAAAAAAAACCTTTACAATCACTTTATTAGCACTCCCAGCCTTTATCAGTAGACCCTAACCTTGCTGATTGGCCATGTAATAAACACCATGAACTCAGAAAGGTTATTTCTAGGAAACCCTGCTGGAGCAAGCTCAATACAGAATGTGACTAAGATCATACACTTCATGTTAACTACAGTAGCTGAATAAATAAATGGATGTCAAAATGACAAAAAGAGAATTTGGAAAGATACTACATTTGTACACAAAAAAAAGCAGCTGTTTCTTAGCTGTTAAATATTTTAATGTCCATAGTCTGGACACAGGTAAAGAAAAGTATTGGAGTTAAATATGAATCACTGCATATTAATATTTTATGTTTACCTCCTACAGTCAGCAAGTGGGAAGTCTGAGGCCAGAACAGCAAGATATTGGCTTAAACACACATATCTTAAAGTGATACTAAAGTCTCCGTTTTTTTCTTTAAAAATAACAAACATTGTAAACTTGCCTGCTCTGTGCAGTTGTTTTGCATAGAGCAGCCCCGATCTTCCTCTTCTCGGGTCCCTCGCTGGCTCTTCTGGTCCCTCCCCCCTGCCTAGTGCCCCCACAGAAAGTAACTTGCTATGGGGGCACCTGAGCCAAGCCGATGCTGGGTGTGTCCATTCAGACACAGAGCCGTGGTTTGGCCCCACCCCCTCTCTCTCCTCATTGGCTTACTGACTTTGATTGACAGCAGCTGGAGCCAATGGTGCCACAATGCCGTCTCAGCTAATGAGGAGGGAAAGTCTTGAGCAGCCGAGACACTCTTGCAACCACGCTGGATAGAGAGGGATCTCAGGAAAGTATTTGGGGAGCTGAGGGAGGCTGCTGCACACAGAAGTTTTTTTTATCTTAATGCATAGAATTAATGCATTATTTAAGATTAAAAACAGACCTTCTGACTTTACAACCACTTTAGGAGTCAGATTCCTCCATACCAGCCTTTCTCAACCTTTTCAACACAGAGGAACCCTTGAAATAATTTTCAGGGTCTGAGTGAACCCCTGCTAAAAATGACTATATTTACAAATCATGATTTATTAGTGTGATGGTCAGTGGGATAAATGCTCCTTACACTTGTGGACATTGGGAAGACTTACCTTCTTCCAGATAGCAAAAAAGATCAATGGTGTCATTGGGAACTTATCTGAGAGGCAGAAACTGCCCATTGCTCAAGGAACCCCTAGCAACCGCTGGAGGAACCCTGGTTGAGAAACACCACTCCATACTTTTCTGCAAAGAGAGTTCTTTTTCCCCCTGTAGATGAAGTGAGCAAATGCAGAGAAAGTGCTGGTCTTTCTTATTAGAAAGCCCAGCCTGCCATGCAAATGAGATATCATAAAAGCTCCCTGTTTAAAATGTTTTTTTTTTACTAAGTTAAAAAAATGACAAAAATATATACAAAATACAGATAAAAAAGTATATAAACTTCATATAAACATATTTAATCTTTTAGAAAATGTCAAAAAATAAAATTGACTAAAAACCCTTATAGGGTCCCTTTAAAATAATATAATCAATAAAGTTGTGTCTGTGTGGGTCAGCATAAATATTACCATTTTATTAATGGGTAAAAGAAATACCTAGTGATTAAAATTCCACCTACAACATTTAAAGAGTTAACATTTTGTTTTTTTGATAGGGCTAGTATAGTTTCCTGGCAGTGCAGGTGTTAATTTGATCATGTCTAGTGTATTTATTTAAACGTCTCGGATCTGGCACAGAAGGGCACTCAAGCTCCAAGTTGCAAAAAGCAGGGAAAAGTAATGAGTTTCCCAGAGATGAAATTTACAGGTCTCAGACGAGTATTTTTCCTGTATTTCTGTCCTGTAACATTCCTTCCTGATGAGGTTTAATCCACTCAGTGCAGCAGGGCAGAAGTAAGTAGAGAACACTTTGCACATGCCGAATTTAAAGAAATAATTCCCAGTAGGGCCATACAGTACCTGGGACTATGGCATTTTAAGTGTCCAGTCCTTTATAAATGAGCAGACCTTATATTACTAATCTGATATCAGTTAACTTCTTTCTACAATCTAGGACTCTGCAGAGGAGGTGGCTGTGCCACTACAGATTGATAAAACTATTTTCCTTTTTGGGCCTTTGCATTACTCTGAATTTGGTATTTTTTTGCTAGGTGTCTTATTAGGTTGTATTTAGACCAGCAGTAGAAACTGGCAAAGGTTTAACATTAAGATCATCTAAGGGCAGCTGCAGCAATGTCGGTGAAATGTCAATACAAATGTCAAATAAATGTCAATACAAAATCAATGTCAGTACAAGCACCATGGTGAGTTGAGTGAATTTGGTGACATTTCCTTTATTTAATTCAATTATATTTCACCTAGAATTTCTTCAGTGTTTTATAATGAACACATCCCATTGGTTCTCATATGTGAAGGTGATTACAACAATGTCCTGTGCATATTTTTGGAGAAATTTCTCTTCTGGGACTCTATCTCTGTCCCTTTTTCCACCTAAGTTGACCTTTTTTTCTAATGTAGTGACATATATGAATAATAATAATAATAATAAAACATGATATTTAACTCTCACAATTGTTATGTATTAGTAAACTTTTCACACAACCGCTAAATTATTGCACTTGTAATTTTCAAAAAGCAACTGTACTGTGAAAGCTTTGTCAAACAAAAGGCAGGCAAGGAGCACTGGAAAAATGCAGGGCACCACTAGGGCACATAGAAAACAAGCATGTCTGGAAGGCACTGCATGTCAGCACACAGTAGCACAACTCATCACGCTGCTGTGCAGATACATGGATGAAGTGTCAGTTTGGGGTTTATTTACTAAAGCTGAAGAGTGCCTAATTAGGCTCACTTCTGCATAGAAACCAATCAGCTTATAACAGTGATGTCAAAGCTTGGCACCCCAGGAACTACATTTCCCATGATGCTCATGCACTCTGCAGTATAGTTGAGCATCATGGGAAATGTAGTTCCAAAACATCTGGGGTGCCAAGGTTCGCCATCACTGGCTTAAAAGTTCAGCTTGTTCAATTAGGCTTTGACAATAAAACGTGGAAGCTGATGGGTTTCTATGCAGAAGTGAGCCTGATTCTTCACTCTCAAGCTTCAGTAAATAAACTCCTATGTAAAACTTTAAATAAGGTTATAAAAAAAAAAAAAAAGGAAAAAAATGTACCGCTCTCTATCACGGCTGACACTGACACTAGTCTGCATGGTAAAAAGCTGCATTTTACCTTGCCTTACCAAGCTATGTTCCGCGCTGTTTCTTTGTGTGGAAGTGGCCATCTTGGCAGAGGAGCAGGGCTTTACTTACTTATGTCTGAGCTGCCCCCCTGATGACTGCTAGGATAAGGATCAAGAAGCAGAAAAACATGTGGAGAAAGCTCAGGTCCACAAAATTACTGAAGCAGAAGCAGGGAGATCCTTGCACTGCAAATCCTTAAGTACAACCTCCTCTCCAACAGTAAGCAGCACAGTAGGGATATCACTCCTAATTTTGTAAGAATATAATTTAGAGGCAGCAATGCCTAATTTCGGTCATACCTGGATAGAAATTTGACTGGTTCAGCAGGGACTGGCCAAATTTTAATCCATGTGTGGACATTGTGGTTGTACATAAGTCGATCTACCAGTCGACTTCTATACAATCGCTCTGTGAGATTTTGTCGCGTGATCAGTGCTGCAGGCTTTAGCTTACAAAGCTGATCAGTGTATTCTGACAGAAGGAATGTGATTCTGCTGTCAGCATACAATACCTCAGGGGGGAGGATTCCCTCATCCACATCAAATGTGTTGATGGGGGAATGGGGTCATTTTGTTTTGTTCAAACGAGTGGTTGAATGAAAAAAACGGTATCATCTATAGGCTGCCTTAGTCACATGTGGCTATACAGCTATTAGGTTATAGAGGAAGCGTGCCTAGACATAGTCCCTTGTCTGAAAGTGCACAGCTAATTTTTAGGAGGCATGCAAGGCAAAAGGAGACTTTTCAGGACACTTCTTGGGTACACTTAGCATTTATAGATGTTGCCTGTTATATTGGAAATCTTCACTTTATGAGTTGAAGTCTACTTTAATTGTTATTATAAATGAACAGTCAATTCTTAGGCATTGCAGGTACTACAGTTTATGTATTTAGAAATCTTTTATTCTGCTAAACTGTCAATTAAAGCCTGGCTTTGTATACTCTGTGTGCTTGTTATACATATATTTGATATGTGACCTCCACTATGTGATAAATCAGTGTACAAGGGAGCTTAGAACTCTGTATGATCTGTAATATACTGACACCGGTGTCACATTCCCTGATATCATCTATTCAGGTGATGTTACACTGTATGCGCTCTGTATTGAAGTGCTGCCTGCTGATAGTTCTTTGTACTGTATCATCTAGAAGATATGTTGTTGCTGAGAGATCAAACTACTAAAATACTTCTTGCTGCCTAAGATGGTATTGTTCATATTGCAATGTGACTTATGGATTGCGGGCTGTAATACAAGTAGGGTTCAAGTACCTGCTACTATATATTTCATTGGGAGTTATAGGTTAAGCATGCTGTTACCAATGCCATGTGTAAGTATTATTGATCTGTGCCTGTTTAATGTCTCGGACATAGATATTTATTGGGCATGGGATCATACACTGCACTTTGCCTTTACCTATCTGAATACAAAAGGTTCTGGGACTCCTTCACATAATTCACCAAAATATGACTTTTCTTTTTTTTTTCTGTCATGATAGAAATATTCAATCTGCAACATTTAGCCCACTTTTGTGAAAATGCTAGCTGCATGGTTGGCATGCTGACCCTCTGGTTTCACTGCCTTCTGAGACTTCAACTTGACAAAATATGAAGATGGGATGTTCTGACTTTACCTGCTGCATATGTCTTCTGGGCCCCTAACAATAGTGAAGCCAAAGAATCAGCCTGACAGCGAAGCAACAAGCTTTTCAGATAAGGTTCAGCAATACTGGCCTCCATATTTGGCATGTTTTCTATATCAGTAGAGCTAACGCCAAACTTTTTATTTTTAATGTTGGATAAAGTAAGGGATGGCTATAACCCCTGTCAATTTTTCTTTTGCTGTCTGTGTGCTATTGGGGAGATTTCTTTTCATTTTCTGTTTCATAGCCACAGTGGGAAGTGAGAGGGAATACTTTGAAAGTGAGGGAAACCTCTAGTTGTCAACAGGGTCACCAGAGCTAGTGTCCCCATTGGATGTTTTTCCTGTTTTGGTGACAACCCAAAATTTGGGGTTTTCTTTCAGTTTTATCTCAGTTATCACAGTCGCCAGAGCAAATAGAGAGGGTGAATCTCCCTTACAGGGACACTGACAGCAATAAACACCTGTCAGGTGTTCTAATCCCTCTCCACTCCATCCGAAACTAAAGGAAATAGTTTTGTCTTTAGTTACACTTTAAGGATTGATTTTTTTTTTAAACAAAATGAGGTTGACTTACTAAAGTGGGGAGACTGTTTCTTTTGCAAAGTATTTACTTATCTAACTGAATAAGGTGGAGCACTGTTCTCTTCAACCATCCAATCATATGCAAAATGCTGCACATGAAAAGTTTGGGTATTCAAAAGGTGTACACAGCTTAACCCTATGGAAAATGTTGATTGAACTTTAAAGAGGATCTTCACTTCCTTTCATTCATTCATTCTTTCATACCTGTGAATTCACCCGCACTCTGATTAGATGTGAGAACCCAAGTGAGGGTTCCTGCGATTAGCTGTGGGAGGCAGTCCCATTGAAAGCAACAGGAGGCTGCCGACTCCAGCAAAAAATCGCAGCCACCCGCATGTAATCTTACATGCAGCAATCCTGTTCAAGTGACAGGCCATGGATGCTGGATGAGCGATTACATGTGAGTGGCAGTAATTAGCTGCAGGAGATGGCAGCCTCCTGTTGCGTCAATGGCACTGCCTCCTGCAGCTAACCGTGCAACCTACGCTGGAGTTTTCCCATCTAATCAGAGTGCAGGTGCATATGCAATAATGAATGCACCCTTACTTGTTATGCAGGGTTCCCTTTAAAAATATGCCCAGTGAATCTCTTGCCACTCTACTGCCACAGGTTGGGCTCTATCCCACAATTTCTACTTTCTGCATCATCAGAAGCCAGCTGACTCTTCTTGGTTCTTGCAGCCAGTCATCAGCCCTGATGAAGTTCCACCGTGTCCACCCTTCAGCACTGGGTGCCCATGCTCCATGCTCCTTGACTTGTCATGAATAGTGATGGAGGAGGGACAGAAACAAGTAAAACAAAGGGTTTTTAATATTGGAAGGGAGTTGCAGGGAGCAAAAGGAAAAGTAATTTTTGTAAGTCACCAAAAATGTCAATTATTTGTAGCAAAAGGTCACATAAGCCTTTGTCTGCCAATATGCTCCTGATGTGTAGGCCACTCTCAGCATTTAAGGCCAAGATATCTGCTTGGGTAATAAATACATGGGGTCATACACACCCATCAATGATCAGTTTGTGTATAGGGTTCTTATAGCATTGATAAGAAATATTATTGAAACTTTGAAAGACATTGCAGTAGAATTTTTATTTATCTATAGATGTCCCTGACATATGAAAGTAAAATAATAGGTTGATTTATTTGCTGTTCTTAGAGTGCCTGTGAGTTAAATTAGAATATAATTACTTGTTACAGGGGGGGGGGGGTGTATTTCTTGTGGGCCTAGTAAATATTTCCTTTTGGGCTCTTTGTTAAAATTGACTTAAAACTGATGACCGCCATACAGTTAGAGAAGGGCTCTCTGTTCTGACCACATGGTGGCACTATTAGGTTAACATCTGAAATCATTTTCCTCTGAAGGCATGGTGTGCATCTTGTATATTATGCATTACAATTGCAGAGAGCAATAACAATTACAGAGGCAAAAAAAAAAAAAAAAATAACAAACAAGGTAACAAGTCCATGAAAAATTTAGAATTCAACTTTCATTGTGTGCAGTTACGTGCTCTCATTTCTCTGTGATGGATATTTGTGTGCTGCAGGTATTTTGTATTTTACTATTCCTTTGCTGCATATTACACTTTTCGCTTGTACATTATGTATTTGTCTTTAAAATAAAAATGGGATTTGTGAGAATATTTCATGCAATTTAATATCTTCAGTCAGTATGAAAAGTATAATATAAGGATAACCTTCTATCATTTTTATATTGCTAGTTTGAGTAGCCAAGACAAAATAACAAACTTGTTTTTGAATGATTTGTTACAGGGTGACATCCAGCAGCTACTGATCATTGATGACCCCAAAGCTGCGTATGACTACTGTGAACATTATATGACGGACTGTGACAAGCCAACCCACCATATGCCCCAAGCTCAGGACCCACAAGTAGATGAGGTAAGAATTAATGATCGTCTTCCATTATATAATATAGATCGGGATTACTGGAATTATCTTTGCGTTGGGTGGAAAAGCAAGCAAAAAACAATTGGCGATATAGAAGTACAGGGGTTACTGTGATATATACAAATTAAAAAAAAAAAAAAGTGGTGTCCTACCTATACTAAAAAACAAAAAATCTAACATATAGTTTATTGTAACACATCCCTTCTGTTGCCTAAATGAATACAAATTATTTTTGGAGCTTTAAAGCCACAATTTTAAAGTGGTTGTAAGCCCCCTGTACTGTTTTTACCTATAGGCAAGCCTATAATAAGGCTTACCTACAGGTATTGTAAATATCTCCTAAACCTGCATTATTTAGGTGATATTTACATTACATGCAGCCGACGATGTCATCAGGGCATGCCCTCTGAAGGAACGGCTGCCCGTGCCGTTTCTTCAGAGGCCTGTGCAGTGACCGACGATTCCCACGCGCAAGCGCGGGAGTGACGTCATGCGGCTCTGGCCAGTAGCACAGCCGGAGTCCGCAGACCCAGGAAGGAAGACGGACGAAGATGGATGCATGTACATGTACAAAAAAAAATTGGATGTATTTTTACCATACCCCCATCTTTCACATTGCTTGGCATGACATCCTGGGAAATGATTAGTAACCCAAATCTTGTGAAAGGACACTCCAGTCTAGTTAAAGAATGTCTGCTTGTGAGGTCTGGGCTGATGTTTATTCCTTGGGATCTCATTGGAAGGAGTGTGACGTCACCCTTACCTAGGCACCACAGGCCTAGACAATGGTAAGGTAAGTATATATTCAAATATTATTCTTGACAGCTACATTTTGGACATTTTTGCAGCCAGCATTTATACAGGGGGCCCAGATGTTATAAAGGGATTTTATATTTTACTGCAAGGTCTGCCATGCAAACATTATTTATTTACTGATGAGATTATTACAAATGTGTTTTTTCTTCATATTTTATCTCACCTTTATTAAATATCATTTTTTTTTTACAATTGGAATGTACTTTGAAGCAGTTGTATTTAACCTACTATTCGTTACAGGTTAATATATATATCTTAAGTAATGGATGGAATCCCTACTAAAAAAGACATTTTGATATACAAGCATGTGCACCATTGTATTACACAGCTAGCAATCTATCCCTTTGATATCATGCCACTTGTGACTAACATATGAGCCATTTACAAGTTAATACAGTTAGATGAGAGTGCTGTAGTTCTGGAAAAGCTCCCTAATTTTTATATTATCTTATCTTTTCCTGTATATACAATTATCCTCCCCACAGGATGAGGAATACATTCTTATTTGTTGTATTGCCCAGCTGGTCTGGTGATTCATGAACATGCTCAGTTTAAAGCGGTATTAAACCCAAAACCAAAAATGTAATATACTACAGCTTACCAATCATTAGATGCGATAGCTGCATGAGTTTCCTATTTCCCCCCCCCTTTATTTTCACCCTGTGATCTGGTTAGTAACACACCTCCTGTATTAGAGTGCCCCCACTCTGGATAAAGGCACACAGGGGTATAGCAGATAGCAAGATAGAAAAAAGAGAAAAACCCCTAGGGGTAATAGAACTTTAAAGGCTTTCAATGTCATTCTAATTAAGAAATATGCAATACTAGATGTATAAAAACATACAAAATGTAATATAGTAACTTTTTTAGAAAGATTCAATTCATAAAAACCATCACATGAGTATGCACAAAAGTGCTATACAGCATGCTCCAAAACCGGAAGAACCCATAAATGGCCTGATATGTGCCACGGTCTGATATCTGTGGGTCACAGGGACAAACAACCTCCTATGTTAGGGTCAGAAGGGTTCTAATGTATAGATCCCAATAGATCGCTACGCGTTTCGCTATGTAGCTTCTTCAAGAAATCCTGTTGGTATTTGGGTAATAGAAATAGGGCGCCCAATATCCTCTCAGTTTGGAAGTATAAAATGATGATAATAGCAGGATTGTTCCTAGCTGGAACTGTCCACTATGTAGACCTAGCCTCCTGTTCAGGAGCAAATGCTGATCCAATTCTTTGGGATCGCCCCTCCAGCAGGGAGATAATGGAGATGTCCACTCCAGCAGAAAGCAGCATTATCAGTCTGGAGGGAGGAGATTGTTAGGTGTACTAGCAGATTAAAATAAACCAACATAATAAATCCAAACTACAGCTAGTACTTTTTAGGCAGTTACAGCAACTAGTTATTTTTCCTACTGGGATAAAAGAGTTTACATAAATCCATAAAAGCTGATCGTTGTAAGCACCCCTGTCAATGGTTGATAGTTTGTCTCATCCCTGGAACTGCTACATCTGCAGGACAGCTTGTTCTTTTGATAAACAACAGACTTACTGGCCATCAGCAGGTGAAAGTAAAGGAAAGAAAGCTAATGTAGTCACCACATCTGAGAATCAGTAAACTGCAATATAATAAATGTTTGCTTTTGGGTTTAATACTGCTTTAACTGATTACATTCCATACATTCCATACAAAACAAACAAACATTGAGGAAGCATGGAAAGACCCCTTTAAATTCACTGACTAAAGCATGAGGAAAACATAAAATGTAAAATAGTTGTAATAACCTAAAATAATTCTGCCATATATGGTCATGGCCACAATTAAATTACTAATCATCTATACAGAATCTTGCTGCCAAAGACTGGTAGAAAGATCCTCTGTAAAAAATGCATAAAATGGTCTGTAAAGTGAATGCATTACATATAGGTGCATAATGTCCATATAGCATTTAGATGCATACAATTCTGTTTTCATTGCATTAATTGTATGCATGATAATATATAATAACATGTGTCTATATGCATACATGCATACATTACTGACCATAGATGCAAAGTATTTTATTGATTTTAAGGATCCTAATGCAATGCAAGTTTATTGGTCTTTACACACTGTGTGAATGGACTCAGCAAATGGTAGAACTACATCCACTGAAAAAAAACTGTAATAATAATAAAAAAAAAAAAAAAAAAATCTGGAGCCCTTCCCTTTCACTCTTTATTGTTGCAATTGCCCAATGAAAACCCACAGCTGATGTTTCTAAAATGTTAGAAAAATTAACTAAAACTGCTTTAGAGTCATGGTTGTTTTTTTTTTAAAGTGAATTGTGTCACAGTGTATACAGCTAGAGAGGAAAGGGATGGTTTGTTTCAAAGATTCTTCATAGCTTGTTAGGTAATTGTAGATAATTTATAGTCCATAGTCTGGACATAGGTGCACTTAAAGTATTTCAAAATGGCAGCCTAAACACCCATATTGGTTTAAAGCAAATTCTGACATGCAGAAAAGGAGCACGTTGAGCAAAGGTTTTACTGTTACCCACTTGCCACCTACATAATGCATATTAAAAAGGAAGGGAAGACAGAGACTGTTGTCCCCAGAAAGACAGTCTCAAAAATTGAGGGAAAGTGTGTGTGTGTGTGTGTGTGTGTGTGTGTGTGGGGGGGGGGGGGTGGAAGGTTGTTGGACTTTCTCTGTACCTTTAATTCAGAGATCACATAACAAGACAGTATATATAAAAATGTAAAATGTATTCAATACAAAATGTTTAAAAGGTGAACAGAGGACACATAGTCCAACAATAGTTCACCAGACAGAGAGAGAGCTTGTATAACATATAAGGCCAAATTAGAACATCATCTGATGGATACTTATTGTATTCAAAGCAAAGTGCAGTAATTCATACTAGACGCATGTTCCTCAACATGTTTCGTGGTTGTAATCTGCTTCTTTAAGAGGATTAGTATATATACGCACTCTAGGAGTAATAACAACATATGCGAAAATTATGCTGATTGATAAAATATTCAACATATACATACAATGAAAATTTAGAAAATTAACAGATGGGGACAGCTGAACGCACCTAGACAAAACGCACAAGCCACCCAGACCAGACAGCAATTCAGCTAAAAAGAGTGCAGCTGCAAAGAGGGCAGGCTTTACCAGCCTCACACCACACATGTGTCAATGGACAGGTAAAGTTTCTGTGCCGCAGGTGTGCTCACTATGACTATGACTGAGCTGTCATAGACAGCTCTCTGTCTCTGGTTGTGATAGGGAGATGGCTGGTATAAGTTCCTGATCATGTGATCTGTTCTTCCCGCTCAGTATAAAGACCCACTAAAAGGGGTGCTTGGGCTTGGCGGGAATGGTATAAATTTTCCCCCAATAGAACTATACAATGAAATAGCACATTGTAAATTAAATAATTTGAAAAGAAAATTAACTACATCTAAAGGCAAAACCTGTTTAGTTTTGGATAGGATCAGCATTGGCCAAGTTATTTCTCTTTTTGCTGTCTTTTCTTTCACTTCCATCCTCGAAAAGTAAGAGGCAATATCTCCAAAGTAAGGGAAATCCCCCGTTAGACAGTTGTCACTATTAGATGTCCCCTTTTTTTCTGTACTAGTAAATAGAATTTCCCTTACTTTGAGTTTCAGTGACAGGAAAAAGAGGAGCTATCCAAAGCGTGCCACAATCCTTTACATTAACTATATTTATAACTGGAACAACTGACGTACAAAGACATCTGCAACTTGCGTTGACTTTTAGGGCACATCATGAGACAGATAAATGTACACAAAAATTTAAAAAATACATTTATTTATACCATATTAAAACCAATACAGATAAAATGATGGAGCTGACCCTAACATAAATGGGATTCAGATAAACCGTGGGAAAACACATATAGGAATATGTTTTACTTAATAAGTGAAATACATATCAAAATTAACATAGATAAAAAAAAAAAATGGCTGTTCATAGGTCGACGTGTTTCGCACTAGGCTTCATCAAGACCGTGTAGATGTGCAGACAAATATACTCTTAAACTAAACACTTTAAGGCTAAGTTCACATGTAGGCCTTTTGGGGCATTTTTCTGCTCTAGGATCAGCTCAAGAAAGGCCCAACAAGACAAATCCTATTCATTTCAATGGCCCCCTGTTCACATCTGAGCGTTTTGAAGTTTTAAGCAAAACGCCCAATGCTCAAAAAAGTACATGACTTCTTTTTGGGCAGCTTACAGGTGTTTTTATTTTTTCCATTGGTCACTTGTCAACCTAAAAACGCCTGCACAAAAACACCTGTAATACGCCTGTAAAACGCCTTAAAACACACCCATAAAAACGCCTGTAAATAGCAACGCCAAGATGTGAACGTAGCCTCAGAGTATATTTGTCTGTACATCTACACGGTCTTGATGAAGTCTAGTGCGAAACGCATCAACCTATGAACAAAAGTATTTTTTCATCTACGGGATTTTGATATGTATTTTACATCCTCCTGTATGTGTTTTCCCACAGTTTAGCTGAATCCCATTTATGTTAGGGTCAGCTCCATCATTTTATTTGTATTGGTTTTAATATGGTATCAATAAATGTATTTTTTTAATTTTTGTATACATTTATCTGTCTCATGATGTGCCCTAAAAGTCCACATAAGTTGCAGATGTCTTTGTATGTCTATTGTTCGCGTTTCAGTGACAGTTGTCATCTAGAAAATAGATAGGGTGAATCTCCCTAACAGGGACATGGGCAGAAATAAAAACCTTACTTTTAAAGGAATAAAAACGGGGGTTTCTAACCCCTGTCACTATCTTCAAATTAGAATAAAATGCCTTTAGGTACTTTAACTTTAATGGGAATCCCATGCATTCTTAATTGCATGGAAAGTATAGTGCTACCAGATCAGCATGGGTATGATCTAATGGATTTTAAATTATAATATGCTTTCCATATATAAATAATAAGCAAAAAAAAGAGCAATAAAGACCCGTTGGGGTGAATGACCCTTAAAGTATTTGAATGGCTATGTTTTGCGTGTCATTATTTCCTGCTCTAATCAGTAAATCCAAAGGCCATTCTGCTTCAGAAAACTTCCTGCCTTAAGTAAAGAAGGAAGTTTGATTGAGAAATGAATATAACTGTTCTAGCCACAGGACCCCATGCTGTCTCCACGTCTAGTCTATGCCTCCTTGCATTCTACTTCAAATGAGAACCATGTGTTCTTGCCATGGGAGACCTCTCTAGAGGCCCCAGCTTCTGAAATGTACAATCCATTGATACACACATCCCTCAGAGCTACTGTGTAACATGATAATGCTGCTTTTTGTGGAAAAAAAAAAAACGAGAGCTGAGATCATAGTGGAAATATGCTGAGGCATTAAGGGAAAATATATATTTGTAAAAAAAAAAAAGCACCTCTGATGCATTTTCCAGACAGTGTCTCTATACTGCTGTAATTTGTGGTTTCAGGCTAATTTTAACCATTTCATCATTCATAACCCAATGGTAAAAGTTTCTAGTAAAACACAGCATGTCCAAGAAAACTCCTGACCAGATTCCACTTCAGGCAGCGATATACTTTGTGAATACTGGTTATTATATTATTAAATTATCAATTAGTGAGTCCGTTTAAGCAATTGTAAAAATGCAGTAATGCCTTGTCAGGGATCAACAGCATGCCAGATGCTAAATTCAAAATGACAAAAGTGCTGCGCGACAGACAATAATATACAACAGGTGAATAAAAATTACCAACATGAGCTTATATGGATACAAATAGTAATGAATAATAGACTATAAAGATTCATATATCTACATGTGCAATATCAATAAAGTCCATATAGTGCAAAATAAGCAAAACTGAGCTGAAAGGTGCAATAACCAAGTGCTTTTAGTGATAAACGAATAAAGTGCTTGTGCTGTCCTCCACCAGAAAAAATGCCAGCTCACCTCCTTTTCTGACCCCTGTATAACCAGTGGCTCAGAAGAACCAGCAGTTCCCCACAGGTGATAAAAGTGATCAGGTATCTGTGAACTGAAGGAAGCCAAAGACAGACCACTCTTCTTGCTCTCTTTGTCCTCAGTGTGGATGCAGGAAAGACAATGACAAGATCTAATGCTCTCCGTTTATAAATTACCTGTAATGGTAAGACAATTTTTTTTTTAAGTTTTGGATAGAGTTAGTGAGGGGTAGGTTTTTATTGCTATTTGTGTCCCCACTGGGGAGTTTCACCCCTCCATTTTTCCTGGTGACCATTGTCTCTAAGACAGAAAGTAAGTTAGGATCCTAGATTTTAGAGTTATCATGAGAGCAAAACAGGAGTGAAATCTTCCACTAAGCACAAATAGTGGCAACTGTCTAAGATGAGAAATCTATTCACTTTGAGAAGATTGTCTCTCGTTTCTTGTTGCATTTCCAAACAGGAAGTGCAGGCAAATCTCCCCAAAATGATACACACACAAAAAAAAAAAGCACAAATAGGGACTTTAACCCTTTCCTGCTCTAACACTAAAAGAAAAAGTTTTTTAGCTGTACATACACTTTAAATATGAATTCCAGACCTAGTATAATTTTACATTGTTTCTTAAAGCAGAGCTCCACTCAAAAAGGGAAGCTACGCTTGTTTGCGTCCACTGCCACATTTCGCACTTTTTAGGGGTGGGAGAGGGAGGGGGGCACAGTTACCTGGTTTTGACAGGTACCTGCTCCCATTTCAAGATAAGATTGCCCATCAGTGATCTACGACATCTCCGGCCCATCCTCCTTCCCCCCACTGCCTTCTGGGACACAAACAGGACCATTCAGAAAGCACAGCAGGACTTGCACATGAGCGGTAGGAAACCAGCTGTGAAGCCTGAGGGCTTCACTGCCCATTTCCCCTACTTACAATGCCCATGCCTTCACCCGAAGCCAATTGACGAATTGGCTTGGGGTGCTGACATTGCGAGATCCCTGGACAGGTAAGTGTCCTTATATTAAAAAGCAGCAGCTACAGTATTTGTAGCTGCTGACTTTTAATTTTTTTTCATCAGACTGGTACTCCTCCTTAGGTAGTTATGTACAGGTATATACCATACCCGGCTGATGCCCCTGGAAGATGGAAATGACTGAAGTAGACACAACGCTACTTCAGTGTTATCAACTTGCTTCCGGGTCCCATGCTGAGCGGCTGGCCTGATGCATTGTGAATACAGGATGTAGATTTCTCGGCCCTAGCGCCATTCAGAGATTCTTTTGCTTTTTTAAAATGAATGCAAATTGTTCTTTGATTGGATGAGGAGGAGAGTGTGAGATCACCACCACTCCTCTTCTTCTCATCCAATCAGAGCTTGGGTTATCGCCATTGATTTACTAAAGGGGTAGAGATTGTCCACTCAACAAAGTGAATGTTCTTTTACCTGAGCCCATAAGATGAATCGTAAGAGGAAAATGTATTCAATCATGTGCAAGTAGAAACTTTGTTTTATTAATTTCCCTCGCACAGGATAGAGTGTTCAGAATAAACATTTACATTAAACTTTACTTCACTAACTAAGCTTTGCAGAGTGAACATTCTTTACTGCTTTAATAAACCATTCCCACTGAGTTCTGTGAACGGTAGGCTTCGTTCAATACAGCTAAAAGCTAAAATAGCTGATTATGTGAAAAGTAGACTATGACGCCATCTGCTGGTTGAATAGAAGACTGCATACTAGTTTTATGCAAAATTATATATATATAAATAACAAAATTATATATAAAGTACTGTGTAGAACTTTAAGACAGGTGTAAAAAATAAAATGCTGTAAATTAAGAATACTTTAAGAAATAGATGTGATAATAGTTTATTTTTATCGATGAAAAAAAAAAAAAGGTTAATGAACAGAAGAGAAATCAAAATCAAATCAATGTTTGGTGTGACTACACTTTGTGCACACAGTTTTTGAAGTAGCCCAGGAAGTTGAGTATTTTTAAAGCATTATCACTTTACATGTATTTTACATTTTTTTTTCTTTTTTTTCCCAATAAAAATTTTAATTGAATATAAAAGGTATACAAACAACAAAGGTATACATATAGTCAGTTCAAATGCAACAGATAGTATTTTGCTTTTTTAATTCATATAGTCTAACCATAATAAGCAGAAAAAAGTAAAAATAAATATAATCCTTAGTAGGCAATAGGCTAAGAGGCAAACAGTTTTATAGGAAGGGGGTGCACTGAATTCAGCAGCTCCAAAAGAATGTAGGGTATCCATATGGTAAAACAATTTGAAAAAAAAAGCACTCATGGATCTCATGCAACAACAATGATAAATTTATTCGTTTATAAACAAAAGTGCGCTATCCCTTTCAAACATCACTGTAAACATAATTTAATAAATTCTGTGCAAATCAACGTATGAGCAATAAAATTCTGTGCAAATCAACGTATGAGCAATAAAGTTCCAAAAAAGTTCATGAAAATACACAACAAAATGTTCATGAAAGTGATGTGCTCCAATACTGTGCAATATAAATGTCTGTCAAGCGTATTGTGGTGCAATGAAATACAAAATGATTCCCGAAGTGCCAACCTTAGTTCCACACAGCACCGGGTGCACACACTTCCTTCCAGAAAATTTTGACCACTAAAATCACAGGAGGTCAGTTAGGCTTGTATACAGATCCAGAATGCCCCTGCTTGCTGGGTCAGCTTCAGTTACAGACCTCACAGGAAAAAACTCTCAGCCCGATCTCATGACATGGCACCATGAAGAGAGAATGACTCAGAGCAGGCCATATAGTGTGATACTGCAAAACATCACAAAGTTTTTTTTGTTAAAAGGCACTCACATTACAAGAAATGTGTAGGACAATGTGTAAAACACTTCTGCACTCGATCAGTGGACATGATGATGTAACAGCTAGCTCCATCCAACGCATTTCATCATAACCAATACCGTCAGGAGACTGGAGATTGAGGAGGATATATAGGAGGATCACAGGTCCTCTGTGTTCATTTCAGAGAGAACAATGGTCTGCTGTGTTTACAACAGCAGACCGTCGTTCTTTCTCAGCAAGGAGTGATCACGGGTGCCCGGCGGAAATCGCGGCCGCCGGCCCCGTGGATCGGCATTTCCATTGCCTAGTAGGGGTGGGGCTGCGCCTGTGGCGACACACGATCGCCCCCTGGAGTGTGTCTGCGAACCCCCATACAGGTACAGTGGTTTGCTGCACTATATCTGCAGCGGGCGGTCAGTAAGTGGTTAACTACCTCCCATCCGCGCTACAGCCTATATACGGCTGCAGCGCGGACTCACATTTTCGGGAGGCCGTTTTTAAACGGCCTCCCAGAAACAGTCTCCCCGCGCGCTCCCGCGAGCGCGCATCGGGGAAAATCTGTGTCGGCCGTGTCCCTTGGACACAGCCAATCACAGATCGTGGTGAATGGCCAATCACAGCGGCCATTCACCACGTGATCGGACCGTCCAATGAGAGATGATCTCATATGTAAACATATGAGATCATCTCTCATCACCAGCGCTCCTTCCTCACACGGAGACTGCAGTGTGAGGAAGGAGGGAGAGCTGCCCAGCCCCGGGGACACAGAAGAATGTAATCAGGGCACCGATCACCAGTGCCCTGATTACACAAGGTAAAAAAAAACATACACTCAGTGCCCACAGTGCCCGCCATCAGTGCCCCCCATCAGTGCCCACAATCAGTGCCCATAGTGCTGTCAGTCAGTGCCCATCAGTGCCTGCTCATCTAGGCACTGATGAGCACTGACTGGCAGCACTATGGGCACTGAGTGTGGGCACTGATGGTGCTGCCCATCAGTGCTCATCAGTGCCGTCCATCAGTGCTCATCAGTGCCCCCTGTCAGTGTCCATCAGTGCCATCCGCCAGTGCCCATCAGTGCCATCCGCCAGTGCCCATCAGTGCCGCCCGTCAGTGCCGCCTCTCAGTGCCCAGCAGTGCCACCTCTCAGTGCCACCTCTAAGTGCCCAGCAGTGCCACCTCTCAGTGACCATCAGTGCCGCCTATCAGTGCTCATCAGTGCCGCCTATCAGTGCTCTTCAGTGCTGCCTATCAGAGCCGCCTATCAGTGCCGCCTATCAGTGCTCATCAGTGCGGCATATTAGTACCTCCTCATCAGTGCCCATAAGTGCCACCTCATCAGTGCCCATAAGTGCCACCTCATCAGTGCCCATCAGTGCAGCTTATCAGTGTCCATCAGTGCCGCCTCATCAGCGCACATCAGTGAAGGAGAAAAATTTATTTATTTTCAAAATTTACTCACAGAAAATAAGAAAAACTTTTTTTTTTTCAAAATTTTCTGTCTTTTTTCTTTTTTTTTGTAAAAAATAAAAAACCCCAGAGGTGATTAAATACTACCAAAAGAAAGCTCTATTTGTGTGAAAAAAATGATAAAAATGTCATATGGGTACAGTGTAGCATGACCGCGCAATTGTCATTCAAAGTGTGAGAGCGCTGAAAGCTGAAAATTGGCCTGGATGGGAAGGGGGTTTAAGTGCACAGTAGGCAAGTGGTTAAAGTCAATAAAGTCCCTTAATAATTCAACACTATTAAGTGACTATTACATTTTTGGGTGTAATAAAAATATTTTACAGTTGTGATACTATCATTTTTCCGGTTGCACTAATTGTATATCACAATGCATCAAAAGTCATAAGTTTTAGAAGCCAAAAGGGAAAGTCCTGAAGCTAAATCCTGAGCCAGAATTCTGGCTGCTATTTGTATCAGTGATTTTATTTTGGTAGCTGCCAGCTTGTGTAGATCAACATGTTACTCCACAATTCTCTTGGCTCCTCGATCTGTGCTAGATAGTGATATATGCTTCAGACTGCAGACAAAACAGAAATGCCAACTGTCATTTTCTTCTCTTTTGGTATCAGAAAAACCTTTGCTCAACCATATGTTCAGAATTAGTTTTAGACAAACAAGCTGAGCACTAGGAGCTGGACACTGGGATTATCATGTTCCCTTTAGCCATGGATTATGTAGTTATTCAATTGCAATGCATTTCATTTAGTTACTATTTTATATCAGCCTGTCTCCTTGTTCTGTACACATAACAATTAATAATAAAGTTATAGTAATACTGTCAAGTCAGAGCCAAATTTAACTTCAGAAATGATGAAGCACCATAATGGAAGCTGGCAGTATATGCTTAAGCAGCAGGATACAGTAACCTAAGGCAAGTGGGCAGAAATAAAATTCCGTTCTTATTATTACAGTGATCTTAAATGTGATTGGTTGTATTTGATCACAGGCCTTTAACCACTTAACCACTTTAAGACCGAAAGGATTTGCCCCCTTAATGACCAGGCTACTTTTTTAACTTGGCACTGTGTGAATTTAACTGACAATTGCGCGGTCGTGCAATGCTGTACCCAAACAAAATTTAGGTCCTTTTTTTCCCACAAATAGAGCTTTCTTTTGGTGGTATTTGATCACTTGTGCGATTTTTATTTTTTGCGCTATAAACAAAAAAGTGCAACAATTCAGAAAAAAATCAATATTTTTCACATTCTGCTATATAACATTCCCCCCAAAAAAATTTAAAATCAATGTTTTTTAACATTTCAGGCCAATTTGTTTCTGCTACATATTTTTGGTAAAAAAAAATCACAATAAGCATATTTTGATTGGTTTGCGCAAAAGTTATTGCGTCTACTAACTACAGGAAAGATTTATGTCATTCTTATTGTTTCGTTTTTTTTTTACTAGTAATAACAGCGATCAGCAATTTTTTGCGGGACTGCAACATTGCGGCAGACAGATCGGACCCCTAACTGACATTTTTGACACTTTTGGGGGGACCAGTGACATTACTACAGTAATCAGTGCTAACAATATGCACTGTTACTGTAATAATGACACTGGCAGGGAAGGGGTTAACACCAGGGGTGCTCAAAGGGTTAAATGTGAGTCTAGGGGGTGTTTTCTAACTGTGTGGGTAATAGGCTTATGGAATCAACACAGGGACCTGTGTTCCCAAATAGGAGGATCACAGGAGCCCTGTGTTGATTGCTGACAGAACAATGGTCTGCTGTGCTTGCAATCGCGGCCGCCGGCCTTGCAGATCAGATTCTCCTCTCACAAAAAACTGCACGCCCCCATGCTCGCTCCTGAGGAACGACGTATGGGTACAGCAATTCACGCAGCCGAGCCAGCCTGCTGCAGTATATCTGCAGCGGGTGGTTGGCACGTGGTTACATTTGTGTTTTGGCCTTTACAGTGCCTTAGGCTCAGTGCATTTATGAGGTCAGACACTGATGTTGGATGAGAAGGTCTGGTTCACAGTCTGCGCTCTAATTCATCCCAAAGGGGTTCTTTCGGGTTGAGGTCAGGACCCCAAACTTTCTCATCCATGTCTTTATGGACCTTGCTTTGTTCACTGGTGCTCAGTCATGTTGGAACAGGAAGGGCCATCCTCAAACTGTTCCCACAAATTTGGGAGCATGAAATTGACCAAAATGTCTTGGTATGCTTATGCCTTAAGAGTTCTCTTCACTGGAACTAAGGGGCTAAGCCGAACCCCTCAAAAACAACCTCACACCATAATGCCCCCTCCACCAAATGATTTGGACCACTGCACAAAGCAAGGTCCATAAAGACATGGATGAGGAAGTTTGGGATGGAGGAACTTGACTAGCCTGCACAGAGTCCTGACCTCAACTGGATAGAACACATTTGGGATGAATTAGAAGATAGACTGCAAGCCTGACTTCTCATCCAACATTAGTGCCTGACCTCACAAATGGACTTCTGCAAAAATGGTCAAATATTCTCATAGACACACCCCTAAACCTTGTGGACAGCCTTCTCAAAAAAGTTTAAGCTGTTATAGCTGCAAAAGGTGGGCCTACTCAACACTGCACTGAACCCTACAGACCTAGACTCGGATGCCTTAAATGTTAATTTGCATGTAAAGGCAGCCATCCCAATACTTTTGACAATATAGTGTATCTGCCTGAACAACATGCAAGATTAATCTCCCAACTAATGATGCCCGACTAGTTCTTGTATTACATGGCAGAGGCAATGGCACAGGATCACTGACAGCAATGATCTTTTAAGCTATCTGTAAGGGGATATCACACTTCTGGCTATCAATGCAAGGGACATTCTTCCCACTGAGCACCAATGTAAGTCATTCTCTCCACTGGCCACCAATATAAGGGACTTTCTTTGCATTGACCACCAGTGTAAGGCCTACGTTGATCACCAATGTAAGAGGCATTCTTCCCAATGACCACTGATTTAGGGTCATTCTTCCTACTAGTCACAAATGTAAGGAGTATTCTTTGCACTGACCACCAGTTTAAGGGACCTATTCTTCCAACTTACCACCACTGTAAGGGACATTCTTGCTTCTCACCACTAATGTAAGGGGTATTTTTAATAATGACCACCAATGTAGGGAGAATTCCCTCAAACCATCTTTGTAGTGGGAATATTGCACCTACATCTATTTATCAATGCAAGATCATCCTCCCCCCACTGACATTTAATGTAAAGGGGCCCTTTTCCCACTGATCATCACCAATATTGTGTCTAAATTCTAACAACGGAAACAGACTGTAATGCACTCTGACAACAGTTCTAACAATTTTCCCACTCTGTTAAAAATGAGGTACCTTTGTATAATGTCCAAAATGTGTAATGTTTAAGCTGTCTGATTAATAGGTATGAATAATAAAAGGACCCCTACCTAACAACTTTGCTTATCTAATTTACTGATCATGCAGACATGTTGGTAATTAATTTCAATGCATTCTGTATTAACCCCACATTTTTCATTCTGTATGAAAATTAATCAAATGGTTAATTATTTAGATTATAGTGATTAATGTATGTTTTCTCATATGTTGCATTATATCAGTAAAACCATTTGATTTTTAGTCTGAATGCATTTTATTTTTTGATTTATATTGCAAAACTTAAGCTGCACAAGTTTTTCTAGCCAACAGATGCGGAAGCTCTGCTGTATCCCTGAATGATTTGGTCTATGAAGGGTTTCAGCACAGCATTATATCATGCTTAAATTGCTTATCCATAAACCCAGTTCTGAAGTCAGTAGGTTTATCTCTAAAGAAAGGCAATGATGACCTCACTGTATTGCTGAGAAGTGCTAATTAGGTCTGCTTACTTTTTCAATATTTGATATATAGTACAAGCTTTTTGTGTAAGTTTCCATATTTATAGGAAACATTGTCAATTTTCAGAAGTCCGTACATTCACATTTGATACTTCCCTGTAAGTACTATATGGTACTCAGTTTTAAATATCTGCATTTAAATTATTAATATATTAAATATAAAAGCAGACTATGTTAAAGACTGAAAAGATCTGGGTTTTTGTATTTATGTGAGTTATGTAATTTTTTCTTTCTCACAATTATGCCTTACTTCTTATAAGCCTTAGCATAACGATCCACCTTGCATTTTGGAACACATCAGAAGATAACACCAAATCGGTGCCGCTTTGTGTGTACTACAATGTAAATTGGAGTGTTTGTCTGTAGTAACCAATCACATTCCATAAATACAAATAAATACTTCAGGATAGGTGTTGTGAACAACAGCCTCATTTGTCCTTTGCTGCAACTTTATTAGATAGAACTTAATGGACATTCTGTAAAAAATAAAGAGTACAGTAGAGAGATTTTAATCCATGCAGATATTCAAATGCTTGCACTTTATAACCTGTTGTAGAAAAAAGGCAGTTGGAATGTGGTTTGTTGTTTCAGACATCTGCTCCATTTTCTATGCTTTAGTTTTTTCTTTTTTTAATTAAAGTGTATGTATAGCCAAAACATTTTACTTTTGGCTTTGTAGAGTGGGGAAGGCTTAAAACCCTTGAAAATGTGTCTGCATTCCATTGGAAAGATTTCCTTTCTTGTCCTGTCCCATAAGCAAAACCGGAAGTGAGAGAAAATCTCTATAAAGTGAGGAGAAATCCCCTCTTAGACAATAGTCACTGTAACAGGTGTCCTAACTAGAAGATTTAGGCTCATCTGCTGCTTTGTTGGCAACTGCAAAATTTAGAATTTTCTATCACTTTCTGTCTTGGTGATAATGGGCACCAGAACTAACAGAGAGGTTTAATCTACCCAGTGAAGACACAGCAATAACGACTTGACAGGGGTTCTAATGTTTTTGCTATTCTCTCCAGAACTAAAAGAAAAGTTGGGGTGTACATACACTTTATTGGTAATTCTTTGTAACCTACATACACTTTAAGGGCAATTCTTTGTGATTGCCACTTTTCAATTCAGCTCCGAGCTCATAAACACCTGCTGACTAACACTGCCTTGCTTAATACATATTCCTTTTGCAATATAGTATGCACCTGAAGAGCTAATCGAGTATGACTATGAGTATGGGGGAGCAGATTACAAGGAGTCTGGGGGAGCAGATTACAAGGAGTCTGATTATGTTACAGAGGCACCCTCATTAACTGAAGAACTTGTAGCTCAGACTGAGGTATAGTAAATTTGTGTTGTGTGCACTATATGTGTCACGTTTGTCTCGTCATCTGCTCGCGTGTAATCTCAGTCCCTTCTTTCTACATCACCTTTGACTGCACCTTCCTTGGAAGTTGGATGACAAAATGGCAGGCAGTATCGTCAAATAATTGAGGTGGTAAAGCTTCAAAGACTTACATGCTTAAGCAAATCTATTATAACTGTACTGAGATATTTTTTTCTTCTTAGTAATTATTAAAACCAGATGCAGAATTGTCAGACTACTTTATTGAACAAACATCTTTCTTGCTGTTGGAAATGTAATGTATTTGGTTCTGAAAACAGCAGATACGTTCCTTGAATTTGAGATATCTCAGTATCTTATTTTAGATTTCATTTACATTTAAAACCAAGTTGTTTGGTCTTATAAAGTTTGTATTTACTGTGCAGTGCTATTCAAAGGGCAATAGTCCTTGGACTACCTTTCAGCCTTCGATAATCCTTAAAACTTCAATTGTTTATTAAAGAGCAACTCCAAGTTCTAGAGATATCAATATGAGTGTGAAGTATGCTTACCTCAGATTCCCTAATACAGACATCTTCATACCTAAAGGTTTGGATTCTGACATTATTGTGTCCTCACTGCACTACTCAGCACTGCAACCAGTTGTCATTTATCTCTGTAAATTTCAATAGGTGTGACAACTAATGTTGGCTGTCTGCAGAGTATGGTGCTGAGTAGGTGTGTTCTAGCACCTTTAGACCTAGAGGGTCTGCTTAGGGTGAAGGGAGGTAAGTGCAGGATTTTAAATTGAAGACTTAGAGTTTTTCTTTTTTTTAATTTATCAATGTGCCTTATGTGAGATCCACTCCAGAGTAGTATATTGTTAAAGGGTAAAGGTAATTGTTGATGTAGGCTGTGAACAGTTATCCATCAAGTCCTTGGTAAATAAGGCAAACTGTAGAGCTGTGATATACAGTATATAAACCTACAGCTAATTAAAATAAATCAGTTTCCAGCTGCTTTAGGGAGAACACGTTACAATTGGGCTTGTGCACAAATTTAAATATTCCATCCAAAATAGTATTTTTGCACGGGTACTGTCAGTTTTCAGATGATTACTGACCAATACCTCCAAGAGTCAGATACTGTCAAAGAAAGGAATGGGGGAGGACAGTCAAAAGTAATCTGATTTCTCATTGCTATGGGTATGTGAATGCTACTGCTCTTTGCACTTTTGTTATTTAATGTATTTAAAAGACCTAAATACTTAATAGAAAAATGGTTCCAATTTGGGTACAGAGGAAATCAAAGGATGTTAAAAAATCATAAGTGAAGTAGCTTCTCATTTACTGTTAGGGGTTCTTGTTCTGAATGCTAATTAGACACTGGTCAGTGGACACAATTTAATGGAAATGCTGCTCCTAGAATAGCACTGAATAGTGAATAACACATGAAAAAGGGCCTGCCTGTAAAATTCCTCCTCACTTCCATCTCTTAATTCCTTCATTCATTGTTTCCATTCGGTCTTTCACCACATTTTTGCAGAAGAAGAAAGCCAATTCCAAAACGAAGAAGAAGCCAGTACCCCCTAAATCAAAGGACAAACCCCAAAAGGTCACGCCCAAAAACTCATTTGCAGCTAAGAAGAAGAAGGGCAAGACCGATTACCAAGCATCAACAAGAAAAAGAATAGGGGTAAAGGTAGCAAGAAATCAAGATCTTCAGTGGGGAAAATCCCGAAGATCTCTGATCATGAGACATAAAATCATAAAATGCCCTAACCCCAACTAGATGTGGACAGAATCTCTGGCTAATACCATAACCTGACTATCACTATACTCCTACTTTGATCCAGTACATTATTTACAACATTCCAAGAAAAAGTTGGCAATCAACAATATTCTTTTTTGTTCCTCAGGCCAATGTAGTTGACTACATTCCAGAACAATATGGTGAAGTAGACTATGGTTACCAGACAGATACACCTTCTCTTACTACTGGACCCAACGAGGTAAAATAAAACAGAAAGAGTAATTTGCATATTACCAGAATTTTTAATACAGGTTTGCAAGAAGAATTGGGTATTGTATAATTTATATTCCTGTTAATTATTCCATCTTCCCTATACTCCACAAAAGAAAAGAAACCTCATTTTGAGTGGCGTATATACAGATCACTTGGTTTAAAGTAAAAAATACACATATAAAATCAAAATCTATATATGTTGGAACATACTATGATGGCTAAAAAACACAACTTTGAAACAGCAGTTTAATGTGTACCCAATATTATCTTACCGGTGAAGCAGCCATTTACTGAACCAATATCTATGCTGCATTTTATATATATATATATATATATATATATATATATATATATATTGATTCAAATGCAAAGGTCTTGCTTACTGGGTTGAATAAAAAGGTACATTTTAAACATCTGCTGCTTTATTTGCTTGCTTTTGCTTGCTTATCCTAAAACATGTCAGACTCTTGAGAGAACATAATCATTTCTTCTGCAGGACACAAAAGTGATGTACTCTTTACATTGCAATGTTACCAATATGAATACAATGTTAGAAAGATGTATTCCAAATCTAAACTTGTGAAGCAACTAAAACTATTAAGATAATCAGTCAGCAAGTTTTACTAGTTGTTTCACAAGAGAAAACAGTATTTCATATTAGTTTTAGAAATTTTATTCTAATACAATAATCTGCTTTCAAATGATCTGCTTTAATGCTGCAATGCCAGGTGTTGGTAACTTGTGGCTGTTTGTCAACTGTTATACAACTTTAAGCAACTGCACTTGCTGAGAATCCTGCAGACATTTGCTGAGAATCCTGAGAGTTGTATTACTACAATTGACAAGTCATAAGCTTCTAACTCCTATCTTGCTTTTGAACTGTAAGTGATATTTTCTATGGGCAAGCTGATAAATAAATCAAAAAAATCATTGCAATAAAAACTTCTAAATGTGTTTAAATTATGGTAAATGGATGCTAATAAGTACAATGATGCCCATGAGCTCATAAGCCTTAGTATTTATTTATTTAACTACTATTCACAATAGAAAATTTGAAATCACCAAACTTGATATAGCATTGAAAGTTTTTATATGTAATAGTTACAAAAGGTGTTGCATTTTTGATTAACACAGTTAAATTTAGATGGAACGTGAAATCAGCTTTTTGCAGATGCTTTAACTGCTTATATTTAATTACATTCTGCTTTCACCTTTTTATTACCAAAAAATAATTTAGCAAATGCTAGTGGTATAGATGTACAGGTATTATCTTTTAAAGTGCCAGTACTACTTCAAATATTTAAGCATTTGTTTATATACAGTTTATTTATATACCATTTTAAATTGAAATTTGGCTTCAGGGTTTGCACTTTAGTTTTGTGGTTGTACTGCTACTTTATAACAAAATGATTTACAGTTCTATCTTTTAATTGATTTAGAGAACATGTTTTATATTTGCCCCTAAATCACATTAAAAGATACAGAGCAATTACAGCTTTATTTTTATGGCATCAAAGTTTGCTTCATGGCTTAAATGCATCTAACAGCTTTGACTAACCTTAACCCGTATGTTCCTCCCACTTGTTACATTGGTGCTGCTAGAAAACCCCTGTGGATGAAACACTGGTGGAGGAGTCCATTGTGGATGAGTCCTTTGTGGATGAGCCTTTTCTGGAGGAGTACGTAACTGGCGAGGATTATGACTCTGAGAAAAAGCTGGTTGAGGAAACAGACTATGGGGTGAAAGCTGTAGAACCTACACCGACTCAGCAGGTGGTGGGAGGAGATTTAGGAAAAGATGATTTATATGATTATACAGACTATGAAGAGAAAGAAACAAACCCTCCTACAGATGAGTTTGGACCTGGGGTTGCTGCCGAAACTGATGTTTCAGAGACCACCGTAAGTTACCAATGAAACAGGCAATAAATAAAAACAGGAACGTGTTAGACAACACTGAGCTGGAATCCTTTTCTCATTACCTCTCTGTACATACATGGGATTGTTAATTTTTTTTACATTTACACATACTGTATATGTCTCAGCTCTTGGGCACTGTGACTTATTCTTTGGTCTCTGCCTACTGTATTCTTTTGTTAGACCAAATAGCCTCTAAACAGATTATAATAATTGAAAAAATAGTGCAAACATTTTTACTTGCATAATGCCACGCAAGTAACCTGTCATTATTTTCTATTTAAATAATTGTTTTTTTAAAGTCAACGGGTTAAAAAAAAAAAGATCAATGATCCAAGAAACCGTGGAAGAAAAACTGTTCATCCATGGGTAATGGATGAACAAGAAATGTCCACTGTATCTGATCAACATTCTTTTCAATAGAAGTTGAAGTACTGATTAATCTGATCTTAAAAGAAAAAAAAAAAGGAGATATCTTTAAAGCGGAGTTCCGGCCTCAGAGATGAAATTTAGATAAAAATACCCCTGGGACAGTCAGGGCTAGTACATTCCATAATGGATAGCCTCTGAACTATCCCAGGTCACACTTACCTTTTAGAAGAAATACTTACCTTGAAAATTTCTTCTCCAGCGATGCCATCTCGGGTGTGGGCAGCTGAAGCCAGCGCGTCCTCTTCTGCGTCCTCTTCTGTGTCCTCTTCCTCCCAGAATGCCCCTGCACCGGCCCCACTCGTCACTTCCGGGGCTGGCGTGTCATGCCTGCACAGCTTCTGGGCATGCCCAGAAGCTGTTTAGCAGGGAATGATGCGCCTGCACTGGAACGAGCGGGCCGGTGCAGGCTCATTGACTCCTGGGAGCGATGACGTTCAGCTTCACAAGCAGGAAGTGACGGCGCAGGCCGCGACCGAAGAGGGAGGAAGTGGAAGGAAGGTAAGTATAATTTCTTAAAAAGCAAGGTAAGTAAAGAGAAAAAAATCGGGAGTATCCATTTGATTTTTAGGGCATTCACAGCAAGCGGATGGGCCAAAGTTGTTTTTGAGCCCAGAACTCCGCTTTAAGTCAAAAATTAATGCAGGCACCTTTAAAATATACCTTTGGGATATATCTACCTGATCAGGTTCTTCTGAATAACGCATACATATTACGGGAAAATAATCTATAGCAAACCCACAGTTAAAGACCACAGAATGTGGTAGAGTTAGAAATTACATTATTTTTTAAAAAGCTGAGTACCTCTGCTAAAATTGTTTAAATTAACGTAACCTGCTGAATGAGAAATGCTAGTTGCCTGGCTATTAGACTGACCCACCATTTTTAGTATTTTTTTAAATTATTGCCCTGAAACAAGCATGAAGATTAGAAGTTCTTATCTGCACACATGGAATAGGACTCTAGGTCTTTGACTCAGATAGTATTGAAACCAAGGGGTCAGCATGATAGCTAGATGGTTAGCATTTTCAGAAGGACTGTTCATCAATGGCCACTGTTCCTCTAATTACAGTTTTGCACTACATGCAGTTGAGAAACTGTTCTGTAGATGATATCTACTATTCAAGTTTTGTTACTATGATGTGAACTGGATAGAAATGTTACAAGCTTACTTCCATCTTTTTAAGTGTGAAAAGAAAACAACATTTGTGAACTTCCCAAAATTTTTTACACTATGGAGTTGTCAATAAAACCATTTGCTGCGTCATTTTTAGTATAGTTACAGAAATGTTCATCTAGGAAAAAAAATTGAATAACTTTGTAAGAAATGTCTTTAGTTTGAAATGTTGAATGTATATATTATAAGTTGAGTAATTTCTTGCATCGTTTGCTATTTAAAGGAAGGTAAATTTATATTTGCTGATATTTTAGGTAAATAACTATGGAGGATACGGTGAGAAAGGCCAGAAAGGAGAACCAGCTGTTATTGAACCAGTAAGTAATTTGTAATTGTGTGAAAAGAAAAGTGCGCTGATCTGTGATATGCTGCTCCCAGATAAAAATTGTGATATATGTGTCACACAAGTAATTTGTAATTACCTAATGTTAATATATGTGTTAATACTAGGCTCATCACTTTAAATTAAAATTTTAAATGTTAGAAGTTTGTTAATACACCAGTAAAGACAGTTTGTATCACAACCTAATATGAAGCTTTAACTTTGTTAAAGCTGAACTCAAGACAATAAGCTAGTACACATATATAGGAAGTTTTTACCTGCCAAAGGATTTGTATTTCTTGCCATGTATTCTGTAATTTACTAATCCCTGTCAGACAGAGCAGCCAGGCTGGTGGTCTGATTTTTTTTCTACTGCAGTTAAGCAACACAGCTGTCACCTCCCTGCCCCAATCTATGACTGGACAATGAAAGAGCAGCAACAAAGTGATGAAGTAATCCTTTTGCACTCCCTTTTGTCAGCATAGTTCTTGTCAATACTTTCCTGTGTAACAGAGTCATATCAGCTCCTAGTACTGCTCCCTCCTATCCCAGTCTGACTGCTTTTCTTACAGGGGATTACAAGAAACTGAAATCAAAGTCAAAGTGAAATATTTACACTGTATTAACTTAGCTGTATTTCCAAAGCTGTATTTTTTTGGTGCCTGAAGTTTAGTTTTAAAAGTAATATGCTGCATAGGGGTCTAAAGGAAACAGGCACTGACCTTCAATAACTGGTTATAAAGATTTTGGACAGGCAAATCACAAACCTGGGCAGATGATATTATAATAACTAAGCTGATTGTAGCTACAGCGTACTACCAAGAACTACATACTTGCTTAATGAATGGATCAGTAGATGCTGAGATAACTATATTTAACAAAAATATTGACTGTTAAAATTGAACTTTGATTTTCTCCCCAACCTCTGAGTGTTGGTCACCTGTCACATTCAAGAGTCAATAGAGAAACTAGGGTGGCAAGAGAGGGTAGGAAAGCTCAGTTTTTTTTCTCTTTTTTTAATATTTTTATTGAAAAATTTTGTGCAAAGGATAAACATGACACGATATACATTCATAGAATGAATAGTATGCATATGCAAATATTAGATATAACACAAGAAAATTAAAATAACTTTGTTATCAAACAGAACGACTATAGATGCGTCTATATGGGTAGGTTGTCTCACATGGAACATGAAGAGAGAACCATCCTATGGGTTGGATGACTCTATACTATGAGCCTTTTGAAACCATTGCTTAAGCCAAAAGAGGGGGGGGGGGAGATGAAGCGTCAAGATAGCTTGATCAAATGTAAGGTGAAAAATATGACAGTCCAGCCTATGAGGGTTGAACTTTCAGTTTGGCCAGCGTTTGAGTTGTTGATGCCTGTAGATACCATTCAGTGTACTGGAAGGAAGACATTATTCTGGATATATCGATTGGAGAGAAAGAGTACTCAATGTATTTATGCCATCTCTTAAAGAATGTGTTAGTGGTGGTAATATTTTGCAGAATAGTGGTCATTTTCTCTCTGTAGAGAAGTGTTGTAAGATCTTTTTGCACTGTGGAGATTGATGGTGGCGTTGAGAGGGTCCATGTTTTTAGGATTGTTTTCCTTGCTGCCAGTAGGCAAATATGCACCCATTGAGGGATTTTTTCTCGTTTGGCAGGGAGATAGAGAAGTGCCCTGTTGGCAGACAGCAGAATGTGCGGGGATTTTGGTAAAGTCAAGTCAGTAACTTCTTGTACAAAATCGAGGACTTGGTCCCAGAAGGAGGTGATCGATTGGCAGTGCCAAAATCTGTGTGCCAATGTTGATTTGTGGGCGCCGCATTGGGGACAGGAAGAAGGGGGTTGGACATGGGATTTGCGATGAAGCGGATGAAAGATGCATGGATCAATTTGAATTGGGACTCCCTCCAGCTCTCATCGGTGATGGCCTTGCGCACAGTTAGATATCCATCTAGGAGCTTAATGCCGAGATCATCATCCGGAAAGGGTTTCAGGGGAAAGATTGTTTACGACTTGTTGGACCAGTTTGGAGGTGTCCGAGATAGAGTAGGATTTGTTGGCGATCATCTGATCAAGAACAGACGTTTGGAGACATTTGGCAATATCCTTGGAGCAGGAGGAGATATAAGTGGCGAGCTGTAGGAAATGAAACATATGAAATGTAGGGAGGCAATGTTCCCTGGGCAATCGGTCAAAAGATTTCAATGTCTGAATGAAATACCGAGTAGACTTGGGTCAGTCCTTTATCCTGCCAGTCTGTGAAAGCTCGGTATTCGGCAGCCTGTGGGAACGTTGGGTTGCCATGAATAGGCAGAACATGTGAGATGCTGCTTGGTAGCTGGAGCTTTTTCCGGACTTCTCTCCTTGCAATTAGAGTGTCCTGGAGAGTTGATAGGGGTAGACCAAGTTCGATTCAAGGGTATAGTTTGGGAAAGAGGATGAACCTGAAATCCAATCTAGACCATTTCTGAGTAAACACGCTAAATTATATAGTCTTATATCAGGCAAACCAGCCCCCCCCCATCACTCTTTGGAAGGTGCAGTATGTGCATTGAGATCAAAATCTCAGTTTTAAAGGGAGATTAGGATTTTCATTTGCATATTTTTTTTTTTTTGACATGCAGTTTTCACTTTTTGCTTAATTTGAATTGCCCAGGTTGTTAACGTTGGGCTCCAGTTTGCTTACCTAAAATCCATGTGCCATGTATATATGTACTCTAGGTTGCCAAGGTGCTCCTATAAGTAATGTTACACATCTGCATGAACCTGCTGCAAAAAAAAAAAACTGTATCTTTTATCATTAGCCACTTTAGCTCCAAAAGATTTTACCCCCTACATGACCAGGCCATTTCTTGCTATTTGGCGCTGCACTACTTTAACTGCCGATTGCGTGGTAACGCTGTACTCAAATTACATTTATATCATTTTTTTGCACCCACATAGGGTTTTCTTATGGTGGTATTTGATCACCACTGGGTTTTTTATTTTTTCCAATATAAACATAAAAGAACAAACATTTAAAAAACATATTTTTTACATTCTGAAATCTGCAATCAAATACCAATAAATGCATATTGATTGGCTTGCATGAAAGGTATAGCGTCTACAAGCTATGATATATATATATATACTGGAATTAACATTTTTTAACTGCGATACTGTAGTGAGGTGGGAAATCTGACACTAACTGACACTAGAGGGAACTGACTAACTGCCACTGACATCACCTGTGACAATAATACAGTGTTCAGCGCTAGAAATATATGCTGTCACTGTATTATTGACACTGGCTGGGAAGGAGTTAACATCTAGGGCAATCAAGAAATTAAATATGTGCCTGACTATGTATAATGTGTGTAAAGTGTGCTGCTTTTTACTAATGATCTCTCACTTTCGCTCACTGACAGATCGCCCCCTGTGTACAGAGCTACAGTATGTGTTGAATGTCAACACAGAGCTCTTGGCTGTGAATGTACACAGCCAATCAGCAGGTCCTGGCCGTAAATCATTAGCCAGGACTTTCTGACAGGCTCATGCTGTGTTACAGTGGTAGCTAGCCAGGGGGGGCACATGGTTGTGCCCTAAACCCAGAAGTAGGCAGCAACTTACCAGTACGTCACTTTGCCTACAGCGGCCACCCATCCGCAGTACAATATGGGCGGGTGGGCCTTAAGTCGTTAAAATGCAGTTCTTGAGCTCCAATCTAAAAGCCTAATAGATCTAATTCCTAAGCTATAAAGGAGAATCTTGGGAGAATAAAAAAAAGCATATTCATACATCCAGAGTGCAAAGATAATGAGCAGTAATATTGTACATAACCATTGAAAGGTGGATTTTGAATAGCTGCTCTGTTGTCTTGTACTTTGCACATTGCTTATTGGCCTATTTAATCTCAAGTCTCATTATATATTGTGGATATCCACATAGGCAACTAAATCACATTCCACCTTTGCGCAAATGAGGTTACCTTTTCATACTTCCCAAAATTCTAAGATGATAAAGATGGGCGCGAAGTGTGAAGGTAAAAAAGCATACTTTCCCCCATGCTACTCAATCACACAGACCATAACTAACACAGAGAAATGATTGGTTAAACCCACTTTTGCATTAATCACTTCCCTTCCTTAGTACTGGCTTTTCAAAAAAATGACCCAATTATTTGGTGGTGGAATGAAAGGTTTGGTGTTACATATAATGTTTGGCAGTTAAATGACAGACACAACAGTACAATGACCACATTTTCCTTTACAATTAGGCATCAAACTTCAGATCCATCATACGCTGTTGTTTCCATTCAGATATAGATGCATCAGGAGCCCTATACGAAAGGAGATAACTAGCAACTTTAATGAGAATTATTACCATAGTTAGCCTATGTATATAAACTTATATTTAAAACATATGTAAAAATGAGTGATAACATGTCACCCCCTGAATTTTGCTTTCAAGTCTGGATGAATAGACCTAATAAAAGAAAGAGCTAGAATTGGTTCCAAATACTAAATTGACATGATAGCTGTTAATGTATTAATTATGTCAAAGTTACCTTCTTCAGTCCATACATAGCTCAAGGGTAACAATTTGTAAATATAGTAAATGTAGTGATGCAGATAGTCTGCATCAGCAGTGACGGGATTTACAAGGCTCTCGCAATGATGGACAAAATTAAATTTTGCATTATCTGCTACACCTGTGATTCTTATCCTGCCTGCACCATCTGCTACCTATTACTCTCACATGACGTTGCTCAGCAAAGCAGGAATAACATCACTCTTTCTTTGCCTGGCCTTTCATTCTCAAGCTGTGCATCCTGACTACACAAATTGCTGACTTTTCTCTGTATAAATGAGCTGTGTTGAATAAATACGAATCTACTTTGATTTTGCATCTTCTGGACTTTATAATTCAGTTATTTATCAATGAATACAACTTCATGAAGCAGATCATTCAGCTCTCAATCAATTTATATGACTTTTTTTTTTGTTGGCTTCAGGAACAAGTGTTATGTACTTTAACTCTATTTTCTTTCATTTTTCAGGGAATGCTTATTGAAGGACCACCAGGACTGGAAGGACCAGCAGTATGTATCCATTCTCCAATTTGCTAATTGTATTTCTCCTTATTGGAGAATTGTCATAACAAAAATAGAAAGGCTGTCATTACTTACCTCCTTTTGAACTTGCTTGTTGCCTGGCCGTCTCTGGCTTTGGTATGTTTTCTATTTAATGTACGGTTACTGACACAGAACTTCTGATGTGGATACTTATCCCGAGTCAGTAAATTAGAAAACACTGACACCAGAGGGCCAGCATGACAGCTTGACAACTAATATTTTTAGGAGATTAACAGTGGCAGCCCTCATATTTCTCCCATGACAGGTGTCCTTGATGTACTGTGTTTATTGTGAACTTTAAGAGATAGCACAGAAATAAATCACACCAGAAAGATAGAGAATTCAGTATATTAGTTATTCTGTTCAGTTGCTGTATTGCAAGTTCAGTGTTCTTCAAGATGTAGCTGTCTTATATTGACCTATTGCAGCCAATTGGATTGCAGCCTCTAAATTCTGCTGATTTGACTCAGTTTGTTTCATAACTTAGTTGAGTATTCTATAGCTAAATATTGATTTGTTGCATGTTAAATGGCCAGGTCACCCAAACTGATAATCCAGTTTTTACTACATGCTGTAGAGACAAAAAAGGTTTCTTACTTTTTGGATGTAACTGGAAAACGTGCCTCATTCATACCTCTCCATTGATAAATAGTGGGAGCTCCCCATATGGATCACCCACCAAACACAGAGCTGGGATGAAACACAACCAGAAGAAACGCAGCATTGTAACTTTATTTAAATAAATTAATAAATAAATAAGAGAAATGCTACATGAAAGATATGCAGGGATCTATTCTTGGTATGCATTTACTAAAGGCAAATAGACTGTTCACTTTGCAGCAGACATTGCAGGGAATTTGCCCCAGAGCGTAATGAATGCGGTGAAGCTCTGCTGACCAGCCTATTTGCCTTTAATAAATCAACCCCATTGCCATAGGGGAAGTTATGACACATTTTTTTTATTCATTTTTTACAATTATTCAGAACTGATTGGTAGCCTTTAGTCCACTGTCCAAAACCCATTGGTTTTCAGTGGATTTCCACAGATTTTCATCAGTGGCAGCCACTTTATTTCTAAACATGAAATGTATGGAACTGATGGAGGGAATACAGCTCTCCAAGTGATATTGGCCTCATAGCTCCTAGATTAGAGAGTGAGTGGGTAGGGTTTTTTTTTTAAATGATAAAAATAAAAAACCTTCTCAAATCATTTAGATTTTTCTTGTGTTCTCAGTAGTTTGGAACACCCCACTAGTTTTTTTTTTTTTGTGTGTTCAATCCAGCGGGTTGATCAAAAAAAAACTGACAGCCAAGGTTGGAAAGCTGTACTAACAATTGGATGTTAGTACCGTGATCTCCCCTGTTGTTCTTTTGTGTTCTGACTGGGGGACAGCCCCCCCATCAGAACACTCCGGTCAGCACTCTCAGCCAATGACTTTTGTCAGACCTGCTGCCATACACATGTCCCAGGCATTGTGAAATCAATCACCTGCTCACCTAGTAACTCAAGCACACTTAAGTCTAGTACACACAGGCAAAATGTTGGTTGGCATCGGCCAGTTCGATAGAATATGACCAATACCGGCCAACATTTGGCCCGTGTGTATTAGGCTTAAGTATGCTTGAGTTACCATGTGAGTAGGTGATTGATTTTACAATGCATTGGTCAAAGTGGCGGCCCTCCAGCTGTTGCGGCAATACAAGTCCCATCATGCCTCTGCCTGTGGGAGTCATGCTTGTAACTGTCAGATTTGCAATGCCTCATGGGACTTGTAGTTTCGCAACAGCTGGAGAGCCGCCAGTTTGACATCTGTGATCTAGATCATGGTATAATTAGTATTAGTTATTCACAATTTATTCGTTATTCATTTAAAAAATAATTTGTAATTCCAACAAAACACATCCAGTTAAATGTGACTACTAGCTGAGCAGTAATATTACTAATATTTTTTTATGCATTCTTAATCATGGAGATTTAAACAAGATGAGTGACAGCTACCCTAGTAGAAGGACAGAGAGTCCACAATGAGTGATAACAAACTCAGGACACCAGAATGCACTTTAAACTGATTTTTTTTTTTAAATTGCAGTTTAAGACATAGGGATCTATTTCCTAACGCAGTGACTGTCATTTACAATACATGGAAGTAAAAGATTTGCTTGCAAAGAATGTTTGCTGAATGTCATATTTTACATATTTTAGATATGCCCCCTACTATCTTATTTTTTACAGGTATATCTATGTATAACCTCTATTCTACTTCTTTTAGGGTCTTACTGGTCCCCCTGGCTTGCAAGGTCCATCTGGCCCATCTGGAGACCCTGGTGAGAGAGTGAGTACCATACACAGTCAGCCTATTATAAGTTAATTCATTTTATTTATTTTTTTACAGTTATTTTATCAATAAAATAATATAGGGTTTCATTAGATAATAATCACTAAAAATAATTGTGCAAATATTTCTGTTTGATGTTTTTACTTACTATAAGAGTGTTTTATAGTTATCACTTATGTGGTCATTTTCCCTAGGGTCCACCTGGTCGTCCTGGATTACCCGGTGCTGATGGATTACCTGGACCTCCTGGCACTATGTTGATGTTACCAGTGAGTAATAGGTTTTATTTTATTCAATTCTGCAGCTTTCACATAGCACACAGGGAATTAGTTGAGCTATCATTGACCAGGTCAGGGCTCATTTTGATGCCTTTATGCAGAGATATAATGAACGTTGCCTTGTTGAGAATTTTTTTTATTTTACCCTTATGGGATTAGGCATTAAAATGTGAAAGATAAAGTATGAACTTTTACTTATGTGTTCCAGAGAAGTGTAAAACCAGAAGTACCTAGTTATCACACTGCAGCTAAAATCTGACATCAGACTAGCAGAGTGTATGCCATTTTTTTCAAATTAATAAAAATAAGGAAACTATAAGTAGTGCAGACCTCAGAGTAAGTAATCATTATTCTTCCATGGTAGGCAGTAGGTGAAGCAGTAGCACAGAATCTCTAAAAAGTGAGGGTATAGATGGATCATAAGGTATGTATACTACTAAAGAAATCTTGTGTCTGATAAAATCCATTATACTGGAGGCACAGTAACTAATTGCTTAACTGTTTGGCAGGAAATGCCCTTTAAATTTTAGCCACTCAACGCATTTGTAAACTAAAAATGGAAAGTTATATAAACCTATACAAACATTTTCAAGTATATATTTTTTTTAGTCCAATCAACACCTGTTTCTAACATTACAAAAACACTTGTTTTCGCCAGGATGTGCTCACTCTACATAAAGGTTGCTTTGGCTGGCCAGCAGGATTGAGGTGTAGGGAGCTTTTATACTGTTTAATTTTAACTGCTTTTTATATACCAGGGACTTTTTTTTTCTATTATGAAGTCCTAATTGCTTTGTTACTCTGAGGATTGTATAATAACCAATTTATAAAATGCATGTAATATGCATATATATTAGGAATATATATTAGGAATATAATGTATATTATTAATATATCATGGGATAGCTCAGGTTTCCTTATGAAAGCATTATAGCTACATACAAAACAAGATAGTTTGCTAAAAGACTAGGTGTGCATCATACTTACTGGACATACACATATTTGATAGCAGACTGTTGTATTAGGTAAAGGGGTAACAAAATCAGGATCTAATGTTGCTTGATGCATTTTTATGTTCTATGTTTATTGTATTTCAGTTCCGGTATTCAAGTGATGGTGAAAAAGGACCACCTATCTCAGCACAAGAAGCCCAAGCTCAAGCCATCCTTCAACAAGCTCGTGTAAGTAATTAGAATATATGGTAAGGTTTCTTCCTTCCTTTTCTAATAAGAAAATGTGTAATGTAATGCAGCTAGTATAACCAAAATCTCACAACTGAATACATAATATACTGAATCTGTTTATTCTTCCACTTGAGTCTATACCCATTCGCTGTGCTCTGTTCATGTGCCTGTTCACTGTTCTCAGTTCTTGCCTGCCCCTGAGTTATAGCCTGGCACTATAGCATTATGTATAAGACCTGAGGGCATCCCAGTACCAGTAGGCCTGGTTGCTACTCGGGAAAGGGGGCTCCTATACACAAAGAACCCCGAAGCAAGCTATATTGCGTGACCATCTACGCTAAGGGTAGATGTGACAAATATCTGGTAATTCTTTCATGAATTTCCTTGTTCAGCCATTTCCTGATATGAGGTTGTCACCTTCTTATATGCTCCTCTTATGGTGACTACGAGTGGCTGTGCTAACGTGCATTGCGCAATCATGTTCCACTGTTGTCATTAGGCTGCCAGTCCAGATCAATGATGTGGAGCCTTCACACAGGATGTATCTAAAAGAGGCTAAAATAGATCAGCAGCACAGAGATTCAAAAAAGTGGAAACAATATTTTGAGAGAAAAAAAACATGGCAATTCATACTAAATGTTTAGGCAAACTTAATGTCACCTAGTTAAAGTTTAGATCTACTTTAGGTTTTAAACAGTACTTTATTACTTAGAAAAATAATAGACAACTACAGTATACTTTACACTATTTCTCAGCAACGGGCTCTCATTATCAAACAAACATATCAACAGTGTACATATATTCTTGACTTAACATGTGTCATGTATCTGCTTACCTAAATCATTTTAGAGCTGATGTTCAAATACTAAGGTGGAAGTAGAGGTTTGAGATTTTAGGGTTCAATATACTACTGTAAAATCACAGTTTTGAAGCATTTTGCTCTAATCAATGAAAGTGAACTAACTAGAGTTCTGCGTACATTGTTTAATTATTTGCAGGAAAGGGAATACATTTAAATTTTTTGTATTGTTACTTTGCAGATTGCCATGAGGGGACCTCCAGGTCCAATGGGTCTCACTGGAAGATCTGGTCCAGTGGTATGTAGCCTTTACTTGATTTATACCCACCACAAAATATTCATTTTTCTTTGTGTTTTATGTCAAAGTAAAATTTTTATGTGTCTGCCTCCCAAACCAATCATTGTGACCATGGCAATTATTACAGCATGGTCTCAGCTAGAGATGAGCTAGCAAATCTACATGGGGGGTATTGTAAGAGGACATTGTTTAAAAAAACAGCATGGCACCCCACCTTTTACCAGGATGTTTCTGAAGGGCACTTAGGTCTTCCAAACCTATAATGTAAATTTCAGAGCAATTTATTTGATTACCACTTGTCATGGTGAATTTGTTTAATGGAGACTTTCAATTAAATCTAACACTGGTCAAAAAAGGCCCAACTCCCTTTCTTCATTTATCACTGTAAGAAAGGCACTAATAATAAATCCAGGGAGTTAAATAGTTTAGGATTAAAATCCACATACCAAATCTCTCCCATGACTTCCAGAATAAGTGAATGTCATTGAAATTGTTTTTTGAAAGTAAGGAACCATTGACTTTTACACACCGTAGGGTAATTAGCTCATGTTTTAAAAAAGCATGGACAATGTATAGCTTTGTTTTCTTAAATATGCCTTGTCTACAGTAATAGTAATGGTGAATCTATTTTTTAAATTCTTGCTGAATTGATGATATTCCTTAAAAAGAACCAGTCACTATCTTACTAAGCTATATAACACATACATAAGAAAGGAACTGCATACACATTGTAGACAAAACAAATATCTTGCCAGCATTTTAATGTTACCAGAGTGCTAATGTAAAAACATACAGTATATCATCAGTTCTATGATGAGTATGAACAAATCCTCCAATTTATTCTCCTTCTGTAAGGGTCAAATTGTATCTTATATAACCAGGCCTCCATGCTGAGCCACCTTCTCTCTAGCAGTAACGTATGAATCTTTGAAAACCAATAAAATTGATAAATTACAGGGTTTTATTTGTCATATCGCATAACATGCAGTATGTATGCAGACTCATCCATTCTGCTGAGAATTCCTAAACTGCCTAATTTTCAAATCAGTCAAGTCTGCATAGAAACATTTAGGAGTGGCAAAAAATGCTGAATTCGTCTGATTTGATCATTCCTAATCTCTGGCTTTGGACCCATTCAGAACTTTCTACTGCACCATGATGTCTTACCGCAATCATGTTAATGTGCACCATTTTGATTGGGCAGCCCATACAAGTTATAACACACCTGCAGCATTGTTTTTCACAATTGTTTTATCTGTGCATAGTGGTGTGCTTAAAAAACACCTGCTATGTGGTCCACTGTCAAGGTTTGTTAGGTGCCAATAAAAATTATGGCAACAAAATGCACTGCATATCAGTTTCAAGCCTTACCACAATACGCAGATGTAAATCTAGCCTTGGATCTACAGTTTATGTTCTTCTAGTTATTAGAATATATGTAAGAGACAATATCTGAATAGCTTTAGACAGAGCATTAAGGATTCACTTTATCAAAGACTGAACAAATAATTCAAATGCCAAAATGAATAACTTATTGTGTTTGTACAAGACATAGCTATTCCTTTCAAGTCTATGTACTGACTTAAACATCCATACAGATTTGCCACCATTTGGCTTATATTGTTTTGCTTATTAGCCTAATAACTCTTAATAGGATATATTCCGAGGTTTTAATAGGCGTTTTTTCATCAAAACAAAATATATTATTTTTTGAGCTTTCTCTATTTACAAAAGAATGTTATTGATTGTGGTCGTTAAATGTGAAATCACCATTTTTGTAGGCTGTTTAATTACCACTTTGGTATACCACATGCAGCATTGCATATTTTATTTGCGAGAAACTCTTGTATTGAAAACAATTCCATGATCCATTAAAGCATGGATGTGTGGACAGCATTGATTGCAGCTAGAGCATTATGATTACACATTTTGCCTAATGAAGTTTATGAGCTGAAAAGAAATGAAACAAGCAACCCAACACTTAAAAAGCACACTGATATAAGCAATTGTTATCGTTTAACAAAACTTTAGATGCTGAAATGGAAGGCTATATATTTGATTAAACTTGGGGAAACTAACAGACTGTTTAAAATTGTTTTTTTCTATGGGAATATTATTATTAAAATGGTTTGGCCACAGCTTGAAAAGTGTAACCCCACCTAAAACCAGCTTGCATTTTGATATCAGGCTGTTCTATGCACAGCTAAATAATGACAGCCCTTTGTAAAAATATAGGAAGAAACATGCTGCCTGTTTTATATTTCCACCTACCTTATGTTACACTAATTTCTATATTTCATTTGTCGAATTTAGCCATAAGGGCCCAGTCGCACCACAACACTGCGTCAGTGCTCATATTTTGAGCTTACAGATGTATTGTATTAGAAAGTCCATTAATTTAAAGGATGTACGAAAACACACAGAGCCTTTGCATCAATGCATTATGGTCTGCTATAGTGCAAACAGGCTCCTGTGGATTCAGCAATGAATGGCAATGAAACACAACACTTATACAGCGTGCTAGCATGTATTTTCAGAATATATGTTAAAACATGCTTTAAAACATGCATTTTGTACATACACCTTAACAACTTCTAGACCGGAAGATTTTTCCCAATAAAGACCAGGCCATTTTTTTGCGATTCGGTACTGCGTTATTTTAACTGACAATTGCGCAGTAATGCAACTTCGTACCACAATAAAATTGTTGTCCTTTATTCCCCCACAAATAGAGCTTTCTTTTGGTGGTATTTGATTACCTGTGCAATTTTCTATTTTTATTGGTTTGCGCAAAAGTTATTGCATTTACAAACTATGGGATAGATTTTTAGATTTTTTTTTGTTTTTATTAGTAATGGCAGCGATCAGCAATTTTTAGCAGGACTGCGACATTGTGGCAGACAGATCAGACCCCTAACTGACATTTGTGACACTTTTTGGGGACCAGTGACATTAATACAATAATCAGTGCTAAATAATATACCCTGTACTGTATAAATGACACTAGCAGGGAAGGGGTTAATTCTGGGGGTTATCAAAGAGTTAAATGTATGCCTAATTGTGCTTACTAACTGGGGGGGGGGGGGGCTCTGTGACAGGGATTGGTGTTTCAGCTTAGCTGAGACACACAATCTCACTGTGCCTGTGTGACAGAAGAGCCACCTGCTTTGTTTACATAGGCAGGCGGCTCTTCTGTCAGTTTCCCTGAAGATCGCAGGAGGTCGGCGGCGATCGTGCCAGCTCTTTCCGCGGTCTGACTCCCACTGTGTCTGTTGGAGGATTCTACTCTTTCTTCCCTCAAAGCATAATGTGAATGGAGAACAGTGAGAGGTGACTCTTGGCCCTTGCTGAGAACAGACCCCCTCAAAGTACAGAAGCCTGCTGTAAAGTGAGGTTGGACTGCCCCTCTCACATGACCAGAGACCAGAAGAGAATGTATTCAATCCCAGGTGAGACATCCCCCTGAGAAGGTCTAAACTGTGAGTCCATGGAAGATGGGGGTAGAAACTCAGTCCCAGAGCTCCCCTCTCCCCCTCAATGTCTCAAAGAGACCATTAGCCACATAGAGGGCACCCAAAAATGAGACTACTGTGTCCTGTTTTTGACTGGACTCAGAACCGTTCGGAGACCCTTTGGAAGTCCAATTGGTCTCAAAATGTTAGAAGGGAGCCACCACAGCCAAATACAATACTACAAAATACAGGTTAAGGGGCCATAGGTAACCCCTTGGAACGGCTGCATAAAGGGATGCTCAAACCAACTCAATGTAAATAAATGAAAAAAACTTTATTGAGGATCAGAGTTGACACATGGTCTAAAATAACCCCAGCTTGGGGGACATAACAACAGGTTTGTAGAAAACACCAAAACACACACATGACACATAAAAACAATGACACATTCTCACAAGGCCGGCCCCACACATACTCTGGAAGATCAAACCAGTGGAAACCCTAGCAGGACGCATACATTCCATACGGAATTTGTTGATGCGGCGAGCTCAGGGGTCCAATGGTTAATATGCCACACTATAGATAGATGAAAATGTGGTAGAAAACCAAAAAATTGCACCAAATGACAAGGGATCATAACCATCTTCCATATTCCATTTTTTCAACTTTTTGCTATGCGGTTAATATGGTGGTATCAAAGGAATTCAGTTATGCTCTGTATAGTTCATTGATCAATTCCAATAATATACTTAATAGCAGGCTAAACCATAACATTGAGGTTCTGGATACCAGAAAACTGGAATTTTCAAATATGATTACTCCTTGAAGGAAACAGTGTCTAGAAGGAGTGTCTGCAGACCAAGTAGATTGGATTGAAATGTATGGAATCAGTCCCGTGATGATCTGGGGCAAATTTTGTTGTTTTAGGAAATATTCAGCAGTTCCTCTTGTAAGTGAGGCAACACTGTCAGGCCGGCAAACGTTCCTCTGGGGCAGAAAATCACTTATAATCTTCAAACTCAGAAGGTACGGGAGCAGGGGAGAGACGCAATACAATGTGTATTCTGCGCAGGCTCACACCATTATTAAGCTGTTTCTCATAGAAGTGGATTTGGCCCTGGGCCAATAGTGACCTCCCGTTAGTTCATAAATATCACCAGTGTGTCCATAGGCAGCTTGGTGGTCATGGCCTTTTCTCTATCCCCTTATCAATTTTATTTTGGTGCTCACCGTTCACTCCGGGCGCCGGTTCGATATCCTTCTGCTCATTTTTTTTCCAGATAACTTTTTGAAAGGGGCCCGGCGGACAGGTGCGGCTCCAGCCAACCACGAGGTGACGGCGTGTTCCAAGTTTGAAGGCGAACTTCCGCACTATGAGTGAGAGCTGGAGCGCATTGGTGGCTCTTCCGGGTAGTGTGGGGCCGGCGTGTGACGTCAACGCGTTTTCGCGTGCGTCACGCACGCGAAACGCGTTGACGTCACACGCCGGCCCCACACTACCCGGAAGAGCCACCAATGCGCTCCAGCTCTCACTCATAGTGCGGAAGTTCGCCTTCAAACTTGGAACACGCCGTCACCTCGTGGTTGGCTGGAGCCGCACCTGTCCGCCGGGCCCCTTTCAAAAAGTTATCTGGAAAAAAAATGAGCAGAAGGATATCGAACCGGCGCCCGGAGTGAACGGTGAGCACCAAAATAAAATTGATAAGGGGATAGAGAAAAGGCCATGACCACCAAGCTGCCTATGGACACACTGGTGATATTTATGAACTAACGGGAGGTCACTATTGGCCCAGGGCCAAATCCACTTCTATGAGAAACAGCTTAATAATGGTGTGAGCCTGCGCAGAATACACATTGTATTGCGTCTCTCCCCTGCTCCCGTACCTTCTGAGTTTGAAGATTATAAGTGATTTTCTGCCCCAGAGGAACGTTTGTCGGCCTGACAGTGTTGCCTCACTTACAAGAGGAACTGCTGAATATTTCCTAAAACAACAAAATTTGCCCCAGATCATCACGGGACTGATTCCATACATTTCAATCCAATCTACTTGGTCTGCAGACACTCCTTCTAGACACTGTTTCCTTCAAGGAGTAATCATATTTGAAAATTCCAGTTTTCTGGTATCCAGAACCTCAATGTTTTTTTTTTTTTTTTCCAATAAAGTGCTTTATTGAAGTTAAATGAAAATACAATGAAAACTGTAAAACTCAATGTTATGGTTTAGCCTGCTATTAAGTATATTATTGGAATTGATCAATGAACTATACAGAGCATAACTGAATTCCTTTGATACCACCATATTAACCGCATAGCAAAAAGTTGAAAAAATGGAATATGGAAGATGGTTATGATCCCTTGTCATTTGGTGCAATTTTTTGGTTTTCTACCACATTTTCATCTATCTATAGTGTGGCATATTAACCATTGGACCCCTGAGCTCGCCGCATCAACAAATTCCGTATGGAATGTATGCGTCCTGCTAGGGTTTCCACTGGTTTGATCTTCCAGAGTATGTGTGGGGCCGGCCTTGTGAGAATGTGTCATTGTTTTTATGTGTCATGTATGTGTTTTGGTGTTTTCTACAAACCTGTTGTTATGTCCCCCAAGCTGGGGTTATTTTAGACCATGTGTCAACTCTGATCCTCAATAAAGTTTTTTTCATTTATTTACATTGAGTTGGTTTGAGCATCCCTTTATGCAGCCGTTCCAAGGGGTTACCTATGGCCCCTTAACCTGTATTTTGGAGACCATTAGCCACCCTACTTCTCTCAGAACCCTTCAACGCCCCCTCACTTTTCTTTAGAGCCACACAGAGTCCCTCAGTTCAATACAACCCACCTCATCCAATCAAAGAATGCTTTGCAATCTTTCAGAATATGCAAATCATTCTTCTTTTTTCAGTGCAGAAGGGCAGCCACTTGGCACAAGACCAAGAAGCTAGTCGAGATCACTGGAGTAGTGTTGTCTACTTCACAGATTTTCAGCTTCCAGAGGGATCCCACAAGTTCTGTACATACATACAAATATGAAGAGATTTCCAAGCTCAAACTTACCAACTTGCCAGCGACCAACTGAACTTACCTGTCTAACAATATGCATTAAGAACAGGTGTTTAATCTGCACACACATGCGTAAGCTACAGGCCCTGTCAAGGCACCCTGTTTTCTGTAGTTCCTAACTCTGAGAGTCTCCACAATGGGAACAAATGCATTTTAATGGATAAGCAAAGGGCAGGTGAGCCTGAAAGAAGCCCACCCCTCCTTAAAGATATAGGGGCACACTGAACACCCAGCACATAGCACTCTGGCAGCAAAGGTGTCAGTGTGTTGCCTGAGCACTGTATTTTGAAATACAAACAAGTAGCTACTGCCCGACCTATAACTGGTCTTTGCAGCAAGGAGCTCGGGAAGGGCGACATATGTCAAAAAAATACAAAGAGATTTCCAAGCTCAAACTTACCAACCAGCCAAGCAGCCTGTTTTCCATAGTTCCTAACTCTAACTTCTGAGAGTATCCACAATGGGAGCACATGCATTTTGATGGATAGGCAGAGGGCAGGTGAGCCAGGAAGGAGCACCTGTTTTTAACGCATATTGTTAGACATGTCAATTCGGTTGGTCACTGACTGGTTGGTAAGTTTGGGCTTGGAAATCTCTTTGTATTTGTTTGATATACGCCACTCTATCAGTGCTCCTTGCTACAAGAGGGACCAGTGCAACCTATATAAAATTTTCCATACCTGGAATGCTTCTTTAAGTCTCACCCCTACCGTTGCATTGAAGTTTCCTTTGGCTTTGTTTTCTCCCTAGTATAAAGTAAAATAAAGTTAAACTGAGATAGTCACATATCCTATCATGAAGATTGCAGCTGGTACATAGAGGTGGGACCTCAAGTAAAGAGATCTTTTTAGGATGATACATAAGCTGATGATTCAACCTGACAGCATTTGCTTTAAAGCCATGCCATAACCACCACTAGCACAAAAAATATATTTTCCTTGGTCAGTAAGCATCTGCTATTTTCACATCATTTTACTTTACAGTGTTATAGAGCACATATAGCAGGTCGATAACCTTGAAGTACAGGGATTGAAAACAGTAGTCTTCTTGACACAGAGAACAGCTTGCATAACAGTAAATAAATGTTCTATAGCTGTTGGTGCATTAAAGAGGCGTGAGGGGTTTTGGATATTAGTTCTGCAGTTTTACTGCCTCTAGCTGCCAGAATATGGGATATTAATGCATGTTTATAAACCTGTGTGAATCCCTATGTGAGCCGTTTACCTCTACCACAAGGAGGCTGCAGACGTCCAGTTATTTTTTTAGATAAGAGCACAAAGAAAGCCTCAGTAACCACATTATTTTGGGAACAATGCAAGTGTGCATTAAATAGTACATTTGAAGTTTCTAATCTATGCCTATATTGGAGAATTATTATAAAGAGTTTATAAATATTAAACACAGACTGTTTTCAGCAAATGTAGGAAAATTGTTTTATTGCTGACAATAAACCCCCGGTGGATTTTTTGAAGCGTAAGAAGATTCTGTGTCACTGTGTATAATAACAGGAAAGAAAAAGTTAAAGAAGGAAAAACTGAAGCAAACTAAATGTGGATATTTTACCTTTAGCAAAAAAGCCAATATTTTCCATTAAAGTCTAGAAGGGTGATCACTAATATCTAAATTATTGCAGACAGCAACAGTATTTTTTTCCTCTCTCATTTTTAAAAGATTAGACCACTATATTAAACTATCACTATATTAGACTGACTATATTCAATAAAAGATACAATAAGAAAAACACAAATGGCACTAACCCATGACAACCAATTAGATGTCACTTTGCTAATACCCAACCAGAAAGATGAATTATGATAGGGCAGTACATATGGATAGGTTTTACATAATTGTTTGTTTTTAACACTACTTTACAGAGTGTTATAATTTATTTTTACCTGATCTTGATATACAAATCTGAAATAGCACAGGCATTAAACTGCTTTTACCATCTGTGTAAATGTGGTAAGGAATTAATAATCTATGTTGACAAATAAGGCTGATTTACTAAAGCATTGGAAAATGTCCAAACAACAGAAAGCCTATAATAATAGAAATCCTAATTTCATCGGTGCATGACAGGATAATTTAAAGCAGTATTAAACCCAAAAGCAAATATTTATTACTTTATCGCAGCTTAGCAATTTTTTGATGTGATGGCTGTATTATTTTCCTATTATAGGCTTTCTTTCTTCTATTTTCATCTGGTGATTCAGCCAGTAAGTCTTGTTTTTAACATTAAAGCTCTCTTGCAGTGACAGGTATGAGACAGAACATTTGCTACAGGCAAGGGTGCTTCAGTTGATCAGCTATTATTTATTTATGCAAAACCTTTATCCTAAAAGAAAGAAAAAAATGTTTGCTGTAACTGATAATCAAGTTTTAGCTGGAGTTTTGCTTCAATTTGGTACTGCATTTAAATCTGTTAGTACCTCTATTACCCCCCCCCCCCCCACACACACACACACGCCCAGATTAACAATGCAGCTGCACATGTGCCTACTGTGCTCCTTACTCCAGAGTGGTGTCTGTATAATACAAGAGATGTGTTACTGCCCAGATAACCAGGTGAAGCCAGAGGGAAAAGAAAGCCTAAAAACTACTACAGCCACTACTTCTAAGGATTGGTAATCTTCTATGTATTACATTTTTGGGTTTTGGGTTTAACTGAAATGCATTGTGTGAACATTCTCATATTATTTAGTAAATCAGCCTCAATCCCTTTCCATGTTGTACAAGGCATGAAGCACCATCCATTCACCACGATCTGGAGTCATGAATAGTGATAAGCAAGTTTTGAGAACCAGGCAATTCCACATACTGCAATTCTTTTTCCTTGAAAATATACAGTACATGGACATTTGTCCAGCCTAAAGAAATCAATACAATCCATGACTTAAAATTGTTAAGATTGTCTGGATTTTTAAGTTTATTAGATTGATCTAAAGGTTTATCAGAAAGGCCCTTCTTCTGTAACCCCTAAAAGCCTGTGGGAATAGAGCAATGAAAACTGGCCATAAACAGACAGTCTCGTAAAATGTGAGAGAGTCTGGAAATATATCTATTATTCCAGCACAGGCCATTCATATATTATATCCTTTGTTTGTCCGTGCCCACAGAACTTGGGTAGGAGGAAAAATGTAAAACAGGAATGCATACGTTCCCATTTGTTTTTGTTTGTTTCATTTTATTTTACATTTGTAACCATCAGTACAAAAGTTTTAGCATTTAAAAAGTGAGATGAGGCTTGTTTTAGCAGCTGCCAAGAACAGGAAGACTCTCTGCAGCTAGGGTTATACATCGGCTTAATATTTGTCTTCATATGCTTCTGACTGATTGTCTGTGTAGGTCAGGGGAGCTCCACATATAGTACAAGTCTGCATTTATTCTAAAGGCACTCATGAGTTCATGCCTATTGCAGCGGGATAAGAGAGGGCATTGCTAAGTCCCAAATTATACAAAATAGGATAATTATTTAATTGCTATGTTCCCTGGACCCTCTGAACACTTGTGGCTAAATTCAGCTAGAGACCTATAGTAGTAAAGCAGTATTAAGAATAGTCAGAAGACTCACTATAGCTTAAGAAGCACACAGCCATCCTTCTTTTGTGTAGTTTGTTGGTCTGTATATTAAAAAAAGTAGCTGTGACTATAACGTAAAGAGCATGCTTAAAGGAAAGCCTAACTATAACTATTATTAAAAATGTTCCCTCCCCCATTCTCCTACCTATCTTGCCTACCCTGTAGAAAAAAAGATCTGTGTACTTATCTATTTTTAATTCAGTCCGGTCACAACATTTTGCAGCTCCAGCTTTCCAGAGTTCTTGACAACGGCTGTGAATTCCCAAAGCTATGACATTCCCAATAGGCTCCCATGACTCAATCACTTTTGAAACTCCCTCCTCTCCTTAGCAGCAGCCACTCACTGACATAGGGGAGCTGGAGCTGCAGGATTAAACGACCAGAGCGGAGTGGATTAAAAATAGGTAAGGTTTTAAGAATAGTTATAGTTCAGCTTTTCTTCAACTTTAAAGACTAAGTTCACCTTTGGAAAATGTTACATGTTCCTCCAGTATTTAGGGTGCAACATGTAACATGTTCCAGCTCCCGCCTCCTCTTCCCCCTGATCCTTTCCTCCCTGTCAGAACCGGTGCAAGGGTTTTTGTCTACTCAGGCGAAGGTGCATTTTGCCCCCCGCACACCGTCTCACATCACCTCCCTCCCCTCCAGAACAGCAGTGTGTAAGGAAGTAGGGGCTTATGCATTCCCTGTTGCCCCTCACTAGCTACAGGCAGCTGACAAGTGAGACAAGCTAAAATTTCCACACTGCTCCTGGTAGGAGAGAGGGCACAGTGTTAGGGAATGGAAGACAGGTACATACTGTAAATACATATTATTGCTCAATTTTTTTGTAAAATATAAAAGATAAGGTTGTGCTGACTAAAATGTTCAAAACTTCTTTTTTTTTTTTGTTTTTACCTTACTTTTTTGCTCTCACATAGGGAACCAATAGCCCCTATGTAATAGCATATTGGTGACAGGTACTCTTTGTGAGACATCTGGGGTCTACCTTTTCTGGGGCCCTAAGGTGGCTGCCAATACCCACTCTGCTGTGCCTGAGTCAGGCTGAGCTCAGCTATTTAATAATCAGCTGGTTCCGGAACTGCACATGTGAAGAAAAGAGCCTCAAAATCTACGAGTGCTCTTCTCCTGTCTAACTTAAGGACAGGAGAAAAGTGCCCTTTTTTTTGCAAATGGACTGTAACTATCCATCTGAGTTTTAGCAACCCAGACTGTGACTGGCCCCATGTATCTTGCTCTAACTGTCCCATCGGCCCATGTCCCCTGCTCTGTTCCCATCTCTATTTCCCTGTCCACCTCTCACCAAGTGCTCTGTTTTCTCCTATCTCCCTTGCTCTATCCCCATATACTCTTCTATGACTGCCCCGTGTCCCCTTCTGTCCCCATCTATGTGCCTTGCTTTGTCCCTGTTATGTCTTTATGTGTACATCTCTCCTACTCTGTTCCCATGCTGTACATGTCAACACTGAGGGCTGTATAATAGGACAGTCACACAGTTGCTTAATAAAGCACTTTGCCTTACCTTCCACTGAGGCTGCAGGATCTCTCAGTACCATTCTCGATCCTGTGTCTTCTGGCCCCTCTCCCTGGTCTCTTCCCCTCCTCTCACAAGCCTCCATCTCAGCAGTGATTTCCTCCCTGCTGGATTGCAGGTGCCTCTGCTACCACCGAGGTGGGAGGAAATTATTCTTCATATACTGCAGGGAGAGAAGCAGGTGCTAGAGATTGAAAACCAAAGGAGTCTGCTCTTCATCTGGGAGGGAGGGAGGAGAAGGGGCTGGTACAGCATAAAGCAGAGGCAGCTGCTGAAGTTCACTGCATCTACAGAGCCCAGGGCTGTGCTTGTAGTTGCATGCAAAATGCTTGACCTGTTCTCAGCTAGGTAGAAGTCTGTGTGAGCAAGGTTGGCACCGGCATAAGCACATCTTGAAGGGCCCCTGCTTTTAGCGTCCCTACATTTTGGCACCCTCAGATGGCCGCCTGACCTACCTTGTGCTTGCGCCAGCCCTGCTCCCTGTGACGGCAATCGGGGGATCCTCTGCCCCTGTTACAATTTAAAATCAGTGCGGCTGTGCGGGGCCAAAGGCTTGAAGCTTGTGTGAAATTGTACCATCATTTATGTATATATCTATCCATAGCAGCATCATCTTTAAATATGGCCCTGAAAGTAAGTCCCAAAACCCTCATTATTGTATCTAAGTACTTCGGTATTGTCAGATAAGTTGATTTTGAGTTGAACTCCAGTAAGTGGCAAATATTGTCTAAATATATGATGCATGTGTAGTATTGAATCATGGAGTGCTTTGTGTATTTCTTCCACATCTGTGCTGTAATCCAGCATAAAACATTGCCTCTGTACAAAGCCCAGTCTCTGCTGCACTCACATCTTGTGCAGTGTGACTGGTCCTGTCTCCGCCCCCTCCTGTGTTTTTTTCTGCAGGCAGCCTGCAGTGGGTTGGGCCTGCCTGGTCCTTTGCTGTCTGTGCAGGCTATGTGCAAGCACAGTGATGATGTCATTGTTACCTTTGTAAAGTAGGGGTGCAGAGATGTTTTTTGTGTTTTTTTTTTTTTTTAACTGTACAGTAGCGACAGAGGAATTTAATTTAAGTAGAACTATAGGCAAAAGATTTTTTTTTTTTTCATTTTGGATAGAGCAAGGGAGGGTTTTAACTCCTATTAGATTTCTTTTTTGATTTTCAATGATTTTTATTGAGTTTTCAGAAAAGGTATAACAGTGTAAAATGAGCCAACCCGGCTCAACCGTACAAATTGAAGGCAGTATAGTACATAGTAAACATAGAACATGAAAAACGCATATACAGATATCGGTAACAGCAGGAATCAGAGGAACATGACAATAGAGGCAATAATAAATCGACCAAGTCAAAGTAGGTACAGAGCCCCCCGCTCCATAACACTAAGGAGCAGGCGGTCCGGGTCCCCCCCGGGCGCCCCTACGGGAACACACTGCGCCCCCAGGGGGAGGCAGCCCCCCACCCCCAATCCAGTGTACTTAACTAGGGGAGGCGACATCCTGCTATCAGTGCACTGACGGAAAAAAGGAAAGTAAGGAGAAGAGGAGAGACAAGACCGAAAAGAGGGATCCAAAGAGCATAGAAATGCAAAGAGAAGTATCAAGGAGGGGACGGGGGGCGGGGAAAGAGAACAATCGCGGCTGGGTAGAAAGGAAAGGGTCGACATCCAGGTCCAGCCCCCCCCCCAATGGGGTGAGCCCCCAGAGCTCGCGGTCCAAAGGGACCAAGGCACCGAAACCCCCCCTAAGAGGGGCCGGCCAAATATCGGATCCAAGGGTCCCAGTTCTTATCAAACAATTTCATCTTATCATTCAGTAATGCTACCATCCGTTCATTTATCATGATCCAGGTCAGTTTGGCTTAGATTTCTTTTTTACCATCTGTGTCCCCTTGTGGAGATTTTCTTTCACTTCCTGTCCCATAGCCCTGCAAATGAATCACTTCCTGCTGGGGGGACATCCATGTTTCAGTGGTTGGATGATGCCTGCACCTACAGGTGGTAATGGCACCACACAGTGTGAGGTATTGTTGCAAACATCAAAGCTAGAACAACAATTTCAAAACCAGACCTCCTGTGCAACTCTAAACTGGTAACCTGTAAAGGAGTTTAAAGCGTCACCTATGGAGAATTTTAGGCAACTTAGTTTGCTGCCATTCCACGGGCAGAGGCAATTTTAAAGCATGATATGTTAGGTATCTATTTACTTGGTATAACATCATCTTTCACATTATACATAAAAACTGGGCTGACTTTAGTATTTTGTTTTTTTTAATTCATGAAAGTTTTTTTTGTTTTTTCAAACAAATAGCATTTGAAAAACTGCTGCACAATTACAGTGCAACATAACTAATTGCAAAAAACACAATTTTATTCTGTAGGACCTCTGCTAAAAAATATATATAATGTATGGGGGGGGGGGGTATATGTAATTCTCTAGCAAAAAAAAAAAAAGTTAATTTTTACATGTAGGAGCAAAGTGTCAGAATTTGCCAGGATGGAAAGTGGTAAAGGGAATTCCTTGGGGACCCCCAGGTCACCAAAACTAGTGTCCCCCATTGGAAGATTTCCCCTCTATTACTTTTCTAGGGACAACCCAAAATTTGAAATTTTCTTTTGCTTTCACTTTGAATGATAATGGCTGACAAAAAAAATGGAGAGAGTGGATCTCATTAACTGGGCACAGGCAGCAATAAAAACTGACATGTATTCTTATCCATCTCCACTCTATCCAAAACTAAAAATAATGTTTTGCCTTTTGTTATACTTTAAATTAAAATGATCATGTGCAGATTTAAGCTTTAAGCTAAGAGAATCTTTGGCCCTTTTAAATAACATCCTCATTTCTACACCCACTTTTCCCTAGCTGCAGAAGACTATAGATAACAGTCATATATATTTCAACCAAACCATAATTGCATAATTCACTTCAGTAATGTATATGTGAATGGTAATGGGCCATCACTTTTTTTCAGTTTACTTTGTTGTTTATTATGTTGAATACTTTTGTCTGTGTATACAAAAGATGCTTCCAAAGGCACGTGTCCAAATAGACCTTGAACATATCTTGTATTCATATATGAATGCCTTCAGGCTGCGCAGGATACATTCCAGATGCAGCACTTCTTTGAGTTAAAGGCTGATGTCAAGTCCACTGAGACGCAGTAAATTGTGCTACTTCTGTTACCGAAGCTGCAAATGTCTGTCTATAGCCCCTTAGGGATTGTACTCTACAGTCTTCTCATGTATTGTACTAGCTATGACCAAACCAAATGTAAAAAGGGATTGTAACACTTTGTACGTGTAGTATTTTCATAAACAGGTAACATTATTCCATCTTTTGAGATATTTCAAATGCTGATATTACGGTGTTTACCATGGTGAGGCTGACACTATCAAATAAGTAGCACTATTACAGAAGCATCCTAAAAATGTTGTGAAGGACTTTTAGTCATGGGCCTCTATTTTGGCTTACAATGAAACAGTTAACTATTTTTAGTAGATAAATACATTAAAACTGTCAGCTATTTTTAGTAGATAAATGCATTGAGATTTTTAGTAGATAAATACATTGAAACTGTCAGCTATTTTTAGTAGATACATACATTGAAACTGTCAACTATTTTTAGTAGATAAATACATTGAAACTGTCAACTATTTTAAGTAGATAAAAACATTGAAATTGTCATTTATTTTTAGTAGGTAAATACATTAAAAACTTTCAGCTATTTTTAGTTGATAAATGCATTGAAACTGTCAGGTATTTTTAGTAGATATACATACATTGAAAATTTTAGCTATTTTTAGTAGATAAATACATTAAAAACTGTGAGCTATTTTTAGTAGATAAATACATTGAAACTGTCAGCTATGTTTAGTAGATAAATACATTGAAACTTTTTAGTGGATAAGCAAACATTTACCTATTCATAATGTTTTACAACATATATCAATTTTTTATGAGGGCATTTTAAATACAGATCTGCAACCAATGAAAGGAGCAACAATCCCTGTATTAGAGTACAACAATCAATTACAAAATCAGCCATGTAGAGAGTATATATATATATCAATAGAGTGTATATCAATAGAGCTTTTCCCTTATTTTCATGCAATTTGAAGGCAATTTCAACCCCTCTTAGCCAGCGTTTGAAAACAAAATCAAAGCAGCTTACCACCAATAGATAGGTATATATCCAGCATAAGGCTTGTATAGCCACACTAATGTGCTCTACTACAACATTCATACAAACCAAAATACAGCTGGGTTTATTTACTAAAGGAGAATAGGCTGGTCAGTTTGCAAAGTGTATTTTTACTTCATAAAGTGTATGTTAATGAATAAGGTTACCTATTCAAATGCTGGAAAAAAATGTACTTGTACATAATTGGATATTCAATGTAAATGCAGATTCACCTTATTTAGAAACACTTACTTTGCAAGTGAACATTCATTTTGCTAGGAGAACAGACTTCTTTAGGCAATCTGCCCCAGTGTGTCTTCAATTTTGATTCGGTGCTAGTGATTTAAATATCCTTCCAGCCTATCATATTTTTGCAGATACAAAATCACTTAGATGTCTGGAACCAGTAGCTAAATCTGTCCACTGTTTATTTATTAATGAAAAAAAAAATTTTAGGGGGACCAGCCATTTTCATCAGCAATATAAATTTTGTGATACTCAGCAGGAAAGAAAGATTATAATAATGGACACTTACAAAGATTATTGTCAGCAGCATTTACTCTGTCCATCTATGTAATAAACCACAAAATGGTTTAGTGGCCTTACCTTTGATTGACAGCACTATGTCACTAAGACTTAGCAGCAATAGACTATTGTCATAAGATGCACTCTTCTATTAAGAGCATAGCCTTCTCCTTGTCATCTGTATCGGACGGCGTTGCTTGGTATGTATGAAAATCTCAGTTCTGCAATCCTTTTTATCAATGATAAAGAGTGTACCGTATGCAGATCCTTGATTTCTTATTAATTTTAGCTATATATTGATAAGTGCCTATTGGGCTTTGCAAAATTGATTACCCCCCCCCCCTTCTATTCTTGGCTATAATTATTTTGTTGCTTTTTGCTCTAGGGTTCTCCAGGCTCTCCAGGCATTAAAGGAGAGGCAGGAGATCCAGGACCCCAGGTAAGTCATTTTTGCTCCTCACTATTTTTTTTAAATGATCCTTATCACAATTCTCATTATGTTTCCTGCATTATATATACTTTACAGTACACATATGTAACCCTAACTATTTTGTGCTGTAGGGTCCTAGAGGAATTCAAGGAGCACCTGGTTCGATGGGAAAAGCTGGTAAAAGAGTAAGTGAGAATTTTATTACCTGCCCCATTATTACATAATGTCAAAATAATTGAAGAACAAGGGGACATAAAGCCTCAAAACAGATGTCAAGCAAGTCTCAGACAAGTTTCAAGATAGGGTATTCAATGCATGTTCATAAAGGCCGACAAGTATTCATTGACACTCAGAACAAATGTATTGGTCAGAAAGACTAAATACATGCAAAGGTAGGCGAGTGACACTTCCTCTGTGTTTCCCTAATTGAGTTAGGGGCAGATAGGAGGCCTACCCCGGGTGGGTTTTTCTGGGCTACGATAGGCAATCTTTGGTTAGGGTCACTGCCTTACACAAGGAGTACCTTTAATGGAACAGACGACTGGAACAGACGACAAGCTCTCTTGATTTTACTGTACATCACCACGATCACTGAGGCATTCAGTAGGGACACGCAAAGCCCTTGCCCTCTCCACCTGTCCAGCATTCTTGCACTACCTCACTCTCAATAATGGTATGTAGCCCTGCCGAGCACCTAGTTTGAACTCAATGCTTGCACTTTACTTAACTCTTCCTCTTCTGTACCTGTGTACAGGCTGGGGACCACTGCGGTGCTGATCTGCTCCTGTTGCTATGGGAGATGGACCTGCTCATGGAGGGAGTGCTGACAACAACTCCTCCTGCTAGATGCTGCCCCACCTGCCACATGTACACACTTACCACAGGCCACTTGGTAGACCTCCATTACCCTTGTTAACCACTTGCTTTACTCTACACTGTGTTAACTCTTACACTGATATCTTCATACTCCAATGTGCTTAGTGACCCAAGCTGCAAAATATGTGTGCAGACTATGTGTGCCAGGTACTTGCATTACACCCCTGAGTAACTTCAGACAAGGCAAGAACAACGTTTTTACCTAAATGACTGACATGATGACATTCACAAACAACAGTCCAACATAAGTGCAATTTTTACGTAACATCCCTAGTACCTAACTTCAGGCTTGTGGCTACCCCAGCATACCTGCATAGGATGAAAGTCCATACTTGGCAGATACCATAGGTTTCTTCAGGTTTCTTCAGGGAGGAAGGCAAGTCCCAGCAATCTCCTTTGATAGAGGGAACTCCGATTTCAGCATGATGCTGGCATTCCAGATTCCGTCTACAGTGATGAGCAATGCATCTCTATTGCTCTGACTTTCTCTGGCCTTCGACCCCCTTGGGTATGGACCACTGTCTCTTTTTATAATGCAGAGAACCAGTGGGTCAGACCCAGAAAATCCCACCAAGAAAAGAACCGGGAAACACAATTATCCCCCACCTTCCTAACTGGGGCAGTGATAATCACCACCCGCCTACATACACATTAGCACTCAGTGAACTGTGTACCCTACTGTGTGTTGCATGAGGCACCACTCATGCTGCAGTGTTAGTCTACCCTCATTGTGCAGTCCTTGTTCTACAAAATATTCCCTAAAACTGAATGTTCTGGAGGTTGCTGAACAATGCAACTATAGAATCCAGAGTTTATGTGGACAAAGCCTGTTAAGCATTTTATTCAGATTTAGATAAAAAAAGTGGAAAGCTCTATTAGATTATTTGTACTACTCCTCACTCCTTGTCCTGGTGACTACACAAGATGTGAGGCAAACTTTCCCCGACTGGCACAAAGCAGTTAAAATGTTTGTCAAACTCTTTACAAAAATTTCTAAAAAAATTATATTACTGCAATTATTGCCTGGGCCCGGGGAGATTTTCTCTCTATTCCTCAGATTATTGGTTCTTGTGAATCAGCTGACCAGGGAATTTGCAAACTCTGGGGATTTTCTGCTAACTCATGACTGTGAATGAAGCTGAACTTCATCCCTACTGTATCTATTCTATAACCATTTTTAGATTTCTGTCTAGATAGATAGATAGATAGATAAAGCTCGTTGATGCTATATCATATTACATTTCCGTCTGTAATGCTTCTATTTTGAGTACTTAAATTTTGTTCATATTGATCAATTTACCATTGCTGGCCTTCGAGTCATGGAAATTGCAGCAAGCAAGTATGTTTATATCAGGTCTGCTCTTTTACCAATTTCTGGTGTTTCAATGATACATTTATTTTGGCTAAGGGCTCTTTCACACGGGCGTTCCGTATGTCCGTTTTTCATCCCATCCGTTTGCAGATGAAAAACTGACATAATGTATCTCTATGTAAATACGGATGTCAGCGGATGACCATCCGCTGACATCCGTTTTTCGTCCGTTCCGTTCAGTTCAGTTTTTTGGAACGGAAGAGAACCCTATTTTTTCTTCCGTTCAAAAAATGGAACAAACGCAAAAACGGATGTCAGTGGTGTCATCCACTGATATCCGTATTTACATAGACATACATTATGTCCGTTTTTCATCCGCAAAAGGATGGGATGAAAAAGGGACATATGGACCGGATGACACAAGTGTCATCTGTGTCCGTTTCAAAAAAAAAAAAAAAGGACCTGATTGGGCAAAAAAAACTGAACGCCCATGTGAAAGAGCCCTAACGCAAGAATTTTAACTGCAAGTTTTCAAAACATTTGATTTGGGTGTAGTCAGTTCTGTAACAAACCTGAAGATCAAACTGAACTGCATTTTTAAGTTACTATAACTGCATTTTTTCTGCTTTGATTGAAGAATAACAAGGCACAACATTCTACAAGGCTGTATATTTAATTTAATTAGAGAAAGATTCAAGAAAAAAACATACTGCAACCTCTAGTTTAACTTTCAGCATCTTAAATGTTGTAATTAAAGTTTATTAGGTACACATTTTCTCTTTTCTTCCTCCGTTGGGAATCAGCAAGCTTCTGGTAAAGGAATTAGTAATGCTATGCTGTCCAACGCATATAGGTTTTGCTATCTATTAATATGACATGTCCAATTTCAGGGACGTCCTGGAACCGATGGAGCTCGTGGAATGCCTGGAGAACCTGGTTCAAAGGTATAGTATTCATTATTGTTTTTTAATTTATAGGAAAAATATACTTTTCAATTTTTTTAACTTATTACATAGAGTGATTCTGTTCTGTCTGACCAGTAAAACAGGGTCAAGGCAGGTAAAATACTGATGGTTCTTAGCAATAACTTTGAACTCTTCAATTTTTTGTACTTGTTTTACAGGGTGACAGAGGTTTTGATGGTCTTCCAGGTCTCCCCGGAGAGAAAGGGCATAGGGTACGTAAATCCTTGGGGTTGAATAAAACTCTAGACTTTAGGAAATTATTTTTCTTAGAAGAAAATTTTAATTCCAATGTTGCTCCAGCAGAGGGTGCCCTCTACTTTATTCTCCTTTTGCTGATTTCATAATATATTTTATTTTATACATTTGGTTTGCAAAATGTAATAATCATGAAAAAAATACAAAAATACAAATGGCTTACCAATACTATTTTTTTTTTTTTTGCATGTGAAGCTACATATACGTTATTATCGACTTGGTTATGGGAATATATATATATATATATATATATATACTGCTCAAAATATTAAAGTAACACTTTGAAAACACATCAGATCTCAATGGGGAAAAGGGGAAAAATATCACGCTGGATATATATATATATATATATATATATATATATATATGATATGGACTTGGTATTGATAATGTGTTAGGGACGAAAGGATGCCACATCGTTTGATGGAAATGAAAATGATCAACCTACAGAGGGCTGAATTCAAAGACACCCTGAAAATCAAAGTGAAAAAATTATGCAGCAGGCTTGTCCATTTTGCTGAAATTTCATTGCAGCAACTCAAAATGGTACTCAGTAGTTTGTATGGCCCCCATGTGCTTGTATGCATGCCTGACAATGTCGGGCATGGTGTCCTGGGATATTTCCTCCCAGATCTGGACCAGGGCATCATGTAGCTCCTGAACTGACTGAGATGCAACCTGGTGGCATCGGATGGACCGAAACATAATGTCCTAGAGGTGTTCTATTGGATTTAGGCCAGGGGAGTGTGGGGGCTATTCAGTGGTATTAATTCCTTCATCCACCAGAAACTGGCTGCATACTCTTGCCACATGAAGCCGGGCATTGTCATGTACCAGGAGGAACCCAGGACCCACTGCACCAGCGTAGGGTCTGATAATGGATCCAAAGATTTCTTCCCCATACCTAATGGCAGTCAGGGTGCCATTGTCTAGTCTGTAGAGGTCTGTGCGTCCCTCCATGGATATGCCTCCTCAGGCCATCACTGACCCACCACCAAATCGTTCATGTTAAACGATGTTACAGGCAGCATAATGTTCTCCAGGGCTTCTTCACACCCTTTCACGTCTGTCATAGAAAAAAAAAAATGTTTGTGGCCTCCACCTGTAAAACCATTCCTGTTTTGAAAGTTGTCTCATTGTTACCAATCTAGTGCACCTGTTGTTAATTTCATTAACACCAAAGTAGCTGAAACTGATTGACAACACCATCTGTTACTTAATTGGCCAGATCAATATCCCAGGAGTTTAATTGACTTCATTCTATACTCTGATTAAAAAGTGTTCCTTTCATTTTTTTGAGCAGTTTATGTATATATATATATATATATATATATATATATATATATATATATATATATATATTAGTATTTTTAAACACACACATATATATATATATATATATATATATATATATATATATATATATGCTTAAAAATATTGTTTAGATACAGATTTATGAGGAAAGGTTAAATATGTGGTTTATAGCCAGTACATGCCTTTTCAAGCTAGGCACATGGTATCTTGCAATGTTCACACCTTTACCGAATGCCATTTAGTTTTCACAGATAAGGGTTCTCTCACATGAGCGGTGCGCCCAGTGGACTCCGTTTTGCTCAGCGGGGATCGATCCGCCAATCCCCGCTGAGCAGGCGGATGACAGCTTTGTCTCTGCTTACTTTGCAGAGATGGAGCTGTCAGTGCCTTGCTCTCCTCTATGGGAGATTGGATGAAAACGGACCACCTGTCTGTTTTCATCTGATCCTTTCCAATCCGATCCTCCAGACGAATGGAAAATAGGGTTTCCATCTATCCGGATTTCATGGACAGGATTGGATTGGAGAGCAGCGGGTGTCAGTGGACATGTCACCGCTGACATCCGCTGCCCCATAGGGCTGCTTGGAGCATCCGATCAGGACCACCTGAAAAACTGACAGGCGGACCTGATCGGAAAGCCCATGTGAAAGGACCCTAAGTTGCTTTTTTTTTTTAACTGTCTGCATCCAGGGCTGGTCATCTGCAAGTGATTGCTGCATGAGAGATTATTTGCAAACGGCAGCAAATAGATGTGGGTGCTGCCAGACTCCCATTGCTTTCAATGGAGCTTTACACTCACAGCTAATCACAGGGAACCCCCACTGAGTCTGGTGTGAGTAATTGCAAAAGCCCATATTGCAAGCTTAAGGCCCCTTTCACACACTCCGACCGTCGGGCGGAGTCCGTTTTTCTCAGCGGGGGATCGATCCGCTGATCCCCCGCTGAGTAGGAGGATGACAGCTGTTCTCCGTGCTGTGTGCGGAGACACAGCTGCCAGTTCCCCATGCATCTCTATGGGGGAAATTGGATGGGAACAGACCGTTGGTCCGTTCTCATCCGATCCCATCCGATCCGCTGGACGGATGGAAAATAGGGTTTCCATCCGTCCAGATTTGATGGATCGGATCGGATGTCAGCGGACATGTCTCCGCTGACATCCGATGCCCCATAGGGATGCATGGGGGGACCGTTCAGATCCGCAAAAAAAAAACGGACAGGCGGATCTGAACGGTCCGCCTGTGTGAAAGAGCCCTAAATGGGACCTTAATGAGTTAGAAATGAACGTATTGTGAAATAAAAACAGAACTTGCCAAAAGTGACCTGCTTCTGAAAATGCTGGTTACCTGGCTGTTGTGTTGCTTTCATGGCTTAAGAACTGGAGCCTAAAACAAATATACAAATCTGGAAAATTTAGATAAATTCAATATCCTTTTCTACATACATATTCTGGGTCAGTGGCTTACAGTTTGAGAGCAAAATAGTCTGTTTGCCAGACAGCTAGCAGTCCGCAGCTGTCTGGCAAAAGTACATTTTAAGATCTCTCTTTGTTCTAAGGCTTCTGGCAAAACCTTGACCTATCGGAAGGAGCATCATTTTAGTGTTTAGATGCTACTTGTTCTAAACTTTAAAGGGAACTGTAGGTATATCAGTTAGTAGACTGCAATGCACAAATCAGAATTTTGAGAATCCCTGATGGCACTTTGACCAATAATCAGTAGAGAAGCAAGAGTCCCAACAATGCCTTTTTGTCCAAATCCCATTTTAAAGGACATTTTTATTGATCACCTTTCTGGGTGCTTATAGAATCTTTTTGTTAAGATCAAATGTTTAATCACCAGTGGAAAATGTTTATTCACCAATGGCTCCCACTAAGCCTAAAACAATCAGATATTGTTTTCTTAATTGAATGGTGAGAGTCAAGTTAAATACTGTATACATCTCTACTGAGAATTAGCAGCTCTTCTAGGCAGAGCTGCTCACTCTGCAACAACATTATTTTATCTGAAGATGCCACCATAGGTACACAGAAGAGTGTGTCAAAAGCATGCCTGATATGACAAATTGGATGCCAAATAAAAACCATACTTGGGATTGGACCTGAAATTTTAAGTGCAGCATAATATTTTTGAGTATTGTTAGTAGTGGTAATAATAATAATAACAATAATAATAGTTATTATCATTATTATTTATTTACAAAGCACTTATATTGTACTCAATGCACTGATAAATGCAATGATGTGACAATTTCCTTAGCATCAAGGATAAATGCATAGAGATCATGTATATACTTATTATCATTAATTTTCTGTGTTCATATTGTCTAGGTGTGGCTATAGCCATACCATGCCAGTTAGACCTAACCTGTCCGATCCTGCTGAAGTCTGTAGGATTGAATGATGATAATCTCATCTATGTGGTTCTTTTTAGGAGTAAACAAAAAAAAAAGGAAAGTTAATTTTATTTAGTAGATCTTATTTGTTTGTTTTTTTACTATGTTTTTGAAGGTTTTCTTCTCTATTTTGTATGTTTTGTAGGGTGACCGAGGTCCTCAAGGCCCACCTGGCCCACCTGGTGAAGATGGGGACAGGGTAAAACAATTTAACCATGTCCTTTTTATCTCTTGACTTATCTATCCTTATTTGTTCATTAGACAGATTATACTGTTCATTTTCTAAGTCTAGTGATTTTTAAATAGCTGTGTGAGCTCTGGCACTTTTACATTTTATTTGCTCTTTATTCCACAATGCTGACTCCCCAGTTACCAATGTTATGTTAATATTTTAGCAACAATCTTTCTGATTTTCCATCTGTATTGACTTCTTATGTAACACCTAGGCATAATAATGCAATGGACCTGTCCCTTTATATAAAGGAAATAGAACTAGGTATTTGCTGACCAATCATAGGGTGATGCACACTCAGGATGTCATAAAGGTAGGAAGTGTGGCAGCTGTCATCACAAGTAGCACAGGGAGACATATAGAGAAACAAGAAGAGGGACAACACCTGCTATGACCAATAAACACAAGCTGCAAGAAGAAAATGCCTAGTAAGCTACAAAAAATCCAAGCTTTTTCGATATAAAATTACCCTTACCTATTCTGCCAATGTCAGACATCACACTGCACAGTACTGCCTCTCCTTTCATAAGAAAACTAGAGAAAATTCTTACTGCAAACAATTAGTTTGTTCAACATGCCTTACCTTTCATATAGTCCAGAATACTTTTTAATGCAGGTAAGCCCATACAACATGCTAAATGACTTCATTATTATGTATCAGAAGCAAATGTGGCCTAGAATAAATGGATAATATTAAGTTATTTATAATAAGTAGGATAGTCTACTTGTTCACAGTGTTTTTTGCCACCTTACATAATAAAGCTTTTGTATATTTACATATTTAATCCATTATCTTATAAGACTACAAAGGACCTTGACTTCCTGTTTTAGGCTTGAATGTATTTTTAATAAGATGGAGTTGTTAATCTAATGCCAAACCTATGAGTCATTGTCAGAGAGCTGAGCCAATGCCAGTATAGCCCTCAGGGTCTTTTTACCATACAAATATATAACTTTTCACTAACACATTTTACCTCTATTCAGTCATCAATGAGAAAAATATCACCAACCAAGGTTTGGACCCACGCCAAGGCCTCTTTTTCAACATTAGTGATATTCTCCTAACTGATGTCTGAATAAAGACAACAATTTCCTTCTAAAAGTGTGTTTTTGAACATTTTTTTATGTTTGAATTATGGAAGATGCCATCACTCTGGATCACTACAGAACCCTGATGACATTAGGCACTAACCCATATGGTGTGCGACTGATTATTTATATGATTGGACCATACATGATGCACCACCACACCCAGGTAGATGTACTGCTGGTGCAGTTTCAGTTACTTTAAAGTGATTGTAAACAATCACCTTGCAAAACAACCCATTCAGTTTAAAATAGAAATAAAAAGCAAACATTTGTGTATATAAAAAACATTGTAAATACCTTTTTTATCACATTACCCCTGTTCTCAGCTACATAAGAGCTGGGGGAGGAGAAGCAGCAGTACACTGATCTTCTCAGAGAAATGTTGTGCTAAGGGGCATGTCTGATCATTGGAAGAGAGCAGGCTGAGTTCCCAGCATTGATAGAGAACTGACCACAGTGTGTTCTCCTGCTTAGTGTGGTCGTTTTTTATTAGAAAAGCAGTGGGACTGGCAGGAATATAAGGGATTTTAAACATAGGAACTGATATGAAGAGAACAGGATACCTTTTCACACAAGTATATGATACAGCATTCACATATCAGGAATATGAAATGTTGGGTTTACATATTCTTTAATGCAGGTTATAAGCTTCTTTAAAGGGCCCGTAAGATTGTGAATAACAATAAAAAGCAGAAGTTAACCCACATGCAAGGTGAATAAGGTACATGTGCTATCCAAACAAAATATATAAACTGCATTCACATAAAGAATATCTTGCCAGCCAATGACAAAAAAACAAGATTTCACATTAGTCATCTGTTTTAAAACCTGCATGGCTGAAAAGGTGTATGGTTAATGATTCCTGTCTACAAGTGTGTGCAGTCAGTGTTTAGTCATCAGTGTGTTAATTTCAGAAAACAGTCCCATCCATTATGATTATCCATGATGCCAGTTTTTCAGATCTTCATGAAATCCGAAATGGAGTTTTTATTAAAATGTCATGTAAGAAGGGCATTACCAAACAACATTATTGGTTTGAGTGGAAAATTACCTCTAACTTGATATGACTAAAGGAAACACAGCTTCCAATGTCTTGCAATCGACCCAAAGTCTGGGCAAAGGTCCCATTTTCTCTGGCCACAAAGGGCATTTTGGGCACTTCATGTCATTGAAGCAGCATAGAGCCTATTGATCCTGTCTGTTAAACCTGGAATGAAATGGGATGATTGGTAAAGAAAGAAACATGGCTGCCTTTGTGTCTATATTATTGTCTATTTATAGATTTACAAACTATAGACAAAAACAGTTTAAATACTTAACCATAGACACTTTTAAATAGCCAAAAATGGAAATATATATTTATACAGTGAGGATGAGAAATTATCTATACAGATAACAATATGTAATCTCTTCCCATCCAGTCAGCACATTAACAGTTTCTAGACTTGCTTCTTAAATTAGCCTTTTCTATCCATCTTGGAAAAGGTTATATACTACAACATATATTTTACAATTTGACAAACACAGGCATTCATCGCTTGTCCTGCTTTTACGTGCTGTGTGTTTAAATAACAGTAGAAACAGCTTTTTCTTTTGTGTAACAGGGAGAAGATGGAGAGGTTGGACCCAGAGGGTTGCCCGGTGAACCTGTGAGTGACACATTAATCTGTTTTACACAGAACTCTTACTTTATAGCTTCACATTTTCACAACTAACTTGGTGTAACATGCAGCAGTGTTTCTAATGGGGGAATCATTCAAACCTCTATTTTAACCCTTACATTGTCAGAGGGCTCACTGTTATGCTTAAAACAGCAGTGTAAAGAACATATGAAAATATATGACCTATTAGCCCCAATCAACCAGTACCCTTAATTTGGTTAAGAGTACACAGAAAACCCAAAGGTAACTTTTAAATGGTTGCTGGAGGTTACTGTGCTTTGTATATTGGTCTTTTTATTCTTAGATAAGCCATTGTGTCTCCTGGAGAAATTTGTTTCCATTAACACTTTGAACTATTCAATGTTATCACAACAGATGGGAATAAAGAGAGATAAGATTTTGGGATACAATTTTGCAATATCTAAGCTTCAAGTGATTTGAAAAAAAATCATAAATATGTGTTGTTTAATGGTTACTTTGCTTAAAAATCATCCCTTTGTTATATCTGTTAGGCCGGTCATACACGGAGCAAATTTCTATCCTAAAAAACCATGGAAATTAGCTTGATTCTCCCATCAACACAGACAGTGTTGATGCAGAAATATCTACTGCCAGGCCATTGTCTTCTCCCGGCGGGGACGGCGCCCCCTCCCCCCTTCCCGCTGGGAGAAACCAGTGATTATTGCTAGCGGTTATAGCAGCCTCTAGCGAAAATTCCAAGAAAATCTGGCAGGCTGGTTTCCCAAGTTGATCGATCGATCATTTTGGTACATTCAGCCTGCCCATACATGGTTTGAATCTTGGCAACCAGCCTGGAATCAAACCGTGTATGACCTGCCTTGGTGGTTTTATATGAATTCAGCACTCTATTGGCAATAGGTAGCCAGCTTAATTTCTTGAATGAACAGTTATTTTGTGAATTCAAATATACCAAGCTGACGATTAGGTATCAAAAATATCAACAACATTCCTCTATCAGTGTGTTAGGGAGGGTGGATATTCCCTGATGTTATGAAATTTGTGCTGTTTTTTCATCCAAGACGTCCAACCTGATAGAACAGGTTGATAAAATAGTGATTTTTACAGTGATCTGGCCCTGCTAGTCAGAGGCTAAGCAGACAAACAAGTTTAGCTCAGGCTGAGGCTGTTTAGAATACGTTTTGTATTAGAGACGTTTTGGAAACAACAGTTTTTTTTGTGGTCTCTGACAAAACCTGTTTAAAGCAGAGATCCACACAAAAAGGAAAGTTCTACTTCAACTACCCCCCCCCTCGTTTGCCAATTTTGACATGACATATTTTTTAGGGGGGGGGGGATACCTAGTTTTGACATGTACCTGCTCCCACGCCTAGGCAATCTGAGTGGAAAGTCTCCTCTCCTCCTCCCTCCTTGCACTCATTCGGGACATGTCACAGGTCCCTGATGACCGCCGGATCATTCAGGACTAGCACCTGGCTGTGAAGCTGCATGCTGTCACAGCTGGGTACCCACTGTTGAAATGCCAGCGCTGGGGAAAGAAGCGATGGCTCAGTGAGCACATCACTGGATTGTGGGACAGGTGAGTGTGTTTATTAAAAGTTAGCAGCTACACTTTATGTAGCTGCCAACTTTTACTAAACATAGAAACAACTGGGGCTCCTCTTTAAATACATAAACCCAGACATTCTGTAACTTTTTCAGAAATGTGCCTGTTTTTATTGACCCGATAAAAGATAAACCTTTTTTATTTTGAGTTTTAGAGAGCTGGCACAGTGTTTTGAACTTTTTTCAACCTCTTCTGTTTGTGTAGAGTGTGGACAGAAGATTGCCCTCTTGAACACAATAGGAAAATCTACTCTTATACAGAATGTATGCAGGAAGGGAAAGTGAATTATTTTGTATGGCTTTGAAATCACTTTACTCCAGCAAAGTGCCTGGAGTATTTAATGATGTATTTAACCTAGTTGCCTTCACCTAAACTAAAGGATGATTCCCTTTGAAAAGTGTATACTTTGTTAGGAAAACAATCTCCTCTAATTTTGTAAATTAGGCCCATAGAATGAAACAGTCCCACATTTGTTGCTGAGGCTCTGTGTTATTTATTTATTCAGTGTGTTCTGAAGACCTAACTATGTACAAGGAACTTCTGTTCTTTCTGCATTCCTATTTTGGCATGTGGCTATATCCCATTGTTCTCATACTTAAAAAAATTATGAAATGAAAGATACATTTAGGCTGCCATTGTTAACCTTTCCTTTCAAAAAAGTGCCTTGCAGTAATATTGATAGTTGCCTTTAACAGTTTCTAAATCAATGACCTGAAACAAGTATACATATTAAATGCTCTGACTTTTGTCTAAGCTATCACTTGCTGTATGCTTGATCTAGGCCTATAATCAGCAGTATAAAAGTCGGGCACAGCCAGATAACTATCATTTTCAGATGAAGACCAGCTATGTTCCTGTATCCCTTTTGTGATAGGTTTTCTTAAAAAGTGGTAGGAAATGAAAAACATTGACTTTATGAAGTTAGTGTAAAAAAGGAGCTTCAGTCACTTGTGCAAAAATCATAGCTACTGATTTTTAATAAACAGACACTCACCTGTCCATGAATCCAGCGCTGTCCTCACCTGAGCCAGTTCTTTACCGATCCTCGGGTCACCAACGTGACATGCTAACTATGGGCAGCAGACTGTGAATCTTTATGGCTTTACAACCAGCTTCCCACTGTACAATATGCTGCATTTTGTGGGAAGGCCCTGAAGCCTTCTAGGACATGTGGCCTGTCCCAGAAGGTTGTGGGCAGAGAAGGGGTTTGGGGGAGAAAGAGCAGAACTACCCCTTTTGGGTGGATTTTCGCTTTAACTTTCATTATGCTATGGATTGAAGAAACATTCACCAGCAGAGGGCAGAATTGGTAACAGTTAGTTAACTTTTCCCCCTTAAGTTTCAGCAGGCTTCTTATTATTGCCATATTTACAGGCAGATTTGTTTAGCAGTTCCCATTATGTAATGTGTTGCAGATCAGTTTGTGCTATTTTTTTGACTGTGCTGCACAAGAGAAAAACCTTTTAAATGTGGATTTTGGTAAGTTATCTAACTCTTTAAAGTTAAAAAAAGGTAATGCCTCATCATACGAAAGAGAAAGAAAAAAAAATCCTCAGTTTTTTCCGGTTATTTTCAAAGGTATATTTTCATCATATGAATGACAGCAGTTGCTTTTATATCTTCAGATCCACTTCAAGAGATTTGACAGTAAAATTATTAAAAAACATTTTAGGCTTGTGCAGACAGCTAGATATTTTCAATAGGTATATCAAAGCTTTCCTGACAAACTGATTAAAAAAATGTGGAGTCTAGTCATTTATGTTCACTGAGAACACCCGTGGTTGTCAGCGTGTAACAAAAACAGTGAAAGATATCCCTGAAGGATGAATACTTGACAGAGAAGATCAGAAGTACATAATCTATTGGTTAGGACCCCAAAATTAGGTCTTTTTGTTCTTTTAGATTTTATTGGGAGCCATATCTCTTGGGGTTCCTCAATAATGGCAGGCTGACAGTTGAAGCTCCAATATAAAGATCACACTAAAACTGCATCAAGCCATTTTATAAAATATCCTGCAATGAAATGCACAGATGTTTGCAAGTTTACATACATGCGAAAGGGAAGATTCTGACTCCAAATAGCTAATGCTAATGACTATGACATTTTTCATAGGGCAAGCATGTTTTTTTTTCTCTGAAAAAAGAAATAAAAATCAGAGTATACATTCTATGTATTGGCCTTTGCAGTTAACTCTCTATGTGAGTCATTACATTGGATTAAGGGAAACCTGGAATGTATTTCTACAACTAGTGGTTGACTTTTTACTTACTGCATCTATGACCATGAACAGGCATGCAGATTAAAAAGGCACAGTGATAATAGAACTCCTCATCTGCATATTTGTTCTAGGCCTGTGTTTCAGAAAGGATTAACTATTGGCTACTACATATTCATAACAATCATAACAACAATTCAAACAGCACGCATTTTCAGAAGGAGACATCATCAATGGCAGCCAGTATATTATCTCATTACAGGGTTCTTTTGAACCAATGATTAATGAGAAGGGAGTCTTAGAACTTAGTACATGTATCCCTATGATAAAGTTTGCAAAACTGACTACATTTGATGTATTTATGGAAAAAGTTCACTGAATATTACTTTTTTTCTTTCAGGGTGAACGAGGATTGTTGGGTCCAAGAGGTCCCCCTGGCCCTCCAGGACAACATGTACGTAAATGGTTATTAACATGGTTTTACATTGAAAATCATTTTTAACTATTGTAGTATTCATTGATAAAGTCAGAAGTAAGTTGATACTGGAGTCATGAAACGTTTTGAAGGCAAAGTATAGCTACTTAAATTGTATTCATAGGTAGACTGAAAGTTATTAAAGCGCTTGACAGAGAGTGGCAACAGATAAGAAGTTTTGGGAGGGATAAATAAGTATTTCTGAAGCATTATGATGAAGTGTTCAAGGTTAAAGTCCTGTTAGTGTCCAACCCTAAAAGGATTATATTGCAGTAGCTATATTGGAAAATTCTGATGATGTAGACTGTAACAGATGTGGTATTTTGTGTTGGAAAGTGGTCCAATTTCAAGATTTAGAGCAGTAGTTCCAAACTTTTTTGTTACTTTCTTACCCCTTGGTAACCCATATACATAAACTATACTCTCAAATAGTTCAGTACTATCCTAAAATTGCCAGAATCATGTCCACATATATACAATCAATATTTTATTGACACCACCATAGACATATCCACAAATATACATGCAATATTGTATTGACATCACCATAAACACTTCCACAGATATAAAAGGTGTACCCACATTAATAGGGGAAGCACTGCGGAATACTTTTCTTTATATCTGTACTGGTCAATACTGGAGTGCAGCAAATATAGCTAAGGCCCATTTCCTTTGCTCACTTTTCCTCCTCTACCTTCTCTGCACCCTCAATCATTAATTTGTGCTTGTCCCCTATTTTTCTGCTCCACTCCCTCCTTCTTCATTCTTCTCCACCCTCATCTCTTCTTCTTTCTCTATGATCCTCTGATACAGTGATCAAATTGCCAGGAAAACAACATTACATGTTTGTCACCCTTCCTATCACCTTGCTGTGTACTCATTATGAACAGTAGCAGCCCTGTTGGAATTCCATTCACCACTCAGTGATCCAGACTGTCATGTCTATGCGATATGCATTGTCATGGTGCAAGTGGGCTGGCCACCTACATCCTAATAACCAAAGATCACTCGGCTTCTCCTGCTCAAACCCACCAAGGCCTTTGCTGCCTAGTCTCACTTAGCGACCAATCTATATTTGTCCATACTGCCTTTACTCAATTTTTAATGTGTACCCCAGAATTTCTTGGTGCATACCCCAGGTTGGGAACACTTGATATAGAGAAACTGGAGGTTGCTTTGAACATATGAGTTCAGAGATAAGGCTAGGTAAAGGGGGATATCAAGGATAGCTTGTGACATGGCTACTGTTAGTAATATATACAGTTGAAGGGATGTCTGCTTGCAAATCGATGGTGAAGGAGGAAACATAATCAGCTCACCTTTTATGTTCCTAAACTTAGGGTACCCTTCAGAAGTCCAGAAAGAAGTGGCTGGCAAATACTAGCCAGAGTAATAGTAGATAGAGGGGTGTGGAAGGTAATCCATACCCCTACAATTAGGGTACAATTAAGGCACAGTTAGGGTAGCTTTTAAAATATTGGTCTGATAATATGTAACTGTACTGAAAGGCCATAAAAAATTATGAATTATTACAGTCTATTGTGCATTAAAGCCTACATTTTTACATTTGTTTTCAATAGAGTTGTTAGGAGTTACAATTTCTCCTGGTTTTCTCATTTCTTTTCATAACCCCATTAGGAGATTTTCCCTAACATTCTATTTCTGGGATACCTATGCAAGTAGGTAAGAAATGGAGGATGGATTTGTCATCAGGACAGGAAGACACAGGAAGCAATAAAAACATTGTCACACGTTCTAAATATTCCCAAATCTATGAAAATGTTTTTTTTTATTGTCTCTGTTCCTATTGGAAAGATTTCCTTTAACTTCCTGTTCTGACAGGAAGTGAGGGGAAATCTTCCTAATACTGACACAGAAGAAAATAAAAGAATGACAGAGACTCCAAAAATGTCCTACTCTATCTAAGATTAAATGATTTTCTTGTTTTGGACTTTGAATATCTAAGTTTACACCCAACAGTTCTTTGAATGCTGTGCTATGTAAACATTATCGTGAAAAATACATTATTTTAAAAAAATCTGCCTGGAGACTATCCTCACAGGAAGGAGTAGTCATTGCCTTCAAATGTATGTAAACTGTACAGTTACATATTCATGTATCTTTTATTTAACAGGGTGTTGCTGGTGTAGATGGACCCCCAGGACCCAAAGGTAACCTGGTAAGTATTGTATTGTACCTCCTTTTTTTTACATAAGGTAACTCGCATATTTGTAATAAAGCAAACTGTGTATTTATGATGTATATTGTCTAGACCAGGGATTCCCAAACTATGGCCATGCAGTTGTTCAGGAACTACAATTCCCATCATACCTAGCCATGTATGTGAATGTCAGAGTTTTACAATGCCTCATGAGATGTGTAGTTCTACAACAGCTGCAGGGCCGTAGTTTGGAAATCCCTGGTCTAGACAAACAGATGGAGGTAGCTGGATAGCTTTATTAGTAATTAACATTTTGGGCCTAATCTTGACACTCCTACTGTAATATACAATAGAACTGTGCACATGCAATGTTTATTGTGACAACTTTAATGTGGCAAGAGGTGTCCATAGAAGAGATAACCATACTGCCAAACAGCTTTAGCATGCTGTAGGAACCTCTCCTGGGCTTTGAAATAGGTGAAATATCAAAATATATCTCCAGTGTAAAGTATGGCAAAAATAATAAATTTTGACTTTAAAAACATCGAGGTTGATTTACTAAAGGGGTAGAGGAAATTGACTTAGCAAAGGGTTCACTTCAATTATGTGCAAGCAAAAATACATTTTTTCATTGTCTTTGTACAGGATTGGGTATGCAAAGTTACATTGATTTTTCCTATTTGCTAAGTTGAGTAAACATTCTCTACTGCTTTAGTAAAGCAACACAATTGAATCAGACCGGTGTGAAGGAGATGCATTATGTGTTATTCTAAGCCATGGTCTGCAGTTTTAGTGTAGCTCACAGACAGACTGTATTTGAACGATGCAACGTTAAAGCTGGCCTGGTCCTGACCATTCAAAGCACAGGAAAATAATATGCAGTAAGGGGTTATATTTGCAAATTTGCTTGATATCATGTTTTTTAAAAGTACATTTATCTTTTTAAGCTTCAATAATAAATCAGTCTAGTCTTTGGATTTAATGTGGTTTATTGTATTCCTCTTATTACTCTTTACTAAACATTCTTGAATCAAGAGCTGTTGTAAAAGCAATTTAATAATAAGTCCAGTTGTAAAATAATACAATTTTTATAACTTAGTCCTGGGCAGCAACTGTATGCTCAAAGCTGTCTAAAAGTAGCTGTACAGGACTTATCTATATCCTCTACATGAAAATTGCCATTTTACATTTTGCAAACAAGATACCATAAATACACTGACACAAATGTAGAGTTTTATCTATGTAAAAAAAAGACCCCATCCCATTTACGGTGGTACTTAAATTAATTGCATGAATTAAAAATGTCAGGATTGGTCACCACAGAAACAAAAACAACTTTAGGAAAACCCATTCATATACCTAAAATTTCAATATAATACTAAATTAAATAAAGTGGACCATCCTAATGGACTTGCTGTAGTTGAACTGAATACCTCTCAGTTCAATCATTTGTTAAATAATCAGCTGTCATAGTAAAGTGGGAGATTAAACTGTAGCATCATCTGGAGCTTAATTTTGTCTAATTTTAGGAGTTATTTTCCTGCTCTTAAGGACATTATGCTGTGCTTTTAATACAGATACCGTGATTTTTATGTGGGTTAAACCAGTTGAGTGCTTTCATAAAAAGCATGTTCCATCACAATCTAGCTTTTATTTTCTACAGTTAAATGCAACATGATTATACTTGTTAATTAAATTGCTTTACATACATCTGCCCTTCATTATTCTTCTTTGATGTCCTTAGAGTGTCTGCCCTTTGTGTGTACCTAATGTGGTGCTGTTATGAAAATTACTATATTTATTGTTTGTATGTCTTTGTTATATTACATGGTTGTAATGTTATAATTTTGTCTTTGCCTTTGAACTTACAATCTTATCTATGCCTCTTGCAGCTCAAAATAATCCTGCTGTGAGAGAAACATGGAAGCTGACATTGCAGAGTCCTGCTTCTTAAAATGTTAGTTGCTTGGCTCACATACTGATCTTCTAGATTTAGTATTTGAATTATTGACCTTGAACAAGTATGCTCATCAGTATATCTGCCTTTTTATGATTTTCTTGTATCTGCATACTTGTTCTAAGATCCAGAATTACTAAAAGTAATTGATCTGCCGAACAGCCAACCAGCTAGTATTTTGGAAACGAGGTCTGCAACAGCAAACTCCATATTTCTCTTATAACAGGTTTACTTTAGCTTTTTTAAAACATGCTTAAAATGTTCTAATTTGCTTGATCCACAGACAAAAGAGATTATTTTATCCCTCAACATATTCTCCTCTCACCCCCCCCCCCCTATCCTCACCTATGTTCCACATTTCATCTCATCCTCTCCTTTTTGCTCTTCTGCCCTCTTTCCCTCTTCACTCCTGGCCCCTACCCTCCTCTATTCTTAATTTCTCTTAGATTTCTTCCTCTCCTTACGTGTGTTCTTCTCTCCTGTCCTCTCCTCCCCCTCCTTTCTTTTCCACTGTTCACCCCTCTATTCTTCTCCTCATCTTTCCATTGCCCTCTCCCACCTCCTATCTTTCCCTTTCCACTTCTAAGTTGCAAATATTTTCCACCCTTCAGCAAGTTGGGTCAATGGCTAATGGCTATATGTAAACAGAAAAGTATCTCACTAACAACAGTGTTTTTATGCATTTGTTATTGCAAGTTACCCTCTACATGGTCCTATTCTGCTTGAATATTGCAATACATGCAAAAAATTGTTGAATTGTTGGCTACAATTGCATCAGCAAAGACCTTCTTATGAACCTTTTTAGGTTTGACAAGATTGTTGCATATATGTGAACTTTATTTCCAACTTCAGGGCATTTAAATAGATATTTCAGTACATATGGAGAAACATATTGAGTCATACAATCTCTTCCTAAAGCTTCCCTGCTATTGGGGGGGGGGGGGGCATCATTTCTGCTACTCTGTCTTAATTCCAGGGCATTATGTGAATCCTGATGCTTGGTTTTCCTTTGATGTTTTTTTTTATAATTATATATTATATACTATAATATATATATATATATTATATTATATACTCTTATGGCTTTGGAGCATTTTATAGAAAAGAGCCTGGATGTTACCAGCAAAATCTTTAATACTGTCATTGGATGGACTTTAAGGCAAGAAATAAAACTTTTGTCCACCTATCCTAACAAAGTCCGTGAAAACCTTGCACATGATACAAGGGTACAAAAAAGGAAGACTAGTGTCTACCAAAAAGATCACTACAAGGGACACTGCGGTTGAATAGAAAAACAGCTTTATTTAAAACTCACATCATATATAGAAAAAAATAATTCAGTATAATGACTTTCACCACACCTCTATATATATATATATATATATATAAAAAGACAACGTTATCTGAAGGTGGGAATAGCAACTGTTCATGCAGTCATCCATACACTCAATCATACAGCAATTAGCTGGAGCAGTATTTCTATGGCATTGATATCATTTTCTTCCTTCATGGATGAAGCTCACAAATTCCTGTCATAGGATATAATACAGATAAGATCAGGCCTCACAGTAGTTTGCTAAGAAAGAGCTGCGAGTCGGATGGAATAGCAGGGATGTTTGTGTGGAACTCCTAGTAAACTTGACAAAAGTCTGGCAAAAGTGGATATAAAAACAAATGTATGTAGTAATCTTCTGTCAAAGCTGGGGTTCCTATGAATGTGGCGGAAATGAACCGGTCAGTCCAGGTGCTATATGTGTGACAGTAAGCAGAGCTGGGTTTGCATTTGAGGATAGTGGGCTGGGAGGATTTCTCACCAGCTCTCCATGTACGTTTACCGGTTCCCTCGCTTTCTATGTCCATCAGCACTGTCCGTGCGACATGAGGTAAGGCAGGTCCCATTCAGGGTTTGTTACACTTCCGCCATATCTTCTGCGCATGTCCTAGTTGCTATTCCCAGTTTGCCGTCATGTGCGTGATTATGACACGCTCACGCGTTTCGTTAGCCAATCAGCGCTAACTTTCTCCTTTTTTTTAAAAGATGTGGTGAAAGTCATTATACTGAATTTATATTTTTGATATATGATGTGAGTTATAAATAAAGCTGTTTTTCTATTCAACCGCAGTGTCCCTTGTAGTAACTTTCTTGGTAAACATTAGTCTTCCTTTTTTGTATGTTTGGTTTTTGGTCACGAGGGCTGCACCATAGAATTGACTGTAGTTTTCAGTCTACAGGTGAATGGTTGATACAGCTGTGACAGAGATTTACTAACTGATGTCGCTTTACTATTTGCAGTTGATCCGAGATTACCTTTTCGATTAATGAACATGATACAAGGGTGTATTTTAATGTTACCAAAGCTGTGCACGGATGTTTTACTGCAAATAATAGCTTACAAAGGATCCCTTATATTAAAAAAAATATAGTAAAGGAATCTAAAGACTTGGTTAACAACAGAATATAAGCTCTAAAGATGGGTTTTCTGGTGTCTAAGAAACCCAAAAAATAGATATAATTTATACATTACTCCAAAATGTACCTTATTATCTGGGATGTTAGATAATAATAAGCATCTTTCTACATTTGCAAGGCTTAAGGAGGATAGCAATACATTTATACACAACCGTAAAAAACTGTTGGTTCAAAATGCAATTTCACTATATTTTAAATACTCCTATTAACACATAAATCTAACATTATTTAGAATGGCTATATTGTTGAACACTGGTTATGTTTATGAATGCTGTGAACAAAGAATTTAGAGATGAAAATCTAAATTGACTAATTAAAAGATCAATTTTTTCATCAATATTTCTTAACTAATTGCAGGACTGTTTCTGCCATTCTGTGTTTTTCTAATGATTTATAAATGGTTGACTTAGTACTTTTCTGCCTAAATTATTTTTATGGATGAATACTTTTTGCTATAAAAGTATCTCATCATGCCTTAAAACAAAATGTACATCTTCATTAAACTATTTATAACTTCCCTGTTTTTCTTTAGGGTCCTCAAGGAGAACCTGGCCCAGCTGGTCAACAAGGAATTGCAGGGCCTCAGGTGAGTGTAATATAAGTAGAGTTGATGGTATTACCTGAGCGATTATTATTGAATCTGTCACAATACAAGTATGCCAATACTTGTATGCAAATTTTCAAAAATATTAGGTGAAATACTGCATAATATTCGAAAAGCACCTTCTGGGAATAAATTTAATTACTCCATTATGTAATTACACATCCAGCCACATTAAGCAGGCCTTGTTCTAATTTGTTTTGAAAGTTTTTCAACAATATTTCATACATTATCAGACCCTGTTCAAACTTAAAGTGGTTGTAAAGACTGGACATTTTTTATATTAATGCATTACCTGCTTTAGGGAAAAAAAAATCCCTATATTTGTACCGCTCTCTCAACTACCTTTACTTACCTGAGTCTGATCCAGTGCTGTGCCCACCTGAGTGGCTCTTTCTTTTCTCTCTGTGCACAGAGGCAGCAGTGGAAGCCATTGGTTCCTGCTGTCAATCAAATTCTGTGAGCAGAGATCGAGGGGGGGGGCAAACCGTGCTGTCTGTGTCTATGGATGCAGGCAGAATGGCATTGGAGTGAGCCCGCAGGTGGGCCCCCAAAGGACGCAAATTCCTATGGGAGCACACTGAGAAGAGATAGAGTCAAAAGCGCCAACAAAGGGCCCCGAGAAAAGGGCCTCTTTATGCAAAACCATTGCACAGTGGATGTAATGTAACATTTTTTTTTTTAACTGAAGCTTTACAATTACTTTAAGCCTGAACTAGAGGCATATATTAGGAGACACAAATAATATATTCCTATAATAAATTATACATCATTAAATGTATTTATTTTAACATGCAAGCATTCTAAGTACCTGAATTTGACTTGGCATTGGACTTTTGTAGTCTACAGTACAGTCTGTACGCAGAGCTTAGAAAGGTGGATGGAGAAGAAGCACAAAGAGACAAGCAGGTGTTCTGCAGTGCAAGCATTCTGATAGGAGAGATGGTGTGCAGCTTCTCCTTTTACTGTCCAGTCACAGGGTGGGGGTGAGGAGTGACCTTTAATTAAGTGAAAGTCAAAATGCAGCAAAGAAAGAACAGGTCCTCTGCCCTATTATATGTACTTTGCTGTGTGGCAGAGCTAAGGAAATCACAGGAATGGGCACATGGAGATACAAATGTTTTGGCCAGTAAAACAGCTATCATTTACAGTATGTATTTAATCTGTGTATTTAGCTGTTTCTCTAGAGTGTAGCTTTACTATTATTAATATATTCCATATAGTTTGCATACTTTATTACTTTTAGGTAGAGATGTAACTAGGAGGAGGTTTGTGCAAGGAGATACCAGGACTCCTTACTGTTACTAAACCTTTTTGGTTGCATCTTCTTTTTAAAGGAGACAAAATGTGACCTTCTTATGCTGAGAAAGCTTTGTGTTCAGCTTCAGGAAAAGAAGGCTTCTGCTTCAGGAAGCTTTAGAGGTTTGCATGGTAGCAAATTAGGAAATAACAAACTAAAACACAACCATTTTACTAACCTGGTCAAGTACATTTTTTCTTTAACCCATTAATTTTTTAATTTTAATAATTCAATATGGCAAAAAAGAATGTGAGTAGTGCAGTAATCCACAGCACCTAGCAACAGAAAACTGAAATTTGGTTGATTTCAATTACTGCGATGCACATCATTAATGTTCTTTGGGATAAAACTGTATTTTATCTTAAAGAAAACATCAATATCTGGATATAGATCAGAGGCGTAACTAGAACCTTCAGGGCCCTGATGCAAGAAACCATGAAGGGCCCCCCAGACCCCTGGCCGGGGCCCTTACCTTCAAGCCCAGGGCTCTTCCCACTAATCCTGGGGCTCTTTACACTTGTTGCATGGCCTTTTATTACGGTCCCGCAGCAGGATTCTTTCACAAGTTCTGCAGTGGGCCCCCTTCCTGCAATCTTGTGGGCCCCCTTCCTGCAATCGTGGGGCCTCCCCACAGTGGTGCAATGCCAGGGTCCGGTTTCAAGTGTGACCTTTGCGATCCTGGAAGTTCACCCACTGGTTTGCTACCGGGCCCCCTGGAGCATGGGGCCCGGTAGCGATTGCAACCCCTGCAACCCCTGTAGTTACGCCTCTGATATAGATAACATTCAAACAAATAACAATTTACCATATCAGAGTGCAGACCTTAAAGATTAACAGTCATTTTTAACAGCCGTATATTGGTTAATATATGTATTTATGCAGAACAATAAAATATGTCAGCATATGCAAAGTTTTGAAATAGGATTTATTTCAGTAATTGAATAATGAGTGCTAATGAAATGTTTCCGTGTGGAGACAAATATATAAAACAAATTTCATTACTTAGAGAGCACCTTCCCAGTGTGGAGACCTCTAGAGTAAGTGTGAGAATAATGAGGGTTTGTACAGCTGACTTCTGGCTGCCGAGTGTGGCTTCAGGAATGCGGCACAGTGTGGCTATGTTATGAAGTGCAGGTTTGTTCTCAGCTTAAAGTGATGAATGAGATCCTGATATATAATGTTTTCTTTCTTTGCAGGGTCTTCCTGGTCCACAAGGCCCCATTGGTCCCCCTGGTGACAAGGTAGGGTCAAAGCCTGGTCTGTTTGTCTAAAATGGCAAACCAAACATTAAGACATGAACGGAAATCATTTTTACTTATATTCATTAACAGATGTGGAGAAAATATACATTACTAAGCTCTAACGAGCAGGGCCCTCTGATTCCTCCTGTATTGAATTGTACTGTAACTGTATTGTCTTCCCCACACTGTAAAGTGCTGCGCAAACTGTTGGCACTATATAAATCCTGTATAATAATAATAATAATAATAATTACATAATATTATATACACAAAACATAAATACATGCTATTGATGCTGTCAACGCATTAGTTCATTCACTAATACTATAGTGCAATCTACAAAAGGGATTGTGTTTCTTGTTCTTTAGAACAATTGTCTGGAAATATGTATAATGGGTAGATGTAGAATGGACCTAATTCATATTATATCACAAACTGTATGCAAACATGGAATATTAACCAATACAATCAACCAATACTATCAAATAGAGGTAAAAAAAATTGGAGCTTTATGGGACCTTAAAAACATATTATATGTAAAAAGGTTTTTTTAAGGATAAGAATGAAGGAAAGCACAGCATAGGCTCTGTGTTTGCAAATACATTTAAATATAAACTTGTCCATAGTTCCACCAACATGATGAACGTAACATACAACTTGCCTATTATATCTAGATGTACTTGCTTAAAAATAGTTCACATAAATTATATTATTTATTTTATGCATGTGAAATTTTGTTTCTAAGGGACTGATCAATCATTTATTTAATCACCCCTTTCCACCCTGGAATCCTTTTAAACAGATCAGAGCACCCAGGGGGCGTGAATTACTTGCAATCATGTGACCACTGTCACAGAAGTTGGTCCAGCTGACTCCTGATCTGTATCTCTGACCAAGCTTTGTCTATGACAGTTCAGTCTTTGTGCTAAGAGAGCACAGTGAGCACTTAAGAGCATAAACAATGGCCACCCAGCAATACATATGTGCAGCGTGTGAGCATTAAAGTCCACCCTTTTGCCACAGCACATATGTGTTGGGCGGTCGTGAAAGGGGTAAGAAATCAATGTTTTGTAAACAAATATTTTTGGGTTAATGACCATGTGCCAGTTGGCACACATATAAAAATGTTAAATGTTTTTAGCATGGCAAAACACCTCTGTAGTTAATAAAGGGTTATTGTTTTAACCCAAAAGGAGAAAGCTATCCCAAGTCAAAACTTAGTACAGATTCAGAAGTAAATTGTAGTAACGGTAGATCTCTTATTTCTCATTGGAGCTACCTATCTTTTGCAACCCTATGTTTTTGTAGACAGACAATTACATCATGGACCTTGTAATCCATGATGTAATTGTCCCACTCTGTCAGCTAGTCATCCAGCTCCCAAAGGCCATCTCAGTAAACCCATTAAAGGAATGGTTGTTGTAGCATCACAGCTGGTCAGAATGTGTAGGTACCATTACTCTAAAAGAGCAAGTTAATGACAATGGATCCATGGCATCATTTAGAAATGGGTATTAGGAATTTCTCTGGGTGTTGGGAATGTCTACCGTGAACCTATTTTGGATCCCACTATATACACAAAGCTTAAATGCCAACCTATTTAATATATTACAAAGGACACAAATGCGATGACAGTCAGTTGCATAGGTCACACAATGGGGTTGCTTATCAAAGCAGGTCAAGCACACTTAGCAGTGTGAATTTTGACTTTGCAAGGCAGCTTTCTCTTAGCTTAGTGAATGAGGTGAAGCTCTACTGACTTCAACTCTCCAATCATTTGAAAACAAAAATCCAATTTTTTTTCCAGCTTTTCTTGCACATGATTTGGTATCCTTTGCAAAATTAATTTTCGCCACATTCGCTAACCTAAGTAAAAATTCCCATGCAAAGTGGGAATTCACTTTTCTAAATGAAGAGTCTATACTCTATGTGCTACTACCTTAGTAAATTAACCCCAGTGTCACAATTCAGTTACCTTGTTAACAAACAAAGAAAAATCTTTAGCTCTGGTTTTGAACTGCATGCGTTTATAAGATACAATAATTATTTCTTGATTAGTCTTTGTTGTAATTTTTATATATATATTGAGTATACGTTCAATGTGATTTGTAAGATGTTTTTAATAAATCTATGTGCCTTAATTCATAGGGTCCTCAAGGAAAGCCTGGTCTACCTGGATTACCTGGATCTGATGGCCCCCCAGTAAGTAAATACAAAAATATTGCTCATTTCTTCCACCTGCAGTGGAACATGATCCAACAGTAGGGAGATTTCCCAATCCCCTGTCTCTAACAAAGTCTTGCTTCGATTTGTTGTTTGCACTAAAAAGGTATTACCCTCAATCCAATTCCATTCCTATTCACAAAAGACATTGATTCCTATCATCTCCTCAAATGTGGAGAACTATTGTGTAAGCTTCACATATACACTAAACTCTGATTGAATGAGGTGGAAAGCATGATGTCATTGCCTGCCTCCACACCTCACACAACAAGAGAATGATTTGCATTTTTGAGAAAACAAATTTGCCTGAATGGCTCCCGTACTGAGCAGACGACTTTTTTGTGTTCACAATGCAGCAGGCCAACCGCTCGCCACATGACCCAAAAGTTAGTGGAGATTACTGACATAATAATGTCTACTACAGTGAGTTTCATCTTCTACAGGGCTCCCGCGGGTATGGTGTATACATAGTTACATTGCTCCAAGCTGGACCAATGTAACAAAGTAAAATATTCATACCCAGAATTTTTCTTGTTGAATTTTGAAAAATTCTACAATATACATTTTGCCTGTTTTGAAGATTTGTAGAACACAATTCTTTGGATAAACATTTTTAGATTTGAATGTGTATTTTATGAAACCTAATTTCCCACTTTCATTTTATGAACGTTGCATTTTGTTTTTAATATCATAAAGTAATCAAATGGCAATAAACAAAAATGCATAGTGATGAATATAACATTAACAATGAGTTTATCGACCTTTTCTGAATCCGCCCTAGTTGCTTTATCTGGTTTATGGGTCAATCACAAACAATCTAAGAACCATTACATTACTATAGCTAGAATTTCTAAATGAGCAATATAATTTTTTTCCATGCAATATTCTGATTTGTCATAAAAAGTCCCCATGGAGAGATAAATGTAGTGTGCACTGAACTGGAGTTACTGCACTTCAGTTAGCTCAATACTAAGCAAGTTAAGAACCTAATTTTAATATTACATTTAATATAAATCTTTAACTGTAATGTTTGCTTCATTCTCTAAAGGTGAACATGGGACATATAAATCTTGAAATAATTTTAAAGTTATACTCCAGTCAGAATAGAAAATAAGCATTACAATGCACATAGGGAACACATTCTAGCTGCTCAAGACTTTTGAACTAGGCAGGTTAGTGCACCAGTCCATCGTACTGCCTTTACATCCTGGTGTTCTGGAAACCCCTTTTGCTTGTCTGTAATACAGCAGAGGTGTTCTTAAATGCACCCACGACAAGCTCCTTAGTGTCTTTTACATATATAAGTACCAATGTATTAAGGGTAACCATTAATGGCATTAAAATCTGACTTGAATGTTTAAAACTGGTTGGAGATACAGCAGACAAGGAGAAAGGAAACTGCACAAAATAGGTTTTGAAAACAGACCTGCCATCATGAGAGTAGCTCTAGGAAATTTGTTTCTGATGGATAACAGAGAATCAGAAAAGGAAAATGTAAAGCTAAAATCCAGCCTTACCTTAAAGCTGGTCAGAGATTAATCATAATTTGGCCATCTCCACTTGAAATAAGTCAATCAAACACTTAACTTAAGTCAAAAGAGACTGTTGGAAAACTTTCATTCATTCAGAGGCTGCAGCCAATCAGCTGCAGTGCTGATTAGTGTATTCTGACAACAGAGGAGTTCCTGATGTCAGAATACAATACCACAGTGGAGAAGATTCTCCCATCCACATTTCTTGTGTGGTTGGGAGAAGTCATTCTTTTTATTTTTTTTCAATCTCCCCTCTGGCTAATTGAAAAAAGAGTGAATCATCTATGGCAAGCTTTAGTTTTGCACAATTATGTAGGCTCCTCTCCTTTGCTATAATTGTCTACAGCACCCTACCATGCCCTTCCCTTCATTCATAATCTTTCTTCATTGCATAGAGATGCAAAGAGACCCAGTGATGTCATCATTGGGTCTAAAATAAGATATGTAATGAAAATGAAAAAGGTTTTATTTATACATTTAATTAACATGTTGATGTGGGGAAAAAATGAACCAGCAAAAAATTTGCAGATTAAACATTAGCTTTAGCTAAACTTTTTTTTAATAGTTTTCTAAGTAGCTATAGCAATTCACTAATTGTTTTTCTACCTGGTGTCAGAAATCACTATTTAACATAATTCATTTTGCTTTGTCTCTCAGGGTCACCCTGGCAAGGAAGGACCTGGAGGTGAAAAGGGAGCTGTGGTAAGTTTCAAAACAGACAGGTACAGCATTGGTATAAGTCAAACTGCACAAAAAGGCTTTCTCACTGATGTATACAATGAGACATTTGGCTTTAACCACTTAAGGACCGGAAGGTTTTACCCCCTTAATGACTAGGCCATTTTTTGCAATACGGCACTGCGTTACCTTAACTGACAATTGCGCAGTCGTGCAACGATGTACCCAAATACAATTGATTTCCCACAAATAGAGCTTTCTTTTGGTTGTATTTGATCACCTCTGCGTTTTTTATTTTTTGCGCCATAAACAAAAAAAGAGTGACAATTCTGAAAAAAAAAAAAAACATTCCCAAAAATGCTATAAAAACATTCCCAAAAAAAAATAAAATAAAAATGTTTCATCATTTTAGGCCAATATGTATTTTGCTACATATTTTTGGTAAAAAAAATCCCAAAGGGGGAATATTGGTTGGTTTGCGCGAAAGATACCCCATCTACAAACTAGGGGAAAGATCTATGTCATTTTATTTATTTATTTATTTTTTATAAATAGTAATGGCGATTTTTAGTGGAACTGCGATTTTTAGTGGGATGCCTAACTGACATTTTTTACACTTTTGGGGGGACCAGTGACATTACTACAGTAATTAGTGCTAAAATATGCACTGTTACTGTACTAATGACACTGGCAGGAAAGGGGTTAAATCCAGTGGTGATCAAAAGGTTAAATGTGTGCCTAGGGGGTTCTTTATAACTGTGTGGGTGATGGGTTCACTGGATGAACACAGAGACCTGTGTTTCTAAATAGGAGGAACACAGGATCCCAGTGTTCATCACTGACACAACAGCGGCCTGCCTTTTTTACATCGGAAGACCGTCATTCTGTCTCCATGGGGAGCGATCGTGGGTGCCCGGCGGACATTGCAGCCATCGGACCCACTGATTGATTTGGTGTGCGAGCGCGCCCAAACTAACTGCTACAAACGATGTACATATATATCGTTTCACGTAACAGAGCTGACCTACGGTAAAACTACGGTGGCTGGTCGACAAGTTGTTAATGTAAAAGCCATATTAAAACCTAATATTGACTGGCTGCTGTAATGTAGCTGATCACTTTCCGTTTTATTATCTCATAGCCTTTCTGGTAGATGCATCAAATGTTTAAAGCTTTTATAAATCTAGCTCCTAATATTTGGTATATTTGACATCAGGTAACATAGGTTCAGCATACACTAAGGCTAAGCTCTCCCTTTAAATAAACTGGCCCATGCAGAAAAGGGGCCATAGTACTTTAAAATACACTGTGCCGTTTGTAAAAATACTGTTTAATGCAAATGCCAAAACTGTAGGCCCATTCTGTCGCCCAATTCTCCCAATGTTTCCTATCCTGCATCCTGGCTCATTTCTCGGGTTATGGACTACAACAAAATGGCTGCTGAACCTTCTTCTTTGATGACACATTTAACACACAACCTCTTTAGTTGTCCTCAAAGGCTCAGGAGGCATTTTTTGTAGTGCATGGTATGAGATACAGGCATGCACAGTTTTTGGAATTAGGAAGCATGCTCACTCCAATGACTGCGAGGTGAGTGCCCAACAACTGCCATGTCATGGAAGTGAGCCAGGAAATGTGAATGTAAACACTGGAAGTGTTTCAGTTAGGCTATATGGGTGGCAAAATGACCTAAAAGTATATAATTTGCATTACAAACAATATTTGTACAAAAAACACTTTGAATTTTAATTTACTGGGGACCCTTGTCTGCAAGGGCCAGTTTACGTAAAAGATGATTTTAGTGTTTAAAATTTCTAATCTTCTTTGCACCTGCAGATTGCATATTAACATTCTAATTGAAAGTTACCAGTGTTGAGAACAGGTTAAAGCTTGATTCCAGCCACGTGTTTTTAGGTTTGGCTGGAGTTCAGAAGGATTATAACCTCTGTCAATTTTCACTATCTGTGTCACTGTTGGGAAGAATTTTACCAGTTTTGTTCCTGTTCTGGAGTAATACAGGGAGTGAACAGACCTCCCCAACAGGAACACATACAGCAATACCAACCTGGAAGAAGTTTTAACATTTCCCTTTCTCCTAAATGTATGTCTTGATATTGTGGGTGCTCCCATTAGAGAGAATCTGCTCACTCCCTGTCTGCTTTGGTGGCCACACAGGGAATGAGAAAAAAATCTCTCCAATAGTTACAGAAACAGCAATAAAACACAACAGAGTTTCAAACTCTTCCCAACTCTGTCCAAAGCTAAACAAACTGTTTGGGCTGATGTTGTTCATTACAATTTCTACTTTATTGCAGTTGGTTTGGCTTATGCTATCCTCAGATAAGAATGAAGCCATAGGGAGCAACATACGGTGATAACTCAGTCATAGTTATCACAGGAAACATTGAATATAGTGGCAAGTCCCATTGGCCACAAATAGAAAAATGTCTTGGTGTGAGTAACTAGAATATGAGCACCCCTCTAACCTTGATACTCTTCCCGATTTGACCAACAGGTCTACATCCACATAGTATAGACTTTATTACCTTTCCCCTCCTCATGCCCTTCCAATGAATTTAAGTACTCATTACATAATTGCCACAAGTGATTCTACAATTAATGATATTGTATGTGTTTGTTTTTTTATCTGAGCCATTTACAGTCAGCCTCAAGCTGACTGTAAATGGGCAAAGGTTTTGCCAACATCAGCAGGTGGTGATTCATTGGATTGTGTTCTTATTGTTTGCTGATCTACTGGAATACATCATGATCTCCTCTGCATCACTAACAGAAAACCTATACATTCAAAAGAAACTTCTCACCTTCTCTTTTGTATAATTCTGATAACCTGCACAGAGATTTTCTTTGTGGAATATTTATTATGCAAGTACCTGACAGAATCAGACACATTTCTTATACAAATAAGGCCATGTCTCATTCAACAAAGCCCATAGGGCCAGTGAAAATAGCATACAGTTGTGCTCAAAAGTGCTCAGAAGTTTGCATAGCTTGGCAGAAATCATGACATTTTGGCATTGATATTGTAAATATGGCTGATCCTACCAAAAAAACTTTATTTTACTTAAAGATAGTGACCATATGAAGCCATTTAATATCACATAGTTGTTTGGCTCCTTGTTAAATCATAATGATAACAGAAATCACCCAAATGGCCCTGGAATGTTTGGTACAGACACACAAGGTGACACACAGGTTAAAATGGTAATTAAAGGTTAATTTCCAACATCTGTGGTTTTTAAATTGCAATTAGTGTCTGTGTATAAATAGTCAATGAGTTTTTTAGCTCTCATGTGAATGCATTGAGCAGGCTAGATATGGAGCCATAAGGAGAACCTGCGTACCAAGGTAATGGAACTTTATAAAGATGGAAAAGGATTTAAAAAGATATCCAAAGCCTTGAATATAGCAGTCAGTACTTATCAATCAGTTATTAAGAAGTGGAAAATTCAGGAATCTATTGATACCAAGCAAAGGTCAGATAAACCAAGAAAGATTGCAGCCACAACTGCAAGAAGAATTGTTCGGGATACAAAGAAAAACCCACAGGTAACCTCAGGAGAAATTTAGGCTGCTCTGAAAAATGACAACGCGGTTGTTTCAAGGAGCACAATATGACAACACTTGAGCAAAAATGAGCTACATGGTTGAATTGCCAGAAAGAAGCCTTTACTCCAGATTACAGTGTGGCAGAAGCAGTGAGGCGTGTCAAGGTCATATTGTAACCAGGCTTTTTCGTGGTATTGGCGCAGTATATACTTTTTGCCTAAAACACATAAAAATGTAGACCAACCCCCAAGACGCCTGATTGTAAATGGAATAGATTCTGTTACTGCTAGGTTGGGTCAGCACATTGAATAATTTCTCCAACCTTTATTTATTAAAATAGATGCTTGTCTTAAAGATACCAAACATATTATCCAAATTCTAGAAACATTAAGCAGGACCCCTTCTAGCATTCTGGTAACGGCTGATGTTGGGTCGTTACAATTAGCGGCCACAAAGATGCTTTGGCGTCAGTCAAATGGGTATTGACAGATTCTGAATTGTCTAGGAAACACAGGACATTTCTATTGAATAGTCTAAATTTTTGTCTATTGAAAAATCCCTTTTGGTACGATCATCAGTACTTCCTGCAGACCAGGGGAGTGGCTATGGGCGCCCCCTTTGCCCCCAGTGTGGCCAATCTTTTCATAGCCCACTGGGAGGAGGAAGCGGTGTTTAAAGATCAACCGCCGCAGCTGGTAGATTGTGTCTGTGGTGAACAGGCTGGAATCACTCTTTAGACTCGGTTCACATTTGTGCAATGCGGGAACGCTGCGAATATGCAGCGTGATCCCGCATCACATCCGCACATCTGGCAGTTCACACTGCCATATGCGATACGCATGGGGTGTCAATTAAATGTTAACGGCACCATCAGTTTGATCGCATATCTCAGTGCGATCTGCAAGTACGTACAGAATCTGATCGCACAAGTGTGAACCACTGTGCGATCCGATTCTGAGTTGGCTCAAAAAATGCCTCATGTGCGTGTTTGCTGCGGATGCACTGCGAATTCAGCCATACAAAGTGTATAGATGAACTAGCATCCGCACAGGAGATCGTATGTAATGAAGGAGCAGTGCGCTCCGAATTACATGCGATCAGCGCATCCGCAATAATGTGAACCGGCACTTACACTTACACATCCTTCTTAACCTTGGGAGTCATCCTGATCATTCCTGGATTTTTGTTCTATGGGCATTATTTTCCTTTCATTTAATTGGTTTTATTTGCGCTGCACTGATCTGTTATATATGTCTACGAAGGGTTTGTGTTTTTGACCTTGTAGTGTTAAGCAGGCAAATCCTATTTAATACTTGTTTTATTGCTGCATATATCTGCGCTGAATATTGTCTGTTAGTGGTATTGGTGCAGTAAAGCCTTCTTTCTGGCATCTCCACCATGCAGGTAATTTTTGTTCAAGTATCATCATATTGTACTCCTTGAAACAACCGCACTGTCTTTTTCTGGAGCAGCCTGTATTTCTCCTGAGGTTATGCAAACTTTTGAGCACAACTGTATATATGACTGGTAGCCTCAGGGTGAGTGAAGTTTCCCTTAGTTTTGTGAATGTGGTAAAGCTCTGCTGACTGCCATCAGCCATCATGTGCAAACAAAAAATATTTTTTTATTTGTCTTTATTTTGACTGAGTATTTAATGCAAAGTGAATTTTCACACCATTCACTAAGCTTAGGGAATAATTCCTTTACAAAGTGAACATTCTTTTGCAAATTTAACAGCTTATTTGCCTTTAGTATATCAACCCCAAAGTCTAATGCTAAAATTTGAAAATGTGTAAAACTCTCTGCCCACTTATGAGTACCATATGAATCAATACTTATATACATTTGGAGTCTTTGTAATCAGTACACGTAGGTGGAAATAGGTTGGAGAAAATATTTGAAATAGCACTAATTATTACAAAAAGGGTATGCATTAAATATGCTAAAATTGATAAAAGCATAATATGTTCATGTTGTTTATTTGTTTGTTCAGAAAAAAATAAATAAAGCAGAGTACCTACTGTAAAAAATCTATAAAATTAAAGCCTCACATGTTCTTAAAAAGGACTGTGAAAATAATTTTCCAACATGAAGTTGTTTTAAATTGCTGTCAGAGGTCTGCAAAAATGTAAAACTTAATGCGGTAATCATTGTGTTATTCCATGTATTTTGATTTACACATATATAATTCTTTACCTAACTATAGGGAGTCCATTTATTAAGCTGTCTCTAAAACTACATGTCTAACTCTATTATATTAACAATTATTTTTCTTCCAGGGTCCCACTGGTCCACAAGGTCCTATTGGTTATCCTGGACCTCGTGGTGTCAAGGTAAGTCAGTTAAATATTGATGTAGTTTCAGAATTTTTTGCAGTTGCTTAAATACACATTATACATTATACATTAACAATATATCTTCTGCCTAAATACAAAAAATGTACATTCGCACTCATTCTCTGCCCTGCATGTTATGCAGTATAAAATCCAGAATTATGTATAAACATCACCTAACTATATTTCTCCAGCATAACTCTCTGGCCACAACAAGCTGTATATGCATATATAATCAACACAAAACTAGGGAGCATAATCATGTAGAGAGGATAGTGATTTAAAACTTCTCAAATGCCATGGTCTGACTATTTAACTTATCTTAGGCCACAAATCAAAACATATGTTATATTGCAGTGTACTATTTAAAGTGAACCTGTATCCAAACCATGTGTATTAAGTATTTATATAGTCTGAACAAATAATATAATCACTTTAAATCAAGCCCTTATTTACCACGGTAGATATAGGCATTGTAGAAAAATGATTCTTAAAAATTCACATTATAGGAATTGAAATCGAAGCTCCTTCCCCTAATTTTCATGGAAGGCAGAATCATGCCAGCTTGCTAATGTAACCAAACAGCAGGTGCAGTAAGTTATTAGAAACATACTGCAACAAGACTTCAGGGTTATAATTTGATATAATACTGTATATGCAGCTAGAGAAGTCCGTAAAGGGGTTTTGAAACTATTTTACTGCTTATTTAAAACATGTAAATACTGTAATGTCCTTAGCCTGGGCATGGGTGCACTTTAAGGTTCCTCCCATAATTTCCATTTTTTGTTAAATTGGCTCCATAGGTTTCATTGGGCAGTCTTCCCACATTTGCAGCTAGGAAAGTTAATCACCAGAGGAACATAACCACCAAGATATATATATATATATATATATATATATATATATATATAGAGAGAGAGAGAGAGAGAGAGAGAGAGAGAGAGGGAGAGAGAGAGAGCAAGGATTCAGGTCTAGTTTTGAAGTCCTGTTTTCTGCTTCTCTGTCCAAAACTATATAAAACAAAAATGAGACTCCAGCATGTTGCTAAATAGCCATTATTTCTAAAGTGGATCAGTACAGATTGTACCTGTGTAGTGTGAGCAGCTTCCTCCTTTTCTCTCTCTCTTTTTTTTCCAATGTCAACATGCTTCCAATGTTAAAAAAAATACCTCAGTAAATATGCAGAGCAAATTTGTATTGCATTGTGTGTCTCAAACTATTGATGTAGTTCTACAAACTATATTTATTAAACAAATCAATCAACAACATGGCTTCTCACTTGATTGCTTTTTAACTAACCAACGGAGGTTTAATATCTTTTCTTTCCTATCATATAGGGTGCTGATGGTGTAAGAGGTTTGAAAGGAGGCAAAGGAGAAAAGGTAAATATGAAGTCTACTTCCTGATTATTAATTTTTTGGGCCAGCCTTTTTTAGGGAAGAGAGCCTTTATCTTATAGGTGTGAACTAGTGTAATTGTTCTTTATTCAAATCCATTAACATGAACAAAAGCTTGTAATGGAGCTCACCATAAACAGAATTTCTAGTGTGAGAACAGCTAGAAAGGCAGTTATGCGCTTGGTTGCTTGCCATATAGAAAAATGTTGATTTAAATTATTGGAAGTACGCTGCTCCTGTAAGAATTCTGAGAAATAGGCTTTCATTTTAAACCTGTATGTATGAAGAAAGTAAAAACTAAAGCTAGTTTTATTGGTGTTTTATTTCTATAAATATGGAATAACCTGCTGTAAAAAAAACTAAAGCAAAGAAAACGGGTGTAAAACCAGAGCTGTTACCTGTAGTATCCAATTGTAGTAAATGGACTAGTTGACGGTTTGTGGAATCAGTAGTAGCTATGCTGAGATCCAAACTTGCTTCTTCGCTCAGCTGTTCCACTTGTCAAGTATAAATGAACGAGCTACATGCTGATGCCATCCCGGATGTAAAAGCAGCTTTAATATAAGCTTTTTATATAAGTATAATCATATATTCTCGCCTACCCACCTCCTACTTCAATGGGTCCCACCACACAAAGGACTTAATCATGGAAATCATAAATTCAGTGATGTCATTAGTGTGTGGCCTGTTCATTTCTACTTGACAAGTGCAACTGTATTAATTACTTTCTAAAACATATGGGTTGCTATGGCCAACTCCTCTGTTTTTGGCACTTTGCTCTGTGCTCCATGCAGGGCAAGCAGGGATGTCTTTTACCAGCACAGGGATGCACAGATGCTGCGTGCATCTCCACCTTGGCATTACATTTTAGTCTTTTGGGGCAAACAGCTGCATGGACACAGCCACTGTGTCCCTAGATGACTTCCGCATGCACCCACATGTCATATAAAGGACACAGTGGCTGTGTCAATGCAGCTGCATTTCCCAATAGACTAAAATGGGATGCTGGCATGGAGATGCACGCAGCACCTGTGCATTCCTGTGCCATTAGAAGATGGTCCTGCATGTGGCAGGGAGCTAATAACTCCATGTAAAAAGGACCTTACCCAGCTCTACTCTATTCCTGGATCCCCTTTAAAGTGAAACTATGTATTATTTTACACTTTTTATTTAGATGCGCTTAAACCGTTTTTCCTAAACAAACTGTTAAGTTGAATATAGTTATTATTATATCTTAAGCAATTTCAGAACCCATCAGCAGATATCAGTCAAAAATGAAGGCTGCTGTGTGTAGCATGTGATGCCCATCTGTGAGTTTTCTGTATATCATTGCAGAGAACAATCTGTGATAGGAGGAATGTCCTGTCACGTGACATTGACAAGTCACTAACTGAGCACTTTTTCTCCTGGCTTCTTTTCTCTTTAATTATTTGATGAATGGGGCTTTGTTTGCTTTGGAGTCCCTAAGAAAGCAAAGCACTAAGCATGTTTGTAAAACATTAAGTGATTGTAAACGACCACCTTGTAAAAAAACCCATTCAGTTTAAAATAGAAATGAAAGGCAAAAATTTTTTGCATAGATATAAAAAAGGGAAAAACTGTATTTATAATGTATTTGTTGTAAGTGATCACATTCCCTCTGTCCTCAGCTGCATACGAGCTGGGGGGAGGAGAAGCAGCAGCACCTGGAACTTCTCAGTAAATGGCTGTGCAGCGGGGAGTGTCAAGACAAGTCTGATTATTGGAGGAGAGCACACTAACATGGCTAGAGAACTGACCATGGTGTTCTCCAGCTTAGTGTGGTTAGTTTTTATTAGTAAAGCAGAGGGACTGACAGGAACACCAGATATTTCACACAAAGAAAGCATACAAACTGACCAGGATACTTTCTCATACAAGTACATAATGCAGAAGGCACATATCAGGAATATGAAGTTTTGGGGTAACAAATGCTTTAATGCTATGCTTTAGAAATCTTCTGGGTTTTATTTAGTATTAAAGCAGCAGTAGGGCTTTGGTAAGACTATGTTTATATCTATCTTTATAGAATCTATACTTCATCTTTATGGATTGACCTCTCAGTTTTGTTATAAGAAAAGAAAGAGTGTTGACATCTCTTTAGCACTCTTTCACAAATTCAGCTCTTTGGGGGTACTATGTACATCCAAAGAGTGAACCTTTAATTATAAGCATGCAGTAGCAGCCATCAGCCTGTGTGTGTTTTCCACACCTGGCTCCTGGCTTTAAAGTGAAAGTGATGCAGCACCTCACGCTGGCAGCCTCCCCGCCGTGGTTCCTGGGCTGTCCCACGGTTATTGGTGATTAGGGCCACAGCCGGCGGCTGGGGAAGAGAGATTTCAGTGAGACCAAGGCAAATCCAAGCCTCGATCTCACATGCAAACAGTGAGACTGGAAGTGATACCCCTTTCCTGGCCAGCACAGCCAGGGGACGCATCTAAGCCAATCTGTGCTTGGTTAGATGGAATGAAGGGCAGGGGAGACATTGGAGTCTATCAGACCCCTAATGTCTCCATAAAAAGTACCTGTCACCTGCCCAATGCTATTACATAGGGCTTTAATAACCCCCTGTGATAGCAACCAAGTAAAAATAAATATCAAAATAAAATAAAAATGTATAGAAAAAAAAAATAAATTATAATAAAATATATAATATATTAAAATAAAAAAAAATTGCCTCCTGTAGCCCCGCACACCTGCGCAAAAGCAAACTCAAGCCCAGACATGTAAACTGCATTTGCACAATACGCGTGACATCTCGCCGCGAATGTCAGAGTGATAACAATAATTCTAGCACAAGAGCTCCTAGTTAACTCTAAACTGATGAGGCTTTTAAAGTATCAGCTATGGTGATTTTTGGGCACCATAGTTTTTGGCGATATTGCGAACGCACGCACTTTTACAACATGGAGCATTTGGTATCTAATTACTTAATGCAACCTCAACTTTTCTATTTTAGGCAAAAGTGGGTATTGTATGGTATGGTTTTGCACTAAAACTCATTTTATTATATTTTTTTCTGAAAATTTGCATGTATTTAACAGTTGTGCAAATATCATGCGAAAAAAACATTTTCAACTATCACTTTTTTATTCTACAGGGCCTCTTCTTTCATAAAATAAATAATGTTCTCGGGGTTTAAGTAATTTTATTGCCAAAAATTAAGATTTTTCATATATGTGAAAAATAAAAACAATTGCTTTGGAGCCGACCTGGTTAAAAAATATCTTGCCAAAAATAAAACTTGCTGGATAAGAGTCTGATCTGGTTGCCTGTCCAGCATTAGATGGTCTCTACCAATTTTTAGCAGGACCAGCCAAGTTTAATTCACAAAAGCAAATGGAACTCAGAGCAATCTAAATGTAAGGTACAGCACCATAAACCTTACCGGTAACGCTGTTTCCAAATTCTCTCAAATTGCATGCATTCATTATTCTTATCTCTTTATCCACTATTAAATGAAAACCAAATCTATTGAACACAGAGTTCAGGCTAAAAGAAAAAGATTTATGTTGTATTATCATCAGCACTCTTAAGTTTATTCCTATATTGTTTGAAGAGTTCCACTGACTGCTGATTACAGAGATGTGAGGAATTTTGGGCTCTTTACACTCCACGTCTATAATTCAAGACAAACTGCAGAGCTCTCCTTTGTTAGCTAAGCTAATAACACTTAATCCTGAGATGTGCTCTGAGATGTGCTCTGTGCAGCTGGCAGGTGTTCTGTGTACTATAGTACTGATCCATCTACAAGTGGTCATTAGATGTGAGCAAACACACTATAATCCTGCCACTGCTTCCTCTCTTTATTAGTGTTATAGCTGTCCTAGGTAGCACAACCAAGGACTTCTTCTTTCAGCTGTATTATTACCGGTGACATCCAATTATAAGCAAAGGTTTGTTTGGTGCACTTCATCAAATATCTTTCGTGTATGTCTTTTTTTCTTTATAAGTTGTTAGGGACCACCTTTCACAAGTGTACCGCAGGCTTCCATCATATGCCATACACATGCCAGTTTTTGTAGAACATTTTATCTGCCCCTCAGTAGGAAGAAAACATTTGAATGCACACTTTTGAATGCATCAGAACTATAGACATAATGCAGAGAAACGGAGAATCTATATATTTTTTAGCTATTTTAGGATAACTTGGCACAACCCCATTAAATATTAATTTCAATAGTAATACGATTAGTTTAAGCATCTTTAGTGAAGATTGTGCTTTGTTAGGGATTAATAGTAATCAGTAATGATTGCAAGGATTTTCTAGTAGGTACAAAGTTTCACTCCAATTATGCCAAAATATTGTACTGAGCCTGGAATTAAAAAAATATGGAAGCAACCGGCGCTCAGCTACAAACATGGTCAGATATGAAATGTATCTAACTATAGAGTGTCTAAGGCAACACCTAAGTTTTAAAATGCAAGAACGAGAAATATGGCTGGTGGTGACTATATTTAGGTGTGTATGTGGTTATTACTGCCTTCTCTTAGTGACCATAACTGAGTGTGTTGCTTGTGCACAGTCACAGCTTCTGAAGCAATTTATGTTTAGATTAATTTACCAGTGCTTTAGCTGCTTGAGGGTTAATTTGAGGTACTGCATCTACTCTATGTATGGCAAATATAAGAAATAACTTATATTCTAAACAGCATGAATTATAGGCACTTTAAATGGCAATCTCTTGGGGAAAATGGGACATATGATCATGCAGGACATGCTTTCATTACACAGGCCAACACACATTTTGGTGCCTCGAACGTTAGACCTGTTCCTAAGTATATCTGGCCTTCTGATTCCAAAAATGGCACCATTTTTCCCTATCAGCTTTAGTTCTTCACTTGCCAAAAATAAGGACATAAATATAGCAAAATATGTTAGGATAATTCAGGCAGCACCGTTACGAGGAAGTCATAACATCTATGGTGCTCCATCTGCAAAAATTAAACTATATGAGTGGGAAAATAAACCCACCTCCTATATGATCAAAACTATAATACAGTTAATAACTTAAACTTTAGAATCCAACGTTTCTGATGTAAAATTACAGTTGGCAGGATGTAAACACTCTCACTATATCTGCTAGACAGAAAAACAGCAAGATCTTTTCAAAAACTTGACTACAAATGATATACATTTGACTATATCTAAGAAACTATAGCTGATGCAGCCTAGCCAATGCGATTTAATGAATCAGAGCCTCAAATAACCAAAGAACGTGTCTAAAAACAAAGGCACCAAAAAACTGGACTGTACAGCTGGTAATAAAGTGTTTGCTGAGCACTGCAGGTTAAGGTAAGTTCTTGCATATGCAGATCGATGCATGGTGATGTACATGTTGATCCTATAACTTGTGTTCATTTACTTTTTGGTAGAGCTCAGTTGTCAGAGTTTTGAGATAATAATTGTAATTTACTCATATTTCAGGGTGAAGATGGATTCCCAGGATTTAAGGGTGATATGGGATTAAAGGGAGACAGGGTGAGTATAATTTTGCAGTAAAGTGTAGGCTAACGCAAAAAAATAAAAAAAAAAAACTTTGCAGTATATACATTTCTGAAACACCTGCACATTTCCTCACATTTTATTCCATCAAAGATGCTGCAAGAACAGAAAAGTTCATGTTGATGAGCCGAGCTGATAAAACACATTTCTCTCAGCTAAGACCAGCCATACATGGTTCCAATCAGCCAATATTGGAACCCTCAATGGTCAGGCTGAATGTACCAAGTTGATTGATCGATCAACTTGGGTACAACCAGCATTCCGGATTCTCTTGGGATTATCACTAGTGGCTGCTATAGTCACTAGCTATCATCACTATCTCGGTAGGACAGATCCACATCTACACTGACTCGTGGATGCAGGAAAGAAATCCTCTCTGTGTATGGCAGGCCTAGGTGTTAGCCCTGCCTAGTTTTTTTTCCTAAGCTATCTAATTAATTCCACTGCCTTATCTCCAAAGCATGGGCAGTAATTGATTTGTAATCCCAAGAAACAACTGGGAGAGCTAAAGAGACTTTTTTGGGATAACATAGGAAGTGTGCAGAGAACACTGGACATCTCTGAATTTCTCATGAGATAAAGAGTTTTTCTACACTTATAGAACAGATGTAACAAAATGCTTTAAATGGTATATTTAACAGACCAAATGTATCAAATAATTGTTAGGATGTACACAGGGCTTTTTTCCTCCAAGAATAGGTGCAGGTACTCCCTGCTTCCAAGTCAAACCTTAACTCTGTCCCTGACCTACCTCCAAGCACTGTTCCTTAGTTGCACCCCTCTCACTACCACCCTTTGTAGAGAATACAGAACAAAGTATAATTTTGTGGTGCTAATTTGTTAATAACAAGAAAAGCAGTAAAATATATCCCTTGCAGCCAGTAACAATAGACCCCCCACCCGAAACAATAGACCCCCCCACCCCACAATTAAACCCAGTAACAATAGACTACAGCAAACAACTAACTCCCCAGCAGAATTCAGTCCCCAGGGCTTTTTTTCAGCAGGAACGTGGGGGAACACAGTTCCGGCACCTCCAGTACTGAATGTACTGTATGTAATGGCAAGGGGTGTTTGGGTGTACTGGGGTGTTTGATCCTGTCTTCTCTGATCCTCCTCCTTCTTCCACAGTCCCCAATCCATTTCCTGATATCACAGAGCATTGAAGGTGCTCTGCACATGCTATGGTTGGTGTGTATTGCTAGCAGGGTTTTTTTTTCAGCAGGAATGCAGTTCCAGCACATCCAGTACTGAATGAACTTTATGTAATGGCAAGGGGTGCAGGGGTGTACTGGAGGGTTATTTATTGCTGGCTGCTGGGGGATCTATTGTTTCTGGGGAGGTCTATTGTTGCTGGTTTGCTGGGGGTCAATTGTTGCTGAAAAGGATCTGCTTTTGAGGGAGGGGTCTATTGATGCTGGCTGCTGGGAGATCTGTTGTTGCTTCTAAAGGTCGTTTTTTGCTGGGGTGGCAATTTCTTGCAGGGGTCCATTGTTGCTGGGGTAGATCTATTGTTGTAGGGGGGGGGTCTATTGCTGCTGGCTACATGGGATCTATTTTACTGCTTTTGTTGCAACAATCATTACATACAATATACTTAGCACCGCAAAATTAAACTTGGCTCTGTATTCTCTAAAAGGGATGGTACTAAGGGGCGTGGGGGGGGGGGGGTTGGAATCAAGAAATGGTGGTCAGAGATAGGTAGGGGACGGAGACAAGAATTGACTCACAAAGGGGGAGTTCCTGCACCTATTCACTAAGAAAAAAAGCCCCGTCAGACCCCATCAACAACAACTGATCACCCAGCAGCCAGCAACAACAGACCCCTCCCTCTACTCTAGAGTATATATATATATAAAGTAATATATTATAGTCCAATCTAATGATTAGTCATCTGTTTTTGACCATCACTGGTGTGTGTTTACCAAAATAGCTAAAAAAATGCATACAAAATATGTCCCCTATAGACATCGGCATAAGTAGCTATATTGCTGGCAGAAAACATGGTCAAAAGATGCATTAAAGGATGGAAAACAATTGACTTTATTTAAATAGTAACAAAGTACATAAAAGCGTGATAAGAAATACACAATTTCTGAACTGTGCCACATGTACCAATCAACATACAATGGAAGGCAAGACTGACTACATAAATTACAAAAAATGAAAAGGGTAGATTGCTCTCAGCAACATCAGACCCTACCAACAACATATCTCCCAGCAGCCAGCAACAACAGACCCCTCCTTTAAAAGTATATCACTCTCCGCAACAATTGACCCCCCAGCAACATCAGACTCCATCAGCAACGGTAGACCTCCCCTGCAACAATAGATCCAAAACAGCAACAATAGATCCCCCAGCAGCCAGTATCAATAGACTTTCCAGCACCCCTTGCCGTTGCATACATTCAGTGATGGAGGTGGCGGAACTGCGTTCCTCCACGTTCCTGCTGAAAAAAAGCACTGTATTTACATACACTTTATTAACTTCCCTGGCGGTATCCCCGAATGTGACTCGGGGTGGATTTTTTAGGCTAGGATCGGTATCCCCGAGTCAAGCTCGGGGTAGATGTGCAGAGCGCGCAGCGCTGTCTCTTACCTTACCTTACGGTATGATGACTTCCTAGTTCCGTTCCCTGCAGCAGCAATGCTGCATGGGAGCGGAACTGGGAGGGAAATTCAAACGTTGCACCAAACACAAACACATAACACATTTATATTATATATATATACATATATACCTATATACATATATATATATATATATATATATATATATATATATATATATATATATGTATATATATATATATATATATATATATATATATATATATATATATACACACACCACACACATATATATATATATACCTATATACATATATATATATATATATATATATATATATATATATATACACACACACACACACACACATATATATATATATATATATATATATATATATACACACCACACACACATATATATATATATATATATATATATATATACACCACACACACATATATATATATATATGAAATATATAACGCATGAATTATAATCTAATCTATAATATAATTTTATTATATATATTATATATTATATAATAAAATTATATTATTGATTAGATTATAATTCATGCGTTTGTGTTTCAAATTTATCACATCTGGGATGTCTACTAGAGTCTTGTTTTGGTCAGGTTTAAGTCAGTAATTACTAAGAATTGTAGGCCTATAATACATAACGCCAAATTTCCATGAAAAAAATTGCACCGCTTTTGGTACATAATTCCTGACATAATCATACCGCCAGGGAGGTTAAACATTGAGCCAATTTAAGATGTGTTAGAACAATGCACTGCATTGCATTGTATATGTACATAGCCATTCATTTTGAAAAAGCAAAAAACAACCTGCACTATAGCTCATTACAATGCACAGATGTTTATGGACTGTGCATTGTGGTACACTGCTAAAATACAGCAGGTGTGTTTTTACATGTATTGAGGCTCATTAGTTACCTATTCCAAGTGAATAGAGGGACCTAATGTGCTTCAATGCACAAAACAATTGTCCATTATAGTATACGGACAGGTGTGAATTTTCCTAGGTGTTCATTATTTAGTGGCTAGATTTTGTATTTTGGTTTCTTTATAAAGCTAGTGTGAAACAGATTATGTATGTCCACATATTACAACTGTTTGAAATACAAAAAAACAAAATAAGAAACAGAAAGTAAACCTGATTGGTTATTAGAAACATTTTAACTTGCTGTAGATTTTAATGCACAAATGAGAATGAATAGCATTGTGACTGAGTCAGTGCTGAAATCACATTGCTTTTTTTGTATACTGTGGCCCTTCCTGATACTCAAATTGCATACAATGTATACAACTTTCTGTGAACGGCTCAGAAAACAGCAAATTGCAGTTTAGTGTAGTTTAAACACATTTCTCATTCATTTCTAAGTCGAGCATTTCCATCACATTTGCATTACAGTGGCAATCCAATTAAGAACCTATTTTACATAGTTTTCCAGTGCAGCAAGTGTTTAAAAAGATATTAATTCGAACTGTGGTTAAATCAACCCATATTCAAACTATGACTATCTCTATAACATTTTACAGACCTAATACTTTTGTGAATTGTTTTCTACAATGAGCTCATGCCAAATTCAACTTCCATTTAAAAAGCCTTCTTGCAAGAAAAAAAAAAAAACGTAACACCTAAACCTTTCCCTGCTACAAAAATCACTCCTGATTGTATTGTTAGGCTCAGCATTGAACATGGTTTGTACTAAAACCTCCCAAAACGTTATATTAAACAAAAAAATAAAGTTTGTATAATAATGTATTGTTGTAAAAGTATAATAAATGTATCGTTGCATTATTGTGTGCGCTCTTTACTAAAATGCTCCAAATGGTAATCTGGTAGGTTGGTCATATATGTCAGAAGAGCTGCAGGATCTGGGTGTACGCTGTGCACTTCTCAGACAGTACATGGGTAGACTTTTTAATTAGAAAAATGTGATTTTGGAATGTTCGCTCAAATTTCTAATCGTTTTTGGGTCATTTCTGACTGTATTGATGAAAAAAAAATCAAAAGAGCATGATGCAAAATTGCAATAAGCTCCAGAACAGTCATTTTTTCAAGCATCTTTGTACACAAATTACATTGTTATTTTTTGCAAGTGATAACATTACAAACAGAAAAATCAACATTAACACAAAAAAGTAAAAATTGAAATCTAAACTAAAACAACCATTCCCAATAATTCTGATGGCATGAATATATTAGAAAAATCAGAGTAGTTAAAATAAAATGAATTATCCTAAAATATAGGCAGATGTTAAAATAATAATCAATCTTTATAAGATCTTAATAGTAACCAAAGTAGTTTGGTTGGCTAAGATTTAGGCTTGTATATTAGGCAAAATTTTTATCCTGGTCTTTCATTGTTTGCTACTGAAGACGTTTTATAAAATGTCCATTGGTTTGATGAAAAGCTGTAGTTAACTTACTTTTGAACATGTATTGTGGCATACTGTATATTATTGACAATGTTTTACTTTACCTGCCTATTATAGGGAGAATTTGGTCCATTAGGTCCGAGAGGAGAAGATGGTCCTGAAGGTCCAAAGGGAAGATCTGGTCCAAATGGAGATATTGGCCCAGGTGGTCCAGCTGGTGAAAAGGTAAGTAGTTGTTAGAACAACTCGCATACTTAAGCTCATATCTGTCTACTAGTAAATATATAGCACTATCGAGCCCCCATTTGCGCTAACAAAATAAACAATTGTCACTTATCTGTTGGCGAACCAAACCAAATAATGAAATTTTCTCTAAAATGCCCATTCCTCTGCCACCTGGGATCCCTAAAAATATATTTTTTGCATGTCCAATGAATATCTTTCCTAACAGCTCGGGAGACCATAAATGTACTGATTGCCACCAGTTTGGGTTTTTGGGCTACAAGATGATCACCTAGAGTAAATGTACCCTTAATCCTAATAGAACAAAAGACTAAACATATCTGTTCTGTGCCTCAATTTTGGCAATTTAAGCGTGTACTTTAAAGGGTAACGCCAGTCAAAAATGAACATTTTCCTATTAATAGTATGTTAAATATCTTTATCTTTGATATTATTCATTTTCTGGCTAGCTGATTGTGTAGCTTAGAAAGTCTTATCTAAGCTAGACAATCAGCTTCTTCCTGTTCTTCACCGACAACGCTATCTCCCTTTATCTGAATTTGCTAAGCTGTCTTTCACTTCCTGAAAAGGTTGTCAGTCTTTCTTAGACAGGCATGCCTAGATCTGCCCAGCCCCACTCCCATCCCTCCTGTCCTTCACAGAACATGATCTCCTTCTGTCTTCATAGCCTTGTTTAGGCTAGCAGCTGAGAGAGGGAGAGAGAGAGAGAGAGAGAGAGAGAGAGAGAGAGAGAGAGAGAGAGAGGGCATTGGAAGTATGTTATGCTCACTCTTCATGGTTCCAGCAGCACATAACACCCACACACACACACACTGTTTGTTAGAAATCACAATACAGTGTAGAACCACTTGTTGTTTTTGCATGGCATTGTGATGAGTTCTGATGGCGCTGTGATGGCACTGTGATAAGCACTGATGGGCACTGTGTATGTGGTGTGGCACACACCCAGCTGCTGTAAACGGTGGAGGAAGCTGGGGAAAAAATGTCACATGACTGGTGCCATATTTAAAAGAAATAAGGTACAAAGGATAATTTTTAAAAGGTTAGAAGGATACAGATCAATTGCTATTGCTCATTACATGTGAGTAATGAGTTCAAGGCTCAATTTCCACTAGTGCGACTTTGGACACATAAAGTCATATGACAAGTCACAGCTCATTGATTTCAATGGCACCCATTCTCATCTATGCGACTTTGAAAATTAGCGACTTTGAAAAGGTGCCTGCACTATTTTGATGCAACTTTGATCCATAGAGTGTAAAGTTGGATCAAAGCTGCACTCAAAGTTGCATCAAAGTCACACTCTAAATCGCACCACTTTGGAGTCACACTAGTGGAAACATAGCCCAAGGCTAGAGTGCGACTTTTGAGTTTGACTTTGAGTGCAGCTTTAATGACGCATCAAAGTAGTGCAGGTACCTTTTCAAAGTTGCAGATTTTCAAAGTCACATAGATGGGAATGGGTGCCATTGAAATCAATGGGCTGTGAGTTGTCATGCAACTTTGTGTGTCCAAAGTAACATGACAAGTCACACTAGTGGAAACGGAGCCTTAGTCTATGTTTCCACTATTGCGATCCCAAAGTCACGCAATTTAGAGTGTGACTTTGATGAAAATTTGATCCAACTTTACACTTTCTGAATCAAAGTTGCATCAAAGTAGCGCAGGTAACTTTTCAAAAATGCTGATTTTCAAATTTGCATAGATTGGAACGGGTGCCATTGAAATCAATGGATTGTGACTTGCCATGCGACTTTGTGTGTCCTAAGTTACATGACAAGTCGCACTAGTGTGGCTGCCTGTACTATGATCATTGTAGACTGTGAGCTGAGACCCCAAAACACTTCCAGCTACACTGACAGTCTCCCCCCCCCCCCCCTGTGTCCAGCTCTCTTCTGCTATGGTAGTTTTCATTCAAAGCCTAGCACAGCTATACTGTATAAGTGCACTGCACCTCCCAGCCCCACTGGGTCCTGTGTGAAATTTTTCTCCATTTTCTCATTAATTAGGATGTACAATGCATCCTTATTGATAAGAGAACACTTGGCAGGAACGGAACCTATAATCAGCCCCTCCCCTTCTGTAGATGCCCACTGGCTACACAGGGAGTGCCCTGGAAGTGATGTCACTAGCTTTCAGTAACCACACCCACTTACTGCTCTTAGACTCAGAAATAGGAGGGATTAAAGTCATGTGACAGCACTGAATACTGAAAAATAAAGGTAGAAAAACTGGGATTTTTTCATTTTGAGACAAAAGGATGAACTCAGCTTACATTAATGATTGCAGGGGAGAATTTAGTTATTAGGCTTTACTTCTCCTTTAACTACTTCAGCTCCAGAAGGTTTTACCCCCCAGGCCATTTTTTGCAATACAAGACTGTGTTGCTTTTAACTTACAATTGCGCAGTCATGCAACACTGTACTCAAATAATTGTACATTAATTGTACATAATTGATTGTACATAATTAATTGTACATAAATTATGTCTTTTTTTCTCCCATAAACAGAGCTTTCTTTTAGTGATATTTGATCACTTCTGCCTTTTTTATTTTTTGCGCTATAAACAAAAAAAGACCGATAATTTTGAAAAACAACAAACAATATTTTTTACTTTCTGCTATAAAACATTCCCAATAAAACAATTTTAAAAAACAATTTTTTTCATCAATTTAGGCCAATATGTATTCTGCTACATATTTTTGGTAAAAAAAAAAAAAATCCCAAGTGTATATTGATTGGTTTGCACAAAAGTTATAGTGTCTACAAACTATGGGATACATTTATGGACTTTTTATTTTTTTATTGTTTTTACTAGTAATGGCGGCGATCAGCAATTTTTATTGAGACTGCAACATTACGACGGACAAATCTGATGTTAAATTACACTTTTTGGGACCAGTGGCACCAATACAGTGATCAATGTTAAAGAAAAATGCACTGTTACTGTATAAATAACACTGGCAGGGAAGGGGTTAACACTAGGGGCAAGCAAGGGGTTAAGTGTGCTCCTAGGGAGTGCTTTATAACTGTGGGGGGGAATGGATGTACTAGAGGAAAAAAGAGATCTGTGTTTGAGCTTAGCTGAAATACAAGATCTCTCTTTTCCTCCCTGACAGAACAGTGGTCTGCCTTGTTTACATAGGCAGGCCGCCGTTCTGTCATACCGCTGAACCCGCTGATTGGCTCCCACTGTGTCCAATCACAACAGGAGCGGCGCTCTGACGGTGCGCGTCCGCCACCGAAATCTCATGCACACGATCACGTACATGTATGTGATTTTGTGCAGCCGGCCCATCCTGCCACAGTATATATGCGTCAGGCGGTCCGGAAGTGGTTAAGCTTTTTTTTTTTTCTGTTTTTGTTTTAATGATTCTCAACACATACAACTAAAACCATATTTTATAAAAATGTATTTGGTCATGTTGTTTGTTCAGTAAAATACTTAACATAATAGGGGTTGATTTACTAAAACTGAAAAGTACAAAATCAGGTTCAGCTGTACATGGTAGCCAATCGGCTTTTGACTGCAGCTTGTTCAATTAAGCTTTGACAAAACAAACTGGAATTGGATTGCACTCTCCAGGTTTAGTAAATCAACCCCATAATGTACATTACTGAAAAAAAAACAGAGCCGTAGTAAAAAATAAAAGATTGTCATAACTTTTAGCTGCATTAACCATTTCTTCTTTTATTTGCATTTTAGGGTAAGCTTGGTGTTCCAGGTTTGCCTGGATACCCAGGCCGACAGGGTCCAAAGGTAAGACTGAACTTATGTTTCCTAAATTTCCAATTACTCATACCCATTGTCTAAAATGTGTGCACTTCAAAAATCTGCACATGAGCAAGGATGGCTATTCACTAGAAGAGAGTCGTCTGTGTTTATATAGACTTATCTGTCCATTTTTTTAGGTAGACATTAAGGATATTGCATAATTTTATTCTGTGGACATTATCATTATACTATTGTACATACAGATTTAGATAATCCGTGTGTGTTGGTAATTTCCTTTCTTAAGGTACAATTATCTGAAAATCACTTAGTTGTCTTTGAAATCTTTTTAGTAATAATCATTGAATGTCTCATCTCAAAAATGCCAAAGTTGAATTCCATTGTTTTTGCATGGCTGTTGCGGTAGTTATCGCATGGGTTTTGTTGTTAGCAGTTTTAAATTGGCTTCTTAATCAGGATTTCTGCAAAAGCTGTATTTAGGGGGTAGATATATTGTTTTAAATTTATTGTATTTCTGTAGCTGACTCCAAGTCACAGCCTTGCCAATTTGGTTCTTTCTGTATTTGTACAAGCATCTGACCTGCTCCAAAGCTGCCTCATTTTCACCAAGACTGTCACATCGATTGGTTTCTATTCTGTGTTTGTTCTTCAATAGTCTAGTGAGATTTTCTGCCACATCCTGAGATCAAAGTCTTTCTGCTATTTTGCTATTGAACAAACAGTGCCGTGCATCAGGAGGGTTGCTCCAGATGCTTCTGTTTTACATAAAACAACACACTGAATCCTTTCTGCCGCTTTGCAATCATGTTCTTACATGAGAACAAAGCACTTTCTTCTCACGAGTCTGACGGTTTTCTCTTTGTCCCCAAAGTTTAATTTACTGCTTCGGTTATTGGGGAATGAGTTGGATAAAATACATTCCTATTTTCAATGTCCATTTCGGTTTTTCAGAGAAAGTCCAGTACTCAGCTGGGAGTTGTTCACATGTCATCTATAATTACAGTGTTATGATTTATCATTGTTTTTTTTTTTTTTTCTTATAATAGAAATTATTAAAAAAATTGCAGTGTTTCACACTATAGGAATTTTAACAGAAAGTTTTAGACATTCTTTATATGGAGGGAGCTAAAATTCCTGACTGAGTACCTTGGGCAATGGTAATTGCTGTGATGAATGGTCACAGATTGACCATCACTAATTTGGCAATTTCTGATTACCTGCTTATTGACCGGCAGATTTCTGAAACACATCATCGATCAAAATGTATTAATGGTTTGATTGTCCTTGGACTGGATAAAATTATATGCATATACTCCGAATAAAGAAATTGTCAGTTAGAGGATTCACGTGATTTGTGATTATGTTCACTTATCACTAATCATTACACTTATTACACACATAATATTTAGAAGGGAAAGTGTTTGGTTTACTGCCTACTGCTGATAAAGTAAGAGAAGGTCAAAGTTATACATTGGACAGTGAGGTTGGTGTCAAAACATATCTCTCATTAGCCTGATTATCTTAAGCAAATGATCACGTTTCCTAGGTCATGAATGTTTAATTATTATTTTTTTTCTAATATATTATTATTATTATTATTATTATTACTATTATTCTTCTATAGTATATGACATGCCAGTCAAAGAAAGGACATGTTAACCAGACTCTGTTATTTATAAATAGGGTTGAGCTTTGGGACCAGGTCAAGGTTGGGTTTTTGGTGAACCCAACTTATTCACAGTTCACAAACACAGTGAACTAATGCAGTCCTTTGCCACTATAGCAACCACCCACCAATAATGCATTCCCTGTCCTCTGAACTTCTGAACTGGCAAGGTGGCTTAGAATAGCTAAGTGCTTTGTTATTGGCCAGCCCCTCACTATAAAAAAAGCATGGTTCAAAACAGCTATATTGACAATGTACTTGGACGTCATAGGGAATTAATAAAAAGTATTGCTGATAAAGTGCAGAGGGACAGATTAGCAAAGAACTCTCCTAAAATTGATGTAATCTCTTACTGAATGTCCTTTAGGGGTTGATTTACTAATGGCTAATAGGCTGTGCACTTTGGAAGTGCAGTTGTGCTCTGCAATAGCCTTTTCTCCAGAGCTTAGTAAATTAAGTGAACAAAAAACACCCAATCACATGCAAGGGAAATAATGAAACAGCATTTTTGTATGCACACGATTGGATGATGGAAGTCTGCAGAGCTTCCCCTTATTTACTAATCTCTGAAACAAATGTTGTTGCAGTCTTTTTGCCTTTAGTAAATCAACCCCTATGTCAATGGAAAATAGCAATGTGCATTTTGGTGTATTCCACTTGCATGGTGATTAATTTGAGATGCTTCTGAGATCGTTCTGAGCTCATTAAAATGTTTTTTAGTTCTGCTTGGGTCCCCATTGCAAAAAAAGTACAGTACCCCAGAATCACATATCAGGATTTTTTTTACCAATCAAAGTAGATAAGTACTGCTCTTTGCTTTTACTGTTTGCACTATATAAAGTGGAACTTTATTCGTAACAACTTGACAAAAAATATTGTTCTTTAGCAAGGAACATACATTCCACATTAATAATTATACAACCCAAATAAGTGTATGCTGTAAATTGTCCCCAGCATTGTAACTGTTTATTTTTGCTGGAGGCTGCAATATTATTGAAGCTCAGAGCCCCTGAAAGTAAATCTTAAAACTGAACTAAACCAATTGATTTAACGGTTTTAAAAAAAAAACAGTTACATTCCCAGCATGCTGGGAATGCTAACTGTCACATTTGTTTGTTTCTAAACTAAACTGTCAAACCATCAAATGGCTGGTGTTATAATTGATCACATGGCAGTTGCAGATCCATCAGAAGCTAAGATGGCAGCTTCCTTGGCTGTAAAGAAGGGGTATTCAAACTATAGCCCTCCAGTTGTTCAGGAACTACAATTCCCATCATTCCCAGTCATGTCTGTGAATGTCTACAATGCCTCATGGGACGTGTAGTTCTGCCACAGCTGGAGGGCCATAGTTTGAGGATCACTGCTGTAAAGGATAGGAGGATTTAGTTCCACTTTAAAGCTGTCAGCAGATCAGCCTCTACATTTTTGGCACAGTGCCTAAAAAAAAAAAAACGAAAGAAACTGAGCATGGGCAGAGCAGGGTGATACAATGTATTACTGGATTTTAAACTGTATAGGGACTTATTTTTCATGTTTTACATGGCAATACCTGCAAAAGGACCAGCGTGAAGTGATCTAGCAGGACTTCATTTTCTGATTAAAGTTCCACTTTAACTGAATGCAACTGAGAATATTAAATAATGTAGGGAAAGAGCAGTTGTGTGAAGTATCCAATGTCAGCTATTCAGGTTGGAACTACAAAAATAATGTAATATGATTTTATGGTTTGTATTAGTAAATACACATTGCTCCTATCCTTATTACATGCATGCTAGTCCTAAAAGTGGATGGCATGGTGAATTTTGGTTATCCTCTTTTTCTCTGCTGAGATTTCAAATTACCTCCATTATTAACATAAAAAAGAATATAGATCAGGGAAACCACAAGTGAACTATCATTTGCATACAGTCAAAAAAATGAAACCACTAAAGTCTCTTAATGGTCATTTTAGCCAATTTAATTGAATACAGTCCTGTTAACATACGGTTTAAAGAGCTTTATTTGGCTTTAGAATTAAAAGGTTCTCTTTGTCTTATTGAGTTTCTGAGCATCATTAAGTGAGCAGAGACAGTGAGGATGAAACCTTAATTGACTGTGCTGACTTGCAGCTGGTTTCATGAAATATTCTAATCTTTTCTATGCTTTCCGGATCTGAACACTTCTGGTAAGAAATGAATTTTAATGTGCAGGCCACATCATTTGTACGTAATGATATCATTTTTGGTGGCGCTTTTCAGAAAGGCAAGAACTATAGGGCTGTTTCTGTTTTAGGACAATTCTTGCAGTAACTCTGTGAAAAGCAGGTGGTGGGAAACATGATCAATTCTTACCTTAGCAATAAATTTGTTTATGTGTTGTAATTTCATGTACAATTATATTATAGGAGATGGAGATGGAATAATCCACTGCGTTCTTTTAGTGTTAAAACTTTTTTTTTTCTTCTTTTAAGCCTTACAGGTGTTCTATGGTAATGTATGTAGTTATAAAGTTTGTGAGGAAAAAAATATAATAAACATTTTCTTTGTAACCTCTCACTAGGGTTCAACAGGATTTCCAGGATTTGCAGGAGCCAATGGTGAAAAGGGAGCTCGGGTATGCTATATTATAAATATATATTTATAAAAATATTATGGCGCTGTTCACAAAGAAAAAAAAAATTACTAGACATTTGTATTTTTCTTGATATACTTTAGCTGCAGTACAAGGTCATACATGCCTATGAAAAATTTAGACTGGAAAAACTATGGACTAGTTCATATTTTTTGACAAGTTTTGATATGCCTCTGACAAGAGCTTGCAAAAAATGTTAAAGTTGAAATGACATACAAGAAATTTGCATCTTAAAAGTGGCATGCAGGCAATATTTGGATCATGTAACATGTTCTTCTTCCTGTCTGCTCTTATCAGACAATTACTGTTGATACGACAATTTTGATCATGTATTAAATGCAAAAATACATTTTCATGCAGGAACTTAGCCATCTAAGGATATAGCCTAAGGCCATTTCTTGTGCATATGTTTGACAGGACATTTTATATTTCCATAACATCTGGAGATCTACAGACGATTATGTCTGGATCAGAAGATGTCTGACATTTATAAGGCTCATTGGTTGCTTAGGGTATACATTATTACTATTAAATAATGTAGATATGTATCTCTGCTCCACTAGGGTGTTGCTGGAAAACCAGGTCCAAGGGGACAACGAGGTCCAACGGTGAGTGTTCTTCTTGGTTACAAATCTAACTGCCTACTAGATTGATTGACTTGCATCCCAAATATTTGAAACATGACCACACCAATAGTTTTATAATGTAAATATGAAGACTCATGGACTTCACTTATTTTCTCACACAGGGTCCACGGGGCGCTAGAGGTCCAAGGGGTCCTACTGGAAAACCAGGTCCTAAGGTAATTATCATGTTTTTTATTATTCTCCTCAGAGTGGCTTCAGGCCAGTAACATATCATATCATGTTTTATTTTTATAATACATCAAGCAAACTATATTGGATCATATAAAATATTACCAAAAATTGCCTATTCAAATGTTAAAAAAAATATAGTGGGTGAGAGTTACACATACTGTCTTCTCATACATGTTAGGAATTCCAGCAGCTAGATCATCCTGTCCCAGATCTGACCTTGGAGTTTTACTACTCTTTGATTTCTTTCAATTTTTTTAATATTGAATAAAATAGAACAAAGAAAGTGGGATCCCCTCCTAACTGTTTTCATAGTCTTATGAACTTGTGCAGAGATCTTACCATTGTCTTAGCCAGAAATATGTGGTTTGTTTATTTAATCCTTCATCTTCTGTAAAAAACAGAATCAGTTTTGTGTAGACCCTTTCTTTAGCTTATATTGAATTACTTAAAATTATTAAAGAATATAGGCTGAAAATACCCACAAGCCAGTATATTATACACTGTATATCTTTAACTCTGTTACATGTTTACTGAACAGCACACTGTTTTCTCTCATGTGTACAGGGCACAGCAGGAAATGATGGTCCTCCTGGCCCACCTGGTGAAAGAGTAAGTGATGGGTGATGATTGTATTCAACTCTGCTATTTCTTTTGTCAACACTGTTATTTGAAGAGCTTTTACAATTTTCTCATCTTAAATCTCTGTTCTTCAACCTATATTCCCTTAGTATATTGTTAGCTGAAGGTACAGTAACCCGTTCCTGCACAAATCTTTGTATACATTTGGTGGAGCTGTTTCCTTCCATTCGTAGTGCATTTATTTATATTTCTATGGGTGCTGGAAATTATGATATCTTATTTGTGGCAAAAGGATCATAGGATTGTCAATATATCAAAGTCTTACAAGATGCTTTTATTAAGGTATACAAATGTTCAACTAAACACAAAAGGCTAATGTCTGAAAAGTGCAGTGGCAAGAATATGTTTTGCTAACAATAGCAAACAATCAGCTTCCAACTGTCATTTCAATAGGCAACAGCTTGAAAATGCAAAAGAAAACAAACAAATAAAAAATATTTTCATTGGTTGCGGTTGCTGAAACTAATTTTCTTGTTACCACACTTTTTAGACAGGTACCTCTAAATGAAGTGGACAAATATACCAGGCACATACATTTCATGGAATGTCATAAATATATATATATATATTCATTCACATGTCTACCTGACAGATTACATTCTGGCTGTGACGTGTCAAGTAAGGTTCTATACCTGAAACAAAGGGGTCTAATTTATTTTATAAAGTAATGCTCCATCTAGGGTCCAAAATGTGGCATATTTCCTCATTGAGGTATTTCAGAATACTATGCAGCACTGTGACCACTAGATGGAGTTGACGATTCTAGAGATTACTCTAAAAGAGAAATTAAAGGGGTTGCAAAGTCAGAAGTTTTTTTATCTTAAAGTGGAGTTCTGCCCCCCCCCCCCAAAAAAAAAAAAATCAAAAGTCAGCAGCTACAAATACTGTAGCTGCTGACCTTTAATATTAAGACACTTACCTGTCCAGGGATCCCGTGATGTCAGCACCCCAGCCAATCTTTGGATCAGCTGCTGCCGCCATTCGTGGTAAGGGAAACCTTACTGGCCTACTGCGCATGTGGGAAGTGCTCTGCACTATCTAACTGGCCCGGTGGCAGAAGAAGGAGGAGGGGAGCTGAATTTCCAAGGGACCTCACCGCGGCAGATTCTTAAGGAAGTGGGGATGGGTACCTGTCAAAAAGGGTAACCGTTCCCTCCCTACCCCCTGAAAGGGGCCAAATGTGGCATCGGAGGGAGGGGGAGCAGATAAGCGGAACTTCCACTTTTGGGTGGAACTCTGCTTTAATGCATTCTATGCATTAGGATAAAAAGCCTTCTTTGTGCAGCAGCCCCCCCCCTCCCCAGCCCTTAATACTTACCTGAGCACCCTCTCTATCCAGCGATGCCCAAAAGTGCCTCAGCCATCCAGGACTCTCCTGATTGGCTGAGACACAGCAGTGTTACTATTAGCCCCCACTGCTTTCAAACAAACACAGCCAATCATGGACACACGGAGCTGCAGCTCGGCTCGGGTGCCCCCATAGCAATCTGTTTGCTGTGGGGGGCACTCAACAGGAGGGAGAGACCAGGAGCTCCAGGCAGTGACTCGAGAAGAGGAGTATCTGGGCTGCTCTGTGCAAAACCAACTGCACAGAGGAGGTAAGTATAACATGTTTATTATTTTAATAGAAAAAAAGGAGACTTTACAACCACTTTTAGGCCTGAATGTGTGCAGCATGCTAGAAAGTATACATTCCTTTCCAACTTTTTGAGATGGGAAAGAAGAACACCCATTTACAAAAGTATGTAGGTTTAGGACACCCCCCCCCTGCCACACCCCCTTAGGAGAATTCTAGAAAAAAGTTTTAGTTAAACCCACAAGTGCTTTTTTACCACTACCATTCCTTTATATTGGCGTTTGAAATTTACAAATCAAGCAATTTAGAGTTTGGATGAAAGGTTTAGCACTGGGAAACACTTTTTGAAAGATAAACAGTGCATTTTATATACAACTATATAGAAGATCAGACCAAACTGAGGGGCAATTGAGAAGGAAAGAGGCACAGAGGGACTTTGCCCATCGAAATCAGGGACAGTTGGGAACTATGAGTGTGTGCCATTCATGCAAATAATGTTTTATAAATAGACTTCATAGAGTTTTCTGACCCATTCAGTTAAAGCTGTATGTCCAAGGCACAACCTGTAAAAGTAGTGACTGGATGTGCATGTGCTGTATTAGCTGTTTCTTAAGAAGATATGAATAGTTTGAAAGACAAGATAGCTATGAGCAGGATAAATCTATAAAGTAGTAGTTTACTACATGTAGACAAAGCAATGTACAGTGAATAAATACAACAGAATAAAAGTTAGGTCAAACATAAACAAGGCAGAAAAGCAATAAACCTTACAAAATGATATCACAAAGTAAATTACTATAGCACTATCTGTCTGGGAAAATGTTTTAAGCATATTGTGATAGTATTAACATCCCATACAGTATCACATCCTTTGGGTTTACAGTGTCATGGGGCGAAATCCCTATCTTTTAAAAAAAAATAATTGCCAACATACTAAATGCCAACTTTAAGGACCGATTAACACCTGAGTTGCACAGGAACGTGCAGGAATTCCTAGGTGTGCAACTCAGTGTAATGCGATTTTCTGCCTATTAGTTTAAGTGGGAGGAAATTGCAATGTGTGGCACCAAAAGTAACGCATTCTCTACCTATAAAGACTCAAATCTGGTACAGGCAAATGCACTGTGTTTGAGATGAGCATTTGGGGTGTTGCTAGGATTATATTGACACCCACAGCAGATTGCACACCCAGTGCATTTTGAACATGGTGTGGGAAATGCGTACAGAACACAAGTTTCCCACAGCACGTTCTAGTGGGAACAGGCCCTTATACTGGTGATGGCAATGTTTAGTTGCATAGCTATAGACTTACCCATGTTCAGAGATTTATTGTGACCAGAGTGTTTTGTAACAATTTTATGTCACATCTGACCAATTTATGCGATACAGCACTGCGTTACTTTTCCTGACAATTGTGCAATCGTGCGGCACTGTACCCTAATAAAATTTATGTACTTTTCCCCACAAATAGAGCTTTCTTTTGGTGGTATTTGATTACCAGAGCGATTTTTTTTTTTTCGCTATAAACAAAAAAAGAGTTTTACTTTCTGCTATATAACATTCCCAATAAAAAAAAAATGTAAAAATCACATTTTTTAATCATTTTAGGCCAATATGTATTCTGCTGCATATTTTTGGTAAAAAAAATCCCAAAAAATGAATATTGATTGGTTTGCGCAAAAGTTATTGCGTCTACAAACTAGGGAAAATATTTATGTATTTTTTATTTTTATTTTTTTTACTAATAAAATGGTGGCAATCAGCAAATTTCAGCGGGACTGTGACATTGGGGCAGACAGATTGGACACCTAACTGACATTTTTGTCACTTGCTAAAAATATGCATTGTTACTGTACTAATGACACTGGCAGGGAAGGGGTTAACCCAGGGGCGATCAAAGGGTTAAATGTGTCCCTAGGGGTTGCTTTCTAATTGTGGGGGGATGGGCTTGCTGCATTAACACAGAGACCTGTGTCCCCTAAATAAGAGGAACACAGAATCCCTGTTTTCATAACTGACAGAACAGCGGCCTGCCATGTTTACAACAGCAGACCGCCATTCTGTCTCCACAGGGAGCGATCCCGGGTGCCCAGCTGTATTCATGGCCGCCAGACCCGCTGATCAGCTTCCCTCATGGCGAATGGGTGCACGCGCACGCCCCTGCTAGCGGTCCCGCGAAGCGACGTACAGGTACGTTGTTTCCTGGGACAGAGCCGACCCACCTCTGTAAAAGTAGGGCGGCTGGTCCGCAAGTGGTTAAAGGAGCTAAATATTTTGCTAACATAGATAGAGCAAGTAGCAAGGGTGCTTCAGTATGCATACACAAAAAACTTTGAGCTGTATAATCCCTACTTTATGTGGGCGTACAAAGCTTCATACTGTAGATTGTGGTTTTGTGCACATTATATTATCAACCCGTCCAGTCTGAAATGTGTATAGTCTACTTTCCCTTATTATTGTTTGAGACCAAAAAGGTTCCTAAAGATTTTGCCTCTTCCATACACTTTTAGCAGTGGATGCATATGTTCTGTGAAGGTGCCATTTAGGGCTCCTTTACCCCAGACAGCTGGATGTGTTTTAATGCAGTATAGGCACAGTACATTTGCATATGCATGAAAATAAACTGATCAGGCTTCTGAACCCTGACACCGTGGTCAGTTTACATGCCTCCGTCATCTGCTCTCTCCTCCTTTCCCCCCCTGCCTGTCAGCTAGTGACAGTGCCCACCCCTCCAGCTGCTAAAATTACTGTGTAAAGTACATACAATCCCCTCTGTTAGAAAACATTCTATGCTTCAGTGCATGTTCTTTGTAAAAAAAATATGCTAATTTCTACTTGATTTCATAGCGCAGTCATAGTGACTGCTCGCTGCTCTCCTCCCAACTGATGTCAGTGGGGGATTCTCAGCCCCTCTCACTGTAGCTGTCAGATCGGGAGAGAAGGAGAGCAGCGAGCAGTCACATGAGTGCCGAGTGGCGTGATGAAATAAGGTAGAAATCAGCATATTTTTTTTACAAAGAACATACACTGGAGCATAGAACATTATCTAACAGAGGGCATTGTATGTATTTGATAAAGTGGCTTTACAACTACTTAAAGATAAAACAGAAAAAAAAAAATTTGCTCTTACAACCACTTTAAACTTCCAAAACCAGCACTTGCAGGTAATAGCTTCCAATGCTGCTGGCACCTGCTCATTCATGGCTGCTTACCAGAACTGTTCTGTTCTTCACAGGAAAAGGTTAACAGGGGACAGTGCACTCTCCAGTCAGTCTATTAGCATAGAGAAATTAGTAGGATGTAGGAGTAGGGATGAGCAGAGGAGTGCCTTTTCATAAGCTACACTGCTGTGTTTTTCTATTGGCTTACGCAGTGTAGGGAGACAAACTAATTGCATAAAAGGGTGGCTTCATGGGATGTTGCAAGAGAAAAGGAGCCACCCTGAAACAAGAAACCTGGGGCAGTCATCATGGCGCTAGCTTAAACTGGAACATAGGCAAGGATTAAAAGATGAGGAAGCAGCATACTCAGTAAGTGTTTAAATCAGCAGCTGAAATTTTTACAACAGAGGGCCTAATATCACTTTAAGCACTTTAAGAAGGCTGAAAATAACCTCCTCTCCAGCCTTTTCAAAGTAAATTTCACAACTTGCAAGCCTCCTTCTTTGGTGGACTCTAAGATAAATCCCTGGTTACTCCTTTATTAAAAACATACCACATCCCTTCTAGTATCTCTAGATACCTCCCTGGTGTTGCAGCAGGTATTAACTTTGAAGCCTTATATATAACAGCTTATTTTAGTGTGTAGACAATGATGTTGATTTACATAAACTGGAGAGTGCAAAATCTGGTGCAGCTCTGAATAAAAAACAATCAGCTTTCATTTTTTTTTGCCAAAGCTTAAAATGGATTTAAACCCCATTCATGAAGTTTGACCTGGACACATATATCTGTAGTGTTTACTTATCTTTCTCCAAAGTCCTAAGTCCCGTGTCTTTCTGCTCCTGTGTTCTTCTGTTATCAACATGATGACTTCTGACAAGTTCTCTGACACAGAAGATAAAAGGAGCTGGGAAATTGTGTTGGGGTGGGTGCACAGAGATAGACTAGCAGAGAGCAGGTCTATTCATAGCACAGCTTTGCATGTTTCTTCTTTCCTCTGCCTATGTGGAAGTGGGGGGGGGGGGTGCTTTTCTTCTAATCAGATGTCACACAGTGTATGCCAAGACTCCACACCCAGTGCTGGAACAAAAAGAAAAAATTCTAACACGATGTTCACTTTCTAAACAGTGTAGAAAGCTTAAGACAGCAGATATGCATAATACAACTTATGTAGGTAGATTTTTCTCATCTCTCTGTATCATCTGAGACTGTTCACTTCACCGGGTATATGTGAGGGTTTACATCCACTTTAATTGAACAAGCTGAAGTTAGACGCTGATTGGCTACCATGCACAGTTGCACCAGATCTTGCACTCTCCAGTTTTTGTAAAACAACCCCAATATATTTTTGACATAAGTGTTGAAATTGCTTTCACTTTAGGCTAAGACAGCGCTGGACATGAAGGAGTTACAGTGCTTGTGTCTTGCTGCTGATTCTTCTCCCACATTGAGACTCTGTTTTGCAAAGCAATGTAGTCTTCTATATTTCTGAAAAAATTATCTGAAAATTCACAACAGACGATCTATATAATAATGCAGAATGTTGTAATTATCTGCATATTGTTCAATGACACACTGTGAAGCTACAGCTCCCTGCAGGACTTTAGTGTTAACACAGCATGGCAGCCTGAAATGGTGTGATCTATACATGCAGTGTAAATCTCCCTTATTTTTTATGTGATATCGTATGTAAACATAAAAGGCACCAAAGTCCTTGCTTTCTTTTCTTTTATGCTTTGCTTCAGTGTCAGAAGTGACATACCAAGATACAGATATTTAACATAAGTGTCTTGAATTATTTCAGCCTGATTTTGTGCTTGTGAGTGCAGTACATTAACCAGTTCTGGACCGGAAGGATTTTCCCCCTTAATGACCAGGCCATTTTTGTAATTCGGCACTGCGTTACTTTAACGGAAAATTACGCGGTCGGGCGACACTGTGCCGAATTAAAATTTATGTTCTTTTTTTCCCACAAATAGAGCTTTCTTTTGGTGGTATTTTATCACCTCTGCGATTTTTATTTTTTGCCCTAAAAACAAAAAAATCGACAATTCTGGAGTAAAAAATAAATAAATAAATAACATTCTGCTTTATAAGATTAAAAAAAAAAATGTCATAGTTTTAGGCCAATTTGTATTCTGCTACATATTTTTGGTAAAAAAAAAATCGCACTAAGAATTTTTTGATTGGTTTGCACAAAAGTTATCGCGTCTACAAACTAGGGGACTGATTTGTTATTTTTATTTATTTTTTACTAGTAATGGCGGTGATCTGCGATTTTTAGTTTGACTGTGACATTGTGGTGGACAGATTTGACCCCTAACTGACATTTTTGACACTTTTGGGGGGATCAGTGACATTACTACAGTAATCAGTGCTACAAATATGCACCGTTACTGTAATAATGACATTGGCAGGGAAGGGGTTAACACAGTGGTGATCAAAGGGTTAAGTGTGAGTCTAGGAGAGTGTTTTCCAAACTGTATGGGGGATGGGCTTGTGAAATGACCACAGAGACCTGTGATTGTTTATACAAGGATCACAAGTGCTCTGTGATCATTTCAGAGAGAAGAACAGTCAGCTGTGTTTACAAGCGGGGAGCGATCGCGGATGCTCAACGGCAATCATAGCCACCAGTCCCGTGGATCGGCATCCCCGCTGCCCCCCCAGCCCCACGCGCGCGACTGACATAGGGCTACAGCTGAGCCAGCCAGCCAGTAAAACTGCGGCAGGCGGTCCGCAAGTGGTTAAAGCTGCGGGTAGGCATTTAGGTTTTGCCTTGTAGACTCAGCATATTGGGTGAATTATACATGTTTGCAACTTTTCAGGTGAACAGCTGATTCTTTTGCATTTGCTTGTTGACAAGCAAATCACATCATTCATACATCCCAGTATTATGGATTCAATGGGGTTGATTTACCAAAGTCAAATAGGCTGTTGACTTTTCAAGGGACTGTGCCCCAGAGCTTAGTGAATTTGATGACATTTCCCTTTGCAAAGAATACTCAGCCACATGCAAGGAAAAGGAGGATTTTTGCTGGGAAATGATTGGATGATGGAAGTCACTAAACTGTGGAGGAAATTTCCTTTCAAAGTGCACTTTCCCTTACAAAGTGAACAATCTAATTGCCTGCCTTTTGTAAATCAACCCAAATCATTTTTATTATTCTCCACAAAAAAGGCATATTGGTATGGTTTATGGTGTCGGTGAATTTAAAGGGTTAATTTGCCTATGCAGAAAAAATATTAAGGTGAACGAACACTGTACCCCCACACTCCCCCTGTCTTGGCTGATCTTACCTCTGTGAATGGTAAGCTGTCAGTGCCCACACAGTTGGTCTTCTCTCTTCTCTCTGTGCAGCCCTTTTGGGATGGATCAGAGTGATGATCTGTCGTGACACTGACCATTCAGAATTGCTCTGATTTGTCCACATCCATCATCTGCCCAGAGAAGAAGGAGGCGAGCAGGTATTTTAAATCCCCAGATCGCTCAACCAGCTGCGTGGGCACTGATAGCTCAAAATCCATGGAGGTAAGTACAGCAGGGCCGGAGGGGTTGGGGAGGCCGTTCAATGTTAGATCACCTTTTTAATTTTTTTTTCTGAAAGCTGAACTAATGCTTTAACAAATTGAAAAATGAAATTGTGTTGTTATAATAATGTCCACGAGATTCCAAAGACATGGCCAGAACTGTGGGTAGGCTGGGTCTGCAAGGATGGTCTAAAATTGTTTGTAGTACCAATGTAAGAACATTGGTCAATCTGCATTCAAAGAAATTATTGATTGCCATTTACAGTTCGCAAGAATAAGAAGTGATATTCAGGAGCAGGAAGTTTAATCCTTGACTGCTACTCTCAAATTCAATATCTTCAATCCTATCATTGCTATTTTATTTCATATTTATGTAATGGGCTTTCTTTAAATGAAATTTGCACTTAAATGTGGCCACACATAAGTAAAAATTTGAAATGTAAGGGTTTCATCTCTGGTGATCAAAATGTGCTGCAAGCCTAAAGGGATGTCCTAGGGAAAGGGGGGTTAACGTTTTTTATTATAAGATCAGGCTTGTTTGTGTGGTATATTGGGCATATCTTTACACTTCATCTATAGTAGAGCTAAACCCACAAAAATGTAAGGCTGGGTTCACACTTATGCGAATTGGATGCAGGTTTCCTTGCATCCAATTTGCATGAAAGGAAAGTGTGACCGGCTCAATGGGGCGGCTGTGAAGCGCATTGCATAATGCTTCTATGCGTCTTTGGCTTCATTTCAGGTTACAAATTCAGGCAAAAATTTGGACCTGATTCGCATCTGAAATGGTGAACAGGGACACACCGGACCCCTGCTGTGACCTGCACTGCAGCTAGTATGAACCCAGCCTTATATATTGCTGCTTATCAGTAGTTGGCCGCATTAGCTTTCTATGTCAGGCTATGTAGAATTGGTACACTACACGATATTACTGAAATTGTAAGCGTTAATATAGTAAATTTTAGTTTTAAATTTAGAAACGTTTAATGAAAATTGCGTGGCATGACCTACCTTAGTATTTAGAGAACAAAAGCAGGTATATGGGAATCCTCATAAAGCCTATAAATGACAAATAAGCATTTTTTTTTTTCCCTCTGCATTTTTTCTTTCTTGCTAAAATTGGATGCATATCCATTTAGCATACTTTTATTGCTTAGATACTGAGATATGATGATAAAAAATTAATTCACTATTTTATTATAAGGTCAGTCTCTGACCCCATTTACAATTTCCTGTGGTTTACTTTTGCTTGTTGGTGCTAAGGGTTCTGTGATTTAATAATCAAGTAACTATATCAAAGTGAATACTTTTACAATCAGTTCTTTGGATTTCTGGACCATTAGCCTATCAGATCCTTCACTTTGATCTACAGAATGTATATCTAAACTGAATTTTCTGTGTTACCTTCTCTATTAAATTCAATGATTCTTGCTGGAGATGGTGCTATGCAGGGATCTAATAGAGCAGAACAGACTATAGAAGGCTTTACATCAAATCCGCTGTGTTCCAGTCTGCTTCATTGCTATACACATTATAGTTGTTTGATCTTTCATTTACTCTAATTACTGTAGTACCAAGGGCACAATCTAATTTACTGCTAATAGGGAAATGTTGACTATAATATAATTTTCCTTTACTTAGCACATTGATCATCTGCTATCCTAACCCTCTTTGATACCGGCATATAAAATGTAATGATTGTTTGCAGTGTTTCACTTATTAACTATTGCTATTATCTTTCTTTGCATCCCAGGGACCTCAAGGACCACAGGGCCCTGTTGGCTTCCCAGGACCGAAGGGCCCCCCTGTAAGTATCTGAGTGTTCAAACTCGGTATATGTAACAGAAATGAGCTTGTAGCTTCAGTGGCTCCAGATTTTTATATTTATTGCTGCTGCCTTTCTGAATTACTTTGGTACTCTGGAATCACTTAATAAAATTAGACAATAGCCTTGGAACATTACGCATTGTTAGCTGCAGAGGCAATAGAATGCCTCTGTTCCTTAAAGTTATTATTCTTTTATGTTACCCAGTACATTCTGTTTTTAATATGCTACATGGGATTGTATTATGTACTAATTATGACTTTAATAGAAACATTGCTTAAAAATGTTCTTTCTGTCTCCCATCCTAATATTTATAATATAAAGTTGTAAGCATATTAAATTAGGGCAGAGTGTGAAGATACACATCAACATAAGTCATATATTCAACATGTATTTATGAGACCATGCATAGGAAAAGATCACAGATTGAACATTTCTGTGATGATTTCAATGCATGAAGTGAGTGAATATAGTAGAGGTGATATAAGATAAAAGTACATTACAGTCAAAATTAAAAACCGCACCTTCAAAGGCAAATATAGGGTGCCATTTACCTTTCCATCCCTGATTTACACACTTACATAGTTGTAGTGTACATCGCCAATGTATAAAACGGACTTACCTGGAACTGGTTCTTTTGCATCCATAAATGCTTATTAAAGCCACATTCAAATTAAAAGCTGAGTACTTACTCATTGTATGAGTCTTGCTGTCCCTTTAGGAGAAAGGACAATTGCACAACACAGAATTATGTGACGAGAACCTGCAGATGAAATAATATAACACTCAGATTATGTTAAACTGAGGGAACTATTTGTAAATCCCTAAGGGCTCTTTCACACGGAGCGGACCGCATTGCGATCCGCTCCGGCACTTTTTTTTTTTTTTCACGGAGCGGATGACACTTGTGTCATCCGCTCCGTATGTCCGCATATCATCCCATCCGTTTGCGGATGATATACGGACATAATGTATGTCTATGGGCATTGCGGATGTCAGCGGATGACACCGCTGACATCCGATTTTGCATCCGTTCCGTTTTTTAAAAATAGGGATCTGTTCCATTCCAAAAAATGGAACAGAACTGAAAGGAAGAAAATCGGATGTCAGCAGATGGCCATCCGCTGACATCCGCAATGCCATTGACATACATTATGTCCGTATATCATCCGCAAAAAAAATAGGATGATTTACGGACATGCGGAACGCCCGTGTGAAAGGGCCCTAATATCATTATGGATTCAACAATTGATTTAACATATTGCTTGGAATGGTTCTTTAAGTTTGCACGTAATGTACTGCCCCGTAAGCAGCAATTAAAGATCTGCTGACCTACGTTAAATAATTGATGTACATGTCAAGTGCATAGTGTGTAACGCTATATTTTACACTTGCAGTCACATGTAGCAGTCCCGTCAGTCTGATTGTCTGTTTGTATTTATCATTGATTAACATATTCAATTTTTTTTTTTTTTTTTTTGACCCTCTAACTTCATATTTTGTCTATTTAAGGGGCCTCCTGGAAAGGATGGGTTGCCCGGCCACCCTGGACAGCGTGGTGAGACTGTAAGTATTTTAATCTATGTGTTGATTGTCAGCTGTTCCACACCCATGTCACTTTCTGAGAGCTACTTTCTCTAAACATTCCTGGACAGGTATGGGAAGACTCACCACAGATTACAAGGCAGATGTGTTCTCATACCTGGTTAGACTTGTTTATAGCAAGTAGCACACAAGTTAGTTCAGAAGGGTGGGTGTCAAACAGCTGTAAATACTCATATGTTGCCTATGAAGGCTGCTAATTAAATTAACCCTCATTGCTATATGTGAGTTTAGTTTTGTGGGCTGTTTAATTAGCTTTCTTCCAACGTGATTGAAGCAAACCTTTCCTGAGAAACATATTGGGCTGCCATTGCCAATTCCCTTCTGAATATGCTAGTCTCTGGTTAGCACAATGACCAGCTAAGTGTAATAAGGTTTGAGTCCTTGACCTGGAACAAGTATACATATCTGTAAAGTCAGAATAAAGTCAGACTTCCTTTTTTGCATGCTTGTTCCAAAGGACACAATTGGGTTTATTTACTAAAGACAAATCCACTGTGCACTACAAGTGCACTGCAAGTGCACTTGGAAGTGCAGCCACTTTAGATCTAAGGGGAACATGCAAGAAAAATAAAAACAGCATTTTTGCTTCACATGATTGGATGTTTTGGATGTTAGAAATCAGAAGAGCTTTCCCTCATTTCAGATCTTCCCCTCAGATCTACAGTGACTGCACTTCCAAATGCACTTGCAGTGCACATGTAGTGCAATGTGGATTTACCTTTAGTAAATAAACCTCCTTGTATTGCAGTCACAGGGCAAATATGGCAAGCAAGAGCTAGCAATGGCAGAATGTGAGTTAGCAATGGCAGCATCCATGTCCTTTGTAAAGGTTTTCTTTCAGCACAATCAAAACAATATATTTTTCTACTTTTTCCCTTATTGATTTTCCATTTCAAGGTGGCTTAGCTGAATTAATTATATGGTAAAACGTGTTTTATATCATTGTATTAATTCAGCAAAGTTAAAAGGATCTGGAAAATATTTGGGAAGATCTAGAGGCTATCAGTGTCCATTTGCAGAATATTAAGCATCACAGCATTGAAAATAGTCTCCTTTAGACATTAGATTCAAGTCACTACAATGCCCTTGAAAGGGTTGAGAATCACTTTTAATTAAAATTCTGATGTAGAGCAAATCAACACATGTATAAATGCAACTGTTTGGCTAGAATGTAATAAACTTTGTGTTAAAACCAAAGTTCACCTTTGTGGGAGCATTTGTAATTATGCTTGAGGTTCTTGAAGTACCAACCGTGCTCAGGGAGAGATACTAAACATTTTACTGTTATTGTGGGAATTGAAGTCAAAGTTGTGTCTGCAGAATACAGCAGACTATATACAACATACTTTTAGACATCAGTTTTTATAGAATCAACCTTCTGTAACGCCAACATGTTACAGACACCAACATGTCTATAGTTTCACAGTACACAGCCAAATTTTAACATTTTACATTAAACACAATAATTATCAAGTCACACTAAAAATAGAATTCACGTACTTAGATTGTTAATTTTCTGTCTTTTAGTTTTCAGTTTTGTAGAATGGTAACGTTAGGTTTTAAGAATATGTTTTAGAATGTATAACTAGATACACCGTTTTGCAAAGACAGTTTAAGAACCAATACTGTACTCATTTTCTAGATAATTAATTGATACAGGATCATTGATCTCCAAAGCATCTGCCATTAATGGCTCGGCTATTAAATTTGCTGCAGATATGTTCATAGATATGCTTCACAAATATGGCAGAAAGCGAATAATACTAACAATTTGCTTCTTCCTTGAATATGTTGCCTGTGCTGCTTTCACCCATTACTTTCCTTGCAGGTGCATCTCAGGATCATCACTCTTTGCTTTAGCTCCATCTAAAAATCTTTAATTTGTTTTTTTTTCATGGTTACTGTTTATTACTAAAGGAAACTATCATCACAGTGATCTTTGCTGTTTTTATTTTATAAACCAGTCCATACTGGTCTGTCATTAGTTTTTTTGGTGCTCTTTACATGCCATGAGCATTATAGGTATCAAGTTGTAAGGCACAACTAAAATACAAAGTATATTACGGCACACATTGTTGAAATGGGTGGCATTCATTCTTAGAAAACCATTTGGTTGTCTTGCTGACCATTGAGTGCCTGATTCACTATTCCTCTGTCAAAATAGCATAGAGAAGCAAGAAAAATCTGGGGGAACTTTTCAATTTATGAATGTGATATTTTGATGATGGTTTCCTTTTAAATATAGCAGAAAGATTCATAATACCATGAAAGGCTGAATAAAGATAAAAGTTGTGCATTTTAAAGGACACATACACAAAAAGCTGTGCAAAGGATAGCCTTGGACTTGAGAATATCAGTGTACCTTTACATAACTGGGTTCAGAGTAGTTAAATTGTAATCAAAACAAATGAAATTGGTAGAAAAGGGTTAGAACCCTAAACAGATTTTTATTGCTGGCCCTGTTAGGGAAACTTACTCTCATTTTTTGCCCTGGTGATCCCTGTCATTAGGACTGAAGGTAGGAGAAAATCAAAATTCGAGTTGTCACCAGAACAAGAATTGGTTCTGGTGACAACTCACTTGTTTTGATGAAGGGAAGGGTATTTGTTCTAGTGACAACCAAAAGGGGATGTCCCTCACTTTGGAAAAATCACCTCTTTTTGGGTCTATGGGACAAAGAAAAGAATAGATAATTCTCTTCAATGGGTCACACATAGAAAATAAAACCTTTTCCCATTCTGTCCAAAATGAAAATAGTGTAAGTTTTAGATATAGGCTGGGTTTACACCTACGCAAAATGGGTTTCCCCCCACATCCAATTTGCATGACAGGAGATTGGGACCAGCTCTCAATGGAGCCGGTTCACATATCCCCGGAGGGGCCTTTGCACAGGAGTCCTGTGCGTTTTTGGCTCCAATTAAGGTCTGAATTCAGGAAACAGAGAACAGGGACACACTGGGCCCCTGCGGTGAGCCGTGGATGAATAAGGTGTGAACCCAGTCTAATTCAATCACAGCCACAGCTTGATAACATTCTTGTTTCTCGGGGGCTGTCTTACATTGGGAAGGCTCTTGATGACCCCCACTAATAGTGGAACTGTGGCAATTTTACCAGTTTTAGAAATATAAAGTTAGCTGTTAATTGGGTCCTGGTGCTTAGTGAAAAAATACATATTTTAACAAAGAATAACATCACCTATGTTTCATCCCACAAAAGTGTAACTTTTTTTACTTTATTAGCTTACTTCTGGTGTTTGCTTTTTTCAGTTATCCATATAATTTTAATCATAGTCATTACAGCTCCACAAACCTGATAATACATTTCAGGAGCTGTTACCACATATTTGCTGCACTGCTGGAGATGTAGTTTTAATTTAACAGCTTGCTAAAATCCAGGGTGTCTTTCATATCCAATAAATATTCTTCCAACTCTAAAACAAGCCTCTCAGTGAGGTTAAACCAGCAATTTTCTCCACAGTGATTATCTCATGTCCATCAGCTGAATGGGGATATAATTACAGTATTATATATGCACAGAGGACCAAATATGTTAAGAAATAATAGCTAGCCAAGCGAGATTGCATTGCTTAATACTTCAATAAACAGACATTCTAAATAATATAGCATCCCTAGATAACATAATTCTGATTGGTAGGCTTTCGGTTATGTTACATGTTGCCTGTTTACCGTTACTTATTTGTAGCTTAAAAAAAGTTAGTGGATATAAAAACTTCATTATTCTTGTAAATATGTTCATATAATAATCCTCTTACCTCTGGATATACTTTTCAATCATTAGTATGGCCATACCTGTATACCTTTTCAGTTACTATGGTATGTTTACCACGTGGTCAACCTCAAGGCTGTGTTTAGTAAGCAGTGTAAAGATGCTGCACCTTGACAAAGGCTACACACCTTTTGACTACATGCTACTGAAGGCAGTATGCCACCTGCAATAGTGCATAGATTCAGAAATCTCGTTGGCTGCATGGCCTACCAATTAGAAGTCTACAAGTTTATGCCTACCTCAGTTACAGTGAGCCTATTGCCTTTAATCTCCATAAACTCATTCTCAGTTTGGGGTGAAAAACAATGAAGTTCTAGGACTCCAGCTAAAATATAGCTAAACAAAATTTAGATAGACAAACATGATATGAATAGCGGAGAAAGCCATTTTCTGGACAAACTCAGAATACCTGATAACGCAACAACATTTTCTAGAAACATTTATTTTTCTGAGACTTTGGGGTTGATTTACTAAAACTGAAGAGTGCCGAAATCTGGTGCAGGTCTGCATAGAAGCCAATCAGCTTCCAGGTTTTATGCCCAAAGCTTAATTGAACAAGCTGAAGTTAGTAGCTGATTGGCTACCATGCACAGGTGCACCAGATTTTGCACCCTTCAGTTTTGTAAATAAACCCTTATGTATAAATAACTTTTATGGCTTACAGTTAGGTGAATTGTTAGTTTATTGGCCTTGACGTTTAATTCTTCAGGACACAGGATGGCTGCCCCTTTCTGCACAGTTGACAGGAACACTATAGGTTGTTATTTGGAAAACTGTGCTGATTAGCCATTGTATTTTACTTTTTTTTCTAACCAATTATTTTCCCTTTTTGCCTTCTTATTGCCTAACAAGAGATAGTGAATTGTGTGTCCATTACAATTGCCAGTTGAATGAGAAATGATAGTGCACTGTGTTTCTCATTATGCTGCGCTCTATTAACAGACTGGATTTGATTGCTCTCTAACAACAAATAGCTGTGCTCTCCTTATCATGTGTTTGATAGCATTTACCCACATGCTGTCATAATCTATTATTTTTAGGCAAATAAATTGCTATTTATTGTTTTAACCTCTTCTTATACCAAACTGCATTTTGTGCCACGCTGACAGAAAACATGCAGCTTGGCACCAGCTAGATGTGCTTCAGCTTGCTAGCACGCACTTTAACTGTTGGAGATTCGGTAAGTAGAAGCAGTATGATGTCAATAATGTGTTAGCCTCATAGAGTCAATTTTTTCAGTGTACAGTAAGTTAAAGTGGAACTAAATCCTCCTAACATTTTCAATCAAGGGAGCTGCCATCTTGGTCACTGTTTGATCTTAAACTGCCATGATGCTGCACATGTGATCAGTTATAACACCAGACAGTTTGGTTGACAGCACTACCAATGTGACAGTTGCATTCCATACAATGTAACTGTTTTTTGAAACTGTTAAATTGAAGGGTTTAGTTCCACTTTAAGTTATAAATACATTAGGAATAGGTTTAGACAATTTTTACAGGAAACCAAAACCTTAGTAGATCTATAAGATCCAAATCCATAATAGGTGGGGTTCTCTTTAGGCTTTCTCTTGGGATGTTGTTCCTTCCTTTCACCTGGGAGTAGTAGGCTTTTATATCTAGGGCTATTGATAATATTTTTAGTCCAATGTTTTTCCTGGTGAACTTAGAAAATGGTTATGAACTGTAATCTATAATTTTCACTTCTTTAGGGTTTCCAAGGTAAAACAGGTCCCCCAGGTCCTGGAGGAGTTGTAGGTCCACAGGTGAGTAGCAGTCATTTCCTTATCTTATTGCCCCATTTTCCTTTCATGTCCCTTTTTACATGAAAACTTTTCTTAATTTATTTTTTGCAATAAATTCCCACATTTCTAACACATCTTGAACTTGCTATTTACTAACATTTATCGTCATATTCTATCCCTTTTTACTTGATTCTAAAGTTTAATATTATCATATAACATCAAATTGGTCTAATGCATTTGTTACATTTGTTTGCAGGGTCCAACTGGAGAAACCGGTCCTATTGGTGAGAGAGGTCATCCTGGACCTCCTGGCCCACCTGGAGAACAAGGCTTACCTGGATCAGCGGGAAAAGAGGGTGCAAAGGTGGGTTTGTGCTTCTTGGGAAAAGAAGATGTGGTGTTTGCTGCTACATTATGTATTAATTGTGTAGATTGGTTAGCAACATTTATTTTAGAATAATGTATTCTGTGCTAGGCGATATCATTTTGTAAATCATACATTTTATAAGACCAGAATCAAATGTTTTAATAGATAATGTTGCTGGAGGTTGCATATCTAACAAAACTAATGTTTATGAGTGTTATTTCAACATATTCCTTGATTAACAGGGAGATCCTGGTCCTCAAGGGGTCACGGGTAAAGATGGTCCACCAGGTCTTCGCGGATTTCCTGGAGAGAGAGGTCTTCCTGGAGCCCAGGTAATAAAGTGCACCATAACATAACAAATGGCAAAAAATGTAAGAAGGTTGATAGAAAGGTGAAATTCAGCTACGTCTTTGTGGCGACTTCACAGTTTAGAAGATTTTTGAGAATAATACTTTTATAATGCTAGACCCTTATTTAAAAAAGTACTTTGACTCAGTGAGCATGTTAATATTTTGCATACAGCAATTCCTTATTTATTACAGACAGCTGTCTGTGCTATGCTATTAGTCTGTGTTATCATGCAGTAGTTTCAGTTGAATATTTCTGACCTTAGCCCAGTTTGGAAAATTGTTTATGTGTTCTAGCAATGAAGAATCTTTTGTGTAGGCATTGGGAGCTTAGCCTCAGCCAAGTCCTTTGGGCTACAGCTAAAGCTTAGGATCCAATATTCTTAGACAGGGATAGTTAAAGTTGAATCCTATAGTTTTACTTGTGAAATTAAGAATTACTTAACATGGTTTATCAAGCAGTCCCTGATATGTGACCCTCATATGTGTGCTTTATTAATTTTAGTTGATGACATTCTTCTGCATTATTTTGTGTGAAGTCATCAATATTATTTTTTTTTTTGTTTATGAGTGAAACTGAATTTACCAAAAAGGCAACTGAAAATAACAACTGCTAAATAAACAGAACTAGAATGCTAAGTTATCTGCCAGTGATGATATATGAGATCCCAAATACAAAACAAAAAACATTTTTCACCTGCTATTGATCAACAGGTTCTGCCAATTATGTACAGCAAAATGAAAAATAAGATATATATTTGGATATGCATATAAAACTTTTATTGTGATGCCAACTCATGGTTGGCAGATTGAGATTTGATGGCCCAATGACTGGGAATAGGGCTTCACTTGGGGCCAATAATGTTGGAAATGCTTGTTAAGACACACCCTGGTTTTTCAGCTTGTAATAGTCTACTTTGCAAGACAAGCAAACTACTAGGGATGACACTTTCCTCTTCTTATGAATGAAAGTAGGGGGAGCATTTAATTATGCATGTGCTACTTCCATTAATTGGAAGTATAAGCTGCAGTGATTTGTGTATTAGCAGACTTGAGGATGGAGAGAATGAGAGCAGATAAAAATGTGTGTTTTTTAATGACTATTTAGTTACCTAAATGATTTGAGGTCATCATTGTAGACATTTTTTGGACACAGCAAGGAATAGATTTTATTGATATGCCCATTAATTCAATATTATTGTATATATGACTACATATTTTGTGGCCATATGGTTTTATACAAATCAAGTGATGGAAATAACAGAAATAACTGAACATGCCCTTCTTGATATGTCTATTAACTGACTTTTTCATTTAAATATTTAAAATAAAATAATGAAACAGGGGGGAATCTGCATCATCGTGCTATGCTATGCCTTTCCACAAATCTGCTCCTGGTCATAGTGAAGGAGATTACTATTGTAGAAAGGCAGCAACATTATATATTATCTTTTAATGGTTTACAGGTGCATCCAGAGAACAACATTTCTAAAAGGAAAGCACTGTACAGTTGAATGTAAAGTGGCAAATACATATATTCTTCTTTTTGTACACTGGCAAGGGTATTGCAAAATGTAGTTTTTGTTTTAGTCAGGTAAATATAAAATACTGCATACAATTATTATGTAGTCTTCTGTGCAGTCAGCAGGTGGTGCTGTATTCTCCTATTCAGATGTGAAGCATTACCAATCTCAGCTGTGCTGAAAGAAATCTGTTTTCTCATGACAGCTGTGTCTCTTTTCATATCAGATAGAAGTTTTAACTAGTCAAAGGGAGCCCCAAAGCGATCTTCCCCTGCCTTACTATTTTCTTAGCTAACCCATAGCGCTAGTGTTATGAAAACCTTTTTCAAATAATAACAGTTTTTTGGGGATGTTGTAAAAAAAAAACAATTTGAACAGAAATGTAAAATGTTCAAAGCTAAACAATAAGGCAGTGCAGTTGCTTAGTTGCTAGCACTTTGGCCTTTCAGCACTGGAGTCCCTGGATCATTTATTCTCCCAATGCTTATGTGAGTTTCCTCCCACACTCAAAGACATGCTGGTTGGTTAATTGGCTCCTTTGCAAGTTAACCATAGTATGTTTATGCATATTAGAAAGCTTCTTGAGGGCAGGGACTGATGGTAATGTAAGGTATGTTAAGCGCCGTATTATAAATACCTGTAATAAATTAAAAAAAAAAAAACAGCTAAAATGGAATTAGCCAATGCACATTATAGTTTCCCTTTCAAAAAATTCACATATTCCCTATCTAGACATGCTAGAGTTTATTGTTTATATCATATCTCTTCAATTTTTGATAAAAAATAATGTTTTAGCATATCTACATGATTTTAGATAACCTCTATTTTCCTTTTTTCTTACAGGGTCCTGGAGGATTAAAAGGCGGAGAAGGTCCACAGGGTCCACCTGGTCCAATTGTAAGTATTACTTTCTCTGTGATCAATGAAGCATATGGTAATTGATTTTAACTCAAAAAAATGCATGCATATTTGTAATAGATGGTATAGCACCTATTTTAGTACATGGCTACAAAAAAATTTGATGACAAACCATTCCAGCCACACCTGTATTAGCATGTACCATTTTGATCTTATGATGTGGTGGATTGTTTGGGCTAAAAGATGAGAGGTTGAGAAGATGGCCACCCCACATGTTCTGAAGCTGCTGAATGTCTTCACCTTACTTCACTAGATCGCTGGCTTCATCATCAGGCATAGCTATATGACATTTTATGGTTGTATTTATGATAAATATATGGTAAAATCCTGGATAATCTTTGGTACATTTGATACAGAGGTTTTACCATTACTCTGCTAATAAAACACAGCTGTATTTGTTATTTTTTACACGTAAAGCATATGCACCACATAAAAGTTAAGGAGATATTTCAGTCTGCTTTGTATCCTTAGATTTAGATAATTGTTATGTGGCCAGGTGGCTAATCAAAGAGCTTCATATTTAAAATTGGTCAAATGTTAAACTTGTTAAAATGTTTAGCTTCAGCTATGAAAGAAATTAGCTAGATAAACCAAATTTAGTATATTTCATACAGCTAAATGAAAGCTTGTAAAAAAAAAAAGGACATGAAAGAAACTTTTTTTTTTGTCCAGGAGTTTTTGTTAAGCTATAATTATTAGATATAAAAGGACTATTCTGAAAATGGTGATAAAAGTTACGAAAATAATAAAGTATTTTAAGTAATGTAGAAAAGGAGTCTACCAAATATACTATACTGGACAACTTAAAGAAGCTAACTAATACACCATGTAGTGCTAATAACAAATGATATGTAGGCTACAACAGAAAACGATGGAACAACACATTGGCTGGGCAATAAATCAAGCCCCAATTAATTTTCAGTCATAGTAGATAGTCCAGGATAAGGAAGTGTCCTATGACTGCAGGGTAACAATGTAGTCTGCTAAACTGACAAAATATAATAGCCATGTAACATATTTAAATAAAGCTATACTAAGTGAATAGATAGACTGCCATTGCTGAATGCTCCTTTGGAGAAAAGCTAGATCCTGGCTTTAATGCTGATCTAATGGCTTCAATACTTTCTGACTCACTCAACAGTAAGAAGCATGCAAATTAGGAAGACTTTTACCCAGCACAGGATTTCCTTAAAGTAGAAATAAATGGGTCGCAAAGTCAGAAGGTTTTTACCTTAATGCTTTACCTGCATTAAAGTTAAAAAACTTTCCAGTAGTTGTTACATTCACACCCCCCCCCCCCAAAAAAAAAATACTGGCCTGGAACTGAAACTAGTATCCCCATTGGAAGATCCCCCTCTATTCCTGTTCTGGTGACAACCCAAAGGATTTTCTTTCACTTTCCCTCTCTGTGATAACAGTAAACAGGACAAACAAAGAGGGTGAATCTCTTTAACAAGGGTACAGACCACAAAAATCACCTGATACTTACCCAGTCTGTCCTATACTGAAAAAAGTTTTGCCTTTGGTTATACTTTAAGATACTGATTAGCCTTGCAAATAGTTACACAAATGACAATGCAGAAAACCAGCTGACAGTGCACACTTATGAAATAATTTCATAACTGATAGTCTTGATTTTATTCACTAGGGTTCTGCTGGAGAAAGAGGAGCGGCAGGCGCTGCTGGACCAATTGGTCTACCAGGAAGACCTGGTCCTCAGGGCCCACCCGGACCAGCAGGAGAGAAAGGAGCTCCCGTGAGTATTTCAATATACCCTAAAAGTCAACAAGTAATACCAAACTGCAACCAACACAATAGTTGAAACAGAAGTGTGTGCAAAATGTGATATTTATTCTAGTTTTGTGTATAATAATCCAAACCCTCATAATGTTTTCAGGTAATTACGCTAGTGAGGTATGAATGGCAGATTTTTAGGTTTGCCTACACATACTGTACCTGCAATGGCTTACAGCCCCTCTCCTTCCCATTCTGCAGAAATGATGGGCCACTATAATTGGGCAAAACGCTAGGACTTCTCTTCCCCAATATGATAATATTGGGCCATCACTATGATGAAATGTTTCATTGTGCCAACAGGTCAACAGCTCTCTGCTATTTACTGTCAGTTTTCCACTGTCCCATTTGCTAGAGGACCGTGAAGAAGGCTCTGGATAAGTTGTAAATAGTTCTGATTGGAGCTAAAGGGCAAATAACCCTCCTCCAACCTCCACTTAACAGCAGTTAGGGATATTGAACAATTAGGGGCTTGACATTAGATGAATCTGTTATTTTCCCTTATTGACAAAATACTGGATCATTTTTTAATGAGTGCTGTGATTTGTTAAGTAGCCAAAAATCCTTCCCCATGTTTCAACAGAAATTGCTTTGTTGAGATTTTTTTTCTCCATTCAATCTGAATTCTACATCACTTCCTGCCCTTGTGACACTCTGGCAGCCTGGCAGAAAGTAAGAGGAAATCTCCCCAGTAGAGAATCCCCCCCCCCCCCCAAGACAAAAAAATGTAACCTTTTTGTAAACCAATACGATAATGTAATGGGTCATTTGATATTTTACAACTGAATTTATTTCAGTTCTATAAATGAGCCCTTTTGTGTCACCCATAAACTTTGATGAACTAGACTTCAGTACAAAAGCATATACATACTCTTTATGGCATATGCTGAGCATGTTTGAGATGAAGAGTTAACATTTCAGCTAGACACATATTTTATTCTAAGACAACATTTGTACTTTGTAAACCTGTGCAAAAGCTAAAGTAATATTCCCAGATGATTAAGAGTTGTACTGCATGTCCATAAACTGAAAAGCCAATTGCTTTCACATACAGTTGTCCTTCGTACTAGTCCCAGCTCCTGATGACCTTGTTTATTGTGTTTTTAGCTTCTGGAGTTTTTCACTTATTCGGCTATAGAATCCAAATAAGTTAGGAAATATCTTAAGAACCCCGTAGGCAGAAAATCCACAGAATTGTTATTCAAAAAGAGTGTCAGAAGGTGACATAGAATTTATTATAGTGATTGTACCTCCCGAGAGCTCATGTGCCATACCCACTGCCTTTGAATGAGGATATAGGACAGGGAAACATGTTGCATATATTAATGGTTTAAATTAAATTTCTGTGATAGCTGAGATACTCATGCTATATATTGGCACTGAAATATGACAACAATGGGCAAGGATGGCAGAATTACTCAGTACAGAGCCAAACAGCAACATGGGAGCACAAATAGTAGTTACAATAAAATAAATTATACGCAGTGCGACCTGAACAAAACATAAATATTCCATGAAGACAACAATATACTGTGTATACTGGCAAGAAACATCGCAGTTTGTTAAAATGTTAAATGTTAGCGCACTACAGCAAACTCAAACATTGTTTTATGAGTGTGACAATGCAATTGTTAAGTTACCAGAGTAAGATATATTACCTGTATAGCTTGTGCTATTGTTGTACAGGTTCCCCAAAGTACAAGATAGCCCCAAATCCCTATGAGAGATGTTACTTGTGAGTTTATTTGGAGTGATTATCAGTCAGTCAGGGGTGACAGGACCAAAAATGTGCTCTTTTGTGTAGACCAGCCACTGATCAGAGCACTATCTTGCACAGAGGGCAAGGAGGCATGTCAGTCAGGAATGATAAAGCAGATACAGATGAGTCAAAGGCTAAGGTATATCCCTATATAGAAGAATGATATGCATCTTTGAAGTGTATGCTTCTCAGCAGAATTGTAGACTTTTGGCCAGGTAGCACCTTGATACACTGCACTCTCTAAAAACTAATGTAAGTGAATTAGGAAGCCAACTGTCCAGTTTTCAAAACTATGGATATTGAGTCTGCTTTTCGATTTAAGCAAATGTTGTAAGGGCCCTTTTTGAAGTCCAATACTTTCTGACTCTATTGTCATGCACCCAGGGCCTTCCTCCCATAGCTCTATCTTAAACGGCAGCTCACTCACTCAGTGGGTTGCTTGTAAACATCTATGGCCAAACTCTACAGTGGTTAGCTCACTCATTCTATGACAGAGGGAGTCCTGTGCCTTGCTATGGCCTGCCCATATCCACCTCTTTTGTCATAATTATTACATTTAGGAAGTCGACACAGTTTTCTTTTGCTTTTAAATTTATTTCTGTTGACAGATAATTAACTCCCATGGATGGTTTATATTTAATTCTAAAAGCTTAACATTCTGCAATGTTTTTTTTTTAAATTCAAGAACATTTCTTCTCATTTCCAAAAAGGAATACAGCTTATTTGGCTGCATAACAAAATAGATGGTGTGAAAGGAGTTACATTAAAAGGTTTTATATTTCAAAGATGTGCTAATTAGTTGTGTGAATTTGTTTTTAAGATAAATATTATAGCATTACATTTTCAGGTAAAGTTGCAGGTATTTTGTTAAAAAAATAGAACACAGAGAAGTTAACTTTTAAACAAAAGTACTGTATGTTACTATATATGGTAATAAATGGCATGTTTATACAGTACAGTTTCAATTTAGCAAAGCTACAGCTTACTATAGCCAGAAAGATACTATACTGTCAGAATGTCTTTATAGTACTATAGTAATGTCATGTTACCAGAATGGGTAACACTGTTTAGAATAAAGTATGCAAAATACCTGTTAACCACTTCACCCCCGGAAGGTTTTACAGCCTCAATGACCCAGCCATTTTTTGCAATTTGGCACTGCGTTACTTTAACTGACAATTGCGCAGTGGTGCGACCCTGTACCCAAATAAAAATAAATGTCCTTTTTTCTACATTAATAGAGCTTTCTTTGGTAATATTTGATCATCTCTCCAGTTTTTTATTTTTTGGGGCTATAACCAATAAAAGAGCAACAATTTTGAAGAGAAAAACAACATTATTTACTTGCTGCTATAAAACACATCCAAAAAAAAAAATGAAAAAATCGAATTTCTTCATCAATTTAGGCCAATATGTTTTTGCTACATATTTTTGGTAAAAAAAAAAAACCCCAATAGGCGTATATTATTGCGTCTACAAAATATTGGATATTTTTATGGTATTTTTATTTATTTATTTATTTATTTTTTACTAGTAATGGCAGTGATCAGCGATTTGTAGCGGGACAAATTGGACACCTAACTGACACTTTTTTGGGAACCAGTGAAATTTTTAGTGATCACTGCTAAAAAATTTGCACTGTTGCTGTACTAATGACACTAGCTGGGAAGGGGTTAAAATCAGGGGTGATCAAAGGGTTAAATGTGTCCCTAGGGGGTGCTTGCTAACTGTGTGGGGGTTGCTCTGACTGGAGGAAGACATAGGACTGTGTTTGTGCTTAGCAGGAACACAGGATCCCAATCTTCTCCCTTGTCAGAATGGAGATCTGCCTTGTTTACTTAAGCAGACCGCCATTCTGCCTTTCTTGGGAACGATCAAGAGTGACCGCTGACATCGGGTCCGCCGGACCCGCTGATCACCCCCCACCCCCATGCTATGCTATGTTGTAAGGATAAAAAGGTCTGAAAGGGGGGCTAGCTTCAGAGATAGCATAGTAAGCATTAGGTCAAAATTGAAATTATTACATGAAATATCCCAGCCAGTACTGGTGGTGTTGTGACTGGCTGTTTGTGTAATGCAAATAGTGGCAGAACTGGTGGGAAGAAGGGATTGCAAGTATAAGATTGATCCCCTGGCAGAGATGGATAAGTGTTACATTGTCAGCTATGTGGAAAGATGGTGATAGCCATTGAAATTGTTCTCTTTTGCTGTCAGAATCTGTAAACTGGTGTCTAGTATTGCATTGACACTATGTCACCGTTGGCATTTCTTCACAGTACTGAGTATTGATTATGTGAGCAATGGCAACTTTCTTTTATGAAAATGAGAGATTCAATACTCTTCTTTTTATTTATCCCAATGACAGATGTTTCTTTCTTCATACTAATATGCCAGGCTAAAAAGAGAACAATAATACCAATTTTATATATTCAGAGTAAATAAAAACCTCAGGCTAGCAGTATTAGTATTGGTCTAGTATACCACTCAGCATTATTAACTGCTAACCAAGCATAACAGTATCAAGCTTATAGACTGACTTTTACTGGCTATTTTAGCAATAATAAATAGTTTAATATAGTTTTCTTATTTGTTGGTATGTTTTATATTGAATGTGTTCATGGAGCAATCATATAGGTGTATTTTAAGAACAGTCACTGTTTGCATAATGCACCACTGAGGAGTGGTTCTTTTTTGTATGGTGATTTATTGGAAACCCTTATACATTGTCCATTCAATTTGTTTCATTTTGTTAGGTCTTATAATATGCTAGCATATATTTTTAAATATATAAACCACAAATTTGAAGGTATATTCCTGACAAAGCTGTGAATTCAGCATTAAAAACCCACTAAAGATGTATTTATAATATAAACCATTTGTATCTTGATATTGTTAGACAATATCTTTCTATTTTAAAGTATAGGTCTTCTTTTCCCTTAACATATGGCTATCCTACCCTCCCAAAGCCCCATTGAGCTAAACTACACAACCCCCCACTCAACCTATTGGTTTTCTTATAGTAATGCTGCTGGGGCCCTGTCTGCTGTTTAATGCTCTGCTGATAAAATTCTCTTCAGAGTCCCGATTGACTTGAATGCGGCCATATATTGAGACTGAAGGTCCTTGTTATATGGATCCTATAAAGTTGAAAAGAAGCTAGTGCGCAAGTAAAGCTAGTGCTGAAGATAATTTAGGCTTTTAACAGATGAGAAGGTTGAAACTAGGCTATTGAGCAACTGAGGCAGGTAGGGGTTAGTCCAGTTTAGCGTAGGAGGTATTTGGACCTCCTAAGGTCGGCTTATATGGTAATTCAATATATTTTAGCTAAAAGTGAAGTTTTTCTTTGAATGCAATATTGCCATCTCTGTCTACAAATACACCTATAATTTTGGAGTTTAAATATTGACTACAGAGGTACATATACAGCTGGGAAGGGTGAGTAAAGTGCAGTTAAAGCTAAGAACAGTTGAGGGGGGGGGATTGGGTAGTTTAGTGAAAGTTCAATGAAACAGACCTGTCCTTTCAATTCTATAGCTTTCTATAACTGTTGAGAAATTTAAAGGTGTCTTTCTTGCAATGGTGAAGGAGGTCTTTACTATTATTTCCTGTTTATGTAGTTTTATTCCTGCCTTTTGAAGAAGCCTGAGCATATTAGAACTCAAATATACACAATAAAACTTTAATTTGTATTGAAGTTTGCACAGATTGTGCTAAATGAGGCCCTATTAGTTACCCTCAGTTTGAGGAAGAAAAGGTAGGGCTTAACTGCAATTTAGGCAAAAGCTAAGACCCCATATACAACCTGAACCTTGGATCCAAGTGGGTTCCAAAGAGAGACAGGGGATTGGTTTAGGGACATGACTAAATACCTACACCAAAATGTTATCTTAGAAATGTTGTCTTTAAACTCACTTGTGGAAAATAACTTACCATCTGATTGGCTCTGGACAATTTTCTTTTGCAGCTGATTGCCTTACTGTCTTACTGCTTTGATTGTTATAGCATCTTATACCTTTATTTTACAAATGTCCTGAAATGAAATTGCAGGAATGGAGGCCAGTGTGTTTACTGGTCTGGATTATGTTTCAGATTCCACTGGCTTTGCTAGAGCTACTCCCATTAGATGGAGTAGGCTACACAATATCTTGTGACCAGACACCACAAACCTACCCAGAAACACACATGAGAACTAGGAGAAAGTGATTGACTTGCAAAAGTGGGCTAACTTTAGAAAATCTGCAATGCTTGCTGAATTAGGTTTGCAGTTTTCCAACTGATTTACTCGATGTTTGAAGATTTATTTTACTTAAAAGTGCTTTTTAATGCTCTTTTTAAGGGAGAAAAAGGACCCCAGGGACCAGCTGGCCGGGATGGAGTGCAAGGACCTGTGGGTCTCCCAGGACCTGCTGGCCCTCAAGGACCACCTGGTGAAGACGGTGACAAGGTAACATTGCTTTAAGGCTAATGATTGCTATGTAAGAAATTTTGTTCAGCCAGAACTTATATAGGTCAATTGTTCTTAAATAAATTCTAGTACAGTACTGTAAACAGAGCGACACAACTGTAGGAGAATCAGATGTTGTTGTCAAGCAAGTCCATTTTAGTACTATGAAGAGCAACACTTCCAGGCTTATCAAGTCAGCAATTGTAATGCAATTGTAATGCGGTGGCTTGACAATGCAGTCTGCGTAATTATAATATTGTAATATTTTCTTTTATTGCTTTTATTATAGAAGCAGATTGCTTCTGTGCCTATCATTTATACACCAGCATTAAAGTCACTAATGTCAGCTTCTGAAGTCTTATTAGTAATATTTGCTGACCTTTCCTATTGTTACCTGCCTTTGAGTCACTGGTCATCTATTTAAACCTATATTAGATTTAGCTGAAAATCCCAAGGAGTTCCACTGTAATCAATGCTGGGATTAGGCTGTCAGAATATGAAGAGGAATCGATAAACACAGTGCCAGTTCTGTCCCAGTACAATGACATAAACATACATATACTTCTGGGAAATCCCCTAAAGCGACCATGTTTTCTGTTTTCAGGGTGAAATAGGAGAGCCTGGACAGAAAGGAGGAAAAGGAGACAAAGGAGAACAGGTGAGTCTAATAATATGGTCTATCTGAAGGTATGCCTTAATCAAATACTAACATGTACAGATTACCTGCATTTGTTCTTTATAAGTTATGTATACTGGCTCAATTCTATATTATTCTAGAAGTCATACTAATAGTCAATTTTTTAATGCTTGCACATGCATATAACCACACAAAACTATTATTTTACCTAAAGTAGAAGTACTAAGCGTATTCCCAAAACAATGAAAGCCTAAAAAAATAGAAAAGAAAAGGAACATTATATAACCAGAGTGTACTGTATTATCAAATCTGCCCATATGGTTACATCGACATTTCTAGCCCTGCCAAAGACAAGCCTGGGGGAAGATTAGTGATGCAGAGACTCTCGCTTTTGGTGATGAATGTTGTTTAAAATTGCAATTTCAAGTCTAGTCTTTTAATAGGAAAGTTCATTATAGTGAGCACACATTTCAAGTTTTTTAGGCTTTCTACCTCAAAATGATTTTTGGTGTGACTTTCACATTTCTTAATTCTTTCTCTTCTATTTTTTATAGAGAAAGATTAAATATAGAGCTACGTGGATTGACCACTAGTGGGGGTTCTATATTGTAGCCTCTTGTTTTACAACTGTTGTAATAAATATCAAGCACATAAAAAGTGCATTCTTTTCAAAGGGATGGCCAATACATTGACTTGCATTTTGAGATGGAACAGTAAAGTATAGCCGGTTTGTTGTTCTGCAAAGCAAGAACGCATGTATGCAATGAACACATATAGCTGGACATTTGCATATACACACTTTACTGTTTGTTGTTTAATCAACAGCACTTATTGATAACATTATTTGCATCAAGCAGGTCTCTTTACAGAATTAAAAAAAAATTCTTAAAAAAAAAATCAATGATAGATTTTTAGACTTTTTAGACTTTTAAGATGTTCCTTTATGTTGGAGAGAGTAGCTTCTAATTTTACAGCTTTAAAAAAAAAAAAAAAAACACCCAATAGTGCAGGCCATCTGCTTGGCTTTATTCAGCCCTTGAGGCATTATTCCTGCCACTGACATCAATAATGGGGTATAATTCCTTCCATTGACAACAAAAATGGGGCACTATGCCTCCTAACGACACCAACTATTTCTCCCCCTAATACCAAAGATCGGGCATTGCTTACTCCCATTGGGCACAGTCCAGCCCCCCATAAAATCTGAAGAACCGTAAACTGACCCTTTCTTTAGAAAGTTTGGACACCCCTGCAATAGTACTTAGTACAAATAATACACTACCTGCTCAAAATACATTTTATTTGCAAAGCATAATGTGAGAAAGAAAATTTATGGTAACAACCCCAATTAGCACTGGTGGTCACTAGGGCATACATTTCTTTTTTTTTTTTTTTTTTTAGGACAGTTAAACACATTCATATGCCTGGCTTATTTGGAACACAAATTGCCGAAATTAATGGAAAAAGAAGCATCTTCTACATGGACCTAAAAGCTAGCTAGGCATGGAGTAAATTTCAGCTAATTTCTGATGCACTGGGTGAAATTTGCTCAGTGGCTGGCCCTTTTGGCTATTTTCTACCTGACATCCCTTGATCGAAAAATCGAAGGAGCCAGGTGGAAAATGGTTGGCTGATCAGAACCTGCATATAATCAAAGGCAAGCCCTGTTTGGGTATTTTGACAGCTGGTGGGGATGGCTGTCAACATATGGTAGCTGCAGTGGGAAATTTCTCCATCCACACTGTGTATGGTGAACAGAAAAAAACGACATGTGTATTGCCAGATTTAGTGCTTTTGTTGCATCTCAGTACTTATGAAAACTGCTGCAACTTTCTCTGTATGGCTATGCATTGTGAGTGAAGAGTCACAGGTATTCTGTGGCACACATGGACGTTATTATGGTCTAAATTAAAGCAAATTATTTATGGTAAATACAAATGCTGCGGTGCTGTGATTACCTTTACTATTAGAGGCATTTCGATCATGAGATCTTTGATTTGTTCAGGTATGTACACCAAACAAGTTAATTTCAATTATGAATGCTCTCACTGTAAAAAAAGTAGAGATTTCCAGAGTTTAACAAATCCATAAAACTTGTACCTGTATGTGAATGCGAAGAATGCCTATGGCAGAAAATGATTAATATTAGTAATAAAGCTAATATGGAATGGACTTTTTGAATATGTAGTAAGTGAATTAAAGTAACATATTTGTTCCTGTGTTTACAGGGTCCACCAGGACCAGCTGGTCTACAAGGTCCAGTCGGAGCTCCTGGCCCAGCTGTAAGTTATTTTTTTATTTATTTTTGAAAACCACAAATGTTATATTGTAAATAATTTGTGTATCATATATTATTCACCAGAGTATTTAACTTTTTTAAAATTTAGATAGTAATCATATCATATTGAACAATGTACTTTTGACTTGATAATACTTTAAGTTATCTAAAGCGGAGCTCCATCCAAAAGGGGATTTGGCCCTCTCCTCCTTCCCCTGGAGCCGGCCCAATAAACAAGCGCAATGCGCATGTGCAGTAGGGAACCGGCTGTGCTTCACTGCTGGTTTCTTTTAGTGGAGATGGAGGAGGCATCACCTGACAGCCTTTTGAAAAATCATGAATGATGTAGATGAAGACACCGCTGGATTCCTGGACAGGTATGTGTCCTAAAATTAAAAGTCAGCTCCAGTATTTGTAGCTGCTGACTTTGAATTTTTTCTGCAGGAGACTGGAGCTACTCTTTAGGATGTTAAAGCTTAAAAACGGGCAACACATACACTTGAAAAACATTTACGGGAACAGCTTCATGTGCCAAAGGATTTATAATTCATTAACAGCCAGCTTTGTGATCAGAGCACCCCTCTCAGACAACATAGTCAGGTCTACCTCTGCTGCAATAACAGTACAACCTGGTAATGAACACAGCCCAGCCCTAATGATTTGCACAGTGAAGGTGCAAAAGCACAGTGATAAGGACCTCCCTTTGCTTATTTTTCTTACTCCTCCTGTCATTATAGTCATTTTCAGCAAATATGCCTTGCAGCACTAGCTCCTAGTGCTAGTTGTCTCTCTCAGTCTGGCAGCATCTTTAAAGAGAATCAGGGTGGATTTGTACCACAATAAATTCAGTTATTTGTATTAGTTGCATCTTAATCCACCTTAAATTTTATTTAAAGAAATAAATAAATGGCACGTCGCTTTCAACAGATGGTACTGCTGCCCAACAAGCCCCATTCTAGTAAATGGGGCCTCATTGCAATGATCTTGGAAGTGCATGCAATGCTCAATCTGGTGGCATTTTGAGTGTTAATGCAGGCTGGGAGGATAGAAATCTGCCATGGAACGCTTTGCAGAGGAGTGGCATTATTGCCCCTACTTCTCAGGTCTGTTGTAGAGAATTTTCATAATTATTGTTCCTATGAAACATTTTACAGTACTAAATGCATTCAAATCCACTGAACATAGAAGGTTATTGCACTGTAGATTATCAATTAAACACAAAGCTGTTTGGAGCACTGTTTGCCTAATAGAAAATTTTACCATCTGTTGTATATTTTAAAGCCTCTCTCACTCATTGTTTGTAGGGATCAGATGGAGAACCTGGACCAAGAGGTCAGCAAGGAATGTTTGGGCAAAAGGGAGATGAAGGTGCCCGTGGTTTCCCAGGTCCACCTGGTCCAATTGGTCTCCAGGTAAGTGAAGTCTGGTTTCCAGGCATGATATTATGATTCTACCTATAAAAGCATATTTTATTACAGGAATTCCCTACTATAAAGCTCAAGCAAGGTATCGTGCTGCTCTTTTATATATCAATATTTTTTTTTACCTTAAAGCGGTAGTAAACCACTGCAGATCTTTTACTTTTCTTGTAAACCTGCAAGGCAAAGTTATAATGTGCTAATATGCATCACATACATTATGTGAAACTTACCTTAGAATGAAGACCTCCAGAGGCGTGCTGTCACCACTGAAGGCGCTTCCATCTTCATCCATTCTTCCTTCCGGGCTTGCGGTGTGAGTGGCTGGAGCTGCGATGACGTAACTCCCATGCTCACAGGAGCTGTCATATACAGCACAGGTCTCTGAAGGAACTGCCTGGGTGACGTCACCGGCTGCATGTACAGTAAATATTTCCTAAACAGTGTACATTTAGGAAATATTTACAGCACCTATAGGTAAGCCTTATTCTAGGCTTACCTATAGGTAAAATTCATGCATGGGAGTTTACTCCCACTTTAAGTCAGACCACACACAAGCTTGCCCATTTTAATAATTCATTGTCTCATTCTCATAATTCTTTTGTCTATTTCCTAATTGCTTTCCCTCCATAAAAGATAAAGTGAAGGCAAAAGCATCTCTGGGCATCTTAGAAGCAATGTACAAGCAAATAATAGAAACACACCACAGGCACCTTAGAAGTAAGGTAAAAAGTGTATCTAAACCAAAACCAAAAACATAATTTATCACAAATTACTAGTGCTTGGTGTGGTGGCTTCATACGTTTTCTTTTTTCAAGCCTCTTTTGCCTTATTTTCACCAGGCAATCCTGGAAATAACATACTTCCTGTCTCTGGGTAGCTATGTCACTCAACTACATCTAAAGAAGAAGCCATGTTTGTCACTTTAGGCTGATATCTTCATATAAACTCCAAACATGTCCATATTTCTTCAACTCCATTGCCTGGAGGGAAGTGCAATTGGTAGTTTACAAAACAAAGCTAAGGAAGATACTCTTGAGTGCAGCACACTGGAAGTGACAAAGACAATGCATTTTTGGCAGGATCAACAGGTTATTTTGTATTTTCTAAAATGTTCTTAGCTTGAAAAAATAAATAATGCAGCAGCCATGTCTAAGGACTGCAAAAAAAATACACAGGGGGGCGCGAACACTCATGCATCACCATAAATATATTTAGTTGAATCCAAAACGACAAATGGATATTCACATGCTGATAAAAATTCAAGCAACACTGATACACTCCAGCTGGATGCACTGAAACTCATCCCAGGACCAAACAGTTGGAAAGCTGACCCGTTACATACCACTTTCCTCATTGCGCTCTGGAGGGCTGAACCCTTGAGTGGCATTGTGGTTAGAAGCAATGGAAGAATACCCCTGGTTTTTGGAGTGGGTTTTTAAGGACTGTAAGATGAAAAAATCCAGCACTTTTGGTCTTGGGTTTAGTTAAACTTTAAAAGTAGTTCAACGCAAATCAAACTTGAGTGAAAACAAAACAAAAGGACTGCATTTGACCTGCACTCAAGTAAACCAGCCAAATGAGATGTTTGTACAGCCAATCTATTACTGTGAAAAATTCCCCTTATTTGTACATTGCGGGAAGCCTTTTTTTAATAAATGATTGGCCTTTATAAAACTAGAATTTTCAATAGGTTTTAGATTATAAATGTGTACCTACTGTTATAAATATTATGCACTGGCAATATTTTGTTTACAACCATCCAAAGATTTAGACACAATAAAAAAATAAAATAAAAAATCACAGGAATGACAGAAGTCGTAAGTAAATAGGCTTCGAGGCAGGTACAGAAAAATGGAACTTCCAGAATAATTAATATTGTAGTAGCTGAATAAAAGTGTACCACACAGGTTCTTTATGTAATTGCAGTTCTTTTGTCCTCTCTCCTTTATTTACCATTTCAGTACAATATGAAATGTACAATATGTTTCAAATGTGATGCCTTTGTAGTCATAAATTATTGGAATCTTCATAATATAACATTCTGTCATGTTAAACATTGTTGAGAGTAGGATTATGTATATATCCATTTGTAATGAATATATGTTGACAGCCCTGGTAGCTGATAAAGATGTTATAGAAACACAAGTGCCTCAACCCTTAAGCAGATAAAATGTGTGCATAAGGGGATGGCAGAGCTTAGATCCGTAGGTATCAGTCTGGCCGAGCCTCAGTCAGCACTCCTGGCAGACTGAATGAATGGGCCATCAGCTCAGTAATCAGTGCTGTGCCAGCTGGCAGGGATTATTCATATGCCGCTGTGGTCCAAGCAGAGTTACTGATGTTACCAGGACTGCAGAGAGGCAGCATGCAGAAAATACCTCACCTATCATCTGTTTATTTATCACACCGGCAGTAAGTTGTGCATCGATGTTCACTCTCTAAAAATGATCTGTAGGAAACAAAGAATACATTTGTGCAGTGCCATGTGAAATAAAAACAATGCAGTCTGTGTATATTGAACAACTTATAGCTCTGCATTGGCATAAACCAACATAAATGTACATGCTACTGCTACATATAATGCATATTCAAAGGACCTCCATACTGTATATTTAAAGTGGATACAAACACATAAAAAAAGGCTTGATGGACCACACATTTTTCTGCCATCTCTCTATGTTTCAATGACCTCATTTATAGTTGAAATCTGGCCTAAATATATGCAAGAGGAATATGTACTCTTCCTTCTATTCTTCCAGTATTCTGGCATTAAACATTTCCAATACTTTGCCTCTGTGCAGGAGATTTTGGGGAAAAAAGACTGGTCACTGCTGTTCCCTCTTTGTGCAGGGTGGCTGGTCTTGTATCCTCCTCCTCTGTAGGCAGCATGAAGTGGGTGGATCTGCTGGGTCCCAAAACCTGCGTCATTCTCTGACAATTTTACAAGATAATATCCAGGTTTTTCAAAGGTATATGGCGCCCACAAAGAATATTTATATCCTTGGGGACTCATGAAGAATATATTTAGCTAAACGCCTTTGTGCCTAAAGTTTAGCTTTACAAATGTGCCTGAAATATGAACTGAATGCATTGCTTTATAATAACCAATGGGTGTGTATGAAAAGGAAAAAAAAAAAAATATATATATATATATATATATATATATTCGTTTAAGATTGAGTAGGGAAGTGTTAGGCTCCCCGCTTCGGTTTATTTTGCTGTCACTGTCCCTGCTGGCAAGATTCAAAACCTCTATTGGTCCTGGAGACCATTGTCAGCTAAACTGAAAAGTAAGTGCTTTTTTTTTTATACGTGCGGACTCTGCCAGTGGATCCGCCTGTTCAGCTGGGGACTTGTTCACTGATCCCACTGAGCAGGCGGATGAAAGGTCCGTGTCCACTCCGTTTATACAAAGCCCGCTTTCTTCTTCTATGGGCAGTCAGATGTAAACGGATAATCTGTCTTTTTACATCCAACTGTCATTTGATCCGCTAGACGGATGGGGAATGGATCCCCTATCCATCTATTTTTTAGCAGATAGGGTTGGATGTTGGCGTGTGTACACGGACATATGTCCATTTACATTCGCCACTCTATAAAGGGCAATAGATCATCCGATCGGGTCCGCCTAAAAAAAATGGCAGGTGGTCCGTCTGTGTTAAAGAGCCCCAAGGGAAAATCCTACATTTTAGAGTTGTCATGAAAGCAAGAAATGAGGGAATATCTTCCAGTGGGAGCAACTGTCTAAGATCTCACTTTTGGGAGATTTTCTCTCACTTTTTATTGTGTATCGAATACAGGAAGTAAAGGGAAATCTCCCTAGCAGGACACAGATGGAATACAATAACTTTAATTAGGTTTATACCTTCCATACTTCTTCTAAAACTAATACCACTATTGCTCTTATAACAAAAAAAAAAAGTTTAGAAACTGCAGTTTTTGAGTATGCCCTATTGGTATATAACAAACAAAAAGCAGTCTTTAATGCAGATATGTTTTGGTTTAAAGTAAAATAGAATCACATTAGCTAATACATATATGTATATAACTCTGTTTTTTAATTTCCAAAATTACAGCAACCATGCATAATGCAGACACACATATTTCCCAATACATAATGCAATATACCCACATAATGTACATTACAGGTGCACTCACCGCTTTGTGCATAATGCAGAGATAGATCAGAGTACGTTCATGTTGTTGGCACAGTGAGCCGCAGAATACGTTTCCTATTTATTTTATCCTTTCTATATTGTCCCTATGTGTGGAAATAGTTTTTGACTGTGGCCATAGGAAGCCACTGCAGGCACAGTAGCCATGAAACAAATTTTTGAACCTGGAGCCGAAGTCAACCTATTACACATAGCAGCAAGTCAATATTTTAAAGAAGAAAGATACTTTTATTGCTTGCTGTGGACAACAGCTCTGGTTAAGCTTGTTTAAAAAATAATGGTCATTAAGTAGGTGTCTCCAGTTTCAAATCACTGTTGTGGGCAAGAGGAACTGCAGATCAAGCCCCCATCCAACATTGGCACTTAGTGTTCTCATTGCTGTATGTGATTTAATGAATAAATGTCCCATTTCCTTTATTGCACTCATGGACTCCATTTCCCTGGGTGTTACTTTACCTAGTTCAACCCCTGTAGTCCTTCCACTCAAATAGAAATAATGCTAATTACTCTTGATGGCCTCTGATTTTCACTGCAGATACAGTAGAGTGAAGGTCATGCTTGTTTTACATTGCCTTTTTATCTTTCAGCTGTTTCAGCTAAACAAAATCTTTTAGATCTTATAATAACAAATGTTTTTTTTTTTTTTTTTTTTATAGTAACATCTTCATATGTTTTGCATGTTGATAGTATATCACCATAGGGTTTATTTCTTATACATGTATCACTTACGTAGTTATGTGTAAGTGTCAAAGATATACTCTGCTTTTGTGTATTATGCAGATGTACAATTCTATACATAACAATGTCCCAAAGGCTGCAGCATCGAATGAATGATGTGCCTTTCCATATTGCCAGTAGCAGCTTCACATATCATCGGTCTGTCCCAGCAGGACATAAATTATTAACTATGCTCGTACTAGAACTGCTGTGTACAGTTTTCATCATCCGTTTACAGCCGCCAACATCCTGCGGCCAACATGACATACATATCTCTTAGTGGAACTGCAGCGTGGGGATTGATAGGTAGACACTGTAAAATAGTCTGGGCTGTCTGTGAGCTGTCATACATGCCACAATCTCTTGTTCCCACTTTTATGTAAACCTCACTTGTTCCCACACCATCTACCTCCCTTTATAACAGTATTCCATGCATCAAGCTCTTTAAAATATATCTTGACTGCTACTCTGCACACATTATAGCTTCCACCCAGCAACTTATTACAATTTTTTACTTGCTAAACTATAAAAAGGCTACTCTAGCTTATCCTGATTTGAAATTAACAGATGATTGCTTTAAATCTTCTTAACCTTGGCAGATATGTAAAGTAGGCACCCAAAGGCACATATATTCCCACACATTATAGAGCACCATGAAACCCTCAAGTCTAATATGCAAATAACAGTGTTGGTTCCTGATAGCAAATCTACAGCAACATTACAAAACGAATAGTTCTGCTAGATAGCTGACAGAATCATCTGTTAGCACAGTCAGTCAGGCTTTGTCCTCCCAGCAAATTGGCATGGTTGAGAAAATGATTATAGTTTTTTTAATTAAATTATTGGGGGTGGGATTGGGGGGTGTCTGCATTATTGGCATTTTGGCATACTCTTTGCATGCAATATTGATTGCCAATTGCAAATCTTCAATTCAAAAAGAAAAGGTTGTCTGTGACCCCGGAACAGACTAGCCAGTCACACAAACCACGTGATAAAGAACTCTCCATGGTATTCTGATCAGCTGGAGTCAAGGGGCCTTATTAGTGTGAACCCTTGAGATTGCAGCTGGAACAGACCAGCCAGTCACACAAACCACGTGATAAAGAACTTTCCATGGTATTCTGATCAGCTGGAGTCCAGGGGCCTTATTAGTGTGAACCCTTGAGATTGCAGCTGGAACAGACTAGCCAGTCACACAAACCATGTGATAAAGAGCTCTCCATGGTATTCTGATCAGTTGGAGCCTATGGGCTTTATTAGTGTGAACCCTTGATATTGGGACTGATTTACAATCTTTAAAAAGCAACTCACTAGGCCTTCTATATTTCCCAGGCATTCACTTTTTTTTAAACCATGTCTAGGACAAATGTGAACCAGCAATCAATCAGCCACAGAAATAATTTATATTCAACAGATTTATTATAGTACTAGAGCATGGGGTTCTGGAAGATAGCTATGCTACAGTGCTGGGATCTCCATTCACCACATCCTCTAGAACTATTATTACTGGTCTTATGTTTTTGATGGGTGATAGTTTCTTGTGATGTTCCCCTCTTGAAGAATCCACCAGATTCTGATGGGTACAACAGCTAATTTCAGCTGAGCTGAGATCCTGCTTGCTTATTGCCCCCCTTCCTGTGTGGATCCTTGCCACAATGTTTGGTATATTGGATCTGAGTGAACACATAAAAATACATTTTAAAAAAAGGCAGCTGTCTCAGTGAAGTCAATTGGCTGGTATTCACAGACGGCTATCTAAAAACAAATCTGATCTGGCTTGAAACTTTGTCCACAAAGTTCAGTTTACTTACTCCCATTTAGGATTATGACTTGGGTTTAAAGCTTAAGAATAGTTCTTACATTTACTGTATGTTAGGTTTGTTTATTTTATAAAATAGTCATTTTTTTGGGCTATCTAGTTAATTATGAATGTAGGAAATTAGAAACCCTATGTGGTGGCTAAATAGCATCCAATTAAATATATACTTTTGAGTTTAGACAACTTACACATATTTAGTATCCTGATTAACAAGAAACGGGATTTAAAAATATATATATATGATGGAGGTTTTTTGCAGTACTGAAGTCTACTTGTCAGGATAACTTCATGATGACTAAAGTAAAACAACCTTCTGCTTAAAGGGCATGAATTGTGAAAACACACCTTCAAAGGTCTCCAGGAGTGCCCCACATACCGTGACACTTAAGACATGCTAGTTTACTAATTTTTATAAACTTCCTGGAAGCGTCAAATACAAATATAACCTTTTTTTTTTACTTATTTCAGGGTCTTCCTGGACCTCCAGGTGAAAAGGGAGAAAATGGTGATGTTGGACCCATGGTAAGTATGCTACTGCTGAACATTGACATCTTAATAAACTTTGTGCACTTGATTCTCTTGTCTATACCAACCTGATTTGTTTACTCATACCTGGTTGCTACTGGTTCAGAAAATAAAATTCAGTAGTCAATTTACAGTGATATTCTATTGTAAAATATAATCTGTATACAACAAATTAAGTTTCTGTTTTTTTCTAAACAGGGTCCACCTGGCCCCCCTGGTCCAAGAGGTCCTCAAGGTCCTAATGGTGCAGATGTAAGTCTATTGAGTATTGTATATTTACAAATTCTATGTCTGTTTTGTATAAGTAAATCTGATTTTGATTCTTCCTGTAGGGTCCACAAGGTCCCCCTGGGTCAATTGGTTCTCCTGGAGCAGTTGGTGAGAAGGTAGGTGATAATCTGGGTACATTTTCCTATTGACACTTAAAACTCTCTGATTTGATGAACAATTTGGTGTCAAGACAAATTAAGTTACAGTGGTTTGGCTTACTATTGGATGGATATGTTTTACAGGACTAAATATAAATACATATACAATATTGTATCTTACCTGATACTGGTTATATTGCTATGCGGTAAAATCAGAATTGGTGAAACATTGTTTTTATTCAAGGACAGGCTTCATAGTGGAAATTTCGATGTATAAAAAGATATAGTCTACTAGTTATAATCATTTTGCTTTAAAGGTGTTTTAGTGACTTTTTATACTCACTTTCAGTCTACCAATTTGCTTTATTGTCTGCCAATGGAATTTAGCAAGTGGAATATATGGAACCTGGCTCTGTTTCTAAAATCAGAGAAGTTACACTCAGAGAATAAGATTCAATAACAGATCTGCTTATAGACTAAAGACTTCCATACACTATACGTGAATAATAGACATTGTAGGTGTCAGACAACATTTTAAGCATAACTATACTAAAAGTACAGTTTTCCTCTAGGACTTATTTCCATGTCTGACCAAACATTGTCTATGTACATCAGGACATTCCCCTTTCTGCAAATGTGACAGCACATGGGGCTGCACAGATCAACGTAGTACCTCCCATTCACATCCTTTTATTTAGTGATGTAATTTCCCTCTGCTTTTAATTCCTCCCACAAGGAGGCAAAGAGGCTGAGGAGGATTAGGCAGAATGCTAGGCAACAGTTTAAAAATGCAAAATAGGGTAAACCACAAAGAAACGGTTTAAAGATTGAGAAGTGGAACCACCACTATCCATAATACCATACACTATATTACCAAAATTATTGGGACACCTACTTTTACACGCACATGAATTTTAATGGCATCCCAGTCTTAGTCCGTAGGGTTCAATATTAAGTTGGCCCACCCTTTGCAGCTATAACAGCTTTAACTCTGGGAAGGCTGTCCACAAGGTTTAGGAGTGTGTCTATGGGAATTTTTGACCATTCTTCCAGAAGCGCATTTGTGAGGTCAGGCACCGATGTTGAAGAGAAGGCCTGGCTCGCAATTTGCGTTCTAATTCATCCCAAAGGTGTTTTATCAGTTTAAGATCAAGACCAGGACAGGTGCAGGCCAGTCAATTCCTCCACCCCAGACTCACTCATCAAATGTCTTTATAGAGCTTGCCTTGTGCACTGGTGCGCAGTCATGTTGGAACAGAAGGGGGCCATCCCCAAATTGTTCCCACAAAGATGGAAACATGAAATTGTCCAAAATGTCTTGGTAAGCTGACGCCTTAATAATTCCCTTCACTGGAACAAAGGGGCCAAGCCCAGCTCCTGAAAGAACAACACCACACCATAATCCCCCCTCCACCAAATTATTTGGACCAGTGCACAAAGACATGGATGAGCGAGTTTGCGGTGGAGAAAACTTGACTGACCTGCGCAGAATCCTCAACCCAACAGAACACCTTTGGGATGAATAAGAGCGGAGACTGCGAGCCAGGACTTCTCGTTCAACATCAGTGTTTGGCCTCACAAATGCGTTTCTGGAAGAATGGTCAAAAATTCCCATAGGCAACTCCTAAACCTTGTGGAAAGCCTTCCCAGAAGAGTTGAATCTGTTATAGCTGCAAAGGGTGGGCCATCTCAATATCGAACCCTATGGACGAAGACTGGGATGCCATTAAAGTTTATATGAGTAAGGGCAGGTGTCCCAATACTTTTGGAAATATAGTGTATGTGCTGTTTACAGCGTGATATAGTTCTGCTTTGTTATTTGACAGTACAAATTGAAGCATGCTCTGCCAAATTACCAGAATAAAGTCCAGCATAATTTGGCCAGTCTGTAGTTTTAGCTCCATTATCACTGCACGAATATAAGAAAACATAACACTTTAGGCAGATATTAAGCTTATTATAGGTCTACATTAGAAGAGAATTTTTTTTTTTCTGTGCATTCCTTTTATTATGGGAACATTGTGTCTCTAGTGCCATGTTCATCTCTCTAGAGTTCCCATACATTTAAAGGTTTCTGCCTGCAGTGTTTGCATACAGACTTATTGTATAATAATAGCTGTCATCTTAAATCAGACAAATGCAGTCTTGTATTCCTAGGGAGATGCACAGTCCTATCACACAGACGCTCTACAGGTTTATCATCTCTAAGTGGAGATATTTGTATGGATTGTTTTTGTGCTGGCTAAAATCGAACTTGTGATGAAATCTTTATTTTTACATTTTCTATGCTGATTTCCTAATCTCAGCAGCATTACAATACTTGTTCACGTCAGCTATTGAGCAGCAAATCAAGGATATTGAGAAATTAAGACAGTGGTGTAGAGTTATGTTACTGGAATGAATGATGAGAAGTATTTTACATTTCAAAAACATACCGTTTTAATGCTTTACAACATTTTTACATAAATTCAGTGTTAACCCTTTACTAGGCAGCTATTGGCCATCATTTTGTGGTTAGTAAAGTGATAGCTAAACAGCATATCAAATTTAATGAACAAAACGGTGATCAGGTTTCAAAACTAGAAAAACCAAAGTAGTCTTAACTAGTGGTTTACTGTAAGTAGGAATGACCCTGATTATTGCAAACATGCAAAAATGAATGAGCCCATACAAATAATACAATTGGATATTGGGGTGAAAGATGACATGAGGTCTCGGAAATTGAGAGTCATCAGCAAATATTATTTAAACAGTTTAGTTCCTAAAAACAATAAAAAGCAACTAGTATTTAATGAAAAACTACACAAAATCCAGAAAACTGCCAGTTCTAAAAGAAATTGGGTTAAGCTTAGAAGTAATGTTTTTTTATGGTCTACCGCATGCAAACTGTTAGATTAGCCCACAAAATACATATAACTTTTATACTTCCCCACAGTTGTATCCAATCCACTGGTCATTTTTAGGCAAATGTTTTTTTTTAAGTAGTAATAAAGTGTAAATTAAAAAAAAAAAAAAAAAAAGCTTTCCCTCTGCAAGGCAATGTCATAATGTGTTAGTATGCATTGCATACTAACACATTATGAGAGCCTCACCTATACAATGGATCACTTAAGCGGCACGCTGCCACTGCTGACAGGGCTTCCATCTTTTCCCAGTCTTCCTTCTGGGTTCACGGGCTCCGGCCGTATGAATGGCCGAGCTGCGATGACGCCACTCCCGTGCATGCGCTGGTGACGTCACCAGCTGCTATACAAGTTAATATCTTCTGAACGTGCAACTTTTAGGAGATAATCACAGTACCTACAGGTAAGCCTTACTATAGGCTTACCTGTAGGTAAAAGATGAACAAAGAGGTTTATTACCACTTTAATAAGTCCAGAACTTTTGGGATCTCCGTTAGGTTACAGTCCTACAATGATGGTCAACTTACTTGATATAAAGGTCCTCAAGTGCAGCCCCTGACATCACCAAAGGACCACACATAATATTCAATGCATTTAATGCTACAGATAGCTGTCAAAAACCTCAGACATGGAACAGGAGATATTGAGAAAAAGGAGACATATTATAGATGTTGTTGTTTACTGGGGACATGTCTCAGGGAACAGTCATGGACTTGAGACATATTACATAAGACTGCTACAAGTGAATGCTTAAGGTCCCTTTCACACAGGGAGTCCATCGGCGGACTCCGTTTTTCTCAGCGGGGGATCGATCCACCGATCCCCTGCTGAGCAGGCGGATGGCAATTCTGTCTCCGCGCTGTGTGAAAGGAACCTTAATATTTATTCTCCCCATGGCCCCCTTAAAATTAAGTTTGCCACATTTGTTATTTCTTTAAGAAAGTTCTTTTTTAAAAGATCAGAGAAAAAAGAGAAAAGGAATGGACACAGCACAGAAAAAATAGGATAATATTAAATAAACTAAATCCCTAAGGAGCTGGAATTCAGTCTACAGGATATCTTTTTCTTTACTGACCCAAATAAGCACTTTGGTAAGGAAAACAGGAATTACTGTATGCAGGGTCCCTAAGGGCCGCACAGTAAGTTTTAAATGTAGCCTCCTGAGATGCATGTTAGGCCACAGAGGCTGCAACCATTTGTTACAGCTAGAAACATTTTATAGCTTTTACTAATCATAGTATTGACATCACTGTAATGTAAGTGAATACACAACTGAATAAAGATATAAAGATTGATTCAAAATTGAATGCACTACATAATTTAGTTATTTCAAAAGTGTTTGTCAATGCTTTTTATGAATTCATGGAATGAGTAAATCGATGTCAGGGGTTATGTAGGTCACCTGTTTTCCCAAAATCTCACTCTGGGTGAAAAATATAGCTTCCTTATGGCTTCTTTTATTGTTTCAGGGAAAAGAAGAATTATTTTAATCAGTGAAAGGGTCAAGCACATTTTCTGATAACAGCTATAATTTTTTTCTTTGCCTTCATTGTTTCAACTTGCAGAAAAGTAGCTGCTGATGTTATGCTATTAACTGCAAGAGCAGAGACTGGCGGCTTGTAGTTTTTTAGCTGTTGTAAGGTTATAAGTGTAAATACATGTGAAGTAGCACTCATTAAATGGGATCCAAGGCTTGGCTGCATTCCGATGCTCTCTTAGATAATTGAAGGTTGCAGCGTCAGTGTGGACTGACAATGAAGCCCTCATACAAGTCCATAATCTCAACTCCCCAATTGACAAAACTGTACAGGTCTGGAAAAGCAACAGCCGACCCCTGTGCACCAGCCCCAAAGGCTGACAGGGCTTTAGGAGAACAGGTGAACCCTACATCTTGCATCCACATCAAATGCTGTTTGTTGGGACTGGCGTTCTGTTGTCTCTGTGCCAGTATTATTTATTTATACAATATTTTGTCTCCACAATTTTACTAATTGTAAGTATGAATCTGCATTGATGTCAATAGGTCAAACACCTGTTACATGAATGAGCACAGGTTGGGGTCACCATTAAGTTTGGGAGTGGAAGTACAATAATAAGCATTCCCCAATGTGTTCTAAAATTTAGTTTGACAAAAGCTAGGCTTCTACCTGTAAGTTTTATTGGTTTTCCACTGTATTCAGTGGGGCCGTACATAATTTTAACAACTAAAAATCAGCAAATGAAAGGGGATAGCTGGAACAAATCTAGCTGTTTAAATCTGGCCCATACCGGTAAATAAATTAAAAACAGGCTAACTATTCTCTCTAGAAACTCGATTAATATTTTCAATTTGGCAAAATGTTAGGCCTGTTATTCAGAATACACATCTGATACTGGATAAGTGCAAGACCAAGAACAAAATCATTACTTTTAGGTAAAAGTATTTACATTTACAGATGTTTACAGAAGGTGAAAACTGGCTTTAAAGTTGTGTTAATACATTTAGAGCAGTTACTACATCTAGAAATTGTGTTAAGGCATTTAGAGTAGTTATGACATTACATCAGGAATCTAATTATTTTTTTTTTTGTGTTGGAGCAATAATGCTGTTTTGCCTAATGTTTGGAATACTATCTTCTGGTGTTGGTACCTATCTTGATTAACTGTGCATTCTTAAAATCTAGAGTTATATTTCCCAGTTTTAATTATCTCTAGAAAATGTTTCACGTGAATAGAAGTGTTCTTAGAAGGTTTGCAGAGGTTCCAAAAAATGCTTGACTTTATTCATTTTCTGTACACTTGGCTGATATATTCAAGGTCTTTTTGGCACCTGTGAAGAAATTGTATTATTTCCATATTTATATAGACTATACATCACTGTTTCCATTCCAATGAATACTGCATGTTTAAGATGTTTCAGTTCTATACACAGGGCTGTGAAAAACTTGCATCACTTATAAGAAATATTTTGTTGTTTACGTAAAGTGAAACTCTCATTTTTTTTCTACCAGTCCAGTTTTATCATATAGCTATAGATAATATTAGTCAAATAAGAATTTGGCTATTCACAAAGCACTAACAAACAGCAAATTGATCCCCATTCATTCAACCTTCACAGCAGCAATAATTCATCTTTCCACTCGCTCGGCAGAAAATAATAGTTCTTCTCTGAATTTAAATAGAGATTTTAGTCATATAACACTGACTGTGTCCAGGGTGATGTACTTGCCTGCATTGCTTCACACTTTATGGCATTTTTATTTGCTCCTTACTTACAAAAATGCATGAGGTCAAAAGGTACTCTTTCAAAGTAGCAGCATTGTCAGCAGCCAAAGACGTTAGTGCACAGGAACGTCTCGCCCTTGGAAACTTAAAGTGCAGGAAATTGTACATTTAAATAAAACAATTAGTGCAGGGACAGAGCCTATATTTAATGAGAAGTGTTCCTTGTGCCGGTGTTAGCTTTCCTAGTCAAAATCTGAAGACCTTCTCACCTCATCCCACTACCACATACCCACATACCACATATAGCTATAACTTCCAGCGCTGTGAGGTTAATATGAACACTGGCCCTTTTACAAGTAGTTGTAAAATCAGAAAGTTTTTTATCCTAAAGCCCCCCCTAATACTTTCCTGATCCCCATCTAGATCCAAGGATGTTGCAGGAGTGTCTGAGCTGCTCGGGACTCTTCTCCTCATTGGTTGAGACAGCAGTTCGGCACCATTGGCTCCCACTGCTGTCAATCAAAGTCAGCCAGCCAATAATGAGAGAAAGAGGGCAGGGCCGAGCCATGGCTTCATTTCTGAATGTACGCAGGGAGCTGTAGCTCGGGTACCTTCATAGTAGGCTGCTTGCTGTGGGGGCACTCAACAGGAGGGAGGGGCCAGAAGCATCGAAAAGGGACCCAAGAAAAGGAGGATCAGGGCTGCTCTGTGCAAAACCACTGCACACAGCAGGTAAGTATAACAAGTTTGTTATTTTTAACTAACAAAAAAAAAAAAAAAATGATACTTTACAATCACTTTAGGAGTGCCGATTATGCCCACTCCTTCTGCCCCCCTCCATTCATTGTATCTGTACTATTGCCTTCATGAATGAAACGGGCTTTATGAATAGAGTATGGACAGAGGAATGAAAGTTCTGTCGCTGGTAGAGTGCATTTCATTAATGGAATCTAAAGTACAGCTTTGGGGATAGGGGCGGAAAGGGCACACATAGGAATTTAGATGAATGCCTGTGAAAGGTTCAACACTGACATGGACTCACACACAACTGGAAAATTATGGGGGTGAGGGAGGACACAGGGGACTTCAGATTTTAACTAGGACCACTGGCACCAGCACAAGGAACATTTCTTATTGTAAATGTAAGTAATGTCCCTTGTGCTGATTAAAAAAAAATACCTAAGCTTAGGATTTAGGAAAAAGAGTGGATTGAACAGCTAAACATAACTCTTTCTCAATCACAAACACTGTTTGCTGAACACCAGTAATAAGTAGTACAGCACAAAATTGAAGGAGAGCATTTGGGGTTGTGCTCAATTTGACAATTAATTGGCTCATTTAATATCAGAAAGCCTAATGTGTTTCAGAAGAGATCTATCACAGACATCTAAATGATCACATCAGCCAGTGGTATATAAAAGGAAATCAAAATGTATGTATATCTTTCACTTTTAGAATGCAGATCAGTACAATTGTAGATAAAAATTAAAGCAGAACTCCAAGCAGAACACTTTTTAACAAATTTATTGGGTAAAACATAGTAACCACTGTCTGGATCGCTGCTCTGAATAGTAAAATGTATACTTTCAATCAGGTCAGATAACACAAGTATTTCTGTTCTTCTGGCCTGCTGTGAGAGCTGTAGCTTTCTCTGGCATCATTTATTCGCCCCTCGTCTACATTTGTCCATTCACAGAGTGCTGAAGGTTCTAGATGTTCTGTGATAGGACAATAGAGTGAGCTGCAGCTTTCACAGCAGCAGTGGGCTGACAGCACAGCCATAGGTGTACTATCTGTCATGTGTGAAAGTATGCATTGTACTCTTCAGAGCAGCAGTCCAGACAGTGGTAACTATGTTTTACCCAATAAATTTGTTAAAATGTGCTCTGCTTGGAGTTCTGCTTTAATTTTTTATTTATAATTGAACTGATCTGCACTCTAAAAGTGACAGATATACATATATTTTGATTTCCTTTTATATACCACTGGCTGATGTGATCATTTAGATGTCTGCAATAGATCTCTTCTGTAACACATTAGGCTTTCTGATATTAAATGAGCCAATTAATTGTCAAATTGAGCAGAGTTATGCACAAATCTTGATTTAGAAGGCAGAAGTGCAGAGAAAAACATCTAGGTGATCCTATATTAGCAAATCTAAGATAAATGGGTTTGATATATATATTACTACAGGTTATGTATTTGCACTTATGTATTTGTGTTAATTTTCTGATTATTAAACAATTGTATAGATAGATATCTCCAAATTCTTAGCCTGGACTGTGCAAAATTAGAAGCATTTTAATGCTAAGTTGTTGTCTGGTTATATTTATCAGCCCAGTGATCTGGAAACATAAGGGTAAGAGGCTTTGTGTGTGCTTCCAATTTCACATTTAAATCTCTTCACAGAGTAGTATCTTAATGTTTGCACATAGAAATAATATTTTCACATTTTACATATATTTAAATAAAGCTATGTTTTCTAAATCTTAAAAATATTCATGTATATCATAATGACCACAAAACCAAGGGAACTGAGATAAGCTTGAGATATTAGCAGTTTTAATGTCATTGGTTTTTAAGGGCAAAAAACTCCTAGGTAGCAAAATTGTATTTGAGTATTAAGGTATGGAAAAAGTTATGACTTGGGGGGTGACAATGAAGTAAACGTTGTAAGTTCAGTCTTTTGTAGATCAAAGAAACGACGTACCAAAAATGATAGATAGCTACTTTGAATTATTTTAACGTTTCCTAGAACAAAACAAGCATTACTTTTAAAAAGCCATTTTTTACATCAAACACAAATTTGGTTATCTCAAGAGAGCCATGATGGTCAAGTAAGAATCATAAATATTATGATATTTGTGTGTGGAGAGTCACTGGGGACATTCAAATCATTGCAAATTTTGAAGCTACACATGAAAAAGGATTAGGTCCAGAGAGACTACAGCATGATTACCTTTTCATAGAAGAGAGGTAATTAACCATTTGTGTCATTTAAAAATGGGGCAGGGGTAGCTGCTATTTGTTCTAGAGTCATCCCAGCCCTGTTAAGATGCACTAAGCACTAAGCATAGGAGCTGAAATGATCAGCTTCCGGGATTCTAATCATGCTACATAGAGCTCTATAGGAGCACCTATAGCAGATCATTTTGAACACAATGCTTGTGACATCACTTGTGACATTGCATTACTTTCTCTAAGTACAATGGCTAAGACAGAGCTGTTTGCGAACTGTTTAGTCTCTTACTGGAACATGACAGGCATCTATTGTTGGCTAAATGCAGCAATCAGTAGAGCACTATTAGGGCCCTTTCATGCTGCTTCATTAAAAAAATGCTGCAAAAACGCATGCATGTTTTTAATGTATCTTTGGTGTGTCTTCTGGTTGCCCGATTCTCAGAATGCACATGTGAAACACGGACACGACTCAAAAAGTTTAGCAAAAGGCAGCCACTGTCCCTCCCCCCCCAAAAATGTATAATATGTTAGGGCACTACACACGCTAAAAGGTATAATGTATGGGACCAAGACACTACCAAAATGAAAAAAAAAAAAAACCTCTGGGACTTAAGGGAATTAAGGGAGAGAAAAAAGACAGGGACTCAAGTGGTTTAAAAAAAAGGTGAGTTTTTGTCCAAAAGGAGTGGATTGTAAAAGGATATCACTGCACATACTTTGGTAGGAACCTGGTACACTGTTTGCATTTCAGACACTAAAAACATGTGGGAAGAAGAGTGAAAAAGTTGAATTGATGTTGTTAGCCCTTTCAGATAAAAGTTACACTTGAAAAGGCATTAGGTTTGGAGAGACAATAAGCTAGACCTCCCTTTCCATAATAAAGAGGTAACTAAAAAGAGTGAAGTTTGGTCCATGAGAAGTGGATGGTGAAGGAATCTAACTCCACATAATTTGGAAGAGTTTTGAAAAACTGTTTGCATAATAAACTCTCAAAAAGTTATGGGAAGAATATATTTATTGTTAAATAGGCATTATTAGCATATAGTTTAAAATATAAAACTAAGTATTATGAATGGACTTTATGTTGCATATTATGTTGATGATTGGTTATTTAATTTATTTTTAATTTCTATACATTGAAAAAAAGTGAATTATAAATGTATCCTGGAAACAATTTAAGTGTATGATTGATGTTGCAGCTTGTGATAATAAATGAATGCTTTTTGCTGTTATTTTAGGGTGAACCAGGAGAGGCTGGTAACCCAGGACCCCCTGGAGAAGCCGGCGTTTCAGTAAGTCCTAAACAATACTCACTTTGCTGTATTTACATTTATTTAACGTAATACTATAGTACTGCATAGCACTGTTTTGTTGCTGTTTGCTGATAGATAGATAGATAGATAGATAGATAGATAGATAGATAGATAGATAGATAGATAGATAGATAGATAGATAGATAGATAGATAGATAGATAGATGGATAGATGGATAGATGGATAGATGGATAGATAGAACCTCAGCTATCTATCTATCTATCTATCTATCTATCTATCTATCTATCTATCTATCTATCTATCTATCTATCTATCTATCTATCTATCTATCTATCTATCTATCTATCTATCTATCTATCTATCTATCTATCTATCTATCTATCTATCTATCTATCTATCTATCTATCTATCTATCTATCTATCTATCTATCTATCTATCTATCTGTTTTTTTTTTATCACATGTAATTGGTTATTTATAGCAAACACAGGTTCACTTTATTTACTGACATTTAACCTGAAACATAAACATTCATTTTGCTAAGCCTTTAGGCCCCATTCACACTAGTGCGACTTGTCCCGCGATTTTGGACCGCAAAATCGCATGACAAGTCATTTTCCATTATTTTCAATGAGCCCCATTCATATAAGTGCGTTTTGAAGTCGCACCGACTTCAAAGTAGTTCCTGCACTACTTTGCCACGATTTGATTGCGTTTTGAGCCATAGCCATTGCCATTTCTTTCAAAATCGCGTCAAAATCGATGCAAAGTCGCGTCAAAATCGCGCCGCAAAATCGCGGCAAATTTGCAGTAAAATTGCGTCGCATAAGTGTGAAAGGGGCCTTAGGCTGGATTTACCCAACTTTTATTGCATTCAACAAGTGTTGACACATGCTTAATACACTTGAGTTGACTTGTGTTAACATGAGTTTTTTTAATGCATTTTGATGTTTTGTGCATTTTTTACACACGTTGCATTATTGTGCAGTTTTCTTTTTTGTTCATAGTGGGAGCCAAAATACATTATTTATATTTCTTAACTTGTTTTGCAGCATGCAGGGACACATTGCAATGTGTTTCAGTGTGTTGTGCTACTTTTAAATGCAAGTGATTATTTTTATAACCTCGTGCTCCTCAAAAACAAAGTGAAATTCCCAACTACCTAGAATAACAGCTGCTGGGAAATTAACATCCCCTACTTAAATTACACAAAATACGAGCGCTCAGTGTGCATAATACTACATAACTGCCCAAAATTACTTGTATCAAATCAATAAGTGAAAATACTCCCCAATGTGACTTGTATCAATCTAATAGGTTAAAATAATAAAGTCCTAAAAATGTCCTTAAAAAACTACTGTCAGTCCAATCCACAATTCTTCCACATATCAATGAAAGTCTTCACCCTTGTGAATATAAGAAAATTGTGTATAAATGGAAGCTCACCAAATACTATTGGCTCCTTCTAATGAGAAAGTAACAGCGCCTGAATCCCTTGAGACATAATTTCCTTTTGGGAATATCTTGCATAAAATGAAATTTGTGTTGCAAAGGATGTCCAAAATCTGACTTGTATCTTAGTGCAGACTTCTGAGATAATCAATAAGCCAATCATTTTTGGTGGGTGTTCCGTACATCATCTGTGTACAGAATGCCTTCCATTTTGAATTGCATTTTACAGAAATGTACAGTGCTGCTGATTGAAAAGGAAAGGTAATTTTAATAGCATTCAGTCACAATATGACAATGTGTAGCATTTGCTTATGCTATATACATTTTTTTTTTATTAGCTATTTTTCCCAGAAAAGTAGAGTTACCCTTTAAGTATTCAGTTTTATTTCTGTGATACATAGAATCACTGATATACCTAAAACTGTTTTGTCTCCTTTCTTAACAGATTTACGTATCCCCCCCCCCTTCTGTGCCCCAGCAGCACTACTAATATTTGGCCTCCTTTTATCTGTTTTTACACTTTCCTTTCAGTTACAGTTACACTTTCTGTAACCTTGTATCTCCTTTACGTTGATTTGTTTCTCCATCACTATCTTATATACCTTTGTAGTGAACCAATGTTGTTTTTCTTATATTTACAGGCACAGATTTGCCTAATACATAATCTAGCTGTCTCCAGGAAGATAGACTTTAAAAGTGTCCCCAACCTTTTCATTAATTTTTTTTACAAATGCACACTAAATAGCAAATTGCGTCCCTGGAAATTTAAAACTTGTTTTTGTGATAATTTTTAGCATTTTTCTTATAAAACACAGGGACAGGAGCACTTGTCATCAGGGAACAGAAAGGATTATATAGGACAATAAAAGTTTTAAAAGCAGCAGGAGGGGAGGGGGTGGGCACTGACATGAGGAGACAGGCAGGGAGGGGGGAGAGGAGCACAGAGGAGGACAGAGAGCTGACGGATGTATGTAAACTGACCATGGTGTCAGGGCTCAGCAGCCATGATATACCGTGGTCTGTTTACAGAGGAGAGGGTAGAAACTGGCAGCATCAGCCAGGATTTTTGGGTGATACAGGGGGCCAAATTTGATGTATAACATGCTTTAAGGAAACAGAATTATTATTTTTTTTAAACAAACGCTTTAACTCTTGAAACTACTTTATTAAATATATTTATTGTAATATTTGAAACATACAACTATTTTTTAAGAACAAAAATACATTTCCTGAAGTATTTAGATGCAATGTGAGGAAGAACAGTTGGAACCTCATTCATTTAAAATTCTTAAACCAATGGAAGACAGGAAAGTAAAAGTGAGAGGATTGCATGTGGCCCAAAAACATCACTTTGACTTGCTTGCACTAAACATTATTAAAGTTGTCTCAGTTTTATTGGATAACTCATAATTATTATTAAAGACGGAACATGTATAACATTTGGGATGGGTGTGTAGAACAGGGAGGAGTAATGGGCTTCCTCAGATTTGGGTATGTGTTTGTATACACCTGGTATATTTACAGCAACTGTAACTGTTCATTACTTTTACGTTGGTGTTAGGTGTATTTGCAGTGGCACATAATCTGTGCAGCAGACATTGGTTTTGTCATTTGTGATAATTTCCAAAACTACACAATTTTCTATAAAACCCAATTATTTTTACCTATTGCTCTACCACTGAATAATTCATTTTAGTGGTGGAATCATATCCGTAATTAAAAACCTCACCTTGTTATAACACCAGAAGTAAAATTCATTCTTAATGCAACTAGCTAATTTACTGATATCGTGTGATCTTGTCTGCCTTTACTTAAGCATATTGGCTATTTAACTTCTCAGCCTGACATCTTAAGAACTGCTTTGCAAGCAGAGTGAAAGAAAAATTTGCCTGGGGATTTGAGGGATGACATAGATTTGTTAAATAAAGACTGTACAAGTCTTTTAAAGCTTCAGATTTTTCATAATAATAACAATAGAGGTAATGAGGTTTTAGTTGCTCTATGAAAATTGTTAAAAGACCGAAGACTTATTTTGGCTTCAGAGGGCTTATTCTAACACCATGTAATCTATAATTTGTATATATGAATCTTTTGTAGGGCCCTAAAGGTGAAAGAGGAGAGAAAGGAGAAGCTGGACCACCCGGAGCAGCTGGACCAGCTGGTCCTAAAGGCCCACCAGGAGACGATGGTCCTAAAGGAAATCCTGTAAGAATAGCATTTAAAGGATTTTTTAAAGAAATAAACTTTTAAGCAGGGTTGGTTTCAATGATACCTGTGATTGGGACATGTGTGAAGGGATAAGTTATCATTATGTGTGTTGAGCTTCAGTTGTTGAGTTCAGTAAGCAACATGTTTCTTTTAGCAAATCTGAAAACTGAAAAAGTTATCTGTGTAAAGTGGGGACTAGAGTTCCACCCACTGGCTGGATAGTTAAATGTAAGCCATTTATATACAATATTTATTTTAACTTAAAAAAGGATTAAAAAAAAGGATTTCCTAGTTTTGACCATAACGAACAATGGCAAATATGTATACAAGCACTAGATTTATTTTAACTTTTTTTTTTTTGTTTTCTCCTATTTTATATATTTTTGGATCTAACATACTTAAATGTTTTTTTTTATTCCAAATATTAGGGTCCTGTTGGATTCCCTGGAGATCCTGGTCCTCCTGGAGAGCCTGGCCCAAGTGTAAGTGATTAGACTGAATACCAAATATGTATTTTACTAATTTCTAATACTTAGATCTTAAACATATTTTATAACTGATGAGTGAAATCATGACAAAATATTTCACTTCCTTAACAATCTATAACTGCCATACAATTATATTAGTACAAGTCAGGCAAAAAGCCAATGCTTTGGTGCATTTTTATAACTTTGACTCACATTAACACATCTGTATATCACACATACATACATGAATAACAAGCATGCACAAGGGACCTTTAGTTCAAGAACACTTGCTGTCTTTTATTAACAATATGCTACCTTTCAGTGTACCTTTGAAAGAATCCCTATGTTGGTTATTGTGTACTACTAAAATGGAGATTACATTTTCTTTGCTCATTTCATTTCCACTATAATTGAGAAAGGAAGTGAGTTAAAATCTCTCCAACAGTCATGGATAGTCATAAAAATGTTACTTTTTTTGGAGGTGGGAGGGGAGATTTTCTCTTCCCAAGCCTGCCCAAGCCTATCCAAACAAAGTGAGGCTTTATTTTAGCACAAGAGATGTAAAAAAAAAACTCTCACAGAGTGCCACTTGTTGGTTAATAGTGAAAATTGAAATGTGCCATTTTATATTTTCTTGATTAAATTAACCTTAAAATGATCTTGAACTAGGATTGCAAAATGGATCATATGGCCGGATTCAGCATACTGTTGGCATAACATATTTTTTTAATCTCTTAATACAAAGTGTAAAACACTGTCCATGTAATTTCACTGTAACAAAATGTATTTACTGCAAGCTAATTTTTAAAGGTATAAGGTACACAAAAACAATGGATCTTATTTGATAAGGCAAAAAGCAATGTGCCAAGTAGACTAATCTATAGCAGCCAATTTGCCACCATCCTACATTATTCTGACTTCACTGAACTAAAAAAAAAATCTTTCCAAATTTCACGGGTTACTGTCCATAATTGATTTTATAAAAAAAAAAAAAATAAATGATTAAAAAGACTTTCACTGGAAACAAAAAGTATACAAATAAATATAAATTTTGTTAATTTACTATTATGCCATTATATGCTGCTTTAACATGTTTTATTTGTTATCTAAAGGGTGCAGATGGCCTTTCTGGTGACAAGGGTGAAGATGGCGAACCAGGTCAACCTGTAAGTTTTGTTCTTTTATAACTTTTGCTGTTTATACGTCTTCTCAGAAAAATGTTTTCTTCTGTGGGCTCTTGGGTAAAAGATTGTAAAATATTTTATGTTTTGCACTAAAAAGTTATTCCCATCATATATCAAATACTGTATATCTATTGAATAAGAGGTTTTAGCTATGAGTCATTGGTGTAATAATCTCATGGTACTTTTTTCTCAATAGATTAGAAACCAATGGCATAATATAACTAGACTTAATGATGTGACCACATACAAATATAAAGAATATCCTCACATCATAGCATTTAAATAATGCAAGAAAGACAAAATGTAGTTCTATATATGATTAAGTCAACGCCATGAATTAGTTGAACAATTGTAGCTGTAGAAGTCCTCAACATGATATATTCTTATTGATATGATATTATACTTTGCATTCATGGCAAAATGACCCATCCCATGATATTTACTGAAAGGCAAGGAACTAAAGACTGGTTATGTACTTTTAACGTAGTCTGTATCAATTTGTATACATTTTTACATTTGAACTTTGTAAAAACTAAAGGGGTGTGTATAATGGATCACACTTTGTTCCTAGAATTAATGTGGATGACAAAAGGGAAGATAGTATTGTCATCTTTGGCAAACACTATATTAATACAAAGTTGCATATCCATTTTAGATTTGGTGTAGCTTATAAATGGTCTGGTCCTGTTTTTGTTCCATATTTTAACTTTCCTTTAGTTTTAAACATTTTTATAGACTCCCTAAATCACTATTAGGGGTTGTAATACTGTATAGTAAGATGGGCTTAAGAAACTACACTAATTGTTAGTTTTTTGTTTTTTTATAGAAAATATTTTGGAAGTCTCTGGGCTGTGAGGCTATAAACCTGTGCTTGGTTAAAGAGCTATTGTTAACTTATTTTAAATTCTAGCTGTAGGTCTGTGGGTTAATTGCTCATTTATGCCTAGGGGGGGGGGGGGTAAAAGCATTTTGCCTATCCTCTGCTATTCCATCAGATGGTCCTCCCCCATGCTCCAGCAGTGGATGGTCTTTCTGCATCCGGATGTCCAATGCAGGGCTATAAGTCCTACATTGGTGCTGATCATGTCAGAAGCAGCAGGGGAACTGGTCTAGCAGGATGGAGGAATTTGACCTGGAGGAAATATATTGCTGCAATAAATTACCTAAAAAGCTTGACCACTCAAAGCTCATTTGGCTGTACTTCTCCTGTAGATCACAGGAGTGCGGTTTGTTCTGCACTCCTGTGACCCATTAACAGCAGACAGCGGGCCGAAGCCCACTGTCGGCTGATGTCCCTGAGGCGGTACAGGCGACCATATGGTCAGGATCCGCCCACATGCCTGGACCGGCACCCAGCTCAGCCTCAGTGAGCCCCCTCCACAGCCCAGTGCTCCAGGGAGTGAGGGGGGAGGGTAGAGAGCCACCAGCTCTCTGCTCAGGGAGCCCTGAGAACTGAGCAATCGGCAGTGTTTTTTCACTCAGTTTTTAATCATAAAGCCAGTGGGGGTCAGATGCAGCATTGGACCGAGGGGAAGTATGAATCTGAAAAAAACCAAACCCCATACTTCTCTTTTAAACAGAGACTATATAAATGTGAATTGACAACTCAAAACCAGCTTTAGGTTGCAGCAAAACATTTTTTTCTGAAAATTTTAAAATGTATTTACTTTTTACAGGGTCCTCCTGGTCCATCCGGAGAAGCTGGTCCACCTGGTCCTCCTGGGAAGAGAGTAAGAATTAACATTATATTGTCCTTAGAAGTATCTGCTTTCTGCCAAAAGACTGTCTTTGTCATATAGTATACAAAGTGTACAACAAAGAATGCCAATAATAATGGGTGACTACAATATTAAACAGTGATACAAAAATTTAAATCTAATACAAACAAACAGTCTCCTCCAGTTTGGAAAGCTTTGCATTGGAAAGATTTAAACACCCATCGGTAGGAGGGTTCGTAGAGATGAATGATTATTGTGGAGTATAATAGAATATTGATTCAGCTATGCTTTGTAGAAGCAATAGAGCACATAGGTAGGAAATAATCACTGGCAATAACTAAGCTTGTACACATATAATCTTCTACATATTCTCCAAAATATATGTGTTTGTTGTCACCATGATTTGTATCTCTATCCATATATAGTACATGCCTTTAATAGTTCATACTATTTTCTTAAGATATAACTAACTATACTTTTGAATGTATGAGTGCATACTTCTTAATAGTACTGGTTCAAAAAGGAAAGTGGGTAGCTGATTCACACTATGTATTACATGGTAAATTGTCAAGATGTTATTAAATAATTGGTGTATTTTAGTGATTCAGATATAGGACAAAACTGCAGCAGTAGGCATGTTTACTTTGGTACTATGGGAAGTAGTGTTATTATTATCTGCTCGGGCAGAATCATGTACATCTGCACCTTAACCAAACCCACACCAACGGGACACATGATGATTGGAAGGGAGTTTTTTTTTAAATATCATATGTGTCATGGGTTATACTGCATAGAATATACAACTATTTATTTTATACCAAACATAGTTGTTTCCATACAGTTTCAGTGGTTGGGGCACCTATGTTAATGTGCAAGCACAAATCATTGAATATTGATGTCAGTATAAAAGTTGTTGAAAACAAAGACCAGAATAATGGAAAGAAAGCATTGATGTGTTGGTTCCTAGCATAAAAAACACATACTGCAACTGAACAATAATTATCTGATAAAGGAGAACTGCTCTAAAATTTCAGCTCACTTTACCCTTTTGTAGCTGACATCTATAACAAAAGTTTACATATACTTCTGTTACATATGGTTATACACCTTTTTCATGACATGGTTTATAACATTTAAAGCTATGAATAAGCATTCTACAAAAAAGTATCTAATCCTCTGTAAGCTGTTATAGAGATTTCTATGTAGTTTCATGTAGAATATTTTATCCATCCAAACTGTTTTCTAGGGTCCTCCTGGAGCTCATGGTGCAGAAGGAAGGCAAGGAGAGAAAGGTGCAAAGGTAAGGATTTTCAAACATTAAGCATGCTTCCATTCTTTCCCAGCAGCCCTTTTGTGCTGTTGCAATATATAAATATAATTTTTCTGTGTTTTAGGGTGAATCTGGAGCAGAAGGACCTGCAGGAAAGACAGGACCAGTTGGACCTCAAGGCCCTGCAGGAAAACCCGGACCTGAAGGATTGAGAGGAATTCCAGGACCTGTAGTAAGTTCCATTTTTTTCAGTTGGTGTTTTGTTAACTAGCAACAAAATTCAACTTGATATAGCTTTTTTCTGGTTGGCTGAATCAGCCATTGTAATTGCATATCTTAGGAACTTCAACGATAAACTCCCCTTCCTCTTCTTATAGAACACACTTAGAGCAGTGGGAGCCATTGTAATTTCATATCCTAGGAACTTCATTGATAAACTCCCCTTCCTCTTCTTTTATGACACACTTAGAGCAGTGGGAGCCATTGTAATTTCATATCTTAGGAACTTCATTGATAAAATCCCCTTCGTCATCTTTTAGAACACACTTAGAGCTATGGGAGCCATGGTAAATTTTTAATATCTTAGGAACTTAAACGATAAACTCAACCTGCTATAGTTCCTGATTTTGTTCCCACCTAATTAGTCAAAATATGTTTTACCTTAATACAATGTCCTATTACTTGTTCCCCTCCCCTTCCTATACTTAGAGCAGTGGGAGCCATTGGCTCCTGCTGCCGTCAGTCAAATCTTGTGGGGAAGGAGTGGGGTGGGGGGTGGCAGAGCGATGCTGTGTGCGTCTATGGACACACTTGCACGGGTGCCCCCTCATCACACAGCTTGCTGAGAGGGCACGTGAAGAAGAGGAGGAGCGGAGAGAGTCAGTGGGGGACTCCAGAAGAGAGGTAAAGGACCACTCTGTGCAATACTATTGTAGGTAAGTATAACATGTTTTTATTTAAGGAAAATGTGCCTTTAAAACCACTTTTGTTTTTCTGATTCTTCAAATTTTGCATAATGTAAAAGAAACTAGAAACTAATATCCAATAAAATAAGACCCCCTTTTTAATTGCCCAGGTCTTAACATTGGGGTCACAAAGAATGTTAGGTGGTTTTACCCCCCTCATTTCAGAAATTGAAAACATCTTAAAAAATGTTAAAAGGCTAAAAATATCTTAAATGAACTGACCCTTTAAAATACTTATTTTAAGCTTTACTCTTTAGTTTGCTATCAATCCTACTTTTTTCCTATTTGAACATCTAGTGCTAAATACTTAATGGTCTAAATTTGTCTTTATTTTACTTTCAGGGTGAACAAGGTCTTCCAGGTGCTCCCGGTCAGGATGGACCTCCAGGTCCAATGGTAAGTAATATGCAAGACCTTTCCTCCTGACCTGAAGTATCACCTATTATTTAACCACTTCAATACCGGACACTCTTACTTCCCTTTCTGCCCAGGCCAATTTCAGCTTTCAGCGCTGTCACACTTTGAATGCCAATTCATACAAAACTGTACCCAAATTACATTTTCATCATTTCTATGGGACAGACAGATTTATTTTTGTGGCATTTAGTCACCACTGTTTTTTTTTTTTTTTTATTGCTAAATAAATAAAAAATACCAAGTTTTGAAAAAATTTCATGTTTTTCTATTATAAAATTTTGTAAATAAATAATGATTCTTTATACATTTAGGCCACAATGTATTCTGCTACTTTTTTGGTTAAAATAACCCAAATCATTGTATATTATTTAGCTTGTGTGAACGTTTACAATCTGTGTGAAAGTTTACAATCTGTGGTATATATTTAAAAATTCATCAGTCCAGATGTACTGACTGCCTAGTGCCTATCTCATTTTTGAGGAAAGTACAAATACCTCCTAAATTACCTTTTTTTTGGAAAGTAGACAGTCCAAGGTATTTTGTAAAAGGCATGGTGGATTCTTTAAAGTTGTAATTTCTTTTGTACAATTTTTTGGAAAATGAAGAAATAAAAAAAAAAACATTTTTTTCCACCCACATTTCTTTTTACATACTGTCACAGAGCATTACAGCATCATCGTGTGACTGGTGCTATGGTAATCAGGGATAGTGGCTGGTGACAGTGTGTTAAAAAAATATATATTTTTAATTTTTAAAAAAATGTTATTTCTGTTTTACTTTTTTCCTTTTTTTTCTTTTTTTTCCATACTGTAACCACAGCAGTACAGTGTTACCTTAGTGACACTAATACTCTGGGGAGGTGATCAGGATTTTTTTACACTATGATTGCTTATAACAGTGGTGACCACTGTTATAAGCAATCGTTTTTAGAATGGCATCCATTCATTGCCAGTGTATACTATCGTGATAGCTGTGATTGGCTACTGCTATCACATGGTATGGATGCACTGTGATAGACCCACTCTGTACCGTGCGATTACGGTGACTGGTTGCAGAGATCATCAAATTCAACACAACGAACGGCTTTGAATAAAAGCCATTCATTGTGTACAAATATCATGTGATCGCTGTGATTGGTCACAGCGATCACATGGTACTAGGGTGGGCCTGGTACAGCGATATGTCATCCAGTAGACACAGCAGCTGACAAATCAAGCCACAGTGCACCTGTTAGGGAGGACATCATTTGTCCACCCAGGATGGGAAGGCTCCCACTTGACCATCATTTAAATATAATTTGAATATAGGGCATGTGGGAAGCAGTTAAGAATAGCTATTTAATATTGTAGATATTGAAGGGGTGGTTAAGAGGTTTCTACCAGCCATATGACTATTAAAAATGTGTTCTTCAATACAATCTTATAAAATGATCATAAACAATATTAAAGCTTAAAACATTTATTTGTCTTTATACTCCCAAATACATATTTTTTTGGGAAGCAATTGTGATAACCACTTACATTCACCTTGCATTTATTTTTCAAGCTGTAGAACAGGTTTGTTAAAACATATACCTCTTTTTTAGGGACCTCCTGGACTTCCAGGTTTGAAAGGCGACCCCGGCACCAAGGGTGAAAAGGTAAGAAACACACAATTTTGCTATTATTGAGTTTAAGGGTTGATTTCTTTAGCTGAAGGTGCCTGTAGCTGTGATCCCTTTATATACATGAATTTAAAAGGGAATATACATACACTTGAGTGACTGATAAGGAAAAGAAGAGCAAGTTTTGCCTTTTCCAGGAGAAAAATATAGCAATCAGAACAGCAAATGATGTCCCTTGACAATAGTCAGACTTAATATTGTTGCTCGATCGGACTAAAAAAAATTGCTAAATCAAGCAAAAAAAACTTGATAAACTGTTATCTAATATCAAACATTTTGCATACTGAAAAGTATTTTTTTTTATTGCTTTGTCACTTGATAATACTGTAATTAGAAAGAGTTGTCCAGTGCTGTGTATCTTTTAAAAGCTAAGTTCACCTTTTGGAGCATGTTACATTACACCTATATGTAGGGTGCAACGTATAACATGCTTCAGCAGTCCCTTCTACACCCTTCTACACCTCCCTGTCCTTGATCCTTCCCCTGTGACAGTGGCCAGGGGTTCCTCTCCCTGCACCCGCTGTCACTTTTCAAACCCAGCACAACTATGCAGGGCCCTACCACACAGCCTCATTGTTTATTCACATGGATCTGTGAATAAATAAACTACAAGCCCCGTCTACAAATGCGGCAGCTTGTAGTTCTCAATGAACTGTGTTCATAGTATATTGAGAAGCCCTGTATGTTTCAAACAGACAGCCAGTACTGAAGTACAGGGTGAAAATTGTAGGGCTTGTCTGAAGGAGCATGACATTGCACCCGTAATCCTGGCAAGATTCCTGGGGAACAATTAGTACCCCAAAGATCACAAGCTATATTTGCCTACATCATAAAATATAATAGTCTAGGTAAGCCTTGATTGCAGCAAGGAAGGATCTAATATGAAATAAAGTAGTATTTTGGATTGTAACAGTAGATGACAATGCCCACTTTTAAAATGTGCAGTTATTCATTTAAGTGTACACCTATCTTATATTTAACATCTGATAATTACTGTATAAACATGCTGGATTATGTGTGCCTTCACTGTCTTTGAACTAAATCTTCAATTTTTTTATCCATTCAGGGACATCCTGGATTGATTGGTCTGATAGGTCCTCCTGGAGAACAGGGTGAGAAGGGAGACAGAGGACTTCCAGGTCCACAGGGAACTCCTGGAGCCAAGGGCGATGGAGTAAGTGTGCAAATTGTATCACCAAATCCCTCTCATGGTATTTGTGTAGTCCTAAACTAATTTTTTAAGCAGTTTATTTTCCTCAATATTCTATAATGTGCAATAGATATATTGCAGTATTTTAATTCCAAAACCATCTGATTTTATACCATATCTCAAACTACTTTTAGCTTTTCTTGGTTTTACTTTAGTTTCCTTATTTTGCTAATAATGTATTTATCTCAATCAGGGTGTTAATGGTCTCGCTGGTCCAAATGGTCCTCCTGGCCCTCCAGGATTACCCGTAAGTTTTTAATAAATCATGAATCTGCATTTCCAACTCATAATCCAAGTAACTTTGGTATTATAAACTGGCCATAGACATGAACATTGTTAATAGTAAAACATAAACTACTAAATGTATGACCTGACTTATAACTGCATTCATAGTATAGCACAGCAGGATCATCTACAAGGCAACTGAGGCAGTAGCCTAGAGCCTGTTGGATATCCAGGGCGCTCAGATGTAACCATCATACTTCTGCAGTACTCTACTGTCTCCACTGCTCAAAACCGTGCACCTGCCTGTCACCTCACACGGGAGGTTGTTATTGTAGGTGTTGGTGTATGATGGGGCTATGCCAGTAGAGAAATTGCAAAAGGGGTGGCTTCTCTGTGCTTATTCCAATCCTTACCAATGTCAGTAGAAGGAATGGGCAGCCAAAGCTTCTACCATTCTAGAGCCCCACTCTGCCTAAATCTTTCTCTGCAATGTAGAAAAATCATCACGTATATGGGCGTACCTGTTCAAATATTTTCTATTACTGCTTTTAGTGCCTCTGTTAGACATTTATTCTATGTACTCTGTCAAACAAGCTTGCCTCTAATACTAAACAACCTTCCAATTTTAAAGGACACCATTACATCTACATTCTTTCAAACACAGTAGATGATAACTTTAATAATCCATCAATATAATGTGTCAATGTAGAAATTTAACATTATCAGCAATTGAGGACTTCAAGTACTATTTGCTGTTAAATTAGCCTTGAAATGGCTGCGCTACTCATTAGGACAAGTTCCTAGGAACATTTTCGAACTGCATACTTGTAAACAACACATTGTGTATATGTTACAATAATACAATTACAATATAATTTTTTATATTTTGCCCATAGGGTCCACAAGGTCCAAAAGGTTCAAAGGGTTCATCTGTAAGTATATATTTTTTTTACTGTTTATCTGAAATGCTAGCTCAAAACCTTGAGAGTATTTACATATTTTCTATGACTTTAGGCAATACCTATTGTGTTTTTTTCTGTTCACAATCTACTTCTACTTCTTGCTGAACACTGTAAACTTCCCAAATGAATAACTGTGATCCCAAATAACACATAAAACAGCCCCCAGGATTTTAACTATGGGTATTTACTTTTATCTTAACCTTTTATGACTGCAATTTTGCATTTACTACTTACAGGGTCCTGCAGGTCAAAAGGGAGACGGTGGTATGCCTGGACCTCCTGGACCACCAGTAAGTATCTTTTTAAGTCTACATTTATTTTTACACCCATGGGTGATTTCACTTAACATTTGGAACTATATTGTGCTTGATGATAAAAAAGTTAGACTATTTATTAAATCCTGATGATGAGATTTATAGACTATGAAAGCATATTATTTGTAGTTTTACACCCATGGGTGATTTCACTTAACATTTGGAACTATATTGTGCTTGATGATAAAGAAGTTAGACTATTTATTAAATCCTGATGATGATATTTATAGACTATGAAAGCATATTATTTGTAGTCAATACGATTAGTCCAGTTGTTACTGTTAATATAGAGCACCACTGATACAATTAAACACTGAACTTCCATTATAGAAATGCTTTCATGCCTAAATGTATTTATTACAGATATTTACATAATGCCCTTTTATGCAGCGCCCATATATATTGTACTATAACATCAGTCCCTAGCCTCAAGGAGCTTACAATCTAATTTCCCTAACTCACATTTATACATACACATACTAGGGTCAGTTTAGACAGGGACCATCTAACCTACCAGAATGTCTTTGAAGTGTGGGAGGAAAACCACGCATGCACAAGGAGACCATGCAAACTCCAGGCAGGTAGTGTCGTGGTTGGGATTCAATTGATGACTCTAGTGCTGTCAGGTAGAAGTGCTAACCACTTAGCCACTGTAAATATTATCTTTTATAGGGACCACCAGGAGAAGTTATCCAGCCACTGCCTATCCAATCACCAAAGAAGACCAGAAGATCCCCTGAAGGCATGATGGCAGATGCAGCAGACAATATTTTGGATTATGATGGAATGGATGAGATCTTTGTTTCTCTAAATTCTCTGAAACAAGACATAGAGCGCATGAAATATCCAGAAGGATCCCAGAACAATCCTGCTAGAACATGCAAAGATCTCCAGCTCTCTCACCCAGAGTTTCCTGATGGTATGTAAAAAAAAAAAAAAAAAGGGAAGACAGATCTGCTTTTTTTTTTGCTAGAACACAACTTTTATAGTTTTTATTTATTTATTTTTTGCTTATACATTATGATAGTTAAGACCCCATTCACACTAGCGCGACTTGTGAGGCGACTTGGTCGCCTGACAAGTCACGGTGGGTCGCTCGCCATTGAATAATACAGGACCCGTTCTAATAGGAGCGACACAAGTCGCTCCGAATGGAAAAAGGGTCCTGTACTACTTTGGGGCGACTTGGAGGCGACTTGCATTGACTTCAATGATATGAAGTCGGTGCATGTCGCACCGCGACTTCACAGGTCACCCCAGCAAGTCGCGTCGCCCCTGTCTGAACGGGGTCTAAATGGTAGTTTTATGGGAAACAGATTTAATATGGGCTCATTTTAAAAATATTTTTGTAATATCCTTACAACATCAAACGCCATACCTACAACTCTGTAGATAAACAAAATCAAACATAAACAAACAATTCTCACATAAAAATATTCATTTTGGGTTTTTATTTCCCTATTTGTCAAAGAAAAACCACCAAACATTTTGCATAAATTAATTGTGTCTCTGCCAGTGACCAGCCAAGTTCAGCATAATGTATACACTGCCTGTCTTTGAATCCCAGCTTATCTTGTTTCCTGCTTTCTCAGCGGTAATGCCCAATGATGTGAGCAATTCATCACATATAATCTGCAGTGTGGGGGCCATTGTTCCATCATCTGCTATAATCTGCCTACAAACATAACAAATGCAATTTATGCGCGTTGCAAAGCAAGTGCAATATCAAGCAGAGTAACATGATCTCTTCCAGGTATAACTAATATTTTATGAATTTGAGCATAAAAGTCTTTTATGTAAAAGAAAAAAATATGTACAAAAATGACAACTGCTGTATAATATAAATGGCTGTGCACATGTGCACACAGCTTGCAGTCTCCTATTTATACAAAGGCCAAAAAAGGAGGTGAAAGAATTAACCCGAGATGGTGTTCAGTTCACTTGCATCAAAGAAAAAAAAAAAAAACAGCTAAATCTTTCTTCGAGTTTTATGATTTATAATAAGCCCTTCTCTTCTTCCCTCCAGGTGAATATTGGATCGATCCAAACCAGGGCTGCTCTGGAGACTCATTCAAAGTGTACTGCAACTTCACAGCCGGAGGGGAGACCTGTATCTATGCAGACAAGAAGTCAGAAGGAGTAAGTGAAACTCTGCTTATTTTAGCATTATGACCTTCTTAGTATTAGAATAACACAGCATTTTCCTTAGATAATCTCTTGTCCTAAAGAAATCAATCAAAGGTTCCTGAACATAAGAATGTGAGGACTGAACAATTAATGTAAACTTGTCATGAAAACTAAAAGCCAGATCTAGCATTCCATTCTGTAGTAGGCACCCACCGGTGCCTGAAGTTACCTTTATAGCCACCTTGCCTGGATTGTTTTCATCAGAGCTGCTCATTAGAAATCCCAATAATTCTGGAAATGGAGGGGAGGGAACACCACAAGACATGGCCCTATTCTTTCCCCTGTTAAAACAATTACAACCTGAGCAACCAGTTATTAGGCTCCATCATTGTCACATGTAGGATCAGGGGTGTACCATAGAGTGTTTAATTACAAACAATATTTGCTATTATTATTGATTAATGGTGAGAGAGCAGCAAAAATGGTGGGTTTAGCACAGAGCAGGAGGGTCAGTTTGTTTTTTAGTTTATCTAACAGCTATACTTTGGTGCAAATTTAAGTAAAGACTCCAATTAATAATCTTTGTCCATATACAGCACACAGTCGAAAGGGGGTATATTTTAAAATGTACTTGAAGTTCCAAATCGCAGAGAATTATTAAAAATAAAGGAAAAGCTATTTTATTGACAAAACAATAGCTGTTCATGAATATGAGGGACACATTTCTAACAAAATCAGTTAATTAGTTATCATTTGCGTTTGTTGTGCTACAAAATGAATGCTTGTTGGGTTACAGTATATTTGGAAAATATTCAGGTCCATCTGATGCCTTTTAAAATTAGTCCCCGTTCACACTGGGGCGACCTGTCAGGCGACCTGGTCGCCTGACAGGTCGCCCTCCATAGAGAAGCTGCGGACCCGTTCTAATAGGAGCGACACAAGTCGCTCCGACTTAGAAAAAGGGTCTGGAGCTTCTTTGGGGCAACCCGGAGCGACCTGCATAGACTTCAATGTTATGAAGTCCGTGCCGGCCGCTCCGAGGTCGCGGTGCGAGCAGCGCGCCGCGACCTATGAGGTCGCCCCGGCAAGTAGCGTCGCCCCAGTGTGAACGGGGCCTTAAAGTGGAGTTCCACCCTATTTTTATACTTACCTCCATCTTCTCGCTCCGGGTCACCTGAAAAAGAAATGGATAATCGCATATTTTATTTTTTTTTACTTACCTCGTAGCGAAGAAAATATACTTACCTTACTTCCTTCTTCCTCCTTCCTCGGCCGCGGCCCGTCGTCACTTCCTGGCTCTGCAATGATTCCTGGGAGCTGGACGTCATAGCTCCCAGGAATCATTGCGCCTGCGCCGGCCCCGACGTCAGTTCCGGGTCGCGCGCGTCACCCCTCCACAGCTTCTGGGCATGCCCAGAAGCTGTTTAGAAGGGGATGACGCGCGCGACCCGGAAGTGACGTCGGGGCCGGCGCAGAGCATCGTGGGACCACAGAAGGCGGAAGAAGACGCCGAAGAGGACGCGCTGGCTTCAAGCTGCCCACATCTGAGATGGCAGCGCTGGACAAGACGTTTGCAAGGTAAGTATTTCGTCTTGCAGGTAAGTGCAACCCGGGACAGATCAGAGGCTAGCCATTGTGGAATGCACTAGCCCTGACTGTCCCGGGGGTATTAAAAAAAAAAAAAAACAAATCCAGGGTGGAACTCCGCTTTAAGATTATTGGTTGTTATCTGTTTTAACTACAATATTATAGGTCACTTTTTAAAAATGTTTGTGGAAAATGTATGAATGATTATTTTACATTACAATTGTATAATTCTATAAGTTTATAATTCATACAAAGTACTTATTTTACAATCAAATGATGAATACACAGTGCCTCTGGTGTACAGTCTAGGCCAGTGATGGTGAACCCTGGTACCCCAGATGTTTTGGGACTACATTTCCCATGATGTTCATGCACTCTGCAGTGTAGTTGAGCATCATGGGAAATGTAGTTCCAAAACATCTGGGGTGCCAAGGTCCGCCATCACTGGTCTAGGCTGTCTAAAAAGAGAGCCCAGAATTATTCCTTCACCTGCTCACTGCTCTGCTCTGGCTGGCTGAGGATGAAGATGTCACTGTCACTACTAGGATAGGAGGAGTAGGGTGTTCCTCCTTTGAGTCATATAGCCAACTTATTTAGTGTGCATAAACCACCATTCTGCAAGCAGGTAATTCCATCTCAGCAGTCATCCTGCAATCCAAAACCCTGGGGTACAAAATTTTCATTTGCCACTTTCAGATGGTTGCAAAATGGTAAATATGAAATATTTATATGCCATATTTTATATACTGTATACCCAACTAAAAATAAATTAAATGTTCAAAAAATGTATTTCTACTCCTAATATAATATGAATGAAAATATATTTTATTTATTATATAATATATTCATTATTTGCTTTAATGAAGCTTCAGGTGATCATTTTCTCTCTCTATTAACTAAGGTGCGAATTTCATCCTGGCCAAAAGAAAACCCTGGCTCCTGGTTCAGTGAATTCAAGAGAGGAAAACTGGTATGCAGAATTCTCTTCAAATCTTAATCCATACAATTTTCATGACATCCTTAATAATCCTTACCAACTGTATGTATCCGGGTTATTCAACACTGCTTTTCAAGTGGTTCTAAAGGCAGAAGGTTTTTTATCCTAATGCATTCCATGCATTAAGATAAAAAGCCTTCTGTTTGCAGCAGCTCCCCTCAGCCCCCCAATACTTACTTGAGCCCCATCTCAATCCAGCGATATTGCATGAGAGACTCAGCTACCCGGGACTCTCCCTGCTCATTGGCTGACACAGCAGCGAAGCTCCATTGGCTCCCATTGCTGTCAAAGTCAGTGAGCCAATAAGGAGAGGTAGCGGGGCCACAGCTCAGTGTCTAAATGTACATAGGGAGCTGTGGCTCGGGTGCCGCCATAGCAAGCTGCATGCTGTGGGTGCACTCAAAAGGAGGGAGAGGCCAGGAGCACCAAAGAGGGACCCAAGAAGAGGAGGATCTGGGCTGCTCTGTGCAAAACCATTACACAGAGGAGGTAAGTGTAACATGTTTGTTATTTTTAACAAAAAAACCTGAGACTTTAGTATCACTTTAAATTCAATTCAGTTGTTTTTTTTTTTTTATATATATTTTGTATTATATTTTGTATATACATAAATCAGGTGAAAACGTGTATCTATAGACAACATCAAGTGTCTTTTTGGTAACTTCACAGTAAAAAAAAATGTAAAGTGCTCAACGGCACTGTATATATGTTTTTTTTTTTAACAGTAGAAGCTGTATATTAAAATCTATGTACAACCAAAACTTTTTTTATTATATTGGGTAGAGTAGGGAAGGGTTAAAACCCTTTAAGTTTTTTTTTTTTTTTTTTTTTGCTGTTTCTGCCCCACTGGGGAAATTTACATTCACTACCCCACCTGCAGAGACAACAGAAAATGAGAGGAAACCTCCTCAAAGTGAGGGGGATAATCATCTTAGCTCTCTCCAGAGCATTTGCCCCCATTGATAAATTACCCTTGTCTCTTGCTCTGGTAACAAGTCTAAAAATTTGGATTACCCCTCACTTTATTTCAGTGACATTCGTGAACTTTACCAAAATAGACACAGACGCCATTCATTGTTTTCTCCATTTGATCCAAAACAAAACAAAAAAAAAAAAAGCCTTTACATACATGTTAATGCTAAAATTGTTGTAAGATTGTCATGTACCTTCTTACAAAATATCAGTTTGAACATCATGCTTACTTTTTCTCTATAGCTTTCCTATGTGGATGTTGAGGGTAACAACATTAACCAAGTTCAGATGACATTCCTAAGACTTCTCAGTGCCTCTGCCCGCCAGAACTTTACATACAGCTGTCACCAGTCAGTGGCCTGGCACGACGCTGTTAGCAACAACTATGACAAAGCCCTGCGGTTCCTAGGATCAAATGATGAGGAAATATCATACGACAACAGCCCCTTCATTACAGCTCTGCATGATGGATGTGCGGTAAGTCTATAGGTCACACAGTTTATCAAAGTTTCTAAAGATGTATGTGAATTTGATCAGTTTATATAAATAATCATATCAGGGATTGTTACTGTTTTTTTTTTTTTTTTCTTATTGCAGTTTGAAATGCACCTTCTGGTTAGTGGTACTGCAGTGACTATTTTTTGCTGTTCCTCTTTCTCAGTATACAGTAGCTTAGCAGTTTAATGAAACTAATCAAAAGCAATACACTTCCTAGACAGCCTTACATTTTGTCCTAGCAACCACTCAGCAAAATTTCTAACTGCAGTGTCTACTAAACAGATAGACACTTCAGGGAGAAATACAAAATCTTGTGTATAGGATACATGCTTGTAAAACATTGAATGACAATAAAGTAAAATGTGAAAGTCACATCACATATTACTTTTATCAAAAGTTTACAATAATAACTCAAAGTATATACCATTGTTTCAATTTAAAGCTGAACATCAGTTATGCACAAGGAATACAAACATCAGGACTGTTTTAACCACCACAGGATTTGTAATTTTTTTAAATTATTTTTGATCCAGGCACTATTGCCTCACTGCAAAGCCAGGCAATCAACCTACATACACAACATAGCTTGAACATGAACACAACCCTATAATGCTGATTGGATAGTAAATGAGCAGCAGCACACTGAGATCATCCTTTTGCTCACTATGCTCTCCTCCTGTCAGCATGTTCATTGTTAGCAAAGGTGCACTGAAATAGAGGCTGATTGTATTAGAGTCCTGCTTCTCGCTCCCCAGGACTGCTGCAGGACATGCAACAAATGTTGCATTTCAAAGAAAGGGACCTATTTATAACAGACAGCAGATACTACCTTATCTGTGAAGAGCCTGTAGTATTCCCTAAAAAGTTCTCTGCATAATGCTGAGAAAGAGGAGAGGCCAATTACATGACTTTCACAGTTTCACAGGTCATTGAAATTTATTGTATTTTGCTGACTTTAGGAACTCCAAAGTACTAAGCTCTAAGAGCCAAACAACTCTCTTATTAATATGGCCACATTTTTAAGGCATACATAACTGTATTTTTATGACAGGCATTTATATAGTGTTAACAATTTACAAAGCACTTTATGTACACTGTACACGTACACTGCACATTCACATCAGACTCTGTCCTCCAGGAGTTTGCAATCTAAGGACTTATACATACATGCACAAAGTACCTGAAGAAAACCCACAAAGCACAGGGAGAACATTCAAACTCACAGAGATAGTGTGACAGACTGTATCAACTCGTGTTTTAAATCTGCCAGAAGTTCAGCATTAAGATGGCTATAAGCAACAAATGGCAGTCAAACATTCAAAATCAATCTCTTTCATCATGTACAGTATAGGGTGATTCCTTATTTATCTCCCAACACACAAGAATTGACAGTCAACAATCATAATGTATAATATTAGAATCGATAAATTCAACTTTAAAGTGAAAGAGCACCCTATAATTAGTGTATGAGCATTAATCAGCCATATAACATGTACACCTTGATAAATACATAGCACCATGTTCGATATTCATCTGTACCCCGCCTGTCTAGTTATCACCACTGGAAACTGCTCACCATTAATAACTGACATCATGCACCTCAGGAAAATGCTCAGTTCCCCTCAAGCTATCTACATCTTTGACAGCACCATGGCTCATTGAAAGCATTATTCAGTTAGACTTTGCAATTGCATTGGGGGGAACCAAGCAACATCTTGGGTTTCAAGTTGTCCATTTTCAGTGCGGATTGCTGGACAACCAGAGCATGGATAGATGCTAAACATGTTGCTATGCATGAGTCGCATGGTCAACAGTTTCCAGTGCTGATTGCTGGACAACCAGAGCATGACTGCTTTGCATTTATCACAATACATGAAATTGGCTTTAGACCTTAGCCGATTAATTACATTGTACAATGTTCTTATTGCAAGTGATAGTAAAAGAAAGAGAATCAGAACGCAAAAAAAAAAAAAAAATTACAATTTGGTATAATAGATTATATACAGTAGATATATATATATATATATTGTTTTGAAAGTAATTTTGCCTGTCTGCACTCAGTAGGCATCTTTGTTCGACAGATGTATTATAAAAAGTGTTTCCACACCACTAAACACACATCCTATTTATAAATTAGCAAAACTAATTTCTTCTCAATGGCTTTTGATAGACCTGTGTTTTAATTTGTTCTAAATCAGTAGTTAATATTACAGTAAACATAAAGCAATTAGATATCTCTATCGATGTAACCACTTTATTGACTTATGGAAATATTCTAAGCCTAATGCTTTCAACGATCAATATACTCCCTGGATAAATAACAGACCAGATAGTATGCATTGGAAGTGCATTTCTTATGTTTTCAAGGTGTTTTGTTGACAGTACCGTTGGGGCAATGATGTGAGACCAAAAATTATAGGATGGCAGCAGGATGAGAAGAAAAATTGCAACAAATTAGTTTAGTGTCACATGATACAGCAATCCTTATTTTTGTTATAGGGCTTACTTAATAATTCAGTACAAGGGGAAACTTCCAGTAACCAATTACAAATCAGTTTGTTTGGTAATATTCCACTAGTCAGTAAAAGAGTAAAGAGGGTGTGTACGTGTTGTTACTCAAAGCCACCAGTCATTTTTCTGGATTACTAAAATAAGGTGATGAAAAATGTAATAAATATGTAGTACTAAAATAACCCTTTGTGGGAGAGAAAAATATAGCCTCAAACTATACATTGGCCAAAGATTTAGTTATAAATCAATGCATAGTGTCCCAAGACAACATTTAAAGCAATAAAGATGTTGGGTATTTGTTCACTGAAATAAATCCAATACAGGTGAGATAGTTTCTTACACTCTGTGGAGTTGATTTAATAAAACTGGAGAGTGCAAAATCTGGTGCAGCTCTGCATAGGAACCAATACAATTCCATTTTTTTGTCAAAACTTAATGGAGCAAGTTAGAAGCTGATTGACTGCCATCCAGAGCTGCACCAGGTTTTGCACTATCCAGTTTTAGTAAATCAACCCCTGTGTCTCAAACTCTTGGTCTGTAAAAAAATAAATAGGGAAAGCTATTCTTTCAGGTCTGGAATGGAAAGGTTAAATGTATTTTTTAGTACAAAGATTTTAATCTTTTCAAAATTATGTGCCAAACTACAAGCATTAGACAACCGACTTGTTAGTGAACATTAGTGAGCAAACCGCACTGAAATTCATGGGAGTCAAACCTTGTAATTTTTTTTATGGTACTTGTCACAGACAGTTTGCAAGTTTTTGGTAAAAAAGACCATGGGTACTGTCATGTAGGACATCTACCAATGCAAAAAAAAAAAAAAAAAAACACGGTTTTGGGAGCAGTTCTTTTAATAAGGCGTAAAGAAAAACATTATAACTACACAATTCCTTTAAATAACATGCTCTGGGAATGCTTTGCCTGCACATGAACTCTATCACATTCGCAAAAGTGACAAGTGATGAAAGAAAAAACTATTGCCACTAAATGTCAGCTCTGATCTCCAGCTTGCTTCTTGTAAACAAAGTGGATCTCAGGTGATGTCACTGATATATAGTCATGACTATATGTAGTCAATAATGTCAGTCAGCATCATGTTCACATTCAATAACCATTTAGGGAGCTGTCATTTGTGGTGAGAGTCTGGTTGGAGAGAATCATTGGTGCGGGTTGTTGTGTTTGTTGCGGTTCACAATGATTCTACATCACTGGAAGACATAAATGATTTTGGATTTACATTAAAGGATTTTTTTTTAAGAAATATTTTCCTAGAGTGTCTTTATGTATATTTTTATTAACTATGCCATTTTTTAAAATGAGTAACAAGTACTATAAGGTGAGGCTTTGTAAATAACAACCTAGGAAGCTGTCAAGCCATCTCGTGGCAGCTCAGAGGGCAACACATGCTGACCTAGGTATTTGGTTCAGTGTTTGACAACCCCTGCTTTAGTAGATATACTGTAGAACATTCCAACTATTCAATAACATACAAAAGGTACATTTTTACCCATGGTAGCCAATTCAATTTCAGTTCTTAGTATATCTGCTTAGACATACCAGTGCATTTTGTATATCTTTAAAGGTGAAATATACAGCATTCTAATTTTGTTGCCTGCCTTTTGTTAGCTGCATAGATTAAAGCTGCAGGTGTTCATGGCCTAATGGAATAGCACATAAAAAGATATTGAGAGATTATGTGATAATTATATTATAATTAAATATGCCATGTGGCATCCTCTTTAGTCCAGAGTGACTGTTTTCTACAGAGCATTCCAGCTAATTAATTGAGTAAAGAGAACCATGCCTTTAAATTGCCCATTAGGATTATGGGTATTTTGAGACTATATATTTCGCTATACAATTACAGTAGCAGCAATAATATTTAGAAATCCAGAACAGTGCTAACATTTACAATGGTTTCATTATTAAATATCAATTGTATGCTTACACTTTTGTTTCCTCTCTTCCAGCTGAGGAAAGGATACGCACGGACAGTCCTGGAAATCAACACCCTAAAGATAGATCAATTGCCTATAGCAGATGTTATGATCAGTGACTTTGGGGATCAGAATCAGAAGTTTGGATTTGAGGTTGGGCCAGCCTGCTTCTTAGGTTGAGACTGGAATGCGGACAAGCAGCTTCTAAAAAAATGTGTAAAGAATTATTTTCTAAAAAAAGGCGCGTCAGGCTTTGGATACCACCAGAGACGTGTTCGCCACATGCAAGTTTTGAATACGGATTGTGCAGAGGGGAAGAAAAAAGAGATAAATACCAAGAAAAAAAGCTCAGTGCAGTTACTTAGAATTTGCCAGCCATCCTCATCTTGGGCAGAATCACATGACTTAACCAGAAAGCATTTGCCAAAATATGAAGGACTTAGATGTGATACTGTAAGGACAGCCATGTCCTCCTTTCATGGAAATCTTTTGGTGCTTGAAAATACCTAAAACAGGCTTCATCCATAATAGGTGCTATTCATTTCTTGTAAATGGGTTTATCAAATGCTGTACACATGTAATTATTCTGCATAACTATTACACACTTGCATGTCCCTTTCCAAAACTTGCATGTGACTCTGGGTTGAGCCATGAAACAAAGAGAAAAAAACCCCAAAAAGGTTCCCCACTGTGTAAAAAGGATACAGTGTCTGTATTGTGCAAAATAACGTGTAATTCCAGTGGACTCCAACCCTTCTTTCTGACTTCAAATAAAATCCCTTTGTATATATTGATGTGGAAGACCTCTCTTATTTGCTGTTGCTAAAACAAAATAAATATATATATATTTACAGTCTCTATATATAAAGCCTCAGGTTTCCAAACTGGAAGACAAAAAAATGATAATCAAAATTTGCCTATTTTTGTGTTGCATTTTTCTTTTGCAATATGAAACCATTTTGGTGCAATATTTGATGGTGCTAATACCTCATTCCAGGATGTCATGACATGCATGTATATACCTAAAATAACTTTTTTTAATTATTATTTGTGGTCGGGGAAATATGTATTGAGAGATATTTCTGTATAACATATTTGTCAATTCTGTGTGAAGTCTTTGGTCAACTCAAGTTTGTTTGAATTTATGTATCATAGAGGTTTGTGCATCTTCAATCACTTAATATTAAAACTGGACTCCAAACACTAGTTATGCATTTGTTCAGTGTTTACAAGTATCCTTAACTAATTAACAGTTGTCAGCATTAATGTTGGAAATTATAGTTTAAGCTAAGACTAAAAAGTAAAACATATTGGACAGTGCTAAAATGTGCTATCATAATTAACTTTATATATTTATGTAAAGGGATATGTTGAGGTCATGTGATTCTACCCGGTTGCAAAGAAACATAGGAGGGGCTGCTAATTAAATACTCAAGTAATTTGGCATCCAAATTTGTTTAGGAACTTCATGTGGATTTTTTCCTCCCCTTTCTGGTTTTAGCTGGAAAATAAAGATAAAGATTTTCACATTAAAAATAAAATCCTTTTGTAATTATTTTTCATAATATATGTAAGACTTGAAAATTGTTTGTTACTCTTTCATAAATAAACTGTTAAATTAATTGGTCTCAGATCCCACTAGCTCATTTTCCCATGACGTTTAATTAACAGGATATAGAATTATTTTTTTTCTTTTACTGATGAAAGTCCTTTTTTATACAAAAAAAAATTGTCACCTCAAAAACAATATGAAAAATGTTGCCAATAAATTCAAGTCTTGTTTACTTTAATGTTCCTTTCATTTCTTAAAATATATTGTTGATGCATACATCCAACATTTACAGTATGAGCAAAGCTATCATAAAGCACGTATGTCTGCACCTTTTTGGGGTAGTTATGAAGTTATTGTTGGGTTCTTTAGGTTGAATTGTAGTATATAATAAAATATTTTTACAAATGGACATATATATTTTAGGTGCCCATTCTATTTTTGTTCTTGATGCAAGTCATAGTATGGTACCCATGTCAACCCAGTTACTGTATTAAGCCAGGACCATCTAATTTAGCTAGCTTGTTTTCTATAAATTAGGTAAATCATCTAGATGGTTGGTAGCATGGCATGACTTTTAATCCTATCTATAAATCATGCCTGTCCGTTATCAGTGATGTAATGCTGCTATTTTACTTTAAATGACAAACGTATACACCGATTCCAGATCTGTAAAGATCTATAACAGCTGTTGCTATAGTACATCCTTTACAAATGATCTAGATTAGCTGACACTGGGGTGATTACAATTCTATTAATTGACTGGGGCATGCAAAAAACAAAGTAACTGCTCAGGTTTTTAAGAAGGTCCAAGTATTTGTTAGCTCTGTACCAGTGATGGCGAACCTTGGCACCCCAGATGTTTTGGAACTACATTTCCCATGATGCTCATGCACTCTGCAGTATGGTTGAGCATCATGGGAAATGTAGTTCCAAAACATCTGGGGTGCCAAGTTTCCCCATCACTGCTCTGTACCTTTAAAGAAAAGGAAATGATGATGGTTACCAAACGGTAAATGGTTATTTTGTTTGCTATATGGTATTTTTAATAACATTGCCTAAAATGGTACCAGAGGTAAAATCACAGCTGACATATATGACGCCAAATGTCACTAGTATTACCACAGCAGTCTTTGTTTTTCTGAATTCATCCTGTAACTTACTTTTTTTTACTTGTTGATCCTGCTAGTAAGTCTGTTTTTTTAACTCTCTTTAACAGACCAAGCATATTCAATTATGTAAAACCATTATCACAGAAGGAAAAAACTGTAACTGCTTAAAAGTGTTACCTCGAGTTAGCCATGAAAGGGATTGTAAAGCATTAGAGTAAGAAAAACTTTTGGTAGAAGCTCCTCCTAGCCCCCCTAAATACTCACCTTAGCCCAATCTTTGTCCAGTGCTGTGCAAATCTGCAGCAGCTCTTCTCCCCTCTCCCAGCTCTCATAGGTTTAGCTGAGAGTGTCAGTCAAACCTGTGAGCAAAGAGGGGGCATTGGGGCCGAGCCGAGCTGTGTGTCTGAAAAGACGCAAACTGTCTGACTTGGGATCGAGCATGCACATTTACTATGGTGGAACTCGGCCAGGGAGAGAAGCCAGGAGAACCCACGGGGGACCCAAGAAGAGGAGGATTGGGGCTTCTCTGTGCAATACCATTGCACAGAGCAGGTAAGTATGATATGTTTGATAATTTACTTTAAAAAATCTAAGGTTTCACAATTACTTTAAGGCTATGTTCACATGTTGGCGTAGCGATCTCGGGCAGAATCACCGCGATTCTGCCCGCGATCCGGAAATCATTGCAAATTGTGGGACGCCTGTGCGTTGCCCGTGATTTGCAATAGCACCCCAAATGCTGTGTGATGTTGCCGCAATTTCCACCTGCCGAATCGCGGTAACATGGCGCAAAAAAATTGCGGGACGCATAACGCCCAAAAAAGGTACAAGAGTTTCTTTGGGGTGTCATGCGTCCTGCGATTTTTTTTAGTGCGATGTTACCGCGATTCGGCAGGTGGAAATCGCTGCAACATCATACAGCATTTGGGGTGCTATTGCAAATCACGGGCAACGCACAGGCGTCCCACGATTTGCAATGATTTCCGGATCGCGGGCAGAATCGCGGTGATTCTGCCCGCGATCTCTACACTGAAATGTGAACATAGCCTAAAGCAGTAGTAAAGCACTGCAATAAAACAACAAAAAAAAAAAACCTTTCCCCTGCAAAATAGCATAATGTGCTAGTAAGCATCGCCAGTATGCGTCAGCAGCTGCATCCAGGGTGAATATCTCCTAAATGCTGCACGTTTAGTTGATATTAATTATAGCTACAGGTAAGTATTATAGGCTTACCTGTAGGTAAAAATCGCAAAGCGGACTTTACTATTTGCTTGAATTTGTTAGTCACTTATGTAAAGTCCATCTACATCTATTAGATCATCTAACATTACCTCTCTAGATAGTGCTGCTTTACAAGTGTGACTCCATTGATAGACTAGCCACCCTAAGACAGGAATTGTGTTACTGGCAGGATCACCAGGTGAGAAAATGGAAACAAAGTCTAACAAAAAAAAAAAGAAAATGAATGCAGCCACCATATTTAAGGATTGGTAGGCTGCAATAAATAAAATGTTTATCTTTGGGTTTAACACCACTTTAAACCATCACGGTGCTGAAAAACTTGCTACTTGGATACTGAATGATAGGTCTCTTAACCTGCCAGTGATAGGAGTATATAAAATGTGCAGTGTTAATATCTGTTTCAACATGTGGAAGAAGAAAGGCATTGCACCCTCAATGAAAAAATATTGCAGAATGTAATTTGCTAGTGAGAGAGTGATGCCGCATTCATCCAGTCAGTGAGGAAGTGACCTGAACAAACAGGTGAGTAATTCCCTGACCTTCAGTGTCCTTCATCGCCACCTGTTGCTGGTAAGTTGTCACCAGTAACAGGATCATAAGCGCAACAGTCTTAATGTCAATTGCTCTTTATACTGGTAGGATGAATAGTCTATAAATTGTACTCCAAAAATGTAATGTCAAGTTTTCTTTGTATTTATACAAGTATAAATTGGGCCATAAGGACATTTTCAGGATAATATCATGGTAATAAATGTAAGCATTATTGCAGCTGAATATCCACAAATGGCTCATAAAATATATGAATGGTCCACTAGCTATTTTTCAGAAGTTATATTATTAAACTAAATTATCTAAACAACAGAAGCCTAAAAAGGCATTTCAAAGCAAAAATGTTGTAATGCAGACTGTACTGTGACTGCTCATCATCCCAGTTTTTTGAGACCCCCTGCAGGCTTCATTTTATTGTTTTATAGAGTTCCAATTAAAAAATACTTCTGGAAAGCTTTCAGAATGTTACATTAAAATATAGGACGACAAACACATATCAATCAAATTCATTCACAATTTGCATTATCAGAACCTTAACCCTAGATGACCTATAGCAGGGATATGCAAACTGTGGCCCTCCAGTTGTCGCAGAACTACAATCCCCATGAGGCATAGCAAGACTGACAGTCACAAACATGACACCCAGAGGCAGAGGCATGATGGGACTCGTAGTTTTGCAAAAACTGGAGGGCCACAGTTTGCATATCCCTGACCTAGAGGAAGAAAAAAAAAAAACCTATATGAGACCCCCTGCAGGCAAAGTGGTTGTCCTGCATTTGATTGTTTTATAGAGTTCAAATAAAAAATACTTCTAGAAAGCTTTCAGAATGTTACATCAAAATATAGGACGACAAACACAAACCAATCAAATTCACTCAAAATTTGCATTATCAGAACCTTAACCCTAGAATGACCTAGAGCAGGGATATGCAAACTGTGGCCCTCCAACTGTTTCAGAACTACAAGTCCCATGAGGCATAGCAAGACTGACAGCCACAAACATGACAGCCAGAGGCATGATGGGACTTTGCAACAGCTGGCGGGCCACAGTTTGCATAACCCTGACCTAGAGGAAGAAATTACTTATATGAGGCTTGCTACAGGGAAATATTCCTTCTGGATCATCTAAAGCAATTAAATTATTTTTTAGGTTGACTTTCTACCAAGAGCACCTTATAAACTTAAAAGGCTGTTTGTGCTTTGTGCACTTAGCAACCTACTGAATCTGTTCAAACTAGTTCCTGTAAACTTTCACACCTGAGCAATGCTGCGGCATCATGTGTTTCACCCTTTTTTTGTGCGTGTTTGTTGCACATTTTTGGAGTGGCAACATTCATTATAAATGGGTCTCCTTCTACCCAAAAACACGCCAAAAAAAGTTCATGTACCAAATTTTGGAGTCAGGTGCATTTTTGTTTTTCCACAATTAAGGACCTTTTATCAAATTGCTGCAAAATCGCACTGCATTTGGGGTGTCATTAAGTATGAATGGCACCCAAACGCGTGCTGTGCATTTTACTTCGACTTGGAATAGCGACTCTGCCGGTGATTCAAATTCACCAAAGGCGAATGGGGCCTATAGGATTAATTTACATTTTGGAAGCAAACCATTTCAGCATATGAAAATGAAAGCTCTTTTTTCCACTGAGAACATATTTTCTTGCAGAGTGGGGAAAGATGCAGAGTCAGGATTTTAAAGTGGTCTGTTTTCACACAAGGGGGGCTTCCCCCCCACTTACTTTTATGGGTGTCAGACAAAACAGGGATAGAATAGAATTCTCTATAGGGACACATAAAAACCTAATTGAAATTACATCTCCATTCTATTCAAGTCTCAACCGCCCCATGTACATTTACTGTGTCAGGGCGGCCACTTTGCACAGAATCATGTATCTGTACGTGATCCTGTACTTCCAGGTCTGGGGAGTGGGCATGAGCCCACCGGCGACCTGTGTCCAATCATAAAGGGAGCCAATCAGCAGGTCCAGCGGACCCACGGATCGTTCAGGACAGAAGCAGAACTGCGGTCTGCCTATGTAGACAAGGCAGATCACCGTTCTGTCAGTAATGTGTGCTAACTAAACCCCTGTATTGACGCAAACTGTTAGACAGGCCAATTTGGTTGGTAAGCAGACTGGTTGGCAAATTGAACTGGGAATTTTATCTTTGTTTTTTTCATGTGCGTTGCCCGTCCATGTGTTCTTTGCTATGAAGGCCAGTTATAGGTGGGGGCAGAGGCCATTTTCTTTGTTGTATATGTGTACTGGTGAGTGGACATACTGGGTGCCTTTGCTGTAATACTATCAGCTGGGCTTCTATTATGCCCCCAATTACCTTTCAGGAGGGATGGGCCACCTCCAGGCTCACCTGCCCCCTATCTATCCATTAGCTTGCATGTGCTCCCACTGCAGGTTAGGACTGCAGGTAACAGGGAGCCTTGACGTGGCCCTGCAGCTTTCACATGCGTTTGCAAATGTGTGCTAACTAAACCCCTGTATTGACGCAAACTGTTAGACAGGCCAATTTGGTTGGTAAGCAGACTGGTTGGCAAATTGAACTGGGAATTTTATCTTTGTTTTTTTTTCATGTACATTTACTGTGTCAGGGCGGCCACTTTGCACAGAATCATGTATCTGTACGTGATCCTGTACTTCCAGGTCTGGGGAGTGGGCATGAGCCCACCGGCGACCTGTGTCCAATCATAAAGGGAGCCAATCAGCAGATCAAGCGGACCCACGGATCGTTCAGTACAGAAGCAGAACTGCGGTCTGCCTATGTAGACAAGGCAGATCACCGTTCTGTCAGTAAGGAAGGTAATGACCCTGTGTTTCTGCAAAGCAGGAACATGGATCTTTGCCTTCTCATAGTACAAGCACCTCTCCCACAGTTAGTAAGCACATTTTAGGCACACATTTAACCCTTTGATTGCTCTTGATGTTAACCACTTCCCTGTCAGTGTCATTAGTACAGTGACGGTGCATACTTTTATCACTGATTACTGTAATAATATCATTGGTTCCCAAAAAAGTGTCAAAAGTGTCAGTTAAGGTCCAATTTGTCTGCCACAATACTGCAGTTCAGCTATAAGTTGTTGATCACAGCCATTACTAGTAAAAAATAAATAAATAAAAATTCCATAAAAATATCCCATAGTTTGAAGACTATATAACTTTTATATATATATATATATATATATATATATATATATATATATATATACAATTTAAAAAGAGGCAACATTATACAGTTATTCCCACACACTTTGTATAGAATTCTTAACAACAGTAAAACAGAAAAAGGGATAGAATCAGACCATAAACAATATAAATAGTAAAAAAAATTGCCTGGTCTCTTGTTTTTTAATGCGTAGTTCTAACTGTTGGGTCCTATAGTCTGAGAGGCAGTGAAACTATATTGTGCTTTGTTAACAAGTTCAGTGCAGTCTTTTGCATATATAATAATAAGAACAGGAACTACCTTCTTCAGGCCAGAAGTATGAACATCTACAACCCAGAGGTATGAACACCACATATTCCCCTTTATATTACACAAGAAGCCAGGTGAACACCCACCGAATGCCCTGCAAATTTGAGTGTTTGTCGAATGGGCAGCCCAAACCGCTTGCCCACCTCTATCGGGCATTTATTGTAAGGGTGCAATAATGTTATAGCATATTGGCAGTTCACAGGCGCCTCTGTGAAATGACCCAGCCCATCCACTACTGTGACCGCATTGTGATTATTGGTACACTTCAAAACTTATTTCTGTGGATCCATGTATGGAATGAATGCCAGAGCTGCATTAGCCACTCAAGGTAGTTTTACCAGGGTCTGCCCAGAAGACTGCATTTGGATTTTTAGACCCGCACAAACACGTACTAGACATTTTTGTTGGAATGTGGAAGGAAACCAGAGTATCCTGGGGAAACCTATGCAAGCACAGGGAGAACATGCAAATTCCCTGAAGCTAGTGTCCCAGTCAGAATCAGTAAATGGCACTGGCTGGAAGGGTGGAGTGTGTGTGACAGCAGATTTGTCATATTTCTGACAAGAAACACAAGACTGGATGACAGTTAATATTTGGTCATCTATGGCTGACCACCATTATAGTGCACATATTTCGTTCTGCATGTAGCGGTAGTAGGGATTGAGCCTACACTATACCCACAGATAATCCAGAGGAAGGAAAGAATTACTATAAAAAGCTTGGTCTAATTTGTTCCAGTGGGGGGAAAATGAATTCCTTCCTGGTTCTCCAGAAGGCAATTAACAATCTCTGCTGTTATGGGGTGATACTACCTATAAATGTTAATATCCAATACTATCCAGTTAAGAATGCATCCAGCTCTTTTTTTTTTTTTTTTATCTACTGAGCTGGTCAGAACTAGTTCTTGAGGGAGTCTATTCCACATGTTCACAGTTCCTACTGTAAAGCACCCTTTTGATATGAGGAATTTAAATCTCTTTTCTTCCATATTTAAAGAGCGCCTTTTTTGTAATGACCTTAAAGTTAATATCTCTAGGTGTTTATATGGACCACTTATGTATTTATACATGTTGATTATATCACCAATAAATGCCTCAATTTAAGGGAGAATAAATTCAGTTTAACTAATCTTTTCTCATAGCTAAGGTCTTCCATGCCTCTTATCAGTTTGGTTGCTATTCTCTGCACTCTCTCCAGTTCCCTAAAACCCTTTTTGTGAACCGATGCCCAAAACTGAACTGTATATTCAAGATGGGGTCTTACTAATGCTTTGTACAGGGGCAAAATTATGTTTCTCTCTCTAGAGTCTATACTGTACCTCGTTTAATACAATATTATATTTCTTCTTTGGAAACTACAGCTTGGCATGGCATGCCATTAGTAAGTCAATGATCCCCAAAACACCCCAAGCCTTTTCAACCATTGAATCCCCCGTTATACTCCTTGTAGAATGCATGCATGTTTTTATCTGTCAAATGCATAACTTTACATTTAGCAACATCAAATCTAATTTTCCACATAGCTGCCCAAATAAACAAGGCCTGCTTAAAGTAGGGGACATGCTGTAAAGATATTTTTCCAGTATATAGCATAGTATCATCTGCAAACACAAAAATGGTGCTTGCTTTTAATTCTAAACTAATTCTAAACCATTAAATAGGTTACAAAGAGAGGGTCCCAACACTGAACCTTGGAGTGCACTACTAATAACCTTAGACCAGAGGAAAAATTATGAATGAACACTCTCTTAATACTGTCTTTTATCCAGTTTTCTATGCATCTACAAATTCTACAATGTGCAAACTGAATTTTGTAAGTCTATAGACTAACCTACACATGGACCGTGCGTGTTAAATGCTTTTGCAAATGCAAGTATCTACAGAACAACCGTGCATGTCGAATGCTTTTGCAAATTCCAAGTATCCACAGCCATACCTTTGTCCAAGTATTTCCTTACTTCTTCATAAAAAAAAAATCTGATTTTATAGACAAATTCAGTCTTTCATGAATCCGCACTGTATATTTCCTAAAATGTTGTTTTAAAACACTTCTATGTGATCTTTTATCGAATGCTTGAATATCTTCTTGACTATGGAAGTTAAACTAACCATGGTTAGTGGTACTTGGTAAAGATTTTGATACCTTTTTAAATATAGGCAGCACGTTGACCTTGTGTCAGTCTAGTGGTACAGAGCCAGTTATTAAAGTGTCTCAAAAAATTAGAAACAATGGCTCCTAAATAACAGAGCTCCACTCTTTGAGGTCATGAGAGTGTGTGCCATCTGGTCCAGGTGCTTTATTCACCTGTATTCTGTCTAAATATTCCTGAACTGTATCCGTTTTGAGCCATTGGGATTCTTTTAGAACTATGTCAGTACTATTCCTATAACGGACTTGAGTTCCTCCTTTTTCCTTTGTACACCCACCTAAACAAGGTATTGTAAATTATCTACATACCCCGACCTAACCATTTTACTTTTAAAATATTTGAAGAATGTGTTGAGGTTTGTCCTACTGCCTTGCTTTGAATTTGCCTTGTTTTATTTGTTTTAACCACTTACGGACTGCTGCAAGTACATTTACTGCGGCGGTCAGCCCCTCCTGGGCAAATGGACGTAGTACTAAGTCGCTCGCCCAGGAGCCTGTAGTGGGGGAGCATGCACCGTCAGAGGCGCGCTCCCGCCGCCGCTCGTTCACTGAGGTCCCCCGCATGAGTAACCAGCGGCTCCGATGTCCGCCGGCCACTCGCGATCTTCCGCTGGAGAGGGAGAAAGGCAGGCGGCTAATGTAAACAAAGCCGCCTGTCATTCTCCCTGGTGTAACAGCAGAGATCATACGATCCTGCTATGTAGGATCATATGTCTCTGTGGTTACATCAAAAGCCACGCCCCTCTACAGTTAGAAGCATGCTCCTAGGGACACACTTAACCCCTTGATCTCTAATAAAGTTAACCCCTTCCCTGCCAGTGTCATTTTTACAGTAACAGTGCATATGTATAGCACTGATTACTGTAGTAATGTCACTGGTACTCCCAAAAGTGTCAAAAATGTTAGTCAGGGGTCCAATCTGTCCGCCACAATGTCGCAGTCCCGCAAAAAAAATTGCAGATCGCCGCCATTACTAGTTATAAAAAAAAAAACAATAAAAATGACATAAATCTTTCCCTCAGTTAGTAAACGCAATAACTTTTGTGCAAACCAATCAAAATACTCCCATTGTGATTTTTTTTACCAAAAATATGTAGCAGAAAACAAATTTGCCTAAAATGTTAAAAAATTTTGATTTTTACATTTTTTTGGGGAATTTCATATAAAAAAATGTGAAAAATATTGTCATTTTTTTTTTTAAATTGACGCTCTTTTTTGTTTATAGCGCAAAAAGTAAAAATCGCACAGGTGATCAAATACCACCAAAAGAAACCTCTGTTTGTGGGAAAAAAAAGGACGTAAATTTAATTTGGGTACAGCGTCGCATGACTGCACACTTGTCCGTTAAAATATTGCAGTGCCGAATCGCAAAATAGGGCCTGGTCTTTGAGCAGCCAAATCCTCAGGGGCTTAAGTGGTTAAATAATGCTGTTTACAGCTTTAGAAACATATTGTGGTCTCTGCTATCCAGATGTTCTTTTATATGAACATAAGTAAAAAAGCTCCACATGGTTAAAGATTAAAGATTAAAGATTACCAGGTCCAGCAGAACATATTTTCTCGGTGTGGCTTCTAAAAACTGCACCATAAAATGATCTTGTAATAGATCTATACTATACAATTCCACTCTTTGGTTGTGCCATCAGTACCATTGCTCCAGCTTATTTCAGGGTAGTTAAAATCCTCTGGTATTATCACTGTCCCAGTCCTTGCAGCCCTTTCTATCTGTGCACTGTGCTAATTTAACTGGAAATTGCTTTGTCATGCAACCGTGTAACCAAATGACATTTTTATCATTTTTTCCCCCACAAGTGGAGCTTTCTTTTGGTGGTATTTTCTCACTTATGAGTTATTTTTATCTTTGGCTATATCATTTAAAAAAACACCAAACATTTTGGGAAAAAAAAACACTTTCTTTATTAGTTTCTGTTAGAAAATTATGCAAACAAATAATCATAAATTTGGCCAAAATGTAGTCTGCTGTTATTTCGTCTGTGTGAAAGTTTTAGTGTCTAAATATATATTTTTTATAGTTGCCTGCCAGTGAGTGTCAGGTCCACAGACTGTACTGTACCCACTGCAAATGGACTGTTTGCGGTTGTTTGCGGTGCGTTAAACGGGGAGTTTGGTCTGCCAGAGTTTGGTCTGTCACTGTGAAACGGGCGTAACCCTTACACTACCTGATTGATACAACATACAACCTGATACAACCTGATCGTATACACACACTGGATGTTTTAAAGCACGTTATTCCAAACCATTTTTAGGAATGTTAGGTGATTTATGCCCTTTATGGATTAAAACCCGACTCTGCTTCAACTACGTAATTTTCCATGGGAGTTTTGCCATGGATCTCCCTCCGGCATGCCACAGTCCAATCCCCTTGAAACAACTTTTCCATCACTATTGTGGCCAGAAAGAGTCCCTGTGGGTTTTAAAATTCGCCTGCCTATTGAAGTCTATGGCGGTTCGCCCGTTCGCAAACAGGCCGTTCGCCGTTCACGAACAGCAAATTTTAGGTTCGCGACATCTCTACTGGTGAGCTAACCGTCTGTAGGAGACAGACAAGGGCCTGAAGTGTAACGACAGAGCAGCAGTGCTGCAAGTGAGAGCCAAAAGGGCTGAATGATGTTTATGTTGATGAACAAAGAAATGCTGAAAACCCCTGCGAGGGAAACTCAAGTTTTGTTTACTGAACTCTCTTTTAATACAAATGGGCAAACCTAGCCCTTAAAAAAAAAAAAAAATGAGAAACAGCGAGTGGCGGTGTCCTTAAAGCTCTACATTGAGTCCCTACAAGTATATATTTAAAAATGGATCAATCCTTATGTACTGACTGTCTATATCATATCTTGAGGTCCTAAAATGCCACGACAGTACAAATACCCCCCTAATTACTAGGGATCATCGAATGGTTCGGGTCGACCATTGGTTCGACCCGAACATTGGTTGTTTGAAATTTGGCCGAATTCTGAACCTTTTGCGGTAAAAGTTCGGAATTCAGCCACCACAACCGCTCCAAAATGCAATGGGACAGGAACTGGGCTTTAAAAGCCAGTGATTGGCCCAGAAACCTCAGTAAAAGCCAATTGAGGGGGCAGGAGTCTGCTAGGAATGTGATTGGAGTGACTACGGGGTCCAGAGGCCAATCAGGAGTGAATACGCCCCCCATACACCCCCCAGTTTATAACATAGCCCCGCCAAACCTCTAGCACTGTAATACAGGGGCTGTGGAAGAGAGTGGAAGCATTTGTGTTTCTCTGCTGTATGGAGCTGTTCTTTTAGTGTGAGGAAAGAGATATGCAGTGTAGTTGGGGTACTATATACCACTATAGTTATATTCAATAATCTAGTTTTTGTAGGGATAGCTTTAAGTGTCAGGGTGACCGTAGTGTAGTTTAGGGTGAACTGACTCTGCCATGTCAGGGTGACCGTAGTGTAGTTTAGGGTGAACTGACTCTGCCATGTCAGGGTGACCGTAGTGTAGTTTAGGCTGAACTGACTCTGCCATGTCAGGGTGACCGTAGTGTAGTTTAGGGTGAACTGACTCTGCCATGTCAGGGTGACCGAACTCTACCATGTCAGGGTGACCCCACTACTATGCAGATTCTGGGTTAGAGGTATATATATATATATATATATATATATATATATATATATAATATGTGTATATGTATTTATGTATGTGTATATATATATGAATATGTGTACATACACATACATACATATGCATACACATACATACATACATATATACCCCTATACAGAAGTTAAAAGAAACGCCTGAAACAAAAACGCCCAGGTGTGAAAGGAGGGTAACACCATCCCTGCGCTACTGAAATTCTAAGAAAAATAATCTGTTTTTTTTTTCTGGTTCTGGACATGCTACAGAGTTGAAACTTCACAGGTACACTTTTTAGACCCCCCAGACACTAAATCCAAAGAAATCCCATTTGTTTTTCCAATAATTTTTTCAATAATTGGCTCTCTATCAAAAACGACAATTTTTAAGAACTTTTTTTGCCTGGTTCATAGTCCCTGGGGCATGACCCAGAACCCTAGGCACTTTTTAGGGGAATTTATTGGGTTTTAGGGCTTCAAAATGGTGTTTATTGATTCCAGAAGTTCGAGTCCCATTGATTTCAATGGGGTTTTGGAATCCGAACCGAACTTTTGGGAAATTCGGGTGTTCTGGACGAACCAAACTTTTCAAAAGTTCGATCATCCCTACTAATTACCCCCTTTTTTTTTTTTTTAAAGTATACAGTGCAAGGTATTTACTTAGAGGCATATCAAGTTTTTTGAAGATGTACCTTTTTGTCACATTTTTTCAGAAAATTAAGAAATATTTTCTTTTTGTACAATTATTTTTTTTACATACTGTCACCCGTGCAGTACAGCATCATCATATGACTGGCGTGGCAGTGATCAGTTATACTCACTGGTGTCAGTGTATAAAAAAACAATTTTTTAAGCATGTATTTTTCTTTTTTTTTTAACATAATGTGACCAGAGCTGTGCATTGTTATCATAGTAACACTGTACTACTCTGGAGAGATGATCAGGATTTTTTTTCTAAACTATGATTGCTTGTCCCAATCAGTGTTAATTTCGTCGACTAAAACCGACTAAAACGTTTTCGTCGACTAACACAATTCAGATGACTAAAATACGACTAAAACTAAAATGGCATTTTAGTCTTAAGACTAAAATACGACTAAAACTAAAATGTCATTTTAGTCAAAAGACTATAACTAAAACTAAATCGAAATTTGCTGCCAAAAATTAACACTGGTGCATGCTCAAAGCATAAATAATAACATATTAGATTTTTCACTCCAGGACCAGCAGTAGTATATAATGAGTTTGGAAATTGTAGAGAAATGCTTAAATAATGCATTACAAATTACAATTGAATGACACCCATTCGATTATAGATGACTAAAATGAGTTTTAGTCGACTAAAATGTAGGGCGTTTTAGTCGACTAAAATATACTGGAGTTTTAGTCGACTAAATACGACTAAAACTAAAACACTTGCAGAAGACTAAAATAGGACTAAAACTAAAATGCCATTTTAGTCCTAAGACTAAGACTAAAACTAAATTGAAATTTGCTGCCAAAATTAACACTGGTCCCAATGATGATTACTATAACAGAAATTGTTTGAACTGTCATGAATGGCTTTCATTCATGACTCCATACTTACTATTGTGATGCTGTGATTGACCACAGCTGTCACACGGTACAGGGTGCTGTGTTCGGTCCAGGTACTATATGATCAATCATAGATCACGCACAATAGTAACCCATAATGTTAGGAATGGATTCCATTCATGACTGTTGTTTACTATGTGTCACGATCAAGGGTCAGGCTCAAAGAGAACAGAGGGCGCACTGGCCTAGCGCATTTCCTCAGATAAAACGGCTTTATCAAAAGTAATTTAAGATGTATACTCACAAACGGAGATATCAATAAGGCATATTAACAATTATGTTGTTGCAGTATCTGGGTTGTCGCATCACAGTGATGAAGTCCTTTGCAGTGACTGGCTAACACGTTTCGAGGACCTGCCTCTTCCTCAGCGCCTCAAAGACCAGTTTCTATAGCAGTAGCGGGACTACCACCAACTAGCAGGATAGGCACACAGACAGTCACCCTGGCAGATGACGTGGATTCACCTGAGGTGCAGAGTTTAATGGATTTTACTGCATGTTAGTACCAGGTCACGGTCCTCAGGATCGGCCCACCAGGAGGCGAGCAAGCCAGGGTCCAGAAGCAGATAAGCAGGTAAGGATCAATCAGAGGTTTAGTCAATAAAACAAACCAAAGATAAGTAATGAGTAGTTGCAGGTTGGGATCAGGCAGAAGTGTGGTCGAGGAACAAATCGAGGGTCGATAACGCGTAGTAGCACAATATGGACAGCAACATAGAGCACGATACTTGCTGAAGAGGGCAAAATTATTTGACAAACAGGAAGTGCAGAGACATGGCCTTAACTCAGGAAGTTCATGGGAGAAGCAAAGAGTTCAAAGTTCAGCAGAAGTCAAGGCACAATGTGGGGTTGTCCAATGGCTTAGACAGGGTGCTATCCAGCATTTCAGGTAGCTCAGTGAGAAAAGTCATTGCCAGACACAGCAGAGGTCCAAGGTCCAAGTCCAGGCCCTGACATTAGATGACATGGTCACAACAATTGTTTGGTATATGTGTCAATCACTGTAGCCTAATGCCAATCACTGTAATCTCACAGTTGCAGATTATGCCGCTGCAGGCCCCAGAGGGTCGTGAGAGGGGTGACGTACAAGTATGCAGTCTGCAAATAACAGAGGTCTTGCCCAGCAGTAAACAAGCAACTGCTGGTCAGCAAGTGGTTAACACTAAGGGGTCTGTAATAAACCTCAATAATTAACTTTGAGGTGCGCACACCCATATTTCGGTTCACCAACAATGTCTCAGCACTATCACACTCTCTAGGTCATTTTTTACATTCGCTTTGAGATCACTTCTCACATAGAGGGTGATTTACTAAAATGGGAGAGTGTAAAACCTGGTCCAGCTGTCCATGGTAGCCAATAGGCTTCTAATTTAAGCTTGATTATTTAAGCTTTGACAAATAAAACCAGCAAGCCGATTGGTTTCTATGCAGAGCTGCACCAGATTTTGCACTCTACAGTTTTAGTAAACCACCCATGTGGAGACAGACAATGCCAACTTTTCCTTTTGCCCGTTCTCTTTAAAAGAGAGCATAGCTCTCCAAATAATATCAGCACAATCACATAAATAGGCCAAGATTCAGCAATGCCAAGTAGGTCATAGTTCTTTTCATGCACCAAAGCTTCCAGCTCTCCTATTTTGCTTGACAGACTTCAGGCATTGGTGAACAAACACTTGAAACCATTGTTTAATTTTGTACTTCTGTTTTGCATATCTTTGCTGTAGTACAAACAGTGCTGTATTTGCCAGTTTTTTTGCAACAAGGGAATCTCTTTTTTACCTGCTTCAGCCCTTCCCCCATATTCCCCCATTCCACCCTCCATTAGTCTGCCTCGTGATATTCTAATTCTTCCTCCCCTCTATTGTAGTTTAAATAATTCACCAGCCTTCCTATAAATGTTTACCCTAGCACAGCAGACCCCCTTCCTTTTACATGCAAAACACCTTTAGCATACTGTTTAGGTTATACCTCAATGAAAAGTCAGCCCAGTTCTCTAGAAACCCAAACTTTCCTTCTTACCTAAGGTTTTTAGCAATGCATTTAGCTCCTAAAGCTCCTGCTTTCCTTGTGTTATGACACCCCCAGCTGACCCCCACATCTCAGCTATATAACCCCCGTTTATCCTACCCCAGTGCCCACCCATTAACCTAAAAATAGCCCTCAACTCTGTGGGTCCTGCTGGGTCCTGCTTGCCACGGCCTGTAAATCCTGCTGGCCACGGCCTGTGGGTCCTGCTGGCCACGGCCTGTGGGTCCTGCTGGCCACGGCCTGTGGGTCCTGCTAGCCACGGCCTGTGGGTCCTGCTGGGCACGGCCTGTGGGTCCTGCTGGGCACGGCCTGTGGGTCCTGCTGGGCACGGCCTGTGGGTCCTGCTGGGCACGGCCTGTGGGTCCTGCTGGCCACGGCCTGTGGGTCCTGCTGGCCACGGCCTGTGGGTCCTGCTGGCTGCTGGCCTGTGGGTCCTGCTGGGAGCTGGCCATGGCCTGTGGCCCACAGGTTATGGCAATCTCCCAGCAGAACCTACAGGCCAGCAGCCGGCAGGACCCAAAGGCCATGGCCAGCTCCAAGCAGAACCTACAGGCCAGTGGCCACTAGCCAGCAGGACCCACAAGACATGGCCACCTCTCAGCAGAACCTACAGGCCAGCGGCCAGCAGGACCAACAGTGATGGGCACTGGTGCGGCTTCATTGATGGGCACTGTACGGCTGCATTGATGGGCACTGGTGCGGCTGCATTGATGGGCATTGGTGCGGCTGCATTGATGGGCACTGGTGTGACTGCATTGATGGGCACCGGTAAGGCTACATTGATGGGCACCGGCTCTCTACTGAAGCTACTGCTTCCTCCAGCAGTACCCAACGTCATGACCAGCATTATCCACCAGCATTACCCGCCAGCATTACCCACCAGCATTACCTGCCAGCACTACCCACCAGCACTACCCACCAGCACTACCCGCCAGCAGTAACCACCTGCAGTAACCACCCGCAGTAATCGCCAGCAGTAACCACCAGCAGTCTGCACAATAAGTAGAAAAGGTATGTGCATTAGCGTGTGTAAATTGTTGCAATATGTTTTTTAATAACTAGTTGTATATTGTCATAATATGTCATGTCCTTGTACGTACATGTATGAATAAGGACATGACATTTTCTGGCTGCCTAAGTCACATGTGCTAGGGGTGCAACTCTCCCCCCACACATAACTGTAACTATCCCAGCATGTGCAGTGTTTCTGACTTCTCCCACCATGACCACTTCAAGTCACTGATGTGGTCATGGTGGTTAGAATGTTCCTTTTAATATCTATCAGGAGAAGTAAACCTCTGTATACGGATTCCATTTTATTTAATCATCCTCCTAGTTGTGTTAAATTAGTGCGGGGGGGGGGGGGGTCACGGCGGCACGGGAAGGGTGCAGCGGCGTTTTATTACTTATATACCTTAACTATAGTATATATTTTATATGCGGCCCGAGAAAATTTCTCTACACTCAATGTGGCCCAGAGAAGCCAAATGGTTGGACACCCATGATCTACCATATCTACCACATTCTGAACCCTGGCAGGAAGACAGCAAAATGTTCAGTTGAGGTTGACAAATAATTATGAGTTCTTTAGATTATAAAATCCTCTATTACCACCAACTGTCTAGGCCAGGGGTGTTTAACCTGTGGCCCACGGGCCGCATGCAGCCCAAGGTGGCAATGAATGTGGCCCAACAAAAATGGTCAACTTACTTAAAAAAAAATTCTTTTTTTTTTTTAAATGTGTTTACACTAAGTGAACATGTTTCTGAAGACAAAATGTACAGTGTGTCTTTACTGGACTCTCATAATTGTTTTCTAGCCAAAGAAAAATACCCCACTCTTCACAATCACGCCTTATTCATTTCATGAGTTTTTGGCAGCCCCTTTAAAATTGTGGGCAACTATTTTAAAAGGATGAAGCACATGAAGGGCAAAATTAGAACCAAAATATCTGAAGAGCACCTTGAGAATTGCTACTAAATCCATGAAACCAGATATTAATGTGTAATTTTTATTTTGCCTTCTTTTACTTTTATAATTAAAAATATTACAAAAAAAAGTTTTTTTACTTTCAAAGATTTTTATTGAACATTAAAAAACAAGTACAAACGTCAAGGACAAAATTAAACAAACTTGCAGTTTAGGAGACCCTAGGCAAACAGCCAAACGGTTGCTTCAAAATGTCCAACAGTTAAGAAGTAAATTATAAGTCTTTTGGCCCCGTCATATGAAGAGGGGAATAGGAAAAGACCGGGTGAGATCCTCCCACCCCAAAGGTGACGCCATTGGGAACTAAGACTGTCTCCCTAAGAGTGGGAAGAGAACTACCCCCCCCCCCCCAAGTTAAGCTGCTAAAAGCATTCAAAAAAAAAAAAAAGTTTTATTACTCATTATAGGTATATCTATATCAGTTTTCTTCCACGGTGGTCCAGGAAAATTAAAAGATTGGACTTTCCACATTACCACGCTCACCATCCTTACTAGATGGGTTGCTCTACATGCTGTTAGGGTTACAGTAGCAGTGGGACCTAGGACAGATTAACTCAACTTAGCTATTTTTTTTTACTTCTTAAGCACAAGGCTAGTCTTCCTTTCCTGCAAACCCCTATCACTCCCCCTTAACGACAGTACCCCACCTAAATAATTTTCACTTGCCCCTCTACCCTCCACATCAACCAAATTGACCCCTCTCAAGGTTATCAAGCCAATCAAATTCATTCCTCCAGATATCTAATGTGAGCTTCCAGGAGGTAAATTTGCTCACATCTGTCACATTATCCTGGAGCTGTGGTTCTATTTGTGTAAACATGTGTCACATTGTTCAGAAAAGAAAAGGATCCGGAATCTGCTGCACTTCTTCAACCTTTATTGTATGTTCCTAAAATTATCATAGACAGTGTTGGGTACAGCTGAAAGTTAACGTGTTTCGCTCTACAAATAGCGCTCTACAAATAGCGCTCTACAAATAGCGCTTCAACTTTGCTAGCATGCATTAACTTACTTACAATAATTATATTACTTACAGAAAGTTTTAGACGGGTTCTAAAGGCTGAATGTGTTTTAAAATGCACGAAGGTAAAAACCTTCAGTGTGCAGCTCATCCTGCAGTCCCCCCAAATACTTACCCAAGCCCGATCATGATCCAGCAATGTGCACAAGAGCAGCTGCTCTCCAGGGTCTCTGCCTCCTCATTGGCTGAGAGACAGCAGCTGCTGTTTTCACTCATAGCCAGTTAGGAGGGAGTGGGGTAGGGGGCCCAGCCCATTTTGTGGGTCTTATGGACACACAGAGTGGGACTCGGGAGATATCACACACTAGTACCCCCACAGCAAGCCCCTTGCTATGGGTGCACTTGGAGAAGAGGAGTATTGGGGCTGCTCTTTGCAAAACCATTGCACAGAGCAGGTAAGTATAAAATGTCAATATCATTTTAAAGATGTTATTTACAGGTTGAAGACTCCTTTTGTTTAACAGCTTCCCACTCGGCCCATTTGTAATATGACGGCTGGGCGGGAGCCTTATTATGCTGGGAGGACGTCATATGACATCCTCCCAGGATCCGCCTGCACTCCAGCGCAATCTGACACCTGCTCTGTCCACCAAACATGTTCGATGACAGATTAATGTACCAGTCCACTGCCAGTACTAAGTGATCGCTGCGGCCAATCACAGCAGATAACATGACAACTGTACACCTTGAATGGCTTTGTTTCATGCCATTAATGAGTACTATTGTGATGAGCTCTGTGATTGGTCTCGGTGATCACAGCCCATCTGTACTATGTGATTAGCTGTGGCCAATCACAGATAATTACAATAGTAAACACTAAATGAATAGTTTTCATTCAGAAAAAAAAGTGTGGCTTATAACTATAAAATTCTCATTTATGATCAGCCAATAAAAATCAGATCCCCTCCCCATAGTAGTATAATGCTAATATTACTGAAACAAAAAAAAAAAAAGAAAATATTTAAAAAATTGAAAAAATTATGATTATTATTATTTTTTAATATACTGTTACCAGTCAGTGTCCCTGATCACCGCCACATCAGGTATATGATGATGCTGTACTACACTGGTGACAGTATGTAAAAACATTTTTAAAAATTGTGGAAAAAAAAAATTATTTCTTCATTCTCTAAAAAAAATTGTGACAAAAAAAAAAATGTAAATTTCAAAATACTTGCCATGCCTCTTACTAAATACCTTGGACTATCTACTTTTCAAAAAGAGGTAATTTTGGGGATATTTGTACTGTCTTGCTATTTTCGGACCTCAAGAAATTAGACCGTCAGTACATCCTAAATTTTTGGTTTTGCAAATATACCATAGTTTGTGGACTTCTGGATACCTTTCCTACAGACTAAATAATATGCAATGATTTTGGTTATTTTTGCTTAAGAAATATATACATTTTGGCCTAAATTTATGAAGAAAAATTATTTATTTGTAAAATGTTATAACAGAAACTAAGAAAAATACTTTTTTTTTTTCAAAATTGTTGGTCTTTTTTTCATTTATTTAGCAACAAATAAAAACTCAGCAGTAATTAACCATTTACCCACTGGACACTTAACCACTTGCCGACCGCCGCACGCCGATCTACGTCGGCGGTCAGCCCCTCACAGGCAAAGTGACGTAGGGCTACGTCACTAGCTTGTGAGGGTCTAGGGAGCGAGCGCGCGCCGCCGGAGGCGCGCTCCCGCTCCCGCGTGGTCACGGACCCCCCCGCGCGTGTGACCGGCGGACCCGATGTCCGCCGGCCACTCTGCGATCGGTGGGGGAGAGGGAGAAAGTCAGGCAGCTTGTGTAAACAAGCTGCCTGTCATTCTCCCCTCTGTATGAGAGCTGATCATATGGATCTACTATGTAGATCCGTTGATCACTCTGCATACAGCTGAAGCCACAGCCAATCACAGTAAGAATCACGCCCCTAGGGACACACACAGCCCCTCCCTCTTCACTACCAGTGTATTTTTACAGTAACAGTGCATATATATAGCACTGATTACTGTAGAAATGTCACTGGTAACCCCAAAAGTGTCAAAAATGTCAGTCAAGGGTCCGATCTGTCCGCCGCAATGTCGCAGTACCGCAAAAAAAAACGCAGATCGCCGCCATTACGCGTTAAAAAAAAACAACAAAAATGACAAAAATCTTTCCCTTAGTCAGTAAACACAATAACTTTTGCGCAAACCAATCAAAATACGCTTTTTGCGATTTTTTTTACCAAACATAGGTAGCATAAAACAAATTGGCCGAAAATGTTAAAAAATTTTGATTTTTACATTTTTTTTGGGGGGGGGAATTTCGCAAAATTGACGCTCTTTTTTTTGTTTATAGTGCGTGATCAAAAAATCGCACAGGTGATCAAATACCGCCAAAAGAAAGCTCTGTTTGTGGGAAAAAAAGGACGCCAAATTCGTTTAGGTACAGCGTCGCACGACCGCGCAATTGTCCATTAAAGTCACGCAGTGCCGAATCGCAAAATACCCCCTGGTCGTTTAGCAGCCAAATCCTCCGGGGCTTAAGTGGTTAAACCCCCTTCCTAACCAGACCAGTTTTCAGCTTTCAGCGCTCTCACATTTTTAATGAAAGTTATAGAAATTTTCGTCCTTTTTTCACACACAGAGTTTTCTTTTGGAGGTGTTTAATCATCATTGGGTTTTTTATTTGTTGCTCTATGAATAAAAAAAGACCAAACATTTTGTAAAAAAATAAATTTTTCTTTGTTTCGGTTTTACATTTTTGCAAATTTACTACATTTTCTTCATAAATTTTAGGGCAAAATTTATACTGCTACATATCTTTAGTAAAAATAACTCAAATACGTATATATTATTTGGTCTTTGTGGAGGTTATAGAGTCTACAAGCTATGGTGCCAATCATTGAAAATTGATCACACCTGATGTACTGATGGCTTATCTAATTTCTTGAGACCCTAACAAGCCAGTAAAGTACAAACACCCCCCAAATGACCCCTGAAAGCAGACATTCCAAGGTATTTAGTAAGAGCCATAGTGAGTTTTTTTTGAAGTTGTAATTTTTTTCCACAATTCTTTGCAAAATGAAGATTTTTTTTTTCTTTTTTCACAAAATTGTCATATTACCAAGTTATTCCTCACACACTTTATAGGCATACTTGCAACTACACCCCAAAATACATTCTGCTACTCCTCCTGAGTATGATGATACCACATGTGTTTGACTTTTCCACAGCCTGACCACATACGGAGGCCCAACATCCAAGTAGCACCTCCAGGTGTTCTATGAGCAAAAATTACACATATAAATTCCTGACAACCTATCACACTTTTGAAGGCCCTGGCGCACTAGGACAATGGAAACGCCATTTTGGAAAGCAAACAACCCAACACATAATCTAGGAGCAATAATGTGTCTTTTGAACCTGTCATTTTTTTCCGCAAGTTTTTGGAAAATGTGGAAAGAAAATGAAAAAAAATATTTGTTACACAAAGTTGTCCATTTATATGATATCTAACACATAGCATGTATATAGCAAAAATGTATACACCCCAAAATGCATTCTGTTACTCCTCCTGAGTATGGCAATACCCCATGTGTGAGACTTTTACACAGCCTAGCCACGTACAGAGGCCCAATATGCAGGGAGCACCGTCATTTCCTGACTTTCCATTACAATTTTTGTGAGGCACTGTAGGGCACTGATAAGCACTGTAGTGGCACTGATGTGGCATGGACGTGGCACGAATGAGCACTGACGTGGCACGGATGAGCACTGATGTGGCATGTATGAGCACAGGTGTGGCAAGGATGAGCCACGGATGAGCACTGAGGTGTCATGGACGGGCACAGATGTGGCACAGATGGGCACGGATTTGGTATGGGTGGGCATAATTGAGGTATGGAGGAGGCAGAAGATGGGTGCAGCAGCAGTTTCTCTCCTCACACGCTGTACTGATCACTGTGTACAGCCACGGATGAGCACTGAGGTGGTATGGATGCCACGAATGAACACTGATGTGGCATGGATGTTGGACGGATGAGGCATGGATGAGGCATGGATGTGGTATGGATGAGGCATGGATGGGACATGGATGTGTCACAGATTGGCATGGACAAGGCATGGATGGGGCATTGATGGGGCATGGATGAGGCATGGATGGGGCCTGGATGGGCATAATTGAGGTATGGAGGAGGCAGAGGGGAAAGGAGAGAACTGAACCGGACATGCGCCAGTTTGTTGACAAGTGATCGCTCCGTCATTGGACATAACGATCACCTGGTAAAGAGCCGCTGTCATTGGCCCTTTACCACCGTTATGTGCCGGGTCCCGAGGACACACGGGGCGCCCCAGGGGGTGCGCGGGAAGCAAGATTCTGGGAGGACGTCATAGTACTCCCTCCCAGATTAACCTGACTGCGCTATGGCCCTCATTCGGCTATGGCCCGGTCCGCAAATGGTTAAATAACTTTGAAAAAAGCTATATTTGTGTAAATTTTTTTTTTTTATAAAAATACCATATAGGTACAGTCCTGCATAACCGCGCAATTGTCAATCAAAGGGCATGCTGGATTCACTACACGTCTACAGCGGAATTTGCTCGCATATGCCAATAAGAGTTTTTCACCTTGGATCACACATGAAGTCTGTCTCAATTACATGACAAGATCTCCCTTATGGGGGATCACTTCTGCTTTTGGCCAGGCTACCTCAGCCCCCCCCCCTTTTTTTTTTCTTCTTCTCTCTTCCTTTTTTTTCCCTCTCCTTTTTACCTTTCCTCTCCCCTCTCACCCCCCTCCCCCCAGTGCCTCCTTGCCCCCCCCATTTATGCACGGTGCCTAATGGCTGTCTGGCGGGCCCGAACGGCAAGCACCCTCAGCCCAAACTTCATACCCGAACTTTGTTTACCAATATGCAGACAACTCCCTCTCTCCCGTTCCCGGTTGCTACGCATCTGGGATATTGGAGTACTTTAGGACCTGTTCTGTTATACCACAATCAACCTGTTTGAACTTTCCCCGACCTACATAGAGCCTTTTCACTGCTAAACCGCTCCTCTGTTCAGATATATTATAGTTCGTCTGTTACGGGTTCCTTTTCCCACACTAGGGGGTTAAGGCTCTGAGGGTTTTTGGCTGGTTGAGGTTTTATGGCTAACGCCCGTCTATATCTCAGGTCAATACTGTATATTACTTTTTTATTTGCTGGTTAGTTGTCCATTGTTAGATCCTTTCTTAAGCTTGTACTTTGTACTTACCTAATGTTGCTGACTTATTTGTCTGTTATGCACTTAAAATTCAATAAAAATTGTTTAAAAAAAAATTGTCAAAGTGTGACAGCTGAAAATCTGGGCAGGAAGGGGGAAGTTGAACAAAAAAATTGAACCGAAGTTCAGAGGGTGGGACTTTAAGTGAGGCTCTACCTATTAGGGGCTAGACTTCCTTTCTATGAATGTCCTCTTGATGTGCCCCATGTTGGTTGCTGGGTGGGCTCCCTCAGCTCCCGGCATGGATATGTTGCCTTCTTGACCCAAGCTACATGATGTTCTCTCATTCTTGCATACTGACCCTACTGCTGTGTATATATATATTTTATGATGCACCTGCTCTTGATAAAGTGGTTATGTCCACGAAACGCGTCGAGCTTATTACCGATGCATCTACTTTACTACGATTTGGACTTTACAATATGTACCCATAGCTACCTCGGACTCTATGTACAATTTTATCACATCATGTGTTTTTATTATTACGCTCTGTACTGTACCATGTTCTGGAATATTATATGTATGTACTATGCAATTGATGCAATGCTATACAAGTTTATATGTAATAATAAACCTGTTTTGTTCTTTTACCAGTGCTCTCTAAACAAATTATTACCAACCGCATGTCCTCACACTTCATATAAAGTCCCATTTTCCCCCTTTTTTTAATCGTTCCCCCAGTTTAGTACCCTTTTGTAGGTAGTGGGCTCTATTGTACTGATGCATAATAATTACTGCTACATTACTATGCTTTTACCTTATTATCTTCATACAAGCCCACTGCCTGATGTATCTTGTTTATGGATTTATTACGATATTCCCCTCATATTCAACAGGAAGGGGGAAGTATCTGGTATTGAAGAAGTTAAACTCCTATGTTTCTGGGATTAATAAGTATCAATATTAAATGAAGGGATGACTAGTGAGTAGCTATTTTTTGTTTTAAAAGCAGCATTTTTAAATACCTAATGGCTTCTCATAAGAATGATAGGTTACCATATTATAAAGCTATGTTTTTTTTAGGTTAACATAATATCAAGCTCTAAAAATGGGGCTCTTCTTCACTATAAAGTACATTATCACTGCGCCACCTTGACCATCTCTTTGCCTGCCACCACTGTCAAATCCAGCAGGGCCAATAGAAACAGTAGCAGTAGTCACTACAGTTTATTTCACACGATTAAATTATTTTTTCCAGCTCCAAACTAGGCCACTTAACCAAAACCATAATCAGCACATTCCTAAGATAGTCAGTTCATACTGGAAATGTTTTCTAGTCCAAAGAAAGTAAAGTTATTACACCCGCAATTCCTGAGGATCCAAACCCATTCTTAACTAATAATTAGTATTTAGACTGTAAGGTTTAAAGTGAAAAAGTTCTAGATAACTGACAATGTTCCACCAATTAAATAAATGTTCTATTAAAAAAGGATATAAAGTTTTTTTGCAACCTATTTAACCTTTGGTCCATGCCCAATATTTCCACAAAAAAAACTTCAAAAAAGGAATAACCAAAAATCTGTAAGGGCTCATATACACTTGCTTCAACTTCAACACACATTAAAGCACCTATTGCTTCAACATGCTTTTTTTAATGTGTTTTTGATACTTCTGTGGTGCTTCTATGATGCTTCGGTGTTGCTTTTTGAAGCTTTAATGAAGCTTGGCAGATGCTTTGTCTGTGTATTGATAGCTCATACCTGCACTTTCTCCAAAACAAAGTGAAGCTAAAGCTGAATAAAAGCCTCTCAAAAGCTGCAGGTGCATAAAACGAGCTTTGTCATAGACTTCTATGGAGGCTTTAAAGATGCTTTGAAGCATCACTAAAGTGACATGGGGGTAACATTTTTGAAGCAAAGCTGAAGCAAAGCAAATGCAAGGTGTAAACGGGACTGTAAGCTAACCATTTTATTTAGTAACATGGGCTTTGACTGGAGTTCAGAAAGCTTTAACAAATTGTGTCCAAAGCCATGTTTGGAAGCGTAAACGAGCCCTAAAACCCTTAGCAAAACTGGACATCTTTGTAGATGTGTATTTAAGAGGAAAAAAAGAAGCCATATATGTAGAAATAGTGAATAATTTTACTTCTGATTTAAATAAAAATGCACACATACATATTTCATACACATGTATACAATTAAATAATTAAACCTTTACTGTATCTACGTTAACAGTTAAAATATTACATTTAAATTTGGTGGAGGGGGCGGGTCCTTGGTATAAACTGCCAAATGCATATACTATACATATTGCAATCACACATAGGCCTCTGTCTGTATGTTTAGTTCTGGTTAATGATGATAAACTGTTTAGGTACTTAGATTCCAGATGTTGTCATGAGAGAGAGCCGATTCAGGTAAACCTCATTCTGTGCCATCTGCAAAATTATTTTTGTTTATCACAGTACCAATAAATCATCTCACTAGTGAGCCCTGTAATCTGCTGACACATCCACACTATTTCGTCTCCTCTCTTGTTGCAAAAGCTGCTGTCATTATATTCTCAAATGAGGTTTTTAGTATATGGCAGATCTGTACATCCTAATTTTAGAATGTAACTGCAGCAATCAACACAATTATATACCTTCTCCTATTGCAAAAGGTAATAAAGGACAAGTATGGTTAGTGTAAAAACAACAGAGGTCTTCAAATCATATGCATAGGCTTATCTGGCATAGGCACAAAAATCAATAAAAACTGACAGTGTTTTAAGGCAGCCATGACTATATTCCAAAATAGGATTATTAAACAGAAAGAAGGTGCTTCTATGTGCAATAAAAACACATACAAAATGAAATGGATGCTCAGGCTCATCATATAATGGGAAGCATCCAGAGGGAGGAGCTCCCTGTGTAATCATGCCAGTGTGTCTCCTCGCCAGCCAGTGGTGTGGAGTTGAACCCTGAAGGATCCGTCGCGCTGCCAGAACCAGCGTAGAACGCAGTAACCAGATTTGACGTCAGGAGGTTCGGTGACACGTTTCGGGGAATGTGCACTGGCACCTTCTATAAAGGCACATAATATAAGACTCTGACATGTAAACTTGAACAATTAAAGGAAAGCTGTGCTGAGACAGAAACCATTGTAGAACCTGAATGCAACCAGTATGCAAATGTATCATCTCTGGAGCTCCTTTTCATTATAGGGTCTATTTGTAAATCTCCCCTGCAAAATATCAGGACAAGAGAGGGCTGTTGCTGGCAGCCTAAGGTCACAACATTTCCTAAGCATGCAATCCTTAATAGCACCAATCATTTTAATCTTAGAAAATACGTCTTTCCAACAACCTTTTCCCATTGACTGTAACTGCAAGTCTTTTCTTCCTTTTTTACAGCACTTTCACTTGTCCTGAGTGAAAAAGGTCAAAACACTGCTACAAAACATAACAAAAAAGACCATTATGTTGTTTCTTTTCAAATCACCAGTTCCTCTTAATTTGTTTTATAGGCAGATAGGGTTTTGGTAGATAGAGCTGTTTAGAATATATTATATTAGGGTAATTAGTAGGGTAATTAATAGTTTAGTAGGGGCCTAATTAATCTTGTAGAGATGAGAAAAACATAACACTAATGAAAATAAAAGTTTATTTCCTGCACACTTTTAATTAAACCTTATACCAGAAGGTAGCAAATACAGTACTATCCATATCTTATTATTACATATATATATATATATATTATATATATTACATAGTTAAATAGTAGGTAAGGTTGAAAAAAGACAACAGTCCATTCAGTTCAACCAGTGCAGGTGTGTGTGTGTCAGTGTCAATAATCATTTTCCATATCCCTGTATATTGTGCTCTTTAACCACTAAAGGCCCGGAAGATTTTACCCCCTTCCTGACCAGGGCCTATTTTGCGATTCGGCACTGCGTGACTTTAACGGACAATTGCGCGGTCGTGCGACGCTGTACCTAAACAAATTTGACGTCCTTTTTTTCCCACAAACAACCTGTGTGATTTTTTGATCATGCGCTATAAACAAAAAAAGAGTGTCAATTTTGCAAAAATAACAATATTTTTCAAATTTTTTTTATATGAAATCCCCCCCCCCCCAAAAAAAAATGTAAAAATCAAAATTTTTTAACATTTTAGGCCAATTTGTTTTATGCTACCTATTTTTGGTAAAAAAAAAAAAAATCGCAAAAAGCGTATTTTGATTGGTTTACGCAAAAGTTTTTGCGTTTACTAACTAAGAACTGCGACTTGGCAGTGGACAGATCGGACCCTTGACTGACATTTTTGACACTTTTGGGGTTACCAGTGACATTACTGCAGTATTCAGTGCTATACATATGCACTGTTACTGCAAAAATGACACTGGCAGTGAAGGAGTTAACTCTATTGGAGAGGGAGGGGTTAAGTGTGTCCCTAGGGGCGTGTTTCTAACTGTGATTGGCTGTGGCTACTAGTGTAAGAACAGAGATCAACGGTCCGTCATAGTAGAACCGTGTGATCTTCATTCTTACACAGGGAAGAATGACAGGCGGCTTTGTTTACATTAGCGGACGATCGCGAGTGCCCGGCGGACATCGGGTCCGCCGGGCACACGTGTGGGGGGCTCCGTGACCACGCGGTAGCGGGAGCGCGTCTCCGGTGACGCGCGCTTGCTCCCTAGAGCCTCACAGGCTAGCGACGTAGACCTACGTCGCTTTGCCTGTGAGGGGCTGACCGCCGCAGTAAATAGTCATGCGGCGGTCGGCAAGCAGTTAAGATGCACATCCAAAAGTATTTTAAAAATATCAATACTCCACGCTGACACCACCACCTGTGGAGGAGATTTCCACATTCTTGCCGTCCTGACAGTGAAAAACCCCCTGCTCAGCTTAAGGTTAAACCGCTTCTCCTCCAATTTCATTGTGTGGCCCCGTGTCCTCTTACACCCCCTGAGATTGAATAGCTTTTTTCCTATGCTGGGATCACCATTAAGGTATTTGTAAATCACTATAGTGTCCCCTCTCAAATGTATTTTCCTCCTATTTGAGGTGGTCCAGTCCCCTTATTAATTTAGTTGCCCTTCAAAACACAGTCATACATATTTATTCTCCTGTTTTTGGCTTTCAAGAAAAGTCAAAAGTAATAAATATTTATAAAACTGCAACTTTTATAAAATACCTGATGATGCTGCCATGAAGGTTCCTAATGCATACTATCTGTTACAGGGTGACAATGCTCTGTTCCTGTCTCTCTCTTGTGCTCCAGTGTTGTCACACTGTTACAAGGGCTTCCAAAGGAGACTAATAGAGGCCATTCCAACATACATCGTACAGGCATGGTCCACCACTCTCATCATATCAAAACCCTGCCCATGCTAGTAAAAACACCACATAGTCATTGCTGGATCACGTGCATCCAGACAGTGGCTGCAAGACAACAGCAGTAATGAGATGAAAGGTTAAAAAAGGGGAAAATTATTTTTTTATTTTAAAAAGAGAGGTGAAAGCTGATGGAAGGTGGTGGTGTGGATGTCAGTCATTGCTGGCGGCTGGAAGAACTGGTAATGCCAATCCCTGGAGGAGAGATGTGAGGAGGGGAGGAAGCATTTTAAACTCAAGGAAAGAGAACATCATGCAACCTCCTGGGAGTGAGAGTCCTTGGAAGTGGCTGAAAGAATAGTTTTGCACAGAGCAACCCCAATCCTTCTCTTCTTGGGTCCCCCGTCAGCCCTCCAGGCTCTTCCCCTCTGCCGAGTGCCCCCATAGCAAGCCGCTTGCTATGGGGACACTTTTGCCTGCTTGCTCCCAAGCTGGCACTGTGTGTCTATAAGACACTCAGAGTGTGGCTCGGCCCACACCCCCTTCTTTCTCGCTGGCTGTGATTGACAGCAGAAGAAGCCAATGGCTATTACTGCTGTGTTTGAACCAATAAGGAGAGCGAGAGAGGAAAGAGCCTTGGCTCTTGTGCACATTGCTGGATCAGGATTATGTTCAGGTAAGTATAAGGGGACAACCATTTTAGGGTATGTCTTATTTAATAAGGTAAATGCACTTACAATGGATAGATAATATACAATTTGAATCACATGGATAGTCCTTTTGCCCAAAACCAAGATGGCTGGTTTGCGCATGTGCAGTGGTGTGTTTTCTGGCTCCCTCCAATGTTTTTTGTCATCATCAGGGGCACGTTATATAAAGTGTTACCCGGAGTTCAGCTTCAATTTTCTGGTGTATTTATATCTACTAGTACACTCCTTAGTAGACTGTGGGAGCACTCTAATACAGGAGGTGTGTTGCCTGCCGGATCACCAGGGGAAAACAGAGGGGAAAAAAACTCAAAAAGAAAATGAATGCAGCCACCACATCTAAAGATTGGTAAGCTGCAATAAATTACATTTTTAGTTTTTAGTTTAATACCTCTTTAAGGCAAACCTACTGGGGTAGAACTATTTCACGGAACCAGGAGACAAGAAAAGTCAGCGGACAGGAGGCCCCTTTCCACAGTAGACACTTTCTAAACAGATGTTTCCACGTAGGTTTGTGAAAGGGTCCTCCCTTGCAATCTAGCATCCAGCAATAGTAGCCAATAGTCCTTTCCTGGGTGGTCAGCAGTCTGATAATGGTCATAGGAATCTACTGATCCCCAGTGCAGGTTCTCAAGATCCAGGTCCCCTCATATGTAGCACTGTGCAAAGTATTCTGGGCAGCACAGCATCAGATAGCTCCAGCAAAACTGGTCACACATCACTATTTCCCCCACACTCCAACCTTGTGAGGTTCTCTCTGTTATAGACCCCCTTACCTTGCTTTGTTGCATCAGCCAATCACCATTCTCTAGGATTGAATTAGACCCAGCCAAGATGGCTTCCTGCTGCATTGGAGACACTCGATTGATGAGCATTGCAAAGTGGTCTCCTTAAACCTACACTTATGCATTAATGAATATTCAGTTTAACCCTGTCCACTCTGAAAAAGATTAATACAGCAGCAACAGAAAAAGAAATTGCACAGCAGTCATCAGCCACAGTTCTGGTTGCATATGCCACAGTTTATCATTCGGTACTTGCTGCTCAGAGATAAAAATATGGTTTGAAGGCATGCCTTGCTCCTTATAATGCTGAGTTGATTTTCTTTTACATTGAATAGCAGGTGTTTGAGGACATTCACCATCAAGTTGATATTCAGAGGGTTTAGTATTCACTCCTATAGATCTAACGAAAAATGGCTAATGGGTCTGGTCCAGTCATTTACAGCTCTGATTATGTATGCTGGTGAGGGCAAGGCGGTTTTACACACCGTGGCTTTCACACTGTGCTGGAGAGCCACTACCTCTTCATGCAACAGGTGCTACTTCCAATTCTAAGCAGCAACAATTTTAATTTTGTTTAAGGCAAAGAAAATGTGTTATTGTAAGGGTGGGGTCTCTGTTCAAATGTGAGGACAATTGCTGTGGCATGCTGCACTTTTAGCAGCCACCTTTTGGGAACACTTTATATTCATTAAGTAGTACTTGGGTGCACCAGATTATCAGATCTTAACAGCAGGCCAAAAAATTGAGCAGGGACATGGTCAATAACATAGCCAAAGTCAGGACAACAAGCATTCTAGCAATGTCAGGTCAAACAAGTGATCAGATTCAAGGAATCCATCATATCAGAGATGACAGCTGGATAAGGGAAATCAAGCAAAGGAAGGTATTCAGGTCAACACAGACTAGAACAAACAGAAAACAGAGGTGACAAAATTCAGAAGATAGAGCCCAAAGAACAGGAATGGAAACTTGACAATGGTTGGGGAACCAGGAACATTCAGGGATAGGATAACACTTGTAAGATACAAAATACAGGAAATCAGAATTATACAGACACACAGCCTAGTGATCGCAGTCTGAACAGTACAATTGGCCACTAGAGTATTGATGCTGGTGACACAGGAAAGGGGTCTTGCAGTTAAAGATGGAATGTGTCTGGATTATTATTGGAGCAAACTTGAAACAGAAGAAGGCACACAGCAGGGCACAGGGAAGATAAAAGGCAACAGCAAGTGCACTGATAGACACCAGAACCCAACAAAGACAGGAAAAACCACAAAAGGAAACAGAAACTCCAACAGGAGGACACAACCAGCAGAGCACAGGTAGAATCCTGGCAGTTGTATGACAAAGAATTTCAGAAGAAAGGAGATCAATTTTTTCCATGCTTCAGCTTTTGCTCTGTTATATTTTTATACAGACTTTAGGATGGTATTGGGCTTGGTTTATATTTGTTGGATGGGCTGGAACCCATTGTACTGTGTGTTTTCATACTTCCTGGAGGTCTTAATGTCTTCTGTATCTATATACCCACTATACCTCAGTGACTGCCATCTAGTTAAGGTGCTTAAGAGACAGTGTAACCATGTCAGGAAAGTTTAGTGAATCTATGTTTAGATTTCTGTAAGCTTTTTTTTCCATGATTAAATCTTTATCTGACCATAGCTTTTTATCAAACTGTTGGTGTCTATGTTGCTGCTTAATTGCTATTAAGGTATTCTAGCTTTTTTCCTGTTTCCTTTTATGTTTGTTAAAATATAATGCAAAGTATAGTATGTGACTTTTGGTCCAAATACAGAGTAAAAACGGAAATAGCTAAACACACAAATTAAATACTGTACATTTATGACAACTGTTTTACCTGTCCTACCAAAAGATCAATCTATATCCAGTGCTGAGATTTATACAGCTCTGCCATAGATCACAATTCTGTCTAGCAGGCCATAAGACCTGATTTTTCTCTGCTGCAATTAAGTAATACTTATGCTACATTGACACAGATGCTCGTACCTGACAGCAGCTTAACGCCTGTAATCTGCACCTAAATAAAAAAAAAAATTGAAATATTTCCTACCTTGAGGTTTGTAAATGAGTACATTTAGCTGCATATAGGTCTATCGTCATTTAAAAAGTTTTTCCCAGTGCCCCAATCTTGGGCATGCTAAACACGACAGTGCTGTATCTTTGCCTAGGCCGACAAGGCCCAGGCCTAGGGCGGCACTTTGCAGGGGGCAGCAAAAAAGCTACACACCGCATGAAAAAAAACAGCCTCCTCCCGGCTCCCACATGAAAAGGGTCCCCGTCAGCTTGCGCTACACTTATAGTTTAGTGCCAGTATTATGGGGCAAATTGGGCCAGAGGGCAGGGTCCAGGAGGCAAATCAGTCTGGCACCCCCATAAAGCAGTCACACTGCTACCTGCCGGTATGATAGGCTACACTGGTGGCCACTGATGTGGCTGTACTGATGGCCACTGATTAGGCCACACTGATATGCTGCACTGATGAGGCTGCACTGAGGGGCGGTAATGAGGTGGCACTGATGGGCACTGATAAGGCTGAACTTATGGGAACGGATAAGGCTATGCTGATGGGCACAGATAAAATGTGGTTGGGGTCTGTGGTGTACAGATGACAGGGCGGATCATAAACAGGAAGGGGTGTGGCCTTTACAGGAAGGGGTGGGTCATATTTAAATTAGGGGATGCACAAACTTAGTCAGGCCTAGGGCAGCACAAAACCTAAATACACCACTGTGAAGCACCTCCTTTTCCTCTTTGTGAGTTGTTTTCTGAACAAGGAGATAAAGCAGTACAATTAAAATGGAGTACAGGGAAACGTTGGTGTTTCCCTTTGTGTATCTGCTTGTGAGGAGAAGAAGATTGAGGCAAATAGAAAAGGGTGATGTCAGCTGCTGCATGTAATCATTGGACCTGTTGGGAATGTCAGCATAGGAACAGGCAATTACCAGCTACCTTTCCTTCTCCATTAGGGTTGCCACCTCATCCCTTTAAACCATTATACACATTAATTACTCAGGTTCTGTTGGTGATTAAGGTGGTAATTAAACTCACTTAGTGCCTTATGTGCATAATATTAGCTTCAGAACCTGTGTAATTAATATGTGTCCTGGTTTAAAGGGATGAGGTGGCAACCCTATCCTCCATGTACCCAGAAAAATGGCTGCAAACACACACCTTGCTTAAAAACCCAGCCTATTTCAGGAAGAAAAGGGGAAGTGTGTCATTTTTTGCAGTTAAACACGCCGCAGCTAGCTGCAGCTAAACGCAAAGCATGTTTAGCTACAGATAGTCAACTCTGGATGCTTTATTTTCCTAAACTTGTGCAGCTAAACGTTGCTAATCATTATGTAGCACTGCCCCCTTAAGGGCTGTTTGATATTGCACTCTCGGGTCCCCCTGGGTTACCATTAGCAACACTGGCATTCAGAATTTAACCCTTTATTTCTTGGCTCAGTCAATGATCAGTCCAGGGGTTTGTAGTTGTTTTTGGTGTTTTATTTAAATTAGGGATGGGAGAAGGGAATAGTTGGATACTCCAAATCAACTATTCACAAAGCAGAGGACTCCTACTTCTGACGATGTAGCCAGGCTGCTGTTTCACCTTTCCACTAGGTGAATTTGGATTCATGGACTAGATTATATTCAGGACACTCTCCTAGTATCCTCTCTCTTGACCACTGACACCCGTCCACTGACTATCTCACTCCGGGGTGCCCCCCTCAGGTCAGGCCCCTTTACACGATCACCTGTACTCACGATACTGTTTTCCTAGGGTCTCCAGTGTCTCCCCCTGAGTCAGCTTTCCTCGACCTCTGGGTTCAGTTCCGTTCCTCTGGCCCTTAGGGTGACCTCCTGATGCCACGTGCCACTGTTACAGAGGAGGAGGAGGCAGCCGCCACCCTCCCTCCGGAACTCTGCTCACCAGCCAAAGACCCGCAGCACATGTGCTCCTGGCTTTTATACAGTATCCGAGAATGCACAGAGACAGCCTGTCTCTATCAATCACCAGGACTGTATCAAAGCCTGTATATCCATTGGTCAGGTTTCCTCCCACTGTCCAACATGCCTCACTATTGGACCAGTGTGAAACTCTCTCTAGACCCAATGAATCACATACTGAGCACACTGAGCAGACCTAACTCATAGATCTTGCTCTCTGGTAGGCATAAAGCAATATAGATTTGCCTGCTGCTCCTCTGATAGGCAGACAGAGCCAAAAACTATACTTTCTCACGAGCACCTACCTAGGAGGGTGCTACAATTATGTATGAATTACTTGAATATTTTGATTTTTGTAAGTATTGCTCCTTTTAGAAAAGTCTTCTATACATAACTAAACTTTATAATTTAGATCCTCATGTGAATGTAACCTTACAATGTCCCTCCTCCAGCCTGTTGTGATGAGCCGAACACCCCCACACCAGAACACCGCGAACAGGGGAAAAGTTTCTTAGAACATGCAAACTCCATTGAAGACTATGGGACTTGAACATGAAAAATCAAAAGTCCTCATTTTAAAGGTTTAAATGCAACCTATTGCCTAAAAAATGTATGAGGGTTTTGCCCTGGGGGACATATTTTTTTAAAAAGCAATAGTTTTTACAGGAGCAGTGATTTTAATGATGCTTAAAGTGAAACAATAAAAATGAAAAATTCCTTTAAATATCGTGCCTGGGAGGGTCCCCCTAATGTGCCTGTAAAGTGGTGCATTTGTGCTATGTATGTAGCCTGCTGCAGCAATACTGACATTTCTAAAGGAAACAATGTCATTTAAACTTGCTCGTGGCTGTAATAAATTGTCGGCTTCCTGCAATACAGACAAAAAAAACGGCGTGGAGTCCCCCAAAAATCTATACCAGACCCTTATCCGAGCAAGCAGCCTGGCTGGACAGGATAAGGGGGGGGGGGTGAGCGAGCACTCCCCCTCCTGAACCATGCCAGGCCACTTGCCCTCAACATGGGAAGGGTGCTTAGGGTTGCCCCCAAAGCACCTTGTCCCCATGTTGATGGAGACAAGGGCCTCTTCCTGGACAACCCTGGGCTGTGGTTGTTTGTGGTCTGTGGGTGAGGGGCTTATCAGAATCTGGAAGCCCTTTAACAAGGGGTCCCCCAGATCCCAGCCCCCTCCCCCATGTGAATGGATATCGTACCCCTAGCCATTCACCAAAAAAGCGAACAAACAAAAAAGACAAAAAACTGTTTTTGACAAGTCTTTTATTAACCACTTAACGACCAGCCACGTAGATCTACGTCGGCTGACTTTGAGTGGTTATACCGGGATGATGCCTCTAGCTAGAGGCATCATCCCGGTACCGTTGTTTGAAGCCGGCGGTCGGCTTTCCGTCGGTAACGATCGATGCGGCTCGGGAGCCGCTCGATCATTACCCGGGGGGGTGGGAGGGGATGTCCCCCCCCTCCCGCCGCCTTCCGCGGCTTTGCTCGGGGCTCCCGTCCCACCGGGAGCCCCGAGCACCCAGCCGGCACGTCAGCCGGCTGGATGGAGTCCCGATGAATGCCGGAAATGGCATCGATCGGGTCTCCGATGACGTAACCCGGAGGCGGCCTCCATGACGTCACATCCGGGTTACCGTGCCGCAAAAGGCGGCAGATTTAAAAAACGGCTGTATGCAAAAATGCCGTTTTTGGCGTTTTGCATACAGGGAAGTGTAGTGGAGGGGTCTAGGGTCTTTTAGACCCTCGATCCCTCCATAAAGTGTACCTGTCACACATATTGCTGTCACAAGGGATGTTTACATTGCTTGTGACAGCAATAAAAGTGATCAGATTTTTTTTTTTAAAAAAAACCTGTAATAAAGTTAAAAAAAAAGAAAAAATAAATAGGAAAAAAAAAAAATTTAGCCGCCCCCGTCACCGTTAGCTCGCGCACAAAAAAAAACGTATACGCAAGTCGAGCCGCAAATGAAATCGCTGTTCAAACCACACATGTGAGGTATCGCCGCGATCGCCAGAGCGTGGGCATTAATTTAAAAAAAAGAGCTACACTCTAACTCAAAACTGGTAACCGTTAAATAAATTTAAAGCGTCGCAGATTGAGATCTCTATTGACCGTAGTTTGTCGCCATCCCACGGGGGGGCGCAATTTTAAACCGTAACATGTTTGGTATCTATTTACTCGGCGTGACATGTTCTTTCACAATATACAAAAAAAATGGGCTAACTTTACTGTTTAGTATTTTTTTAAATTAGTGAAATGTGATTTTTCAAATTTTTTCCAAAAAAATGGCGTTTTAAAGACCGCTGCGCAAATACCGCGTGACAAAAAATTTTGCAATGACCGACATTTTATTCTCCAGAGTCTTTGCTAAAAAAATATATATAATGTTTGGGGGTTCTAAGTAGTTTTCTAGGAAAAAATACTGGTTTTAACTTGTGAACAAAAAGTGTCCGAAATAGGGCTGGGGGTAAAGTGGTTAAAAAATAAAAATAAAAAAAGTGTCTCCCGATGTAAATCCATCGTAAATCCATGTCTCCCGCCGCCACACCCTAAAAATTGAAAAAAAGAAGCTCCTGCCTCTTCAGACACCTCCTGCGTAATGAGCTGTTTGACTTTGTCAGCTCTTTTATAGGAATCTGATGTCAAGAGTGCCCGATAATGCACTGCTTAGGTGCAGTGAATAAATTACTGACGTCACGTTTCCTATAAAAGAGCTGTCACAGCTCAAGCAGCTCAGTACGCCGGAGGCATCTGAAGAGGCAGAAGCGTTTTTTTTTTTTTCTATTTTTCGGGCGCACCAGGCGATGTGATTGATGATGGATTTACATTGAGGGACACTATTTTTTTATTTTTATAATAAAGGACTTGTCAAAAACTGGATTTTGTCTTTATTTTTTTGTACACTTTTTTGGTGACTGGGTAGGGGTACGATGTATCCAATATCCATTTACATGGGGGGGTGGCTGGGATCTGGGGGCCCCCTTGTTAAAGGGAGCTTCCAGATTCCGATAAGCCCCCCACCCACAGACCCCCAAAACCACAGCCCAGGGTTGTCCAGGAAGAGGTCCTTGTCCCTTTTCCCCAGTCTAAATACTGTTGTACAGAACATTGCAATGGGCTAATGTCAAATCAAATTCAAGTACTTGCATTTCTCATATTATAAATATAAATACATTTAACAATTTATTATTGAAAGAGGTTGTAAACTCCGTAAATTTTTTTTTTTACAAGCTGAAAGATAAACACATAATGAGCTAGTATGCATTGCATACTAGCTCATTATGAAATACTTACCTTAGAACGAGCCCCCGCCGTGCCATCCGCTCACCTCTATGACGGGCGACATGTCCAGTCGTCCGTCTTCCGGGATCGCGGCATCCGGCCATCTGATTGGCCGGAGCTGCGGTGACGTCACTCCCGCGCACGCGCGCGGGAGCCGACAGTCACGGCACGGGTCTCTGAAGAAACGGCACCAGCGGCCGTTCCTTCAGAGCGCATGCGCCAGTGACGTCACTGGCTGCATGTAAGGTAAATATCTCCTAAACGGTACATGTTTAGGAGATATTTCCAGTACCTATAGGTAAGCCTTATTATAGGCTTACCTATAGGTAAAAGTGTCAGAGGAGGGTTTACTTCCTCTTGAATGCAGAACTCCAGAAATATTTATTATAGTTACTGCAATGATATTAAAGTCTTTTTTTTCAAAAAAAGCATTTTTTGATTAAATATAACAAACACGTCCTACTTACCTGCTTTGTGTAGTGGTTTTGCACAGAGCAGCCCGGATCCTCCTCTCCTTGGGTCCCTTGCCAGTGCTCCTGGCCCCTCCCTCCTGATGAGTGCCCTCACAGCAAGCAGCTTGCTATGGGGGCACCCGAGCAAAGCTGCTGCTCTGTGTCCATTCAGACACGGAGTCGCGGCTCGGCCCTGCCCCCTCTCTCTACTCATTGGCTCACTAACGTTGATTGACTCAGTCAATGAGGAGGAAGAGACCCATACAGCCGAGTCTCTCGTGCAACATTGCATGATCAAGAGGGGGCTAAGGTAAGTATTAGGGGGGCTGAGGGGGGCTGCTGCACACAGAAGGTTTTTTTTATCCTAATTCATACAATGCATTAAGATAAAAAAAAAACGTTCTGACTTTACAACCACTTTAAGTACGTATGTATTTTAAATACGTTATACTATGAACAATAATGTACAATCAGCATTCATACACTCCACACATAAAGATGCAGTCTAAGAATATAGTATTATGCCTATAACTACTGGAATGCAACTCACCAGAAGAGTTTGACCTAAACAGCGTGACATCTCAAACAAAACTCTTTAATCCAGAGTGATCCCTAACTATTTCCTCCGGCTAAAGCTTCCCTAAAGCCATCACATTATATCTATATCAGTTCTCCTCTCTCCGTCTCCACAATGTCATCTATGCTACCTTAAAAGTCAATATAGAGAACTAAAAATCTAGATAAGGGTGAAAATGTATAATACATCTGGGAAAAATAAGAAAACAGTGTTTGATGTACATTTTCTTATACGTCATTCAAAGAGGGTTGTCCTAATAAGTCAAAATTATACCAATTGGTTCCAAAAAAATGCTGACTACCCATCCTAAAGGCATGACTGTAAATTTGGATGTGTTCATTTTTTTTTTAAATAAAGTTTTATTTATTGATCATGTAGTCATTTTAATGTGGTTACTTTTATTTTCAAGGTTGAGGGAAATCAGCATTTATGTACTTAGATTAAGGCTGGGTTCACACTTATGCAAGTTAGATGTGGTTTTTCCTCATCCGATTTGCATGACAGGAGAGTCTGACCAGCTCTCAATGAAGCCAGTTCACACATCTCCAGGGCGGCCGTGGTCCACATTTGGAAAGGGTCCTGTGGGTCGTTGACTCTGAATATCATGTGCGTATTTTAGGCAGAGATTCAGACCTGACTCGCACCTGAATCTGAGAACAGGGATGCACCAGACCCCCTGTTGTGAACCCAGCCTTAAAGTTTTAGTTCACCTTTACAGAAAATATTAAAAAGAGGAACTCCCTACATCACCCCCCCCCATCCCTCTGATCCCTGCTGTACTTACCTCCAGGGATACAATTCCGAGTTGTCAGTGCCCATACAGTCAGTCTCTGTGCAGCATTTCTGGAATGGACTGGAGTAATTCTGTGCGCAGGTGCTGAATTGCTCTGATACAGTGTTAATTCACCTTTTCCTCTTTTTTGTAAAGGTGAACCAACACTTTAAAGAGTATTTCAGCAGCTCTAAAAACTGTAGCTGCTGACTTTTAATAAACAGCCACTCACCTGTCCCACGATCCAGCGATGCTTTCACCCCAGCCGTTTTCTCCCTGTGTCCTCCCTCACTGGTGTCGACATCTTTACTATGGGCACCCAGCTGTGACAGCTTGCCACTTCAGAGCGGGGTTCCCACTGCACATGCGTGAGTGGTGCTGAGCTCTGTGATGGTCCCGCAGTCTTCTGAGACCTGTCATGTGTTCCAGAAGACTTTTGGAGGGGGAAAGGAGAACTTGCGCTTCCGATCGCCTAGGTGAAGTGGAAGCGGGTACCTGTCAAAATCGGGTACCTGCTCCCCCCTCCTCCCCAAAAGCTCTATTTCAAAAACGGGAGAGGAGGCCTTAAAGTGGAACTTCCCCTTTTGGGTGGAGCTCCGCTTTAAGCTCATCATACACTTAGCAGTCTGACTGTATACTCTCCACACAATATTTTCTTATTTTCAGTGGTAGAAAGGTTGCTGGACCTTTTGTTGCAAGGGTATGAGTTATAACTCTTTCTGAGTTAAAGTTTAAGAGTTTTCCACCTTAAAGTGTAAAGTCTTAATTTTTATTTGTACCTACAGGTAAGGCTAAAATAAATAAATCACCGGGACCGGATGGCTTGCACCCGAGGGTTCTTAAAGAGCTCAGCCAGGTGATTGCCAGACCCTTATTCTTGATCTTTAAGGATAGTTTACAGATGGGTATGGTGCCAGCTGATTGGAAAAAAGCCAACGTGGTACCAATATTTAAAAAGGGGCCGAGGTGTATCCCGGGGAACTATAGGCCGGTCAGCCTAACATCTGTAGTCTGCAAGTTTTTGGAGGGGATATTAAGGGACCATATACAAGACTTTAGAAAACTGCATTATTAGTAGCAATCAGCATGGATTTATGAAAAATCGTTCTTGCCAAACCAATCTATTAACCTTCTACGATGAAGTGAGCTGCCACCTAGATAAAGGTAAGCCGGTGGATGTGGTGTATCTGGACTTTGCAAAGGCCTTTGACACCGTTCCCCACAAACGCTTACTGTACAAACTAAGGAAGGTAGGTATGGACCATAAGGTGAGCACCTGGATAGAGAACTGGCTCCAGGGGAGAGTCCAGAGGGTTATGATTAATGGGGAGTACTCGGATTGGGCGGGTGTGGAAAGTGGGGTCCCCCAGGGTTCGGTCCTGGGACCAATCCTGTTTAATTTATTCATAAATGATCTAGAGGAGGGGATATCTAGTACAATCTCGGTATTTGCAGATGATACTAAACTAGGCATGCCAATATCTTCTATGCAGGATGTGGAAACCTTACAAGCGGACCTGAACAAAATAACGGGGTGGGCAACTACATGGCAGATGAGGTTTAATGTTGAAAAATGTAAAGTAATGCACTTGGGGGCCAAAAACCAGATAGAAAGCTACTCACTAGGGGGGTGTCATGGATATGCAATAATGTCTGGTGGCTTACCTGTTCCTCATGTCTGCATTAAGGGCCAGACTCTTCCTTCTGGCTGCTTTTATCATCTCTACTTCCTGTTCCTGCCCCGCCCAGGTCATCACAGGAAGCCTATATTAACCAGCGCACTGCAGGCCTGCCTTGCTGTTCAACAGTATTAGTTTCCTGTTTCCTGTGTGCCGTGTGCTTGTAACTACTCCTCTGTGTACCGACTTTGGCTTGCCTCTGACTATTCCTGCTTGCCTGTTACCCTGACCTTTGGCCTGTACCTTGACTACCCTTGTCTGCCTGTTACCCCGACCTCGGCTTACCCATCACCATTCTGTGTGTCCTGAGTGGCTGCTTCCCTTCACTCCCTACGGAGCGTGACCTGGGGGACCCCAGGGGCCGCGACCTGGGCCCAGTTGCAGCGAAGTCCATCCTCACCACTAGAGGCACTGGTGAACACCTGCTGGGTCTTAGACTCCGCTGCCCTGGGGAATCTTGGGTTCACGTTCCGGTCCATCCGCAGCAGTCTGCTATAGGGTTCACTACCTTGCACTGCGCCCCTGCCTCCAACAGGGTGCAGTTGTCACCTGGCCACAGGTGACCTGACAGGGGGAAACCTCTGGGTGAGTCTAAGATGGAAAAAGACTTGGGGGTACTGGTAGACAACAGGCTTGGCAGTGGCATGTAATGCCAAGCCGCTGCAAGTAAAGCCAACAGAATACTGGGATGTATAAAAAAGGGGATTCACTCCAGAAATAAAGAGATTATTCTCCCTCTCTACAAGACTCTGGTCTGGCCACATCTGGAGTATGCTGTCCAGTTCTGGGCACCGGTCCTCAGGAAGGATGTGCTGGAATTGGAAAGAGTCCAGAGAAGGGCAACAAAAATAATTAGGGGAATGGAGGACATCAGCTATGAGGAAAGGCTACAAGCACTGAACCTATTCTCTCTGGAGAAGAGAAGATTGAGGGGGGATATGATATCAATGTACAAATACTGTACTGGCGACCCTGGCATAAGGAACAAACTATTCAGAGTAAGGGAATACAATAAGACGCGTGGCCACTCACTAAAACTAGAGGAAAGGCGGTTTAACCTTAAAATGCATAAGGGGTTCTTCACTGTAAGAGCGGTAAGGATGTGGAATTCAGTCGTATCAGCAGGGAGCATTGATAGTTTAAAAAAACTGTTAGATGGTCACCTTAGAGACCACAACATACAGGGGTATACAATGTACGGTTAAAAGCAAACACACACACACACATCATAGGTTGAACTGGATGGACTCAAGACAAAAGAGAGAGAGAAGACCAAGCGCCGATCTAAGTGTAGCAATAAAGTCAATTTAATAGCAATTTAAAAGAATGTTACTCACAAGCGAGCGTAAAAAACAGGCATCTTAATAAGTGTGGGGCATCTGGGCACTGTTCGTCCAGGGTGTCATTCGGGATCCCTTGTGGAGCAGGCGCTGTGGGGGATGAGCGGCGATCTCCTGTTGCGAGGCAGGGGACGTGCAGATCCTTCAGCGGCGGTGTAGCAGCGTGGGTCCCTGGGTCCCAGACGGACCCAGGGACCCACGCAGCTACACCGCCGCTGAAGGATCTGCACGTCCCCTGCCTCGCAACAGGAGATCGCCGCTCATCCCCCACAGCGCCTGCTCCACAAGGGATCCCGAATGACACCCTGGACGAACAGTGCCCAGATGCCCCACACTTATTGAGATGCCTGTTTTTTACGCTCGCTTGTGAGTAACATTCTTTTAAATTGCTATTAAATTGACTTTATTGCTACACTTAGATCGGCGCTTGGTCTTCTCTCTCTCTTTTGTCTTGGATCCATACAGGGTTACTTCACCCTACAAAGCCTGCAGCCATCAAAGTGTTAGCAATTCCTCTGGACTCTGCCATCTGCTTTTTGCCCATATCCAGATTATCGCAGCAGCTCTTGCCGTCCGATTGCGCCAATCTCCGCCCTTTTTCCTGCATGAACTGGATGGACTGTTGTCTTTTTTCAACCTCACTAACTATGTAACTATGTACTGTGAATATCTCATAAACATGCACAGTGTAGGAGATATTCAGAGTGCTAGCAGCTGATGATGTTACTGTGCCAGTTCACCCAAATTAGGGAAGGACATGCATCTGAGTCTGCCAGAACTGCATTCAGAGACTGATATTGAGAGAGAGAGTAGTTGTGTCCTCAGGATTGGAGCTGAAAGACTGCAGCCTGTGTGAGGATCTGGGACCCAGCTTTTGAAACCTGCTGTTTACCAAGCTACTGGCATCATGCTTGGAAGTGGTAAACTGAACTACACATTCTAAAAGCCTGCCATGCACTGTTATCTCAAATAAAAACTGCTCCTACTTAGCAGCCTATCTTGTATCATCTACCCTCACTCCTAAAGGGACAGTGCACCACCTAAAGAAGGGTCCCACAGAACGTTAGCCAATGTTGAATATCAGGTGCCAGATACTTTCAGCCATGTTAGGGGTACCTCCACACACTAGAACCTGCCATAGGAGTTACATGCATAGCAAGTGCACAAGATCCCACTTACCTGTTGAATTAGTTGATGCTGTTACATAGACTCTAGTTGAACCTGTTGTAACTTAATTTAGTGCCCGTTAGGAGATAATTGACCATTCATCTATCAGTGTGCTTAAGTCTGTGCAATTATCTGTTTGTTGATATACACTGTGTTAAATCAAATTATTATAATATATTTAATTCATTTAATACCAAGCTGTTTGTGCCTTATTCTTGTGCATTCCTATAGAGTGGTAGCCTGCTAACTCTTAAATCCTCAATGTAAATGACTTTTAGTCTACGACCAAATGTGTCAGTGGGGACAGTTAAGAGACTCACAGCAGAATAGAGGACCCATCATCAGGTGCTACATTACATACTACTCCACTTGATACATCAATACAATTAACTATTTATTAGGGCTTGGGTAGGTGGGTGGTAGTTTTTTGTCATGTCCTCCATATTTTCCTCCTCGTTGGGTGCCAAGCAAGGGTTACATGAGAGGCCTACCCCAGGGATGTGTTCTTCTGGGCTACAATAGGCACATTCTACATTGTCAATTTACAACAAATGGGGTACCTTTTTGCTTTTTGCCATTTTCATCAATGCCCTGGGATAAGGCTGAGGCTGCAGTGGGGGGAATACTTGACCTCAAGGCGGACCTCTACTCTTAGAAATGAATGTACATCATGTACTCTTGTTCTCCAGTTAACTTGCAGGTCCCTCTTACAATGTACACTGTCCCTGTAATCTGCATTTAGAGGGGGGATGCTGAGCCCTGTTTTCACATTCACCTGTTTAGAGTTTTCCACTACCATATCCCAGTAATGGAGTGGTTCCCACTGTGCACCCTGCGCGAGCTTCACACATTTACTAAACGGAACTCTTGAACTTCTGTATTGTACAGTATGGGAACCTCTGAACCACAAATACACTCTGGGAGACAGACAGCTGGCGGAAAGAGTGCTGACAGCTAGAGGCTGTTTCATCTATAACAGGTACACAGCATGGACAGGCTGCTGTAAAACGTCTATTACTGTAATGTCGTCAGCCTTTCTCAACTGGGGTGGTACCGGAGGTCCTTAGGGGTGCCACAGCATGCTGGTAGTGAAAAGCTGTCAGAGGAGACTGAGCCAAACTGTACCTTGGCAGTGAGGGAGCTCATCAGAGATCATGTTAAATACACTCAGCAAAGTGAAAACAAAGGGAGATGAAGTGTGTATTGTGCTCTCTGTCTCTCTCTACAGTGCAGTACCCGGCCGTGTGAAAGAAGGTACTGTACTGCAACTTTTAAAAGGGCTCTATACATGTGTTTGTGTGTTTATGTGCGTGTACATTTGTCTGTATGTGTGTGTGTATATGTGTCTGAATGTGTGTGTACATGTGTCTGTGCATGTCTCTATGTGTACATGTGTCTGTATGTATATGTGTATGTCTGTATGTGTACATGCATCTGTATGTGTGTATGTAGATGTTTCTTTATGTGTAGGAGTGTGTATATGTGTACTGTATGTGTGTGTGTACATGTGTCCGTATGTGTGTGTCTGTATGTGTACATGTATGTGTGTTTGTGTGTACATGTGTTTGTATGTGTGTGTGTGTGTGTGTGTGTGTGTTTGTGTATGCGTGTGTACACATGTGTTTGTACAGTATGTGTGTGTGTTTTTATGTGAGTTTGTGTGTTACTTTTAATCCTGACCTTCCTGCCTGTACTATCAGACTTTCATTTTTAGAGCTTGTTCATAATAGCAGCAAGGACTGCCACTCCTGTGAAAAGCAATCTATGTTTAGATTGCTTTTCAGAGGTAGTTGACAGGTGGTATGGAGGCAATATGTTGTCACCTGACCACCTGTTTTAACACCCTAAATGCAGCATCACCACACCACAACCATGTGCAATGCAAACAGTTGCGGAGTGGTTGCAGTGCAGCCCAATTCACCTGGAGGTATACATACTTCCAGCAGTGGCCATATCGTGTTGATAGGGACAGGGGTCTCTTCCCGACATCAGTGGGTTGTGGGGGTCTGCGGGAGGGAGGCTTATCAGAACCTGGAAGCCCCCTTTATCAAGGGGGCCCCCAGATTCCGCCCCCCATGTGAATGGATATCAGGTACATTGTACCCCTACCCATTCACCAAAAAAAGTGTACAAAAAAATAAAGACAAATGTCAGTTTTGGAAAAGTCCTTTATTAAAAAACAAAAAAATAGTGTCCCCCGATGATCAGTCGCCCGCCGCCTGAAAAATAGAAAAAAACAAAAGCTCCTGCTTCTACGGACGCTTTCCATGCTCTGAGCTGTTTTGATTTTGACAGCTCTTTTATAGGGACCTGACGTCACGAGTCGCCCCACAATGCACTGCTCAGGTGCAGTGAATAAATTACATGACGTCAGTAATTTATTTACTGCACCTGAGCAGTGCATCATGGGGGGGGGGGCATGTGACATCAGATCCCTATAAAAGAGCTGTCATAATCAAAACAGCTCAGAGCACCGGAAGCATCTGTAGAAGCAGGAGCTTCTTTTTTTCTATTTTTCAGGCGGGGGGCGACATCATCGGGGACACTATTTTTTATTTTTTAATAAAGGACTTTTCCAAAACTGGCTTTTCTCTTTATTTTTTTGTACACTTTTTTGGTGAATGAGTAGGGGTACGATGTACCCGATATCCATTCACATGGAGGCGGGATCTGGGGGCCCCCTTGTTAAAGGGGGCTTCCAGATTCCGATAAATCTCCCCCCGCAGACCCCCACAACCACAGCCCATGGTTGTCGGGAAGAGACCCCTGTCCCCATCAACATGGGGGCAAGGTGCTTTGGGGTGGGGGGCCCCCATGCCCCAAAGCCCCCACCCCCCATGTTGAGAGCATGTGGCCTGGTATGGTTCAGGAGGCTCGCTCACCCCCACCCCCATCCTGGCCAACCAGGCTGTGTGCTCGGATAAGTGTCTGGTATGGATTTTAGGGGGAACCCCCACGCCATTTTTTTTAGCAATACTGATATAAACTGAGGTGCCTATAGATATACAGTGTATATATATATATATATATATATATATATATATAACTTTGTGGTATACACTGCATTATCTGATCTCAACAAACTGTAAAAAGCAAAAATATCTCTCCCTGCCAGAAATGTATAATTCATTATAGAATTCCACTTACAAGTCACCCGCTGGCCAAGGGATTCAAACTCACAACCTCGCAATTAGAGGCCTGGTATTCTACCAGCTACGCCACCGTCAGGTATGCTTAGGTTGAACACACTTTCCCTGCCTAACTAACTAACTAACTAACTAACTCCTATCACACCCTACACACAGTGGATGAGATAAAAGTTAGGGAGAGTGAGTTCAGCTTAAGCAGGCTTGGCTGTGAGAGGGCTGTGGGTTCAAATCCCCTGGCCAGCAAGTGATTTATTATTGTGGTTTGGGTGCCTCACATCCGGTGGTTGGGAATTTATGGGCAAGAGTAATGGGCCATACACACTATAAGATTTTCTGAAGACTTTTTACTTTAGACTTACCAAAACCATATAATATGAGGTCAAACCTAAACACTTTCAATTTGTATGCAATCAGGCAGGCCCTTGCACTACATAGAAAAGGTAAATCTGAAGGAAAAAGTCTTCAGAAAATCTTATAGTGTGTATGGCCCTTAAGTCAAAGAGTATAGTAAAATCAAACAATTTATTAACTATTTACAGTAAATACAAAGTCTTTTGTGAATGGGTGAAGAATAGTGTTGAGCGAACACGGACTGTATTATTCGTGTTCGTACCGAATAATTGGATTTTTTGTACCCGAACACGGACACGGACACTTTACTGTATGTTCGGGTAAAAATCCGTGTTCGGTCGTTTTATTTCCGGGTTTTGCATGCTTTGGCGCTCTTTTCATGGCGGGCTTTCAACAGCCAATCAACAATCGTTTAACTGGTGTGCCTTAAGCCATCCCAGCCATGCCTGCAAATGTCTCAGTAGCTGTGATTGGCCGTCTGAAGCATGTGACCAAGTCTTTATAAGTTCGAGGCAGCCGCAGCGGCGTCATTATGCTGCTTAGATTCAGGGACAGAGCACACATCAACGTGCTGGCTGCTGATTAGGGAAAGATAGGCAGGAAAAAACCATTTGTGTCCGGATAGAATTGAGGGACAGGTCGGAGTGTTTAGGCAGGGCGAGTTGTAGGCATTTTAGGGATAGAGTCTGCTGAATTATAGGGTCAGTGTCTTCTACAAACTACAATCGATATTGCTGTGTGGGGGGTGGGGTCTGCACTCAATCCTGATCTACGATCTCTTCTCAATCCTGTTAGGGACAGAGTCTGCTGAATTTTAGGGAAACTGTGTTCTACAAACTACAATCGATATTGCTGTGTGGTGTGGGATTGGAGATAGGCAGGTGTCAGTGATCCACATCCATTTTTCTGTGTGTGAGCTGCAGTGAACACAATCTTTTTGGGCTGCAGTGAACACAATCTTTTTGGGCTGCAGTGAACACAATCTTTTTGGGCTGCAGTGAACACAATCTTTTTGGGCTGCAGTGAACACAATCTTTTTGGGGTGCAGTGAACAAAATCTTTTTGGGGTGCAGTGAACACAATCCTTTTTGGTGTGCAGTGAACACAATCTTTGTGGGGTGCAGTGAACAAAATCCTTTGTGGGGTGCAGTGAACACAATCTTTTTGGGGTGCAGTGAACAAAATCCTTTTTGGGGTGCAGTGAACAACATCCTTTTTGGGGTGCAGTGAACACAATCTTTTTGGGGTGCAGTGAACAAAATCCTTTGTGGGGTGCAGTGAACACAATCTTTTTGGGGTGCAGTGAACACAATCTTTTTGGGGTGGAGTGAACAACATCCTTTTTGGGGTGCAGTGAACAAAATCCTTTTTGGGGTGCAGTGAACAAAATCATTTTTGGGGTGCAGTGAACACAATCTTTTTGGGGTGCAGTGAACACAATCTTTTTGGGGTGGAGTGAACAACATCCTTTTTGGGGTGCAGTGAACAACATCCTTTTTGGGGTGCAGTGAACACAATCTTTTTGGGGTGCAGTGAACACAATCTTTGTGGGGTACAGTGAACAGAATCTTTGTGGGGTGCAGTGAACACAATCTTTGGGGGGTACAGTGAACACAATCTTTGTGAGGTGCAGTGAACACAATCTTTGTGGGGTGCAGTGAACACAATCATTGTGGGGTGCAGTGAACTCAATCTTTGTGGGGTACAGTGAACACAATCTCATACTTCTGAAGGTTTGAGGGTGCTGCCTGTTCCATACTCCCCCTACTCCTCATCTAGCCTTTTAGGGGTACAAACAATAGTAATTGGGGCCTAGTGTGGTTGTGTACGTGTGATATACATACACTTTTTTGGGATCATATTTTCTATTCCGCTATTTAATCAAAAACCTTTGGGGATCAGTTAAATTGGGGGATAGTCTGTGTTGGTACGTGTGAGAGAGATCCACCTTTCCAAGTTGTTGGGGTTCATCTCATACTTCTGAAGGTTTGAGGGTGCTGCCTGTTCCATACTCCCCCTACTCCTAGCCTTTTAGGGGTACAAACAATAGTAATTGGGGCCTAGTGTGGTTGTGTACGTGTGATATACATACACTTTTTTGGGATCATATTTTCTATTCCGCTATTTAATCAAAAACCTTTGGGGATCAGTTAAATTGGGGGATAGTCTGTGTTGGTACGTGTGAGAGAGATCCACCTTTCCAAGTTGTTGGGGTTCATCTCATACTTCTGAAGGTTTGAGGGTGCTGCCTGTTCCATACTCCCCCTACTCCTAGCCTTTTAGGGGTACAAACAATAGTAATTGGGGCCTAGTGTGGTTGTGTACGTGTGATATACATACACTTTTTTGGGATCATATTTTCTATTCCGCTATTTAATCAAAAACCTTTGGGGATCAGTTAAATTGGGGGATAGTCTGTGTTGGTACGTGTGAGAGAGATCCACCTTTCCAAGTTGTTGGGGTTCATCTCATACTTCTGAAGGTTTGAGGGTGCTGCCTGTTCCATACTCCCCCTACTCCTAGCCTTTTAGGGGTACAAACAATAGTAATTGGGGCCTAGTGTGGTTGTGTACGTGTGATATACATACACTTTTTTGGGATCATATTTTCTATTCCGCTATTTAATCAAAAACCTTTGGGGATCAGTTAAATTGGGGGATAGTCTGTGTTGGTACGTGTGAGAGAGATCCACCTTTCCAAGTTGTTGGGGTTCATCTCATACTTCTGAAGGTTTGAGGGTGCTGCCTGTTCCATACTCCCCCTACTCCTAGCCTTTTAGGGGTACAAACAATAGTAATTGGGGCCTAGTGTGGTTGTGTACGTGTGATATACATACACTTTTTTGGGATCATATTTTCTATTCCGCTATTTAATCAAAAACCTTTGGGGATCAGTTAAATTGGGGGATAGTCTGTGTTGGTACGTGTGAGAGAGATCCACCTTTCCAAGTTGTTGGGGTTCATCTCATACTTCTGAAGGTTTGAGGGTGCTGCCTGTTCCATACTCCCCCTACTCCTCATCTAGCCTTTTAGGGGTACAAACAATAGTAATTGGGGCCTAGTGTGGTTGTGTACGTGCGAGATACATACACTTTTTTTGATCATATTTCCTATTCCGCTATTCAATAAAAACCTTTGAGGATCAATTGAATTGCGGGATAGTCTGTGTCGGTACGTGTGAGAGAGATCCACCTTTCCAAGTTGTTGGGGTTCATCTCATACTTCTGAAGGTTTGAGGGTGCTGCCTGTTCCATACTCCCCCTACTCCTCATCTAGCCTTTTAGGGGTACAAACAATAGTAATTGGGGCCTAGTGTGGTTGTGTACGTGTGATATACATACACTTTTTTTGGATCATATTTTCTATTCCGCTATTTAATCAAAAACCTTTGGGGATCAGTTAAATTGGGGGATAGTCTGTGTTGGTACGTGTGAGAGAGATCCACCTTTCCAAGTTGTTGGGGTTCATCTCATACTTCTGAAGGTTTGAGGGTGCTGCCTGTTCCATACTCCCCCTACTCCTAGCCTTTTAGGGGTACAAACAATAGTAATTGGGGCCTAGTGTGGTTGTGTACGTGTGATATACATACACTTTTTTGGGATCATATTTTCTATTCCGCTATTTAATCAAAAACCTTTGGGGATCAGTTAAATTGGGGGATAGTCTGTGTTGGTACGTGTGAGAGAGATCCACCTTTCCAAGTTGTTGGGGTTCATCTCATACTTCTGAAGGTTTGAGGGTGCTGCCTGTTCCATACTCCCCCTACTCCTAGCCTTTTAGGGGTACAAACAATAGTAATTGGGGCCTAGTGTGGTTGTGTACGTGTGATATACATACACTTTTTTGGGATCATATTTTCTATTCCGCTATTTAATCAAAAACCTTTGGGGATCAGTTAAATTGGGGGATAGTCTGTGTTGGTACGTGTGAGAGAGATCCACCTTTCCAAGTTGTTGGGGTTCATCTCATACTTCTGAAGGTTTGAGGGTGCTGCCTGTTCCATACTCCCCCTACTCCTAGCCTTTTAGGGGTACAAACAATAGTAATTGGGGCCTAGTGTGGTTGTGTACGTGTGATATACATACACTTTTTTGGGATCATATTTTCTATTCCGCTATTTAATCAAAAACCTTTGGGGATCAGTTAAATTGGGGGATAGTCTGTGTTGGTACGTGTGAGAGAGATCCACCTTTCCAAGTTGTTGGGGTTCATCTCATACTTCTGAAGGTTTGAGGGTGCTGCCTGTTCCATACTCCCCCTACTCCTAGCCTTTTAGGGGTACAAACAATAGTAATTGGGGCCTAGTGTGGTTGTGTACGTGTGATATACATACACTTTTTTGGGATCATATTTTCTATTCCGCTATTTAATCAAAAACCTCTGGGGATCAGTTAAATTGGGGGATAGTCTGTGTTGGTACGTGTGAGAGAGATCCACCTTTCCAAGTTGTTGGGGTTCATCTCATACTTCTGAAGGTTTGAGGGTGCTGCCTGTTCCATACTCCCCCTACTCCTAGCCTTTTAGGGGTACAAACAATAGTAATTGGGGCCTAGTGTGGTTGTGTACGTGTGATATACATACACTTTTTTGGGATCATATTTTCTATTCCGCTATTTAATCAAAAACCTTTGGGGATCAGTTAAATTGGGGGATAGTCTGTGTTGGTACGTGTGAGAGAGATCCACCTTTCCAAGTTGTTGGGGTTCATCTCATACTTCTGAAGGTTTGAGGGTGCTGCCTGTTCCATACTCCCCCTACTCCTCATCTAGCCTTTTAGGGGTACAAACAATAGTAATTGGGGCCTAGTGTGGTTGTGTACGTGCGAGATACATACACTTTTTTTGATCATATTTCCTATTCCGCTATTCAATAAAAACCTTTGAGGATCAATTGAATTGCGGGATAGTCTGTGTCGGTACGTGTGAGAGAGATCCACCTTTCCAAGTTGTTGGGGTTCATCTCATACTTCTGAAGGTTTGAGGGTGCTGCCTGTTCCATACCCCCCCTACTCCTCATCTAGCCTTTTAGGGGTACAAACAATAGTAATTGGGGCCTAGTGTGGTTGTGTACGTGCGAGATACATACACTTTTTTTGATCATATTTCCTATTCCGCTATTCAATAAAAACCTTTGAGGATCAATTGAATTGCGGGATAGTCTGTGTCGGTACGTGTGAGAGAGATCCACCTTTCCAAGTTGTTGGGGTTCATCTCATACTTCTGAAGGTTTGAGGGTGCTGCCTGTTCCATACCCCCCCTACTCCTCATCTAGCCTTTTAGGGGTACAAACAATAGTAATTGGGGCCTAGTGTGGTTGTGTACGTGCGAGATACATACACTTTTTTTGATCATATTTCCTATTCCGCTATTCAATAAAAACCTTTGAGGATCAATTGAATTGCGGGATAGTCTGTGTCGGTACGTGTGAGAGAGATCCACCTTTCCAAGTTGTTGGGGTTCATCTCATACTTCTGAAGGTTTGAGGGTGCTGCCTGTTCCATACCCCCCCTACTCCTCATCTAGCCTTTTAGGGGTACAAACAATAGTAATTGGGGCCTAGTGTGGTTGTGTACGTGCGAGATACATACACTTTTTTTGATCATATTTCCTATTCCGCTATTCAATAAAAACCTTTGAGGATCAATTGAATTGCGGGATAGTCTGTGTCGGTACGTGTGAGAGAGATCCACCTTTCCAAGTTGTTGGGGTTCATCTCATACTTCTGAAGGTTTGAGGGTGCTGCCTGTTCCATACCCCCCCTACTCCTCATCTAGCCTTTTAGGGGTACAAACAATAGTAATTGGGGCCTAGTGTGGTTGTGTACGTGCGAGATACATACACTTTTTTTGATCATATTTCCTATTCCGCTATTCAATAAAAACCTTTGAGGATCAATTGAATTGCGGGATAGTCTGTGTCGGTACGTGTGAGAGAGATCCACCTTTCCAAGTTGTTGGGGTTCATCTCATACTTCTGAAGGTTTGAGGGTGCTGCCTGTTCCATACTCCCCCTACTCCTCATCTAGCCTTTTAGGGGTACAAACAATAGTAATTGGGGCCTAGTGTGGTTGTGTACGTGTGATATACATACACTTTTTTTGGATCATATTTTCTATTCCGCTATTTAATCAAAAACCTTTGGGGATCAGTTAAATTGGGGGATAGTCTGTGTTGGTACGTGTGAGAGAGATCCACCTTTCCAAGTTGTTGGGGTTCATCTCATACTTCTGAAGGTTTGAGGGTGCTGCCTGTTCCATACTCCCCCTACTCCTAGCCTTTTAGGGGTACAAACAATAGTAATTGGGGCCTAGTGTGGTTGTGTACGTGTGATATACATACACTTTTTTGGGATCATATTTTCTATTCCGCTATTTAATCAAAAACCTTTGGGGATCAGTTAAATTGGGGGATAGTCTGTGTTGGTACGTGTGAGAGAGATCCACCTTTCCAAGTTGTTGGGGTTCATCTCATACTTCTGAAGGTTTGAGGGTGCTGCCTGTTCCATACTCCCCCTACTCCTAGCCTTTTAGGGGTACAAACAATAGTAATTGGGGCCTAGTGTGGTTGTGTACGTGTGATATACATACACTTTTTTGGGATCATATTTTCTATTCCGCTATTTAATCAAAAACCTTTGGGGATCAGTTAAATTGGGGGATAGTCTGTGTTGGTACGTGTGAGAGAGATCCACCTTTCCAAGTTGTTGGGGTTCATCTCATACTTCTGAAGGTTTGAGGGTGCTGCCTGTTCCATACTCCCCCTACTCCTAGCCTTTTAGGGGTACAAACAATAGTAATTGGGGCCTAGTGTGGTTGTGTACGTGTGATATACATACACTTTTTTGGGATCATATTTTCTATTCCGCTATTTAATCAAAAACCTTTGGGGATCAGTTAAATTGGGGGATAGTCTGTGTTGGTACGTGTGAGAGAGATCCACCTTTCCAAGTTGTTGGGGTTCATCTCATACTTCTGAAGGTTTGAGGGTGCTGCCTGTTCCATACTCCCCCTACTCCTCATCTAGCCTTTTAGGGGTACAAACAATAGTAATTGGGGCCTAGTGTGGTTGTGTACGTGCGAGATACATACACTTTTTTTGATCATATTTCCTATTCCGCTATTCAATAAAAACCTTTGAGGATCAATTGAATTGCGGGATAGTCTGTGTCGGTACGTGTGAGAGAGATCCACCTTTCCAAGTTGTTGGGGTTCATCTCATACTTCTGAAGGTTTGAGGGTGCTGCCTGTTCCATACTCCCCCTACTCCTCATCTAGCCTTTTAGGGGTACAAACAATAGTAATTGGGGCCTAGTGTGGTTGTGTACGTGTGATATACATACACTTTTTTTGGATCATATTTTCTATTCCGCTATTTAATCAAAAACCTTTGGGGATCAGTTAAATTGGGGGATAGTCTGTGTTGGTACGTGTGAGAGAGATCCACCTTTCCAAGTTGTTGGGGTTCATCTCATACTTCTGAAGGTTTGAGGGTGCTGCCTGTTCCATACTCCCCCTACTCCTCATCTAGCCTTTTAGGGGTACAAACAATAGTAATTGGGGCCTAGTGTGGTTGTGTACGTGCGAGATACATACACTTTTTTTGATCATATTTCCTATTCCGCTATTCAATAAAAACCTTTGAGGATCAATTGAATTGCGGGATAGTCTGTGTCGGTACGTGTGAGAGAGATCCACCTTTCCAAGTTGTTGGGGTTCATCTCATACTTCTGAAGGTTTGAGGGTGCTGCCTGTTCCATACCCCCCCTACTCCTCATCTAGCCTTTTAGGGGTACAAACAATAGTAATTGGGGCCTAGTGTGGTTGTGTACGTGCGAGATACATACACTTTTTTTGATCATATTTCCTATTCCGCTATTCAATAAAAACCTTTGAGGATCAATTGAATTGCGGGATAGTCTGTGTCGGTACGTGTGAGAGAGATCCACCTTTCCAAGTTGTTGGGGTTCATCTCATACTTCTGAAGGTTTGAGGGTGCTGCCTGTTCCATACCCCCCCTACTCCTCATCTAGCCTTTTAGGGGTACAAACAATAGTAATTGGGGCCTAGTGTGGTTGTGTACGTGCGAGATACATACACTTTTTTTGATCATATTTCCTATTCCGCTATTCAATAAAAACCTTTGAGGATCAATTGAATTGCGGGATAGTCTGTGTCGGTACGTGTGAGAGAGATCCACCTTTCCAAGTTGTTGGGGTTCATCTCATACTTCTGAAGGTTTGAGGGTGCTGCCTGTTCCATACTCCCCCTACTCCTCATCTAGCCTTTTAGGGGTACAAACAATAGTAATTGGGGCCTAGTGTGGTTGTGTACGTGTGATATACATACACTTTTTTTGGATCATATTTTCTATTCCGCTATTCAATAAAAACCTTTCTAGGGCAAGATCTTAAATTACAGAAATATGAGGAGACCGTCAAATAAGGGCCGTGGCCTGGGTCGTGGTGCTGCTGGTAGAGCTCCTGTTGCAAGGAGAGGACATGGTCGATCTGTGCCAGCTACACGCACAAGTGAAACACCTTCCTCAAGTGTGAGTAGGCGACAGAACCTGCATCAGTATTTGGTAGGGCATCAAACGCCCCTAGAAGTGATGAGGCCAGAACAAGTTGAGGCGATAGTAGATTGGTTTGCTGCTGACAGTGCCTCCAGTTCCTTCACATTGTCTCCCACCCAGTCTACTGCAGAAAGGTCAGAGTTGGCACCTGCAGCCAATGTCCAACCGTCTTTCACCTCACCCCCTTGCAAATCAGGCCAGCAGTCTGAGCCCCAAGCCATACAGCAGTCTCTTATTCTTTTTGAGGACTCTGTCAGCAGGGTTTCCCAGGGCCATCCACCTAGCCCTGCCCCAGAAGTGGAAGAGATTGAGTGCAGCGATGCCCAACCACTTATTTCTCAAGATGAGTACATGCAAGGATCATCGCAGCACGTCTCCGATGATGACGAAACGCAGGTGCCAACTGCTGCGGCGTTCAGCATTGTGGAGACCGACAAGGAGGGCAGGGGTGAAGACTGGGTGGAAGATGATGTGGAGGACGATGAGGTCCTCGACCCCACATGGAATGAACGTCATGCAGGTGACCTGAGTAGTTTGGAGGAAGAGGCGGTGGTCGCACAGAGCCACCAGCACAGCAGAAGAGGGAGCAGGGTGCAGAAGCGGAGCGGCCGTGCCCTAGACACTACGCCCGCTACTGCCCAACGCAGCAAGGGAACGAGCGCACCAAAGTCAGCTCAAAGGAGTTCTCTAGCGTGGAAGTTCTTTAGAAAATGTGCTGATGACAGGACACGAGTGGTTTGCACCCTGTGCAATCAGAGCTTGAAGCGAGGCATGAACCTTCTCAACCTGAGCACAACCTGCATGATCAGGCATCTAAGTGCAAAGCACGAGCTGCAGTGGAGTACACACCTTCAAAACCAAGAAACGTCTCTGGCTCATCCTGCTTCCTCTTCTGCTGCAGTCTCGGCCGCTCCAGCCACATCTGTAGTGATACCGGCACCTGCCACCCCGCAAACAGACGATCTGTCAGCAACACCACCACCTGGGTCACCAACAACCATCTCCACAATGTCCCGTGGAAGCGTTCAGCTTTCCATCTCCCAAACACTTGAGAGGAAGAGGAAGTACCCCCCTACCCACCCGCGATCCCTGGCCCTGAATGCCAGCATTTCAAAATTATTGGCCTTTGAAATGCTGTCATTCCGTCTGGTGGAGACGCACAGTTTTAAAAACCTTATGTCGGTGGCTGTCCCACAGTACGTCGTGCCCAGCCGCCACTACTTTTCCAGGCAAGCCATCCCTTCCCTGCACAACCAAGTGGGGGAAAATATCAGGTGTGCACTGCGCAACGCCATCTGTGCCAAGGTCCACCTAACTACGGATACGTGGACCAGTAAGCACGGTCAGGGGCGTTATATCTCCCTAACGGCACACTGGGTAAATGCAGTGGCGGATGGGCCTGAGGCGGATAGCAATTTGGCGCATGTCCTTCCACCACCGAGGATTGCAGGGCGCTTCAGTTTGCCTCCTGTTCGTAACTCCTCCTACTCCGCTTCCTCATCCTCTACCGCCTCCTCATCCGGACAGCGTAACACCTTCACCACCAACTTCAGCACGGCCAGGGGTAAACGACAGCAGGCAGTTTTACAACTTGCCTGTTTGGGGGACAAACCACACACCGCGCAGGAGTTGTGGAGGAGCATGGAACAGCAGACAAATGAGTGGTTGCTGCCAGCGAGCCTCAAGCCCGGCCTGGTGGTGTGTGATAACGGGCGAAATCTCATAGCAGCTCTGGGCCTAGCCGGTTTGACGCACATCCCTTGCCTGGCGCATGTGCTGAATTTGGTGGTGCAGAGGTTCCTTAAAAACTACCCCGATATGTCAGAGCTGCTGCAGAAAGTGCGGGCCGTTTGTGCGCACTTTCGGCGTTCTCACCCTGCTGCTGCTCGCCTGGCAGCGCTGCAGCGTAACTTCGGCCTTCCCGCTCACCGCCTCATATGTGACGTGCCCACAAGGTGGAACTCCACCTTGCACATGCTGGAAAGACTGTGCGAGCAGCAGCAGGCCATAGTGGAGTTTCAGCTGCAGCACGCACGCGTGAGTCGCTCTGCGGAACAGCACCACTTCACCACCAATAACTGGGCCTCCATGCGAGACCTGTGTGCCTTGTTGCGCTGTTTTGAGTACTCCACCAACATGGCCAGTGGCAATGACGCTGTTCTCAGCTTAACTATCCCACTTCTATGCCTCCTTGAAAAAACAATTCGGGCGATGATGGAAGAGGATGTGGCACAGGATGAGGAGGAGGAGGAGGATGAAGAGGTAACATTTCCAAGGCTTTCAGGGCAGTCATTCGCAAGGGGCTCCGAGGGTGGGTTCCTGCACACGCAAACGCCAGGGACGCAATTGTCCAGCAGGGGCACAGTTCTGGAGGATGAGGAGGATGAGGAGGAGGAGGAGCTGGAGGAGGAGATGGAACCATGTTCACAGCAGGGTGGCACCCAGGCCAGCTCATGGCCATCACTGGTGCGTGGCTGGGGGGATACAGAGGACACGGACGATACACCTCCCACAGAGGACAGCCTTTCGTCGCCTCTGGGCAGCCTGGCACACATGAGCGATTACATGCTGCAGTGTCTCCACAACGACCGCCGAGTTGCCCACATTCTAACTTGTGCTGATTACTGGGTGGTCACGCTGCTGGATCCCCGTTACAAGGACAACGTACCGTCCTTAATTCACTCACTGGAGCGCGATCGCAAGATGCGCGAGTACAAGCGCACGCTGGTAGACGCCATGCTGCTGGCATTCCCATCTGACAGCGGGGCCACAGTGGAAGCACAAGGCAGAGGAGGAGGAGGAGGAGGTCGCCAACGCAACCAGGGCACCGCCAGCACCTCAGAAGGCAGGGTTAGCATGGCCGAAATGTGGAAAAGCTTTGTCAGCACGCCACAACAAACAGCAGCACCAGCAGCTCAGATGGAACGTCTTAGCAGGAGGCAGCATTTTACCAACATGGTGGAGCAGTATGTGTGCACACGCCTACATGTAGTGAATGACGGGTCTGCCCCCTTCAACTTCTGGGTCTCCAAATTGGGCACATGGCCTGAGCTTGCCCTTTACGCCTTGGAGGTGCTGGCGTGCCCTGCAGCCAGTGTATTATCTGAACGGGTATTTAGCACGGCTGGGGGCGTTATAACAGACAAGCGCAGCCGCCTGTCCAGAGACAATGTGGACAAGCTCACGTTCATTAAAATGAACCAGGCATGGATCCCACGGGACTTTTCCGTACCTTATGCAGAATAGCAATGGATACCGACCTTACCCACCCATTGTTCCATTTTTGCTCTTTCTCACTCTTTTGGGGTGTACCCTCATTTAAAATTTTTGAAAAGAAGCAGTGTTGGCTACCTCGTCCTCCTCCTCAGGGCCAGATTAATGTAGGGGCTATTGGAGCTGCAGCTCCAGGCCCCTACCTTTTATATAGGCCCCGGGTTGGCCATATTCACTGTTACCGCTCTTCTGTCACTTGTAAACACAGAAGTCTGGCTTCTATGCTCGCTTCCCCAGGCAGCACCCTCAGAACCTCCCCACACAGCGTGAAGGCCGGACAAGGAGGGACAGTTGGCGATGCATGGATGTGTTTATGGGCTTCAGAGACAGCATCCCATGTTGAATTAGGCATGCATGGCTGCACCCTTCCTCCTCTGGGTGCATGGCAAGGCACGGCCCTTAAGGCCCTTCAAAATCCTCAGCACCAAGCCCATGATGCTGTTAATCCGGCCCTGGTCCTCCTCCACCGCCGCTTCCACCTACACCGCCCATAGGTGTGCGCAGCCTATTGCATTAAGGTGTGCACCCCAAAGTTGAAATACACATGCATGTGTTTGCCAGCAGGGAGAGTAATGTATCGGGGCCATGTACCTGTAGGCAAGGAGAAATAGAGCAGAGCAGGTCCCAGGGAGATCTTTCCCATCTCCTCACTGGCAATGCTATGTGCCCTAGGTGATTAGGGTGTGCCCAGGCACACCCAGCACACCCTGTGCGCACGCCTATGTCACCGCCACATCCACCACCACCTCAACCTCCCTCCTACTCCATATGGGCCTCGTCCTTCAGAGATGAAGAAGAACATTGTTTTATTTTTCTGTTTTTTTTTTGTTGTTTTAAGTTATTTCCCTATCCACATTTGTTTGCAGAGCACTTGCCATGCTCTTAATTACGTTTTGCTGCCATTTGCAGCACTCTAGCCCTTTCCTTTGGTGTTTTAGAGCCATTTTAGTGCCTTAAAGTTCGGGTCCCCATTGACTTCAATGGGGTTCGGTGTCCGGGAAAAGTTCGGTAAAAGTCCGGGACACGGACCCGGACTTTTTTTTAAAGTTCGGCCGAACCCGTCGAACACGGACATCTAGGTGTTCGCTCAACCCTAGTGAAGAACCATTATACAAGAGTTTTAGTGAATGGGTGAAGGCCCATTGTGTTAGAAGTGCAAAAGTATAGAAAAATACGTGACAAGTGAAAATTGGGTGACTTTAACCGGACATTTTTCTCTGTTGTTCCATGTGTTTTTGGAACTAGGTCCAGAGGAAAGGTCCAAGGGATTGTCCTACGCATTTCGGCCGTGTAGGGCCTTTTTCAAGGATGTGTCACCAATTCTATGAATGACAATAATACGAATAAAATTTCTTGCACAAACTCAAAAAGAAATTATGCAACTAGTTCGTACTTAACGTTTTACATACATCCTTTTTAGTCCGTTTCATGCATATATATGCGCCTTCCCCAGGTTTCTAAACTGCAACAGGAACTTTGGCTGCTTCACAGGTAATGTTATATAAGACAGGTTATTCTTAAACCTCCTAATTGGGAGGAAAAAGTGTAGTTTTTAGCCATCAGACATAAATATTTAATAGCCGTATTGGCGCAGAAGAAATCAGTGGTAAGATTTAGAAAATATATTTACTTGGGCTAGACAGTAGCGTTTAGCCTCAATGGTGGGATCCAGACGGGTTCCCTCAGGGTTTGGAGCCTAAAAACAATTTGCGGGCTAGGTGTCTGAAAAAAAAAAATATATATATATGGATTTTGTATATTGTAGATTATGTCTAGTAAAAAATTGCAGATAATAAATGATGTATTGTAAAAGAGAGTTTTTTTGTAGAAAATATATGTTTCCATTTACAAATTGTTCCATTAAACAGAAGATGGTGCTGAGTAGAAACTGAGAGAGTATCTTGTAGAACTTACTTTGAAGGCAGGTACTGGAAAAAAGCGAAGTCAATGGAAAGGGAAGGACTGTGGCAGCATGACCTCCAGGTCTGTCCTCTCCCTCTTGCGGAGACGGACTGAAGCCTTCGAGTGTTCCCCGGCCTTTTATGTGGGTTGCGTGTGACGTGACCATGACGTTGTCGTCCCTGGTGCACAAGCGCAGAGGCTATAGCGCATCCCGGCGCTGTCAGGTCGTGCCACGTAGGCCACCGACACGACTAAAGGGAGTCCTGGCTGTCCCAGATGGTTGGGGATTGCGGGAGGTGCGAGCACCATCCTTAAAAAAGGCCCTACATGGCCGAAACGCGTAGGACAATCCATTGGACCTTTCCTCTGGACCTAGTTCCAAAAACACATGGAACAACAGAGAGAAATGTCCCGTTAAAGTCACCCAATTTTCACTTGTCACATATTTTTCTATTCTTTTGCACTTCTAACATAATGGGCCTTCACCCATTCACTAAAACTCTTGTATAATGGTTCTTCACCCATTCACAAAAGACATTGTATTTACTGTAAATAGTTAATAAATTGTTTGATTTTACTATACTCTTTGAGTTACTCTTGCCCATAAAGTCCCAAACACCGGGTGTGAGGCACCCAAACCACAATACTGTATTACGGGACGGTGGCAAAAAAACGACTAAAGGGCTCCACTGAGATAAAAAAAAAAACTTTTTCATAGCAAGTGATTTATTGGCAGTCAGAGTCCATGATAAAGTAGGAACTTGAAGTTCCCGCAAAGAAGCCCATTTGTTCATCATTCAACAAAAGAGCGAACAGCCAATGTTTGAGTCAAACTTACTTTCGACTCTAACTCAAAGTTCATCCCTACTAGGCAGTGATGAGCCACATCCTTCTGCACCTCATGGGTATTGTTCTCCATCTCATTCACTTACGTGCCTCAGACCTGATGCAGGCCCTGGACCTCTCGGCTCTCTACTGAGAACTTCTAGTAGCCTCTCCACTGAACCTCTCTATCAGGCAAACCTTGTGGGCCTCCCAAGGGTGAACCTCTCTTGGGCAGAACCCTTGTACCATATTTATATATCACAGGGTTAGCGGGTCAGACCCAGACAAGAACCGGCCAAAAGATCAAAGAAAGGCATTAACTCCTACCGTCCCGGCTGGGACAGCGCCTAACTTGCTATTTTGACCTGCTTACACATTCATCAATATTAATTAGCACATACGGTTCTAGTATGACAAAATATTTTATGCTGTTCCATCTTACACATTATTAGATAGTCTTTTCCATGTGATGTAATGAAGTCTATATGGCTATTTTCTGCCAAGTGATCTAAGCTAATGCTGACCTAACAATTTATGAGCTATCAGTCACTTCAGCAGGCAGAGAAAGGCTTTGCAAGTTATACGGTAGATACCCATCACTGGAAAAATATACAGTAAAACTTTGCACAGACATTTTTAGAAGCACACCATTGTTTTCTTTCTATTAGAAATAATGTTAACATCTGTATAAGAGAATCTTAACAAAGCAGACTAGGACTTTTTTTTTTTTTTTTAAATGTGTTTCTATATATTCTGCAGGTAATCATTTTTTCTTCAATCATGTATTCTCAGAAGTGCAATTGTATGCATGGCGGTTAAATTAATACTAGAAGTATCTGATAGTTTGCCATTAAAGGTTTTGTTAATTTAAATATATCCAGCAGGAATAGAAGACATTTTTGATATGATCTTCTACCTGCAAATCATTTTTAAAATGTTAGGTCTACTTTAAGTTAAATCCAAACTCTGGGAAATCTGAAAGTTCTTTATTGCAGTGGGGCTGCATCCTCACTGCAAGGGTTAACTATCCACCTAAACCCATTCGTGATCCAGCGCTGTGCATGAGAGCAGCGATTCTCCTGGCTCTGTCCCTCCTCTCTGGGAAGATTGCTCCCTCACATTGTAAAGTGCTGCGCAAACTGTTGGCACTATATACTGTAAATCCTGTATTATAATAATAATAGCATCAGGAGCCATTGGGTTTAGGTTGGGTTTAGGTTGGGGGGGGGGGCATATACAGTATGATAGCAGATACTTACAGCAGCGTTCCAGGCTAAAATCCAGCTAGGTCTTAAACAATACAGCACCAAACCCCTTGTTTTTGGATATAATTTTTTTTTTTTTAAGTTTTTTATGTACCTTATCTGCTGTTTTGTAGCTGGACTTCCATCCTACCTCACCACGACGTAATACGTCACTTCCGCGATTGCTTCGGGCCCTTCTTCTTCGCCCAGCTGCCCTCTGGGACCTGTGTGTATCCAAGAAGACGACGGGACGTGCGGGATCTATTGTTGCTGATAGGGGATCTTTTTCTCTGGGGTTCTTATGTTGTTTTGGGGGGGGGGGTCCACTATTAAGGGGGAGGATCCATTGATGCTGGCTGCTGGGGGTCTATTATAGCTGGGAGCTGTGGTGTTGCTGGGGGGGTTGTCTATTGTTGTTGGAGGGATCTACCCAGGGCCGGTGCAAGGATTTTTACTGCCCTAGCCAAAATAAAAATTTCCGCCCCCCCCCCCCATATGCTCGGCCCACGTTTACCTTTTAAAAGCCTGCAGCAACCGACTATAGACACCAGAACCACCACATTAAACTGTAGTGATTCTGGAACTATAGTGTCCTTTTTAACATGAGGTAAATTAGTTAGGTAATAATATTACTAAATAATAAAAATATTGGCTTGCCTTAGAGTTCCTCTTTACAGGTGGAAGTGTCAGAAAGGTTGTGTCTAATCCTCTGATCTCTGATCTTCTGTCATCTCCTGCCTGAAGTCCATCCCAGAAAAGTAAAATTCCACCCAGCAGCACAGACCTGACCTGAGCAACAACTCATCATCACAGCCCATTGCACTGCTGCAGATCTTCTCAAGGTGTGCACAGCCTGTCAGCACTTCACAGGTTAATCCCCGGGCTGACGGCAACGCGGCTCCTGTCACCTAATGACAAGTGATGTCATGGAATGAGAGACAGGCAGGCAGGGAGGCAGCAGCATCTAGAGAGGAGGAGCAGAGACACTGGCATTTCAAGAGACAGCTAGGAGACACAATGTCACACGGGGTCCCCACCAGCACAACTTCACCAGGGGGCCACACCAAGTACACCAATCAACAATCACATACATCCACAAGGCTGGGATTGTATGGAAGAACACAGATCCTGATAAGAGATCCTTAGAGGCAGTGGCGACTGGTGCTCCATCGGTCGGGGGGGAGGCAGACGGACCTGGCCACAGACCCCCTCCCCCGTCACTTCAGAGTCCACTCCACACCATATCTTCCCCCTACGGGTGCCAGTTCACTTATTTTGTTCCTCCAGACTGACAGACGGCGACAGCTTCTCCCTCAGTCTCCTCCATGTCCCCTCTCGGCGGCCGTCTCCTTCCTCCCCCTCCGCCAATAGGATGCCTTCTCCTTTGGCCAATTGGGAAGCAGGTCTCAGGACCCACTTCCTGATTGGCCGGTAGAAGAATCAGAATCAGTGTGGCAATAGCAAATATTCATTCGCTATTGTTACACAACTGGGTGGGCTCAGGGCGCAGTGCTCTGCGCCCGAGCCCACCCTTTTTTGAAGCCTATTAGAGCCTCTGGCTCTAATCATGTGCTTCAAAAAAATAAAAACCCTCATTGGAATCCATGCATCCAGGGTCCTGCACGTAGATTAGGGGGCCGGACACATGGATAGGGGAGGCGGCACCCCTGCACCCCTAATGGATGGGCCACCACTGCTTAGAGGGGAGATGTCAGAAAATAAGTAAGAGGAGGGAGCCTGACACTCATATAAAAGGGAGTGGAAGCCAGGCTGCCCTGAGATGCTACAATAAGTCATCCGTTCCAGCCTGAGGAGTGTCGCACCGGCCGGTGGCCGGTCCATTACTGATTCTGGGTGCAGGATGCCGGCACCTCCTGCTAAGTTTCTCCCTAGGCGGCTGCCTAGGTCGCCTTACAGGTAGAACCAGCCATGGATCTACCGTTGTGGGGGGATATTTTGCTATGGGGTTCTTATGTTATTTGGTGTGGATCCACTTTTGAGAGAGAAGGGCCCATTGATGCTGGTTGCTGGGGGATCTATTGTTGCCAGCAGGGGTCTTTGGTTGCTGGGTCAGATCCATTGCTTCTGGCGGGGATCAGTTGTTGCCAGAGGTGCATAATGTTCCAGGGGGGGGTCTGTTGTTGCTGGGAAGGATCTATTGTTGCTGGGGGGTTTATTATCAATAACAATTCCATACAAATTACTTAACACCACAAAATGATACTTAGCTCTGCATTTTCTAAAAATAGTAGAACTAGGAGGTGGATAGGACGAGGAGACAAGAAATGGTGCTCAGAGGAAGGTCTGGGTGGGGAGAGTACCTGTACCTATTCTTTAAGAAAAAAAGCACTAATGTTCACTTCTGGAAGAATATAAGTCTGCTGGGTGTCACAATTACTGTTTGGGAGAAGACTATGAACCTGCTAGAAGGTGTAAATATAACTGGGAAGGAAGACAAGTGAATGACTAAATCATCCAGCATTGCTATAAGTAGGCTGCAGGTAGCGTATACCATCATGTTCACAATAACCTTGGCTTGTAATTTACTTTGATGTGAATTTATCTCTCCTCTATTCATTACAGGCTTTTCACCCTGCAGGTAAATTGTGTTTTGTCTTTGGTTCAGCACATGTGTACATTAATAAGCTGTTTGATAAAGCTGGATAACATTCCTGTGACATAAAATGATTGGTTTGGCTTTGTTGCTTTGTGTAAATGTATGAAATCTATTCCTATTTATGAATTGTGTTTCTAATTATGTTACATGTGCATTAAGAATTTTATATTCATGCCATTTCTTATTTAGTTTTCTCACATTAAAATGAGCATGGTTGCACTACTTACCTTATGTACTTATACCACCAATATACCAATAACACACTGCTGGAGAGCATCTTTATTTTTAGGCAGATGTATAGTGCTTGGAAGGGGGCATGACTATTGCCAGGGAGAGATGTATAATGTTGTAAATGTAATCACCTTGCCGAAGGAGAGGAGACTAGTAAACTTAGTTCTGCTGGGTGGCAATTTACCCAGGTTTTTAGTAGTATTTCACTTGGTTTCCCCTAAATCCAGTGCTGCTACTGTTCCTGTCTGCTGCCACTAGGTGTCTCTGGCAATAGAAAAGGTAGTTGTAAAAATATTAGGATATGAATATTTACTGTCTCCCAGTGGTTTATAGTAGTAGTGCATGTTGGAGAATGAAATAAATATTTGGGCAGTGGCCTGGTACGTGCCCCTTCTCCCCAGGCTTTAGCCTGGGGAGGTGTGTGCAGAAGAGTTTGTGCTGACTAGGCAAGAAGCTTGTTTTGGACCTAGCATGATTCCACAAGCTGCCCTGCCCGGCCAAGGAGGGTACAGCACTCAAGGGTAAAGTGATAGTAAATGATCACCTTGTAAAACAGACCATTAAGTTTACAATTGAAACAAAAGGCAAAACATTTGTGTATAGATATTAAAAAAATAAAATAAAAAAAACATTATAAATAATTATTTCCCCCTTTTTAAAAGTGATCACATTCCCTCAGCTCCTTCTGTTCTCAGCTGCATAAGAGATTTGGGGAAGAGAAGCAACCGTACACTGAGCTTCCCAGTTAATGGCTGTGCAGGGGGGTGGGGGTGGTGTCCGGACAATTCTGATCATTGGAGAAGAGCAGACTGAGTTTCCAGCACAGCTACAGAACTGACCATGGTGTGCTTTCCTGCTTAGTGTGGTCAGTTTTAGTAAAGCAGGACTGGCAGGAACACCAGGGATTTCACACACAGGAAGCAATACAAAGAGAACAAGATCATTTTTCATACAAATACATGATACAACAGGCACATATGAAGAATATGAATTGCTGGGGTAACAAACACTTTAGGTCCTGCTTGATGGGGATGGAGTCTGACAATCAGAATACTGGTACTTGCTTGAATGGAGGAGAAGTGTGGAACCCATGGTACTGGAGGTATCTGAAGATCTAAGCCTCTCTCTCTCTGTGAGCCGGAGCAAAAAAAACTTAAAAAAAGACTAAAGTGACTGGTGCTCTTCATTGTTGTAATCCTCCACTGTGACCATGGATCCACCCTGGGATAATATCAGCTTACCCCCCCCCCTCCCCACCCAACGGAGAGATGTAAACTACTGTGTACCTGATTTTGCATATGGATAATGCTTTCAGGTTTTATTTTGTGAAACTGGGAACTTATATCCTGAGAAGCAAACTCAACCAACTGGCCTTTTCCTGTTAGAGTTTCCTGTAGGCTAAATAAAGTGAATGACATGCAGTGTGCCATAGTGCTACAGTGATTGGTGGCCATGGCGAAAGGTTGGTGTTGTCAAGCTTTTGTGTAACACACCTTTTCACATACAATATTTGTATTAGAATTTGACAGCTGATTATTCAGTGTGGGCTAAAATACTTTTATGGCATTTAGGCTGTTTTAGGACAGTTACCACACATACCTTCAAATGTGGTATTCCACTCAATGTTTAACCTCAGGCTCCAAATCAATTGATGAATATTTACATTGTATTGTTATGTAACTACCACTCACTGTATCAACTTTTTGGCAACATGTAATGGTCAACTCTGTTGTCAACATTCTCACTTTAAAAATAAAGAAAAAAAATGTGCTCCTTACTGTGTGTTGCAGTAAGAAACAAACACAGCTTTTGCTGAACCTGCAGCATTTTTCCAAAATGCACTACAACATACAGTATTTGAACAAGCATCTTTATGTCAGAGTCACCAGCTAGTTTTTATTTAATCCAAACAACTTGTATTATCATAAAAGTAGAAGCTTACATATGAAATGTGCAAAGGTTTGTGTAGTACAGCTTTTGGTGCCCTCTTTGAATTACATCTTTGGTGGGATTGTTACACAGGGTGAGCATATGTGACATTTCACAGTTACCAAATAACCTGTACCAACCTGAATATATTTTACCTTATAGTAGTTGTACACTGTAAACTGATTTATATTGTGTCCTTGCAGAACTTTTATTCTTTTTTGTCTTCATACTCCTGAAGAAGTGGTTTCAACCACGAAACATGTTGAGTATTTTTGTATGTACAAATTGTTTGTGTAATAAATATTCTTGATTTTATTTAACCGTTTATGGTTATTTATGGTACCACTAAAATCCCACATGCCCCATATCCCGTTCCCATCCTGCCATTTTCCCCTTCCCCCAGAGTCCTTTGGCTTGATTGCCTATATGTTATCATTCTTGCTTTAAAAAAAAAAAGAAAAAGAAAATGTGCTCCTTACTGTGTGTTTGTAATGTTCCGGTACCTTTGGTACCCTAAATTACACTTTCCACAAGTGTATGCGCCCCACCATTTACTTTTGGAAAGGTGCGCATACACCTTTAAGACTGGAGCTGTCATCATCCAGCGCCGGACTAGATGGCTATTTAAATCGCCGGTTCTCACTCACATGTGTTCGTTCAAACACCCTTACCTGGATGCTAACCTTGCTTGAAGCTTCCATGCTTGCAAGCTTACCTCGCTGACGGAACCTCGCTGCGCTGATCCCTGTATCCCGCTACTGGATCATCCGCCTCTCCTGAACCACCCTTCGGCTGTATCGCTAATAGTGCTAAGTACCCCGCAGGGGAATTCTCTATAAACTTATACTAAGCTTACACTATCTAGCTCTGCATAGTAAAGACTGTTTATCACATCTGCATAACTAGATTGCTAGCTCTTGAGACTACTGCTACTTTTCTGCACTGGGTTGATCTCTTTTGTATGTCCACCTGCTATTCTGTCATCTGCTACCATACAACATTGCTAAACCTTCCTGCATCCATCTGCTACTGTCTCACCTTCAAGTGTCTATCACCTACCACCTCCACTCAACCTATCCCTCAACCTTCATCATTGTGTTACCACATACATAAAGTCACTCTAGGAACCAGCTTGCTAATTGTGTGTATTTACTGGCTGAAATAAGACCTTCCACACATGATGAGTCATTAAGGTTGGGAATGGTATCTCAGCATATCTCTGACATGACTACTGACGTGGAACTATTTCTGCAGCTGAAAATCCACACCATATAAGAAACGCAGGAGCGTTACAGATTGAACGAACCCAAAAATGGATTCAGCAGAAATAACCACTCAGGTGACACAATTAAAACAGCAAGTATCTGCGTTAATACACGCACTTGCTGAATTAAAAGAAGACAATCAGGCTCTGTCGCAGCAGGTAATTAGACTGACACAACTTACCTCTGCTCAGTCCCCTGAACCCAAGATAAATCCCCCTTTGGTATTTACAGGCGATCGCAAAAAATTTCGCGAATTTAAAAACGCATGTGAGTTACTTTTTTTGCTAAAACCTCGTACCTACCTTACTGATCACATTAAGGTTTGTACTATTATTTCTTACCTATCAAGCGATCCTCGAGCCTGGGCAGATTCTCTTTTTGAGAAAAACGACCAGCTTCTCAACTCCTATGCCTTGTTCCTGGCAGAGCTCACTAGCCTATATGATGACCCCAATAGGCAGAGTACTGCTGATCTTCAGTTAAGATCCTTGAAACAAGGAAGGAGGCCTGTAGAAGACTTTGTCGCAGAGTTCAAGAGATGGACCCTTGATTCAGAATGGAATGATGCATCTCTGAAAACCCAATTTAGGCTTGGCCTATCAGAAGCCGTTAAGGACGAGCTCGCCCGAGCGGATCTGCCAAAAACCCTGGATGCATTAATACAACTCAGTATTACCATAGATAGAAGACTACGAGAAAGAAAGGCTGAAAAGATGGGAATGCCATTATCCGTTTCCTCTCGGAGTCTGGCCGTTCCTATGGAGGTAGGAATCATACGCCCACCGCTATCAACTATGGAAAAAGCCAAAAGACTAAATGAAAATCTCTGCTTGTACTGTGCATCCCCGGATCACAAGATAAACGTCTGTCCCCTAGTCAACAAAAAGAAGGGTGAGTGTTCACATGTCTCTCTAGGAGGATTGACAACTTCATTCACTAACCCCTACATTTCTGTTTTTTTGACATTACAGTGGGACCAGAACAGGATTACTACTAAGGCCATGATTGACACAGGATCTTGTGGAAATTATATGGATATATGTTTTGCTGCTTTAAATAAAATTCCTATTATTTCTAAACTCAAACCTGTCTCAGTAAGTCTTATTACCGGTGTTCCGTTATCCTCTGGTCCGATCACCGATCAGACACAAGCACTTCTAGTCACTATTAACGAGTCTCATAGGGAGATTTCTACCTTCGATTTAATACCTTCACCCCACTTTCCCATTGTGTTGGGACTTCCCTGGTTACACACACACCAACCAACCATAGATTGGAAGAAACGGTCCTTGACCTTCCCTTCTTGTTATTGCGAGGAAACGTGTAACCTCCCGTTTTCCGGGAAGATTCTGTCTGTGGTGACAGATGAGATTGCACCACTATGTTATCAGGATCTTTCTGAGGTTTTTCTTGAGAAAAATGCTCAAGCATTACCTCCTCATCGAGACTATGATTGTAGCATTGATCTACTCCCAAATAGCAAATTGCCGTTCGGTCATGTTTATCCTCTTTCACAGGATGAACTTGCCCATCTCAAAACCTATTTGGATGAGAACTTGGAAAAAGGTTTTATTAGACCTTCCACTTCTTCCACAGCAGCAGGACTCTTTTTTGTTCGCAATAAAGATTCAAGTCTCAGACCTATCATCGACTACAGGAAATTGAATGCTAACACAATAAAAGATCGCTATCCTCTACCGCTTATCCCTGGGCTCATTGAGCAGGTGCGTGGAGCTACCTATTTTTCAAAATTAGACCTGAAAGGAGCATACAATCTCATTCGAATCCGTGATGGACACGAGTGGAAGACTGCATTCAGAACTAGATACGGATTGTTCGAATATCTTGTGATGCCATTCGGCCTATGCAATGCCCCTGCAGTTTTCCAACGATTTATAAACGATATTTTTAAAGACTTACTAGATGTCTGTGTTGTGGTATATCTGGACGATATACTTATATATTCACGGACCCTGTCTGAACACATAAGACATGTAAGACTTGTATTATCGAGATTGCTTGCACATAATCTTTATGTGAAGCTGAAGAAATGCTTGTTCCATAAAGATGAGGTACTCTTTCTAGGCTACATCATATCCAAAACAGGAATCGAGATGGACATGAGTAAAATATCCTGCATTCAGGATTGGCCTACACCAACTACACGCAAGGCGCTACAGCGATTCCTGGGATTTTCAAATTTCTACAGGAAGTTCATAAAAAACTTTTCTGCTATTGTGAGACCCCTCACACAGCTCACTAGCATAAAAATACCATTTAAATGGTCAGAAGAAGCAAATAAGGCTTTCCACTTGTTAAAGACAAGGTTTACTTCCGCTCCCATATTACGCCATCCAGACCCATCCCTCCAATACATTCTGGAGGTAGATGCGTCAAACATGGCAGTAGGAGCAATACTCTCCCAACGACCTACCCACACTTCACCACTTCATCCAGTCGCTTTTTTTTCTAAATCCCTGAGCAGTCCCGAGATAAATTACCCTGTGGGTGAAAAGGAACTGCTTGCTATAAAATTGGCTCTGGAGAATTGGCGACATTTACTCGAAGGCACCCAATTACCAATAATTATATACACGGACCATAAAAACCTCCAATATCTTCAGACTAGCAAAACTCTCTCGCATCGACAGGTACGATGGTCACTATTCTTTCTAAGGTTTAACTTCCTAGTGACCTACACACCTGCAGATAAGAACAAAAAGGCGGATGCACTATCACGACTAACTGAAGAAAACTACTTTGAAATTCCTTCCGTTCCTATAATACCTCACAAACGCATTATTGGAGTTGTCCGTTCCTTGAAGGAAGAGGTTCTGCATGGTATAAGTTTGGATTCACCCCCACCACAACTAAATACTGATGCAGAAGGCTTCCTCTACTATAACGACAAACTTTACATACCACCTACCCTACGCACCAAGATCTTGGAATTATCGCATGATGTGCCTATGGAAGGACATATGGGTATGACAAAGACTTTCAATTTGATTTCTCGGAAATTCTGGTGGCCTGACATGAAAACATCTATACAAAAATTCGTCTCTTCATGCAATGTCTGTGCCAGGTCCAAAATTGACACTACGAGACCATCCGGTCTACTATGCAGTCTACCAATACCCCAAACTCCATGGGAGGTTTTGTCATTGGACTTCATCGTAGAATTGCCTCCTTCCAAAGGATTTAATACCATCTTGGTGTCAGTGGACCATCTGACAAAGATGGCACATTTCATTGCTATTCGCAGACTACCTTCGTCCAAACAAACGGCAGAACTCCTGATGAAACATGTCTTCAGATTACATGGTATCCCAAAAACTCTCCTGTCTGACCGTGGATCCCAATTTATTTCTAAATTCTGGCAAGAACTATGTCACATACTACGGATTGAGCGGAAGCTCACTTCTCCTTACCATCCACAGACCAACGGACAGACTGAAAGAGTCAACCAATGCATCGAGCAGTATTTACGTTGTTACACTTCTTACCAACAGGATGATTGGTTGGATCTTCTCCCCCTGGCAGAATTTGCCTACAACAACGCAACCCACAGTACGACCAAGCAGAGTCCGTTCTACTTGAACTATGGGTTCCATCCCTCTATTCTCCCTCCACGCATCCTTCCTTCAAATACCCCAGTAGCCTCAGACTATCTTACCCAAATAAAGGATTCTCTGGGTTTACTAATTACTACCATTGCACACGCTCACAGTCAACAAAAGAAGTACTATGATCTTCGTAGAAGACCTTCTCCACAGTATACTATCGGGGACCTCGTTTGGCTCTCAACAAAAAACTTGAGACTGAAGATCCCTAGCAAAAAGCTTGGACCTCTGTTCTTGGGACCTTTCCCAATCAAGAAACTTATTGGAAAAGCTGCAGTGCAGCTTACATTGCCAATGGGCCTAAAAATCCATCCCATTTTCCATGTGTCGCTACTGAAACCCCATGTTCCGGACCAAGGAATAAGGCCTAATATTCCACCTCCCCCTCCTGTACAAGTTGAAGGTGGAGAAGAATACGAGATAAAAGAGATTCTGGATTCTCGTATCTACAGAAGAAGACTTCAGTACTTGGTTAGATGGAAGAACTATGGGCCCCAAGACGACACCTGGCTAAACACCTCTGACATACATGCCCCTAGATTAATCCGCAATTTTCATGCGAGATACCCAGACAAACCAACTCCAGAGGCCTTCAGGAGCAGGCCTTAAGGGGGGGGGTATTGTAATGTTCCGGTACCTTTGGTACCCTAAATTACACTTTCCACAAGTGTATGCGCCCCACCATTTACTTTTGGAAAGGTGCGCATACACCTTTAAGACTGGAGCTGTCATCATCCAGCGCCGGACTAGATGGCTATTTAAATCGCCGGTTCTCACTCACATGTGTTCGTTCAAACACCCTTACCTGGATGCTAACCTTGCTTGAAGCTTCCATGCTTGCAAGCTTACCTCGCTGACGGAACCTCGCTGCGCTGATCCCTGTATCCCGCTACTGGATCATCCGCCTCTCCTGAACCACCCTTCGGCTGTATCGCTAATAGTGCTAAGTACCCCGCAGGGGAATTCTCTATAAACTTATACTAAGCTTACACTATCTAGCTCTGCATAGTAAAGACTGTTTATCACATCTGCATAACTAGATTGCTAGCTCTTGAGACTACTGCTACTTTTCTGCACTGGGTTGATCTCTTTTGTATGTCCACCTGCTATTCTGTCATCTGCTACCATACAACATTGCTAAACCTTCCTGCATCCATCTGCTACTGTCTCACCTTCAAGTGTCTATCACCTACCACCTCCACTCAACCTATCCCTCAACCTTCATCATTGTGTTACCACATACATAAAGTCACTCTAGGAACCAGCTTGCTAATTGTGTGTATTTACTGGCTGAAATAAGACCTTCCACACATGATGAGTCATTGAGGTTGGGAATGGTATCTCAGCATATCTCTTACATGACTACTGACGTGGAAATATTTCTGCAGCTGAAAATCCACACCATATAAGAAACGCAGGAGCGTTACAGTGTTGTAGTAAGAACCAAACACAGCTTTTGCTGAAACTGCAGCATTTTCCGCAATGCACCACAACATACATTATTTGAAGAAGCATTCTTTTGGCAGAGTCACCAGCTAGTTTTTTTTTTTTTTAATCCAAACAACTTTTATTATCATAAAAGTAGAAGCTTACATATAAAATGTGCAAAAAAATGTGTAGTACACGTGTAACATACAGTTATACAGCTCCATAGAAGGAAAGAAAAATGACATTCACACACAACAGTTCTCTGAGTGCTACATTAGGCAAACCGGTATGAGCAAAACGAAAGAATGAACAGGTTACTTATACATTAGGCCATTAGGACTAGTAATAGACTATAACCACACTACCGAGGTAGAAGCATGAATATGCACCATGGATTGCACTTGGAAATAAACCTTACACTTGCTCTACTTGCAACCTGTCCATGACTAATTGAGGTGGAGCTAACCCAGGAACATCCAGCCAGCCCTGTTAGATCATCTAACATTTACATTGGGTATTACAATGCTGTATGTAAGTTGTTCTCTTAGCAAAAAGAAGTTTACATATTCCGCCCATTGTTTTCTAGTAGGGGAGATAGGTGACATCCACTGCCTAGCAATTAACTTTCTCGCAAGGTATTGTATTCTGGAGATCATAATATAAACCCAAGTTGATCATCTAGTGCACCTAGCAAACAAATTAACGGTCTTGAAAAATGGTCTGTTATGCCACCATTTAGATAGTTTGTAAGACCTTAGCCCAATATCGGAATTAATTTTGGGCTGCACCATATCATATAAATGTAATCTCCTCTGTGTACAATTCACTTTGGACAATCAGGGGAGTTTCATCTTCCCCATTGAAATAATTGGTCAGGTGTTCAAAAAATTTGGTGGAGAATTAACAGTTAAGTAAGTTTATAGGAGGCCAAGAGAGAAATCAGTACTCTCACCTAAATCCTGTGCCCAAAGGGTTCTGCATTTCAAATTAGCATGGTTTTGCACTGTGGCCAAGAGGCCCACATACACTATATTACCAAAAGTATTGTGATGCCCGCCTTTACATACACATGAACTTTAATGGCATCCAAGTCTCAGTCCATAGGGTTTAATATTGAGTTGGCCCACCCTTTCCCGCTATAACAGCTTCAACTCTTCTGGAAAAGCTGCCCACAAGGTTTAGGAGTGTGTGTATGGGAATGTTTGACCATTCTTCCAGAAGTCAGGTCAGGCACTGATGTTGGAGGGAAAGGCCTGGCCTGCATTCTGCGCTCTAATTCATCCCAAAGGTGTGCTATTGGGTTGAGGTCAGGACTCTGTGCAGGACAGTCAAATTCCTCCACCCCAAACATGCGATCATTCATGTCTTCATGGACCTTGCTTATTGCACTGGTGCGCAGTTATGTTGGAAAAGGAAGGGCCAACCCCAAACTCTTCCCACAAAGTTGGGAGCATGAAATTGGCCATGCTGACGCCTTAAGAGTTCCCTTCACTGGAACTAAGGGGCCAACCCCAACCCCTGAAAAACAGCCCCACACCATAATCCCCCCACCACCAAATGTTTTGAAGCAGTGCACAAAGCAAGGTCCATAAAGACATGGATCAGTGAATTTGGGGTAGAGGAACGTGACTGGCCTGTACAGAGTCCTGACCTCAACCCGATAGAGCGCTTTTGGGATGAATTAGAGTACAGAGTGTGAGCCAGGCCTTCTCCGCGACATCAGTGCCTGACTTTGCAAATGCGCTTCTGGAATAATGGTTAAACACTCCCATAGACACACTCCTAAACCTTGTGGACAGCCTTCCCAGAAGAGTTGAAGCGGTTATACTTGCAAAGGGTGGGCCAACTCAATATTGAACCCTACCGACTATGACTGGGATGCCATTAAAGTTCATGTTATGTAAAGGCAGGAATCACAATACATTTGGTGCATATGCAAGTGATCATTCCTTTTTCTAAACTCTTTTATAAGTACGGTGTCTGACAGCGTGAGATCAGATAGATAGAATGGATTTTACTTGCAGAGCATGTCAAACCTGAAGGTACTTCTACAATTACCTATGCACAAGTGTGAACTCTGATAGAAGCTCTGCAAATAATTTCAGCATCCTCCCTGAATACAGTTGTGCAATAAATACCACGCCTTTCCCAGTCTGGAAACTGCTCCAGCCTAACCAACTCATAATGAGGATTATTCCATAGTGGGGCACTACTCAAATAACCCGAAACATGAAGTGAAGTTTTTTGGGTATGCCAGAGTCTCAGAAGGTCCAATGTGGGGCTTTGGGGAGGATGGGCTACAAGAGCCATTTCCAGATGGTAGAGGGCTGAAAGGTCAGGACTTGGAAGAGTAATTAAACCAACAAGAGGGTTTACATTATCTAGTAGGTCCCACCCAGCCAGCTGTTGAAATTAGGCTGCTAAAAAGTACATCCTAGGGTTGGGAACTGCCAGACCCCCGAAGTCTTTGCCATACTGTAGGATTGACAGCCAGATTCTAGCTGTTTTTTTTCCAAATCAGTGTTCTAAATTGTTTCTATATGCTGTAACCATTTCCCAAGGATCCATACGGGGGAGTTGTGAAATATGTAAAGGAGTTACGGGGCCCACACCATTTTAATTAAGTTCACCCTCTCCACTACCGAGAGGTAAAGCTTGAACCGACTGTTCATTTCAACTTATGCTTTTGTAGTAGAGGTGAACGGTTTAATTGCAGGCATTGCTACAGGTTCAGTGTGACAACCACCCCCAAGTACTTGAAGGAGATGACAACTAGGGATGATCGAACTTTTGAAAAGTTCGGTTCGGCCAGAACATCCGAACTTCCCGAAAGTTCGGCCCGGATTTCAGAACCCCATTGAAATCAATGGGACCCGAACTTCGGTAATCAAAAAACACAATTTTTAAGCCCTAAAACCCAATAAATGCCCCTAAAAAGTCCCTAGGGTTCTGGGTCATGCCCCATTAACTATTAATCACACAAAAAAAAGTTCTTAAAAATTGTAATTTTTGATAAAAAAGCCAATTATTGAAAAAAAAAAGAGAGAGATTTTTTTGATTTTGACTTTGGATTTAGTATCTGGGGGTCTAAAAAGTGTACATGTGAAGTTTCAGCTCTGTAGCATGTCCAGAACCATGAAAAAAAAAAGATAATTTTTCAGTAGAACAGGGATGTGGGACCCTCCTTTTACACCTATATGATCTTTTTTTTCTGGTTCTGGACATGCTACAGAGCTGAAACTTCACAGGTACACCTTTTAGACCCCCAGACACAAAATCACACAAAAAAGTTCTTAAAAATTGTAATTTTTGATAAAAAAAGCCAATTATTGAAAAATTTTAAAAAAAAAGAGATTTTTTGATTTCGTATCTGGGGGGTCTAAAAAGTGTACATGTGAAGTTTCAGCTCTGTAGCATGTCCAGAACCATAAAAAAAAAGATTGTTTGTATTAGAACACTTTCAGCACAGGAGTTTTCACACCTTGCCAGTTTAACCATTTGCCGACCGAGTACGGTAATAGTACTGCGGCAAAGTGGTTCGTTATCGTCTGACGACGTAGTATTAACGTCGTCAGACACTCCCCCTTCTGGGCGGCGCTTGCGCGCCGCCGGAGGCTCGCTCCCGCTGTTTTCATTCACAGCGGGAGTCGGGCCAGGGGAGGAGCAGCGGCGATCGCCGGGGATCTCCATAGTGACAGGGAGTGACAGATCGGACTGTTCAGCATAGCTGGACATCCGATCTGTCCATGACTCACTCAGGCCCCTCCCCCCCTACACGTCAGTAAGCACCAGGCATACATTAACCCCTCCCTCTCCAATAAAATTAACCCCTTCCCTGCCAGTGTCATTTTTACAGTAACAGTGCATATATATAGCACTGATTACTGCAGTAATGTCACTGGTAACCCCAAAAGTGTCAAAAATGTCAGTCAAGGGTCCGATCTGTCCGCCGCAATGTCGCTGTCCCACAAAAAAAATCGCAGATCGCCGCCATTACGCGTTAAAAAAAAAAAACACCAAAAATGACAGAAATCTTTCCCTTTGTTAGTAAACGCAATAACTTTTGCGCAAACCAATCAAAATACGCTTATTGTGATTTTTTTTACCAAACATAGGTAGCAGAAAACAAATTGGCCAAAAATTTTTTAAAAAATTGGTTTTTACATCTTTTTTGGGGGGAATTTCATATAAAAAAATGTTAAAAATATTATTTTTTCAAAATAAACGCTCTTTTTTTGTTTATAGCGCAAAAAGTAAAAATCGCACAGGTGATCAAATACCACCAAAAGAAAGCTCTGTTTGTGGGAAAAAAAGGACGTAAATTTCGTTTGGGTACGGCATCGCACGACCGCGCAATTGTCAGTTGAAGTCGCACAGCGCCGAATCGCAAAAAGTGGCCTGGACGGAAGACAGCAAAATCCTCCGGTGGTAAAGTGGTTAATAGCAGGCATTTTTTTGGGTTCTTTGCAGTCAGGAAAAACATCTGAACTTGTGTTTCAGCTCTGTAGCATGTCCAGAACCATAAAAAAAGGATTGTTTGTATTAGAACACTTTCAGCACAGGGGGTTGGCTTCTCTTCTCGGTTTTCACACCTTGCCGGTTTAATAGCAGGCATTTTTTGGGTTCTTTGCAGTCAGGAAAAACATCTGAACTTGTGTATAGTGGTACTGTGCACAAGTTCAGATGTTTTGCCTGCCTCCAAAAACCCCCAAAAAATGCCAGCAAAAGCACACCTGGGCATTTTTTTTTTTTGACGCTAGCGTTTTTTTTTGGCATTTTTTGGGGTTCTTTTGAGGCAGGCAAAACATCTGAACTTGTGTATAGTGGTATATATACACACATAATTATATGTATATAGACACCTAGCCATATATAGGTGTGATAGTAGCAGAAATATATTACTGTAAATGATTTCATTAGCGCAAGCATATATTTCTACTACTATCACACCTATATATGTCTAGGTGTGTATATAAATATATGTATGTGTGTATATACACTACTATACACAAGTTCAGATGTTTTGCCTGCCTCCAAAACCCCCCAAAAAATGCCAGCAAAAACACACCTGGGCATTTTTTTTTTGACGCTAGCGTTTTTTTGGCATTTTTTTGGGTTCTTTTGAGGCAGGCAAAACATCTGAACTTGTGTATAGTGGTATATATACACACATAATTATATGTATATAGACACCTAGCCATATATAGGTGTGATAGCAGCTGAAATATATTACTGTAAATGATTTCATTAGCGCAAGCATATATTTCTGCTACTATCACACCTATATATGTCTAGGGGTATATATACAGACATATATGTGTATATATACCCCCTATACACATGTTCAGATGTCATGTCTGACATCAAACATGTCCTCAAAAAAGCACTGGCAGTGGCAACCCCTGCAGCATGAAAAATGCTTGCTGGTGAGAAGCCATATTCCTGTCCCGAAGCAACTCAGAGAAATGATCATTTCTCTATAGCGGTCACCCTGCTATGGAAGGGTTTTGTCACCCTTCCATAGCAGTCACTGTCAGTTAACCCTACACTACACTACGGTCCCCTTACACTTAACACTTTCCCTACAGAAACTACATTTTTGAAGCTAACTTAAGTGTAAAGGAGCACTCTAACTACACTAGATATCCCTTTCCTCACACTAATAAATGCTAAATGACACTTTTAAAGTAAAATTAACAGAACTGCTTCCACTCTCTTCCATGTCCAGTATAACAATGCTAGGAATATGGCGGGGGCTATCTTATATACTGGGGGGCGTATTCACTAATGATTGGTCTAGGGACCCCCTAGTCACTCCAATCACATTCCTAGCATTCTCTTGCCCCCTCAATTGGCTTTTGCTAATGGTTCTGGTCCAATCACGGTCTTTTAAAGCCCATTTCCTGAAGCATTGCATTTTGGTCGGTTCTGGTTGCCGAATTCCGAACTTTTTGGGCAAAAAGTTCTAAATTCGGCCGAACCTCGAACACCCAATGTTCGGGCCGAACCGATGGTGGACCCGAACCGTTCGATCATCCCTAATGACAACCTGTATTTGCTTGGCACATGTAGGAAGGGGGCTATCTTTGGGATCCTAAGGCATAAGAAGCAATTTATGGGGTAAGGGAGTCTGAAAATGTTTTGTAATAAAGTGCCGGAAAACCATCTGGTCCTGGAGAAGTGCTAAGTTTAAGGTTTTTAATTACATCAGGTACTTCTTCCTCCGTGATGGGGACCTCCATCTCCGTACGATGTTGGGCAGATAGTCTGGGAAGAGGAAGATTGTCTAAAAAGTCCTGATCGCTAGAGGAGGGGGGAGTCCACAGAGGCGTAGAGTTTGCTGTAAAAGGAGCGAAAGGCCTCCATCACGGAGAGCGGGTTCTGAGATAGGGTACTAGATGCTAATCTAATTTTAGGGAATACTAGAGTCCGTGGTTTAGGTGTCAGCTTAGAAGCCAAACGTGTGCCTATTCTATCCTGTTCTGAATAGAACTTGGCATTCGTCCACCTAAGGTGCTTTTCAGCCGCAGTAGTGAGTGCTAAATTCAAAGCCAGGTGGGCTGCATCTAGTTGCGCCAGCGTGTCTTTGATGGGGTTATTTTTGTGAAGGTTACGGATAGAAAGAAAGGATTCCTCCAATTTAGCTATATCAACTTATCATTCACGTTTAAGTTTGGAAGAGAGTTGTATAAGTTTACCCCTGATCACAGCCTTGTGAGCTGCCCAGAGCGAGGCAGGGGAGACATTATTCACATCATTTAAGAAGAAATACTCCTTTATGTCTTTGTCAATCATAGTGCAATGTACCGGGTTCGATAGAAGGGTTTCATTAAGTCTCCAGACTTTAGGACCTCGGGTGGGGGAATGGGAAGTCAGAGAAAGAAACACTATAGTATGGTCAGATAAGGGAGTGTCTCTGATGCCGGATTTTAAGGCCAGAGGGACAGCAAGGGTGGGTATGAAAATATGATCTATACGGGCATACATTTGGTGTGGGGCGGAGAAGTATGTATAGTCCTTTGATTTTGTGTTGAGCTCTCGCCAAATATCCACTATGCCCAAGGATGAGAGGATCTTAGCAACTCAAAGGCTTTGTTTAGAGGGTTGTCTGTATGGGGAGGAACGTGGTCTGGATTTGTCAAGGCAGAGATCGAAAGCTAGATTCGAGTCCCCATCCATAATGAGGTTACCCAGTACCCACTGTGTTGTCAGAGACTATTTTGGCTAATGCAGAAAAGAAGCAAGCTTGCCCACTATTGGGCGTATAATATGACAGGAGGGTGTGAGGTTGCCCATTAATTTCCCCCGTAATGAGGAGATATCTACCTTCAGGGTCCTTTAATATGTTATTAGGGGTGAATTTGACATTCCTGGAGAGAAAGATACCCACCCCCTTAGTTTTGGATTCCGAGCTTGCTAGAAAGAATAAGGGGTATTTCTGGTGGACAAAGGAGGGATTATAAGTGTTGGGAAATGTGTTTCTTGTAAGAGTAGTACATCCAGATGCATGGAGTGATAATATTGCTTGTTAATAAATAAATATCTCCAAAAATGCCACAATACAATAGATGTGCAATAAATATGAAATAAATGTGACTATATAAATATAGTGGTATAATAAAAATTGGTAAAGGTGACTCGTGTTAAAAAATTGCTTGTCAATAAATAAATATCTCCAAAAATGCCACAATACAATAGATGTGCAACAAATAAGAAATAAATGTGACTATATAAATATAAATATGTGTAATTAATAAAGAATGACTTGTGTTAAAAATCAATAAACATGTTTAAAAAGGTCCAAAATTACATAAACCAAGTGTCACAAGGTGTACAAACCGTAACTTTTTAAGGTGAAAAAAATACTGGTATAATGTGTCCCATATACGTGATGAAAGGTTTACAAAACAAAGCGACGTGTTAAAAATAAATTGATTGGTAAAAATTAAAGGAAGTGATAAAGAATCATGATAAACGTAATACAGATATATTTTGTGTGGACAGCTGTATCCGTCCCTAGGTGTGGCTAACCAAATGAATTGGATTTTGCAATATAAACCAGCAAAGCCCTATGAACCGGCAGGGCACTGTATACAAAAGACCTTCCTATAAATAATCCAAGAGGTGTATCAAAAAATGTGCAAATGTGCAGACAGCAGACAACCACAATAAACCTTAGCAGCAATGATCAAAAAATAATAAATATGTAAAAGAAGTAGTCCATAAAAAATTCCTTGGATATCTACTATGGATCAATATCCCCACACTTATGGATAGTTCATGAGAATTCAGTGCAACTAATTTTCAAAAAGGTGACTTCAGTGCAGGTGCTTCTAAGAATCTTCTTAAGGGTGCCAAACACAGGTGATCATTCCGTGCTCCCCGCACCCCCTGGACCGCACTTACCAGAAATAATCACCCCTACAGGGGTATCGGGCCTTGGGTATATTATTCCCTGATGATCTCTGGGTCCCCCTCTGGTCTCCCTAGATGGTCCAATGGGAACGAGTGCTGATCAATAGCCTGCCCGAGTCCTGGTCACACTTTCCTTTAGAAGACACTTGTCCACGGGTATGTATAGGGAATAAAGGGCTCACATAGAGTAGTACCTTCTAATACATCTTTATTTTATCCAAAAAATAATACTCACAAACAAACTAAGTAAAAACTGCAGGGATACACTATAGCGGTCGCGCACTTCTGGGACACCGTGCGTTCCACAGACCGGATGTACGTTCCAACCAGGCGGATATGACGTGATGACGCTCTACGCGTTTTGTCAGAATGACGTCTTCAGGACGTCCTGGACGTCCAGGACGTCCATTTTGGACCTTTTTAAACATATTTGTTGATTTTTAACACAAGTCATTCTTTATTAATTACACATATTTATATTTATATAGTCACATTTATTTCTTATTTATTGCACATCTATTGTATTGTGGCATTTTTGGAGATATTTATTTATTAACAAGCAATTTTTTAACACAAGTCACCTTTACCAATTTTTATTATACCACTATATTTATATAGTCACATTTATTTCATATTTATTGCACATCTATTGTATTGTGGCATTTTTGGAGATATTTATTTATTAACAATCAATTTTTTTAACACAAGTCACCTTTACCAATCTTTATTATACCAATATTTATATAGTCACATATATTTCATATCATTTTATTTTACATCTATTCTATTGTGGCATTTTTTGAGGTATTTATTTATCAAACAGAGCACACTGGCAGCGCCATACACCCTCTCTAAGTTTTAATTTCCACTATATTCCTTAGGAATATAGTTATAAAGGTGGGCTGCAGCCAGTGTTCATCTAGATTCTAATATATCCTAAGCGCGGATCTTTTCAACAAACTTACGTCTTTTGGTTGGTGAGTTGAGGCCCTGAACATTATGTGATGCTATACGCAGAGTAGGGGATCAGGTGATGCCATCCATCCAGTGATAGAGGGGCGCTGAGAAGAGATCCAAGGCTAGCTGGTAGGAGAGGGAGCCCAGAAGATGGAGGAGGAACCGGAGGAGCCAGACCATCTGTATAGAATAGCTCTGGAAGCAAAGACAGACCAGTAAGGGGGAGGGAGAGGAAGGAAGTGAAGAGGGGGGGGGAGGGGTAAGGAAGACAAGACAGAGAACAAGTGTTAGCATGATGCACAAAATATACCTTTGCATATAAAATTTATAAAAAGAAAAAAACAACGGTGGCACGAAGCCACACCTGGGCTTACCACGGACAGATAGGCCCCCGTAGAAGGCCAGGAAGTGAGAAGCAGGTCTCTAAAAGGGAGACCTGTAGGTGCTCTGGATGGGCACGAGAAAAAAAATCTCATGGAATCAGCGGGAGCAAATGGAGGTGCATGGCAACTGCACCGGCAAATGCCCAAAATAATTGAAGAGACAGCACTGGGTGGGGGGGAAGAAAAAAAACTTCCCCACCCCATCCGTGCGGCCCAACTGAACTCCATCAAGTATAGGAACAAACGATGTGGGATTCCCATCGCTCCAAAAGAGGAGGGAGGTCCAAACTACTTACTCTGAAGAGTACCGGTAATCACCGAGAGGTCCCCAAAAGGCCAAAGCTGTTCCGGGGAGTCTCCTGTACATTCATCAGAGATACCAAGGGAATAATACAAGTTAACTTCTAGTACAAAAAGTGGCTGTAGGTGCCTCAAAGTCGAGGAACGTTCCAGAGGGACAAAACAAAACCACAGAGTCCCTATAACAAAAAGGAGCAAAGATATTGAGGAACGTGGAGGAGAGGGGTAAAGCGGAGGACAAAAGGGAACCTCCGCAAGGGTATTAAACGGCAGTAGTCATTGAAGAGGAGAGACAAAACATTGCGAAAGGGTTAAAAAAATCGGGACCGCTCAAGTCAAAGTGGAAGGAAAAGAAGAGCAAGACTCCTTACAAGGGGTCGGGGGCTATCTCAGGGAGGGCGGGATTCCTTGGGTTTCTTGGATTGCTGTTTCTGCCACAATGGAACCAGGGGGCTCCCTGGGGTGGGTCGCTTAGATGAAGAGGGCCGTTGAGAGGACATAGCCGATGGATCCTGGAAGATGAGGCCGAGTTGTAGAAGCAGTTTCTCCCCCTCCGCGATGGAGGAGAAGCCGAGAGTCCTCTGTTGATAAGAAAAACTCAGGCGGAAGGGGAAAGACCACCAGTACTTAATACTTTTCTGGGATACAACAGCAAGGAGGGGTTTGAGAGAGCGTCTCCGTTGAATTGTGGTGGGTGAAATGTCCGCAAAGATTTGAATATTGTGGCCCAGCAGCGTGAGTTGGTCTGAGGACAGGGAGTGTTTCATGACTTCCTCCTTGACTGAATAGAAATGGTGCTTTACCACGATATCGCTGGGCAGGCCATCTTTCCTTGGAGGTTGGAGGGATCTGTGGGCCCTGTCCAGTTCCAGGCGGTGAGCAGGGAGATCCGGGATAATGCCAGAGATGAAAGAGTGCACAGCAACCCTCACATTTGTGATGGATTCTGGGAGGCCTCTGATCCTAAAATTATATCGTCTGGATCTGTTCTCCAGGTCATCTATCTTAGCAAGTGCTGTTTCCAGTGGGTCCTGGAGATCTTGAATTCTAGCAGAATTTTGGTTCATCCGTGCAACAGTGTGGTCGGTTTTTTGCTCTATAGCTTCTATGCGGGAGCCTAAGTTATGAAGATCACCCTGTATGGTAGAAGTGATCTGGGCAGCATTGTGTGATAAACCTCTTGCCAGCATTTTAGAAAATGTAGAGAGGAGGCTGTGCATATCAGCGGGGGCGTTTGGGACATCTAAGTGCAGGTCACCGGTCAGGCCTGGGCTGGAGGCAGGGTCCTCCATGGGGGATAGCAGAAGTTCTTCCAGGGTCCTCCCAATAAATGATTCGGTGGAGGCAGGGGAGTAGTCAGGTAGTGGAGGATTACTCAGAGTTTGTGGGGAAGCATGGAGCTGCTGTGGGGGGTGACTGGGTCGGGGATATCCTCCTCGGCCTCTGTCCCCCTGCAGTGTCCTCCCGCCGGAGTGGCGGGTGCGGCCATCTTGGATTTGTCAGGCCGGAGCGGCGCTTATCCCAGAGCACAGGAAAGGTCTCTCCTGGCAGATCCTCCCGGCATAGGTAGGTGCCCGGGGGTTGCCCGATGTGTGGGGGGTCCTCTGGTAGGCGTTCGATGGTGTGCGCAGGCTAGAAAGGGCTGATGTGTGCCGGTGCGGGACGGAGCTCCTCACTCACACGTCCATGCAGGGAGCCGTCGCTCCCTGGTATGGATTTTAAGGGGAACCCCACACCAAAATAAAAAAAAAAAAAAAACAGCATGGGGTCCTCCCAAAATCCATACCATACCCTTATCTAAGCAAGCAGCCTTGCAGGCCAGAAAAGGGGGGGGGGATGAGTGAGCTTCCCCCTCCTGAACTAAACCAGGCCACATGTGCAGTGGAGGGGTCTTGGGTCTTTTAGACCCCCCCGATTTCTCCATAAAGAGTACCTGTCACTGCCTATTACTGTCACAACGGATGTTTACATTAAATTAAAAAAAAAATGTTAAAGAGCCCCCGTCGCCGTGAGCTTGCGCACAACGCATACGTAAGTCGCACCCGCAAATTAAATCGCTGTTCAAACCACACATGTGAGGTATCGCCGCGATCGCCAGAGTGAGAGCAATAATTCTAAAAAAAAAGAGCTACTCTGCAACTCTTAACTGGTAACCGTCGCCTATGGAAATTTTTATGTACTGTAGTTTGTCGCCATTCCACACGTGTGCGCAATTTTAAACTGTAACATGTTAGGTATCTATTTAATCGGCATGACATCATCTTTCACAATATAGAAAAAAACAAACTTTACTGTTTGGCTTTTTAACTGCAGTGAAATGTATTTTTTCCCAAAAAAAATGGCATTTGAAAGACCGCTGCGCAAATACCACATGACAAAAAATATTACAACGACCGCCATTTTATTTTCCAGAGTGTTTGCTAAAAATATATATATAATTTTTGGGGGTTATAAGTAATTTTCTAGCTAAAAATACAGATCTTACCTTGTAAACAACTTGTGTCAGAAATGAGCTCGGTCCAGAAGTGGTTAATCTGCTGTCTTCCTTGCCCAAGAACCAGAATCCCAATCCAAGAAACGCCTCCATAATTTGCAGCCTACAGAATTTCAGTTTACAAAATGTTGGTAATATTTGAAAAGTTTACCATCCTAACAGCAAATTGCCAAGAATGTTGTAACTTAGAAAACGTTCCATCCCATACTTTTTTTTATAAGGGGCCAAAGTGAGTAAGTGTGCTAACAGGAAAATTCATTATTGCCCTATTGACCAATTAGAACCGATTTTTAAAACTGCCTGTGGCACTGTAAGATGTTACAGGTCAGAAATGTAGATTCTTGATCGCCAGTTTTCTAAATTGTTATCTTAAGTGGGTTTTTAATAAAATACGTTTACAAAAAAGTTTAAGGAAGCAGCTATAAATTTCTCATTATAAGAGTTTCTCACTTCACCTGCTCACCCTCAACTGCCTTCTGTGCCTTTTAAACACTAAGTAGTATAATATCTGTATAAAGAATTGTTTCCATGTCTGCAGGGGAGGGTACACCATTGATGCTAGCTGAAACTTTATTAATTGGACAGGTTTTGGAACAGATGCAACCTCTGAAATGCTTCCTTGGGTGGAACATAGGAAAAGTTATCATACAACTTTGCCTCTGAAATAACTTTTCTTTGACTTATTATAGTATTTAAATTCTGCAATAATTTCCTAAATGAGGTCAGTGGTGGCAAGCTCTGTTTACAGCAGTGAGCTGTGAAGTTACAGCAGTAGGTGGTGGGCTGCCATATTATCATGTGTATGTTTTGTCATGAGATCTGTGGGGTTGTGGAGGGATAAGAGGTGATGGAATATCTTTTTTTATTATAAATAGACAGTATAAATATAAGATACACACATACTATTGAGGCTGCATATGTTAGCAGTCCTTACAGGACTGCACATTTGACAACTGCAACAACGCCTAAACACTTCCCAAAATGATATATATATATATATATATATATAAACTGAACAAAATTAAAAAACGCAACACTTGTTTTTTCCCCCATTTTTCATGAGTTGAACTCAAAGATCTAAGAAAACCAGGATTCATCCATGAAGAGAACACCGCTCCAAAGTGCCATTGAATGTGAGCATGTGCCCACTCAAGTCGGTTACTACGACGAACTGCAGTCAGGTCAAGACCCCGATGAGGACGAGGAGCATGCAGATGAGCTTCCCTGAGACAGTTTTTGACAGTTTGTGCAGAAATTCTTTGGTTATGCAAACCGATTGTTGCTGCAGCTGTCCGAGTGGCTGGCCTCAGATGATCTTGGAGGTGAAGATGCTGGATGTGGAGGTCCTGGGCTGGTGTGGTTACACGTGGTCTGCGGTTGTGAGGTCGGTTGAAAGTATTACCTAATTCTCTTGGTAGAGAAATTAACATTCATGGGCAATAGCTCTGGTGGACATTCCTGCAGTCAGCATACCAATTGCACATTCCCTCAAAACTTGTGACATCTGTGGCATTGTGCTGTTTGATAAAACTGCACATTTTAGAGTGGCCTTTTATTGTGGCCAACCTAAAGCCTCGCACACACGCAACGATTATCGGCCGACCGATCGGCCGTCTTTTGTCCAGTGTTGTTGTGTTGTTTGAAATGTGCTCTAGACTGCACACGAATTTTATTGGCCAACAAAAACCAACTTCAAAAGTGATGTCATGTTCTGGTTTATTTTCCGTGTGTTTTTTCTTCTCTGAGCATGCCCAGTCTTGCTCATCAGATTTTTGTCTACCGAAATCTGTACTGACTGACGAAAAATCGGCCATTCTGTTGACGGCCAACAAAAATTTCATAGCATGCACACCAGATTTTGTTCGTCCGAAAAGTCGGAGTCAGTTGACGGAAGCATCATACTAACAAGCCGAAAATCGGCCGATCAGACATTGGCCGAAAATTCACGGGCAACTATCGATGCACACGCATCGATAGTTGCCCGTGAGGCATAAGGCACACCTAATCATGCTGTCTAATCAGCATCTTGATATGCCACACCTGTGAGGTGGATGAATTATCTCGGCAAAGGAGAAGTGCTCACTGGCACAGATTTAGACAGATTTGCAAACAATATTTGAAAGAAATAGACCTTTTGTGTACATAGAAAAAGTCTTAGATCTTTGAGTTCAGCTCATAAAAAAAATAGGGGGAAAAACAAAAGTGTTGCGTTTATAATTTTGTTCAGTATGTGTATATATATATATATATATATATATATATATATATATATATATATATATATATATATCATGTATATAGAGGTAAGGAGTACACTGGGTTCCAATGGATGCAGAGTGAGGGCTCCAGAATGTCAGTTCTGAGCTAAGAAAGTTGTTTTTTTTTATCTTTTTCTGGGTTCAGGGTCTGGATTCCAGGGGCTTTGAAGAGCTTTGGTTGGGAAGAAGCCTCTAATGCTTTGTCAAAGTCTTACCAGAGACCTGCATGCTTGTGGTTTGTGTGAACAGCCGTTATAAGCAGGGACGTGTCAGTAGTTTAGGGCCCCACCCCTCTCCAGCAGTCTATGAGACTACAAGATGGCAGCCAGAGCTGTGCATGTTGGTACAGGCCAAGGGAACAGACAAAGGCTCCTAAGCCAGTGGGCTAAGTCAGCAGGAAGCTGAGTGTGCAGTGAGAGTAGAGTGTAAGATGTAGAGGTTGCACAAGAGCACAGGTGTGCTGTGAGTTGATCTGTGTGACCGGACCAAAGGTCGAGGCTTGAGACCATAGCAGTGATGCTGTGAGAGAGAGCCAGTAGGCTGACTGTCATCATTTTTCATATTTGAAGTAATGATAGAAACTCCTGTGAGGGCACCCATTTTACTTTCGTTCTGAATAAAAGTGGGCCATCAAGCTCAGTACAGTATTTCTGGCTTGACTGAACTCACTGTAAATCACACTACACTTAAGCCACCAAAAGTCTTTGGAGTGTTTAGGCATTACTGAAGATGCCTCATGTGCATTCCTATCAGATTTGTGAAAATATGTAGCAAAAATACTCACTCATTTGTGCATGGCTCAAGTGCTGACTAAATTAGCAAGGCATCACTCCCTCACTAAGTGAAACACTGTAGGATGTTAGTTGCCAATGAGAGAGTGGAGTCTCACTAATCACACCAGTGAAGGAATGAACTGTGTAAATGGGTGGGCTTTGGTGTGAACCTGTCCCATGTGAGTCTGTCTCATGTGAGTTGTAACTAGAAGCATGATTGTATACGTTACCTGGACCTGGTAGTTAAGTATTTGGGGTTGGGAAGGTTTTTGGCATGATTTAGAGGGTTAAATGTTATTGCCTTAAGCAGTGATAGAATTAGGTTTTAGGAACACCTAAGACCCCATTTGTATTTGCATTTTGGATGCCAAAACAAGTGACACACAATTCATTCCAATGAAAAAGCAAGGTCGTTTGAAGCAGAACACTGGAAAGGGATATAAGTAGTACTGCGGTAGGCAGAGCAGCAGAGACAGTACATTATATACTCCTGACTACTGCACTCGGTTTGTTATATTGTATGGAACACAGTCCTGCCTGAAACATTGAAACTGTGCCATGCATTATTACCTGCTTATTTCTGTGCATCGTCTCATCAGTTCTTGGTTGCCAGATGTCTTGAGATGCCAAGTATGTAAATTAGGGTCTGTTTTAGACTGTTCTGGCACTTTTTGTTTAAAATTAAAGCACACACAAGCTGAATGTTGGGCGACATCGAACGGTTCAATAAAAACAGTCCGACATTCGGCCTTTGTGTAAGGCGGCCATTTGGCCGGCTTCTGTCGGATGAGCATTCTGGCAAGCCAGCAACCAACTGGCTGACAGCGCTGACCGGAGTGTTCTGGTGGAAGGGCAGGGGAGATTGCTGTACTAACGTTGGATCGTTAGTACAGCGACTCCGACCGGAGCTGTCAGTTTTTTTTTTCGTTCAACCCAAAAAACTAGTAGTGTGCACCAGTATCTGTATTTTATTATAGAAAATTACTTAGAACCCCTAGACGTTGTATATATTTTTTTTTAGCAGAGACCCTAGAGAATAAAATGGTGATAAAAATATACATAAATAACATGCAAGTTAAAGCAAAAAAAACACAAATATAACACAATTTTGGTAAACTATAAAAGATGATGTTATGCTGAGTAAATAGAGACCTAACATATCACACTTAACATAACCCAAAATTGCTCATGCTCATGGAATGGCAACAAACTACGATACATACAAATCTACAACAAGAAAAAAAAGGTGCTAAAGCTGCAGATCTAGAGAACAGGGGGTATGGAAGGGAGCAAACAAATATGAGAAAGGGAAGGTAACAAAGTCCATGTACTTCATAAATTACTACAAAGTCCATGTACTTAGGGCTGCCATCAAGGGGAACTGAAACCAGGTATCCAGAGCTGCAATAAAGATAAGAGAGATAAGCGCATCTAAGTGCAGACTTTTACAGTTTATTAAAACAATTGGCAACTCACATGGAGGTGAATGGAATCAGGCACATCAATGAACAGTACAAGAGATCCTCAGTGGGGGTTTTGTCCCATGCGCTGACGGCATCCAGCAGAAGGATGTGTAGTCCAAGTGGCCTCACTGGTCACCATCTGAATGCCAACTGAGTGGTGGATATAAGTCAAACCGAGGCTTTTATTTCAATTACAAGGAATGTAAACATCTCTTGTAATAGAAATGAATGATGAGAGGTCATCCTTATGGAGTGATCTAGGGTCTATAAGACCCCAAATCTCCCCTCTACCTTTGAAAGCAAAAGAACAAAAAAATCATTGATCTTATGCTTTAAATAACGAAAAAAAAAAAAGTTTACTTCTGCCCTAGGCAGGAAGTGTCATGACGTTGCTCCGGTCCTTCTAGATCATAGAGGTGATCGTAGACAATCTGGTCTCTCCTCATCTCTGTGACCAGCCACGCAAACCATCGGATCATTTCCTGAACTCGCCGGTAAGAATGGTAAGCCCAAGAAACAACGGCGAGCTGCTGGAGGGAGGGGACGACCCCTCCCGCTGCTTCTAAAAGCAAGTCGCTCAGGTTGCACTTATGAAAAAGAGGATCCCCGACTTAAAAAAAAAATACCGGAGTTATAGCTGATAGCTTCAGCCATAATCCCCGTAAACCAATTCAAAGCCACAGTATTAGCTTAATGTGTACAACGTATACAGCTGCAAGAAAAAGTATGTGAACCCTTTGGAATGATATGGATTTCTGCACAAATTGGTCATAAAATGTGATCATCATCTAAGTCACAACAATAGACAATCACAGTCTGCTTAAACTAATAACACACAAAGAATGAAATGTTGCCATGTTTTTATTGAACACACCATGTAAACATTCACAGTGCAGGTGGAAAAAGTATGTGAACCCTTGGATTTAAAAGCTGGTTGAACCTCCCGTTTCCTGTAGTTGCAGATCAGACGTGCACAACGGTCAGGAGTAATTCTTGACCATTCCTCTTTACAGAACTGTTTCAGTTCAGCAATATTCTTGGGATGTCTGGTGTGAATTGCTTTCTTGAGGTCATGCCACAGCATCTCAACCGGGTTGAGGTCAGGACTCTGATTGGGCCACTTCAGAAGGCGTATTTTCTTCTGTTTAAGCCATTCTGTTGTTGATTTACTTCTATGCTTTGGGTCATTGTCCTGTTGCAACACCCATCTTCTGTTGAGCTTCAGCTGGTGGACAGATGGCCTTAAGTTCTCCTGTAAAATGTCTTGATAAACTTGGGAATTCATTTTTCCTTCGATGATAGCAATCCGTCCAGGCCCTAACGCAGCAAAGCAGCCCCAAACCATGATGCCCCACCACCATACTTCACAGTTGGGATGAGGTTTTGATGTTGGTGTGCTGTGCCTCTTTTTTGCCACACATAGTGTTGTGTGTTTCTTCCAAACAACTCAACTTTGGTTTCATCTGTCCACAGAATATTTTGCCAGTACTGCTGTGGAACATCCTGGTGCTCTTGTGCAAACTGTAAACGTGCAACAATGTTTTGTTTGGACAGCAGTGGCTTCCTCTGTGGTATCCCCCCATGAAATCCATTCTTGTTTAGTGTTTTACGTATTGTAGATTCACTAACAGGGATCTTAGCATTTGCCAGTGACTTTTGTAAGTCTTTAGCTGACACTCTAGGATTCTTCTTCACCTCTGAGCAGTCTGCGCTGTGCTCTTGCAGTCATCTTTATAGGACGGCCACTCCTAGGGAGAGTAGCAGCAGTGCTGAACTTTCTCCGTTTATAGACAATTTGTCTTACCGTGGACTGATGAACAGCAAGGCTTTTGGAGATACTTTTATAACCCTTTCCAGCTTTATGCAAGTCAACAATTCTTAATCATAGGTCTTCTGAGAGCTCTTTTTTGAGAGGCATCATTCACATCAGGCAATGCTTCTTGTGAAAACCAAACCCTGAACTGGTTTGCGTTTTTTATAGGACAGGGCAGCTGTAACCAACACCTCCAATCTCATCTCATTGATTGGACTCCAGTTGGCTGACATCTCACTCCAATTGGCTCTTGGAGATGTTATTAGTCTAGGGGTTCATATACTTTTTCCACCTGCACTGTGAATGTTTACATGGTGTGTTCAATAAAAACATGGCAACATTTCATTCTTTGTGTGTTATTAGTTTAAGCAGACTGTGATTGTCTATTATTGTGACTTAGATGATGATCAGATCACATTTTATGACCAATTTGTGCAGAAATCCATATCATTCCAAAGGGTTCACATACTTTTTCTTGCAGCTGTATTCTCTGTGCAAAAGTGAATATATAAGGAAGCTTATTTTTTACTTTTCAATGGTGTTTATTTAAGTTTTGCACATATAAGGGTTACAAAAGGATAATAAATGTACTGTAGGTAACAGTTCCTGTTGAACCTTAGGATATATAATGAGGAGTTGTTAACTTGGTTACAATGTTAAAACAAAAATACATGTTTAAATCTTAAATAAAAGATGAAGCAGTTGTTCAACTTATGTAGTGGGGGGTGTTATCCCCCCCCCCATAAACCCCTAATGGGAGCAATCTGTGTCGAGAGGTGGGGGATAAGATGGCCGACCACATAAAAGCGCGTTGTTATTTAATATAGGTTTATCAGCTATATAAAATTAAGCCGGATATATGGTAAAACAGGTAACTGGCGTGGACAATAAGGGTGTGGTAAGATGTTAATAGCTGTTATATGAAGTACAGGTTAAAGCAGTGCACAAATTGTGGTGCTCTGAAGGGTTTTTTTTCGATTATGATTAAAACCATTTAAGCCATGGGGACCACGCTTTGTCTGAAGAAGCCACTCTGCCTTCTGAGGATGCAAACATGCGTTCATAGGATCCATGAGTGTGGACTAGGGATTTTACCTCATCTAATAAGATCTTGTCGTCAGTTTTCCAATGTCGGGTGATGGTAAGCCTAGCAGCTAACAGAATGCTGCAGATGGAGCAAACGTATGTATTTGAGTTGGGGTAATGTACCATCTAAGGTTAATTTTAAAGGTCAGTTCCCATAATTAGTATTTAGACGTTATTGCTATGGACCATTGGGGGAAGCTAAATGATTTACCTATTTCTTTCCTATTTTATTATTGGGGGTAGTTTGATTAAGTTAGTTTTGGCATCTAGGAGGCTGTAGAATAATGCTACAGTATGCCCTTTATGTTCTTGGTAGTGCTCTAGAGGTGCTTCCAAGGTTTATCATGGACAAGGATGTGCAATCAGGGATTTCAGATTAAGCAATATGATACCTGGATGTATTTAAAATATTATGTGGCAGGTACTCCTCTCTAAGTTTTGCAAATGATTTGAATAGAATACCTGAGTATAGGTTAGAGATGTGAGTTATGCCTTGCTCACACCATTTCTGAGTAGAGAAGCTTAGTATTAGATGGGTTAATACAGATATGGGAACTGGTAGTTGGAAAGGTGTGTTTCCTTTACATGCTTTGGAATTGCAGTAGTTGAATGCTGTCACTGAAGCTAGTATGGTGGGGGACACTAGAGAATTTCTTGGTTTTATGTGTGGCCTGCTCAGGAGCCAGATGTGCAAATCTTTGCCTGGGATCTGAGTAGATTCCATTTCCCTCCATGGGCATACGTCATTCCGTTTAAACCAAAGTTTAATTTGCGACAATATGGAGGCATAATAGTAGTCTTTTTTTTTTTTTTGAAAGAAACTTTATTGAAACAAAAGCTATGATACATAGAAAAGCTGGGATAACGATGAACAACACATTTTACATTTTATAAGGTCAGAAGCCGAGCACAACATAGAGACACGTGACTGACCTAAATGATATAACAGCCAGAGAAAATTACCCAAGGTCAAAACATAAACACACTAGAACCCTAGTTGGATGGATCTTTGGCATGTAAGAAACTCTTAGAACATGGGATGAGTATCTGAAAGAGAAAAGAGAAGGGGTGAGACCGGGGAAGGAGAAGAGGGGGGGGAAGGGGGGGGTGAATTACGTCAAGAACATCTGAACCACAGCTTATTTATCCCACCCTGGAGCATTATACAAGAAAGTATCCGAGGACGAGGCGTTAACCACCTCCTTAGGTAGTGAATCCAGAAAGTCCTGCCAGTTGTCCGAGAAGCGGTTTGCGGAGGAAGGAAGGTTGAAATCCGTAGTGAGCCGATCTTTGATCATGAGACTCAAGAGGTCGCGGTGAACTTGCGCTACAGAGGGGCCCACCGCGGAGATCCAGTTGGCGAGTATAACTCTCTGGGCTATCAACAAGCATGTGAGAATCCACCTATGTGGGTGTGGTGGTGGACGGTTAGTCCATACCTGGAGCTGTTTGTCCCAGTGTCAATAGTAGTCTTTAATGTTTATGTACCCTGCGCCCCCCCCCCCCCCACACTGATCTGTGTTTAGTTAGATTGGATTTGGAGCTTCTGACTTTGGCATACAAATTTACTTAATATACTCTGCATGGATATGAAAAAGGAGGAAGGTACATGTATGGGTAGAGATCTAAATATGTGAATTTGTGGTAGTTTAATCATCTTGATTTCTTTGGGAAGTTCATTAATAACTGGCACACAGTTAGCTTGAAATAGGGAGGACACTTTTTTAGTTAGGTTGATAGTTAGGTTGATACTCAAGTAGGATTTTGGTTTATCAGCCCATATACAGCATATGGATATGTCAGTATATGGATAGGGAGAATGAACGACTTTGATGCATTGATCTTATAATAAGATATACGGCTAAAAGTTTCTAGGGTATACCTCACCGAAGTCAGGGAAGAGATGGGGTTAGATAAGATGAGAATCGCATCATCCGCAAATAGATTTATTTTGTGTTCTTGTGATCTAATTTGTAAGCCTCTAATCTCTGGCATGGATCTCATTTTTTTCTGCTAAGGGCTCCATCATTAAGTTGAATATCAAGGGTGAAAGGGGCACCCTTGTCTCGTTCCATTTGTGAAAATAAAGGGGTGGATAACATATTTTTTGCGATAGAAACAAAAAAGACCGAAAAAGCTTGAGAAAAAATTCAATTTTTTGGTTTGCGCAAAAGTTATAGCGTCTACAAACTATGGCGTATATGCTGGAATTTACGCAGCTTTTACTTCTGACTCATTTCTTGAAGTGCTAACATGGCAGGGCAGTACAAAACCCCCTCAAATTACCCCTTTTTGGAAAGTAGACACCCCAAGGAATTGCCTGAGAGGCATGGTGAGCCTATCGAATATTACATTTTTTTTCTCACAGGTGTTTAAAAAATGACAAAAAAAAAAAGTTGTCATTGAAATGATATTTTGCTCACGCACGCCGTGGGTTTATGTGGAATTACACCCCAAAATACATTCTGCTGCTTCTCCTGAGTATGGGGATACCACATGTGTGAAATTTTTTGGCAGTCTAGCCACGTACAAGACCCCGAAGACCAATCACTGGCTTCAGGCTTTCTAAGGCCGTAAATTGTTGATTTCAGTCCTCACTACGTATCACAGTTTCTGAGGCCATGAAACACCAAGATAGCACAAACCACCCCCCCCCCCAAATGACCCCTTTTAAGAAAGTAGACACCCTAAGCTATTTGCTGAGAGGCATTTTGAGTCCATGGAATATTTTAAATGTTGCCACAAGTTTTGGGAAAATTATTATTATTTTTTTTTTACACAAAGTTGAAATTTAAATGATATATTGCTCAAACATGCCATGGGTATATATGAAATGACACCCCAAAATACATTCTTCTGCTTCTCCTGAGTATGGAGATACCACATGTGTGGGACTTTTTGGCAGTCTATCCGCGTACAGGACCCTGTAAAGGAATCACCTCCTTCAGGCTTTCTAAGGGCGCAAATTGTTGATTTCACTCCTCCATACCTATCACAGTTTCGGAAGCCATAAAATGCCAAGACAGTCCCCCTCCCCAAAATGACCCCTTTTCGGAAAGTAGTTGAGTATTGTTGAGTATTTTGCAGATCTTGGTTTTGTCACAAAGTTTTGAAAATTGAAAAAAAGGAAAAAATAAAAGTACGTTTTCCTTCTTTCTTTATTTTCCAAAACAAATGAGAGCTGCAAAATACTCACCATGCCTCTTAGCAAATACCTGGGGGTGTCTACTTTCCGAAAAGGGATTATTTGGGGGGGGGGGAGTGTGCTATCTTGGCATTTCATGGCCTCCGAATTGTGATAGGTAGTGAGGAGTGACAAATCAACAATTTACGCCCTTAGAAAGCTTGAAGGCAGTGATCGGTTTTCGGGGTCCTGTACGTAGCTAGACTGCCAAAAAGTCTCCCTGTACTCAGGAGGAACAGCAGAATGTATTTTGGTGTGTAATTTCACATATACCCATGGCATGTGTGAGCAATATATAATTTAGGCTCCGTTCACATGTAGGCGTTTTGGGGCGTTTTTGGGGAGTTTTTCTGCTCTGGGATCAGCTCTCAAAACACCCAACAAGACAAATCCTATTCATTTCAATGGCGCCTGTTCACATCTGAGCATTTTGACGCTGTGAGCAAAACGCCCAACGCTCAAAAAAGTACATGAGCTTCTTTTTGGGCAGATTACAGGCGTTTTCCATTGGTCTCTTTTCAGTCTAAAAACGCCTGCACAAAAAACGCCTATAAAAATGACTGTAAATCGCGGTAAAAATTGCTGTAAAATTGCGGTAAAAAACACGCGAAAACGCTACGCTCAGGTGTGAATGTAGCCTAAGTGACGACTTGGTGTAAAAAAAAAAAAAAAATGTGTTATTTTCTTGAAACTTGTGGCAAAATATAAAATATTACATGGACTCAACATGCCTCTCAGCAAATAGCTTGGGGTGTCTACTTTCCAAAAAGGGGTCATTTGGGGGATGTTTGAACTGTCCTGCCATTTTATGCCCAATATCATAAGCCTATGCCACACGTCACCCACTCTTCTAACCACTTGAAGACCAAGCCTTTTCTGACACTTTTTGTTTACATAAAAAAAATATTTTTTTTACTAGAAAATTATTTTGAACCCAAAACATTATATATTTTTTAAAGCAGAGGCCATACAGAACAAAATGGTGGGTGTTGCAATTTTATTTCTCACACGGTAATTTTGCAGAGATTTTCCAAATGCGATTTTTTGGGAAAAAAAACACTTTTTTTAAATTTAATCCACAAATACACTATTTATTGCCCAATTGTTTGGTAAAATATAAAAGATGATCTTATGCCAAGTACATAGATACCAAACATGACATGCTTTAAAATTGCACATGCTTGTGCAGCGGCAAAAAGCTACTTACATTTTTAAAAGCCTTTAAAACCTTTGCAGGTTACCACTTTAGATTTACAGAGGAGGGCGCATCAGGAAAGACACTATGGACTCTACTGGCCTGTCTTTGAATTATTGGTGGCTGTGTTGTGCTAGCCACTGCACCAGCTTGAACTGCACTTATGGGACTTGCCATGTCACCAAGTGTTACTGCAGTGCTGGTTTGACTATGACCAGGATGTACTAGGCCGCTGGTGCTTGCCAGTTCTCCAGAAGGTTGAGCGGCACTAGTAATGACACTCTGCTGCATACGAGAACCCTGTGATTGTTACACCTCAGCAACAGAAGAACAGGGTCGGGTATGCCTGACCTTAGCGGGGACCACTACTACGTAATCAGAGCTATCTTTCAGGGTGCCGCTGCTCTCTACAGGTTTGAATACTGAGCCTGATTCTGACAGGCTTCCCCATCACTCTCATCTGTCATGCTCAGCCTCGTGTGGGCCTCTTAACTAGTGTACCACTGTTTGGACATTTTGGCAAATAAATGTATAGGTACCTAGTTTGACTCACAGGTAAAAAAGCACCTGGATGTCAAGGACTGTTTGAACCGCTACCAAAAAATTTACCTGCTAGTGCTAGCAGAGATCAAACCTGACTCTGCTAAAGCTGCAATTTAGTGTGCTGTGTATCGGAAGTGACAGTAATCTGCTGATACTGTACTTCTTGGGGGATGGGCAGAGGGGCAAAACGCAGATGCTGGCAGGTATCGGGGCGTTTTGGGAACACTAAACTATTGGGGATGCTAGTATAGTTCTGATCAGATCAAAGATATTAATATGTTTAGACACTATACTAGTACTATACTATACTAATAATGGAGATGTTTTAATGTGTATATGTCACTGGCAATCAAAGAGTTAAAATGTATTACTAAATATGTGGCGGGCAATCTAACGCTATCCTGTATTGACGCTAACTAACGTTAACGCTAACTGATGTCACCTTTGACACTAATACAGTTATCATAAAAAAGATCTGTACACCATAATAGTGACACTCTGACAGGGCAATGAAGGGGTTAACTGGGGGTGATCAGGGGTTTCAATATTTATTAGAGGATGTATGGTGGGTACCCTAAACCTATCTGGACTCTGTACTCACAGTTGATGTTCTCTTCTCTCACACTGGAACCAAACAGGGCTACAAGAAAGAAGATTGCATAATTTCCTGTGTTTATATTACACAGGCATAGGACGTTCTGCAATTGGTCAGAACCGATCACCAGGTCCAGGCCAAAAATGATTGGCCTGGACCTGATGACGAATCAGAACATCGCGGGGATGGCGGGAGCGCGCGCACGTGCCCCTTAGCCCAGCGCGTGACCGACGTATAGAGATGTACCGAACGGTTCGCCGGCGAACGGTTCCCGGCGAACTTCGAACGTTCGCGTTCGCCGCTGTGGGCGAACATATGCGATGTTCGGTCCACCTCCTATACATCATCATTGAGGCAAACTTTGACCCTGAACATCACAGTCAGCAGACACATTCCAGGCCAATCAGCATACCTCCCTCCCACACCCTCCCACCTCCTATAAATAAGCAAGGGCAGCATCCATCTTAGATCATTTCTGTGTTACTGAGAGCAGGGAAAGTGCTGGTGCTGCTGCTGCTGTTATAGCTGGGGACAGTTCCCGGTCTTGTTAGCCAGTGTTCTTGGTACACTCCTGCTGTAAGGACAGCACCCCAAAAAGCCCTTCCTAGGGCTGGTATTTGAGGTTTTTTTTGGATATATATATATATATATATATATCTATATCTATTGTCCCCAAAAGCCCTTTTGAGGGCTGGTATTTGTGTAATTTTTTTTTGTTCTGTGATATATATATATATATATATATATATATATATATATTGTCCCCAAAAGCCCCTTTGAGGGCTGGTATTTGAGTATTTTTTTAATATATATATATATATACATATGTAGCATGTCCAGAACCAGAAAAAAAAAGATCATATAGGTGTAAAAGGGGTTCCCACCATCCCTGCTCTACTGAAAAATTATCTTTTTTTTCTGGTTCTGGACATGCTACAGAGCTGAAACTTCACAGGTACACTTTTTAGACCCCCTAGACACTAAATCACACAAAAAAAGTTCTTAAAAATTGTCATTTTTGATAGAGAGCCAATTATTGGAAAACTTAAAAAAAAAAAAAAAAACTTAACAAAAAAAAAAAAATTCTTTGGATTTATTGTTTGGGGGGTCTAAAAGGTGTACCTGTGAAGTTTCAGCTCTGCAGCATGTCCAGAACCAGGAAAAAAAGATCATATAGGTGTAAAAGGGGTTCCCACCATCCCTGCTCTACTGAAAAATTATCTTTTTTTCTGGTTCTGGACATGCTACAGAGCTGAAACTTCACAGGTACACTTTTTAGACCCCCTAGACACTAAATCACACAAAAAAAGTTCTTAAAAATTGTCATTTTTGATAGAGAGCCAATTATTGGAAAACTTAAAAAAAAAAAAAAAAAAACTTAAAAAAAAAATTTCTTTGGATTTATTGTCTGGGGGGGTCTAAAAAGTGTACCTGTGAAGTTTCAGCTCTGTAGAATGTCCAGAACCAGAAAAAATAGAATCAGGGTTAGGGCTAGGGTTAGGGTTAGGGTTAGGGTTAGGGCTAGGGTTAGGGTCAGGGCTAAGGTTAGGGTTATTTTTAGTGCTTAGGGTTAGAGTTAGAGGGGTAGGGGTAGGGCTACTAACTCTAACCCTAAGTATCTCACCGTAACCCTAACCCTAGCCCCTAACACTAAACCTAACCCTCTAACCATAACCCTAACCCTCTAACCTTAACCCTAACCCTCTAAGCCTAGCCATAAAAATAACCCTAACCCTAACCCTAACCCTAACCCTAACCCTAACCCTAGCCCTAACCCTAACCCTAACCCTAGCCCTAACCCTAACCCTAACCCTAGCCCTAATTCGTAATTTTTTCTGGTTCCGGACATGCTACAGAGCTGAAACTTCACAGGTACACTTTTTAGACCCCCCAGATGCTAAATCCAAAGAATTTTTTTATTTTTATTTTTTTTTAATTTTTCCAATAATTGGCTCGCTATCAAAAAATTACAATTTTTTAAGAACTTTTTTTGTGTGATCCCTCTCCGGCATGCCACAGTCCAGGTGTTTGTCCCCTTGAAACAACTTTTCCATTACTATTGTGGCCAGAAAGAGTCCCTGTGGGTTTTAAAATTTGCCTGCCTATTAAAGTCTATGGCGGTTCGCAATGTTCACCGGTTCGCGAACATTCGCCGATGTTCGCGTTCGCCGTTCGCGAACAGCGAATTTTATGTTCGCGACATCACTACCGACGTACAGTTACAGTAAAACTGCGGCGGGTGGTTGGCAACTGTTTTATAAATCCTGACTGATCTGGATGAATAAGCTTCGGAAGTAAATCAAATAATCTCTTGGCGATCACTTTGGCGTAAAATTTGGTGTCATGGTTAAGGAGGGAAATTGGGCGGAAGTTTTGGGGGTAGAGGGCTCATTATCTGGCTTCAGTAGGGTCAAAGGCTTTAAACATTTCATGTGGGAATGAGGCAGAGGAGGCAACAGTGTTGAACAATAGTGCGATGTGGTCAGTAAGTAGGTTTTTGAGTTTTTTATAGTAATCTTCTTCAAAACCATCTGGTCTGGAAGCCTTGTTGTTAGGTAGGGAGTCAATGGCTTTCTCAATTTCTGATGTCCTGAATGGGGTGTTAAGGGTGGCCAGTTGAGCTGGGAAAGATGGATGGAGTCCAAGAATGCCTGAATAGAGTCATTATTCAGCTGAGGCAGGAGTTTGTTTTCTCCCAGGTTATATAGGTTGTTATTGTATGCACTAAATGCGTTGGAAATAGCCTCAGGATCTGTTAATTTCTATTTGGAAATAGGGTGAAATAGGAAAGGGATGCAAGTTTTAGTCGGACTCCCTTTAATTTGGTAAGCTAGGAGTTTTCCTGGTTTATTACAAGAGTAAAGTTGCATTTAAAAGCGTTTTTGGGTTTTATCAGAATTTTCTAGGAGAAGTGAACGTAGTTCTAATCTTATTTTAATAATCTCAGATTTGTGTTTCGCCATAGCATATTGTTTATTGAGGGAATCTGCAGTTTGAATGTCAGCTAGGATTTTTTCAGTGTGCTGCCTGCTTTGCCTTTTATCCCGAGCCTCCATTTGTATGAATAGACCTCACACATATGCTTTGTGCGCAGCCCAAATCATGTGAGGATCATGAACCGATCTTTTCTTAGGAATAAAAAACTCTTCAACGTTGGAACTGTAGAATTTGAGTGCTCATCCTCCATATAGATGCTGGAGAAGCTTTGGGGTTGTCCTAAATGGTGATACATATTGGAGCATGATCTGACCAGGAACTAGGAAGAATGGCTGAGCACAAGACTTTTTGTAAAACCCACTGGTCCTGCAAGAAAAGATCGATACAGGAATAGGAGTTGTGGCAGGCTGAGAAAAATGTGTAGTTTAGTCATGTTCTTTTGCATGTTGGCATCTCCATACATCATATAAATGAAGGGTAGAGATTCATGGATTAAGAGCAGGTTTGCCTGTTTTAGGAATAGACGTGGAGTCTATGTGTGGGTTAGGGGAAACGTTGAAATCTCTGCACTATACCATATACCATTGCACCTTGTTGGACCGCAAGGACCTTCTTGTTAAGTTTGTGGATGAAGCGCATTTGGTGGACATTGGAAGCAAAGACTAATATGATAGTGTACAGAGCGTTGTTGATGGAGCCTACCACAATGAGATATTGACCGCCTGCGTCTTTCACACATGTATGCAGCTGAAAGGAGATAAAGTTCTTGAAGGCTATCAATACGCCTTTCTTTTTGTTCGGAGCATTGACTGTGAATACATTTGCAAAGTTCTTGCTCATGCAAGTTGAAGAGTTGGAAGCAAGAAATGGGTCTCCTGGGCACATATAATGTCACAATTGGATTGTGTTGCCAGTTTCCAAAGTGATGCTCTTTTGGCAGGATGGTTGACGCCGTTGGCATTTATGGACAAGATTTTGATGGTCATGACAGAATGTTAATTGTGGTATAGGTTTGAGATGTGCCTTGTAGCTTGCTGGGTGTTCTTGGTTTCTGAGTGGTATTAGTGCCCAAGTGTAGTGGGGTGTAAGTTTAAAGATGTACAACCTGTACTAGTGATGTTCTTTAGTCTGGGAATCTTCAGGTAGAATCAAGTAGCAACCAGGTGCAGCCGCATTTGTAAAACTAAAATTAAAAAGAGATAAAGACACATGAAAGAAAAAAAACTTGGTCTAGGTTAACACCTAGAAATCGCTTCCTTGCAATAGTCAATACTAGTGCCAAGGAATGTGAGTTGGGGGTTAAGAGTTCTTACGACAGAGCGAGAATGTACGCCACAACAGGTCTCTTGATTGTAGATTTTTCCCATGTCTCTTAGTTAGTTTGGCGATTCCTGTTGTATCATTGTGGTAGTGGTTGAGCACGCTGGTTGTTTGTGGTGCCCTCATCCATGGGGATTAGTTCAGATGTATCCGGAACAATGCCCCATTCTTGCAAAAGACGTTTCCCGTTCTGTACTGAGGGTGTATGTTTGTCTGTGAGACCCTTTCCAGTGGTAGTAATTAAGGCATATTTTGTAGGTAGGCGAATGTGTGGAGAGAAGACAACAAATAGACATAGGTTCTATTTATTAGTATTCCTTTGGGGCACACCCACTGAGCAGCGCAATGTGGGTATGCACAACATTCGCAGCAGCACACATAGCTTTTCTCTCTCCGCTGTGTTCAAGTGTTTGCCTGTTATAAAACATATGCATATTTTATTATTTTGTGTTGTTGCCTACCTCATAACTCTTTTCATTTTATGACTAAGCATTTTTCTTTATGGTATGTCTGCTTTTATTATACTAAGATTCAAGACTGGGAACTTAAGTTGGGTATACAGGTTGTTTTTTATTTTTTTTTCATTCATTCAGTTGAATAAAAAAAAAAAAACAGAAAAAACTGAGAGATTCTCACACCAACACGATGTGTAATGCTGGGATGCTGAGATCCTTCCCGCTGTGCTGTTTTATTCTGGCAGGGGGATAACCCTCCACCCCCATCAGACCGGCTTCTGTTGAAGAGAGAGTGGCAAAAGTATACCAAAAGATCTTGCTGAACTGGTTAACTTTTGGTACATGTGCACTGGGTTTTAGTTTTCCAGCTTATACTCCCAGAACTGGTAGAGCACCAACAAAGGAAAATGGCTGAAACCATCCCTGAATAAGGCCAATTGTCTGCCTTCTTTCTTTCTTCCTTCCTTTCATTCCACTGTCCTGTTGAGAAAGGGAGAAGGAGAGGTCAACATAATTTCCACAGTACCCTTAAAATATGCTCAAGTGAATACAAATGAGGCACTATAATCCGTGAGGCTATTTTATTTAATCTGTTCCCTCTTGATTGTGTACCTGAAAGGTAAAGAGAGTTATTAGAAGCTCAGGATGTGGCAATGTTAGCGAGGCACTCATTCCCCTCCCCACTCCTCATCATATGCACAATCACACATTGTTGTTAGAATAGCACTGGATAGCACTGATCACAGCGCAGACCTCGATCCTCATAATGAGGAGCTCCATCTCTCATCCGTTGGGAAACATAATGACTCAGATCTTTTTACAATTCCAAATCAGATCATTTGCATAAAACTAATGCAAGTTCATTTTTCCCTTGCTGCAGTTTAGTGATAAATTTCTAATCCCGCATGGCTCATTTCATTGTGACAGAAAAATGTTTAATGAACAGTTACTTTATCTGTCTAAAGAGATGAAAACTATCTGTCATTCTTAAGCCTATGCTCATCAACCTATGTGATTTCTTTTAACAATAGGCAATCAAGGTAGCAGAACACACTGGTCAGGGCGTTATTTACAACGTGAAACTTGTAGGCCAATGTAGAGTACAGCAGAGGAAAAGAAAAGAGTAAAACATGTTGAGTCTGGGAAAAATTACCAGGAGCGCTAAAGAAGGGAGGTAGAGGATGACTAAAAAAAATTTGGCTTGGGATGAAAGCACACCCAATGGACTTTGCATAGTAGGGACAGTTTGCTTGAGGCTAAAGAAATCGCAATACAAAAAGTGTATTGTAGTAAACACAGACAGGTAGGCGGCCTAGGACTTCCTGATATAGAAGACTACTTTTATGGCTCCCAACTAGCCTCTCTCCGCCACTGGTTCCAAACACTCCAAGACATTCTTTTGGTTGACATTGAGACATATAGTGTGTGTGTCACACGCGCAACAATAAATCATAAATTGATCATATATCGTCAGCTGCAGCTATAAAGTTCTCACTTCACTGTGAAAAATTACGAATGCTATATATATAGTGATAGCTACGCTAATTAATATCAAATACATAAACTTAAAAAAATAGACAAAAAGTCTATTAGTGCAACAAAAAAATTACTGTAATAATTCCTCTGTGATTTTAAAATCCAATTCGGGGTTGTGTGCACTAATCCACACCTATGTGACAATATCCACCACCGACAAATATGCTCACTCGCCAGAGCTCTTCCAACATAGGGTGTTATTACCCACTCCTCAAAGGAATATTGGATCCACTATATTACTCAATGTGTCCTTAATCTCTTAAGACCATCCAGGAATAATATATGTATAATATTCCTCTCCACTTCTCTCATGATAATTCATACAATAAAAAAGATGCTATCATTGCACAACATATTTATTCCATAAAAGTTACAGTTAAAACGTTTTGAAAAGCCAGCTCACATTTGCTAGTGCCGTCCGACCAGCACTAAGTCTATCCAGCAAACCAAATCTGAAAGTTGTCCCGCCACTCCGTTTGTTGAAGCCTGCATGCGTGCCAATTCTCGGCTGTGGAGAGGAATATTATATATATTATTCTTGGATGGTCTTAAGAAATTAAGGATACATTGAGTAATATAGTGGATCCAATATCCCTTTCAGGAGTGGATAATAACGCCCTATATTGGAGGAGCTCTGGTGAGTGAGTATATTTTTCTGTGGTGGATATTGTCACAGAGGTGTAGATTAGTGCGCACAGTACCGAATTGGATTTGGAAATCACAGAGGAATTATCACAGTCATGTTGCACTAATGGACTTTTTATATATTTTTTTGCGTTTATGTATTTGTTATTAATTAGCGTGGCTATCACTATAGATAGCATTTGACACTGAGACCTCACTCATACATTCGGATAAACTCCACTACCTCCTCTTAGTGGATTCCTGTATCCCATTACATATTAATGCTTTTCCTTTACCCACTCGCGCATCTATCATAGCTTGGAGAAAATTTACAACCTAACCCCCCAAGGGATCTCCTTAGCATCCCATACACTTCCCATTTAGATTTTAGAATGTCTTATTCCTTGTATCTCCCTTCCTCAATGGGAAGAAGCAGGAATTCATTGGATAGACCATCATGATCACAACAGTTTAAATACCCCTTGTCTCCTTACTAACAGAATTCAGCCTCCCCAAATCTGCCTCCTACATATACACCAGAATCCCCACCTTTTATGAAGGAAGTTACCCAAACATATTTGGCTCTTTCTTTCCTCCTCGACTCCCACCCATAAAGATCCAGTATATCATTATTCTATAATATTTTACGGAACAAATTTACCTTTTCTAAGACACCCCCTATGTTAAAATGGGAGAAGGACCTTTAGGTATCCTTCTCAAATACCCATTGGAAAAAGGCCATCTGATCCAGCTACTTGATCTCACAGCACAGCTTACTGAGAACAGACACAAAAAATACTTATTCAATGGTATCTGACTTCCTATCAACTCTCCAAATTTTCTAAATCCCAGTCTCCACTGCTTTATGGGACGCGGCCAAACAGACCAGCTTACTCACATCTATTGGACCTGTAAGAGCCTCACCAGCTACTAGAGAAAAATCTTCTCTATAATTTTGGAGATTACAGGGATTCTATCTAAACCTGATCCCGCCCTAGCGATCCTTCACCTTGGTATAGAGAAATTTCCCTGGAAATTCAGAATGGCCGTCTTACACATTTTAGTGGCAACCAAAACAGTAATAGCCAGGCAATGGACAAAAAATATGGCACTCAACCCATCTGAAACCATAGATCTTGTCAATCTACAATTTTCCTATTAAAAAATGTTTTCAAATACCAACTCCACAAGGGCTTTGTTTGATGATATATGGAAACCATGGATGGAAAGCAAATACTTTTTCAATGTCTTTTGATTTTTCTATAATATGCTCTGAAATTTAAGATTTGTATCATCTTTGTGATATGAACTATGTTGCATGATCCTCTCTTTTAGCACTGTATGTATGTCTTGTCCTACTTACAGTATGTGTCAATATTGTAAGCTCATGTAGCACCACCACCGAAGGAGCCGCTTGGTAATTTTGGGTTCCTTGTTCAACGCCTCGACTCCAAGAACAACCTCAGCTCCACTGATACACCTTCTGCAAGCACAAGTAACACCACAAATGTAAAATACCCTTCACTTAGCTGTGAGGTATTGCCAGTAGAAATAAACATACACACACCAGGTTAGGGATAACTTGCTTAATCTATTAATGCAGATTAGCATAAACAGCAATTTCAACAGAATTAAACAGCAGATCAGGAAAACTCAGACACAGGCTGCTAAACAGGGTAAAAGAGCTATACCCAAGTAAAAAAGGGGGAAAAAAAGAACAGTACACTTCTGTATCAATTAGTTAAAAGCAATGTATAATAACTCTAACTGCGTTCAGAATGATAGCAGCCCTATACTGGTTCTGAGTGCACTCAAATGAATAGACAGGGGTAGGATATCACCTTAACTGGCTAGCATATAGAGCTTCAAGCTAGTTACAACTAGGGGCAGTCCTTAGTCCTATGTTTGGTCTGTGCTCATTGGCGTGCGTTGTCAGTAAGGCCTGCAGGTAGTATTAGTGCTATGGGATCACTGGTTAGGTAGGTCCTATTGGCTTTAATCCCTAGCAGTGGTAGCAAGTAGTGGCTGCAAGGCCCTTTTTACCAGTCCCAGGAACACTGTTTTAGTTGCCCCTCCGATAAGGCACCCACTCGCTTAGGTTGCTTGGGGTGACTCTGGCAGGCAGCACGTCCTGGCAGTGTCTCTGTCTATCTGAGTTTTCCAGTCCCAGAAATGCTTTCCCACAATGTAGTAGCTTCCACTGCCTCCCTCTGTCTCTGGACTGTTCTGTCAGAGCCTTTTTTTTTCTCCTGGGATTGCAGACACTCTCTCTTCCTCATCCACATCACTCTCCTCAGCATTTCCTGAAACTCCTCTTTTTTCCCAGTGTCCTCTGTGTCTCTGAGTTTTCAGAAAGGACAATTCAGCATCTCCCTATTTCCATCCTGTGGCTAAAAGGAGAAATTGCATGACAAATAGACTTTCATTGCTCGATGACACATGCCTGTTACACTCTATAAAAGCATTGAACAACAAAAAAAAAAATCATGGCACAGTGATTGGTCTAATGACGAAAGTGGGCTTTGCCTTTAGGAACATGGTTTATTATGACACACCATTCCACATAAATACTGTATATTAAACAAGGATAAATTGTAAATGAAAAAGTAAAATGCTATGTCATCATCACATATCATCCTTATTATTTAGATTTCCTTAACAAATGAGCAGAACATATTTTACAGTTATACATTCTCTCAGCCCTGAATTCCTTTACAGCTCTTTGCATTCAGACATAGCATCCCAATTTTGCAATGGCAGGTACTACTTGAAGACTCTGCTCTGCCAGGAGTTATGAAACCAGGTCTGAACAAGGGACAGATAATTATTTAATGAACATCAGCTAAAACTGGCTGTGCGGCCTGAGTGAGGACTGGATAGGGGAGTTTCTCTACTCAGAGCCACTAGACCAACATATACAGTATATTTGTACACGTCATGGGGAAAATGCACCCCTGCCTCTTAGTTCAGTCCTCTTTCAAACTGTACAAGGGCATGTTACCTTCTGCAGCTCAAGTATTGAATAACTACGTACCCTTTCTCTTTTGTAGCTTTTGTAATGCTGAATTTCAGCGCCTTCTCTACAGTATAAGACTATCCAGCTGTATATCTATATATTAAAGAAAACATTATGCCTCTAATATAGATATCTGGCTTTCATTATTATTTTAATATCAGTTGATGACTAGGCATGGAGCTTATGGAAATTGGTTTTTCATTCATGACAGCATCATTCTTGAGTTTAGAAGATGCGGTTCAAAGATGACAAAAGATTTATGCAGTAAAATACCCATCAGATGTAATAGGGTATTGGCCAGTGATTGGGGGGGGGGGGGGGGGCTAAGGAAGATGTGTATGCACACACATGCACACACTTTAGGATCTGCTGACAACTGTGACTGAAACAGATCCTCAACTACTAAAGTGGTCTTATGTGATCTGTTAGAAAGCCGTGCTTATCTATGCATGAGCTGAAAATTGTTTTAAGATGGTGGCACTAGAGCACAAAAAATATTGGAGAACCTCTCCTGCAGGGAAGATAGGGCTGGCCCCAGTGCAGAATATTACGTTTAATTTTGGGTACATAAAATTCCTATTTAACAGTGTTTTTTTTTTCAATTTGAAAGAATTAACAAATTATTTTAAGCTTTTATTGCTGCCCATAACACTTTTGGGGAGATTTTTCTTTAAAGTGGTTGTAAACCCTCACATATACCCAGTGAATTGAACAGCCTCAGATGATACACAGAAATAAAATAAATTTCCCTACATAAGTTGTATAGCTGCAGTCTTCCCTTTTCTACACTCTTTGAAAAGTGCAGAAGTGTTAGATATCTTTCTTCCTCATTCAGCAGTGGGTGGAGAGTCTGGGCTTACACTGTGTGCAAGCTGATTGAAGGAAAGGCACACAGTCCCCCTCCACATGGGCAGAGGAACGAAGGAACATGCAGAGCTGTCGTCTGAATAGATAAGCTCTCTGCTAATCTATGTCTTAGCTCCCTCCCTAACACAAATTTTCAGCAGCTGTTATCTTTCAGAGAACTTGTCAGAAGTGACTCTGCTGACAACAGACTAATGAAGCATCAGAGACAAATGGCACTCAGAGTTTTGGAGAGAGATGAGTAAACACTACAGATACAGTATAGATGTAAAGGTCAGATTTCATGAATGGTGTTAAAAACCACTTTAATTTCCTGTCCCTGTGACAGCAGAACAATATGAGAAGCAGTTGCCTCGGGACAGAAAAGCAAAGATAGTTATGTAGCCCTGGTCCATAACACTCCTTGGACCAAGGCCACATAGACTGGACTGTCACTGCTGTCCTTGCACTGCTGCTGTCTGGACAGGATTTGTGGAGAGAGGGGAAGAGAGAGGACATAGGCACTGTTACAAAGCTGCAATTGCAACCACAGCTGCCAGGGGAGAGCTCCTCCAACAGCGCAGGATACAGAGGACTCTGTGACTGGCTGCATGGCAGCCTGGGAAAGGAAGGACCAACCCATACAGGGAACTGTGAAAGACTGCTGCAAGATACTTGGATCTGTGAGGGATGTGGTCCCCAGGAAACAGCCTTTATTAAGTGGATCACAGTATGGAAATCCCAGAAAGATGGTGTCTGACAGAGAGGAGGAAAAGGAAGGAGAAGCCAAGGCTTGGGGCATGTACATGTGGGGAATGAGAAGAGACAATTGGAGTGCTGTTGAGAAAGAGATGCTGCTTGTCACAAGTGTTTGCTTCACTGTATTTAAGTGAGAATTGAGTCACAAGTGTTTTGCTCACTATATTTGAGTGAGAATGTGCTGCCGCATTTGCTTAGAGGCCACTGGCGTTGGAGAGATCCAGTGAGCAGGACAACACTGGTTTATAAGGGATTGTTGCTACAACAATCATGTGGGCAATCATGTGGGCCTAGAGTGCTCATCTGTAGGACTCTAGGCCCCAGTGTTTAGTACCAAACAGCCAATCAAAGGGGTTTTGGAGAGACTCTAGGACCTTTCAACCTCTAGGCAAGTATTGCCTTTAGTTGGAACAACCCCTAGATTTAGGATTTTTTAAATCTATTCAACAAATTAATTTTATTTTGTTGTTGCCATTTATTGGTGTTGTTGTCTTGTTGGGTGTATAGCCTGACTAAATCCTCTATCTTTAACGTTGTTGTGTCAAACAATGTAGCACTGCCAGAATGGTCAATGTCATCCAGAATCAGGGGACCTCTACATCTGCGGCTCCTTTGGGGATAAGCACTATAGGTATAATCTTCTGACAGAGCTTGGAACTAATCTCTTTTTTACTATATTGAAGTCCATGTCTTCAGTATGGAGACATAAAGTGAAGAAAAATCTTTCACAGCAGTAAAAGTTTACCAGGGGTTCCATCCCTTCCCCGTACTGTCCAAATCGAAAAAATGAAATGGCCGAAGTTGGGCTTTAACTGGAAACAGCACAAAATGTCTTTGCAGGTTGATATTCCTTCATAGGTTAATAATTATTAGTTACTCCATAATATCACATGCTGCCCCACCTGAGCCTATCAATATAGTGTAAATGGGACAATAGCACTAAGCAGTCATTGATGGCTTCTATAACTTTGCAGTGGACTGTTCCTTTGGTATTCCACCCTCCTACTCCTGAAAAGCTCATCCAACATAGTTTACTAAACCTTGCATAACAATAGGCCTGCTTAATTGTTGCAACAAAATTAATATAACAAATGACAGCAAGCCCCATGTAAGTCTTCATGCTCTCCTTGTGTCAATCACTTAAAGGGATACATTCCAGTTGCTTAAGGGTAGGTGTCACAAAAACCTGTAAAGAAATAAACTAAGGCTCCTTACAAATGTGTGCTAAACATACAGTATGAGCTGGTATGCCAAAAGTAACTCTCCTGCACTCAGATGTTATGCTTTAAGAGAAGCAAGTGTATATTATACTTCGTTAGTAGCGCCTAGAATCTTGCCCTCTCAGGACCATGGGTATCCACAAGAATTAGAAAGATAACAAAAACAAGAGAAGTGCGCAGGACCTAGTGCAATCCCGTTAAAAATGTATTGAAAGATAAAACAAACGGTGTCATACATCATACTCACAAACTCATGTAATCAATACGCATGTCAAAGCACTGTATGGAATGTTATCCTCCATGGCATGGAATGTTCCAATGCTGCAAGGAGGTCAGATGGCATCTATACAGGTAGGCTGACACGATTCAAGGGAGAACCCCCTTCCTCAGAGCCCTACCCCACCCCCATGACTACTTACCATGGTTAAAGGGCACATGCAATACAGAACTTATACTCAGCAACCCAATTTTGTAAACAGAACTCAAAGACATAGCCTTACAAAATTAACCAAAAAGTAACAACAAATCTGCAGCCCATAGCTGAAAACTTCAAGATACTACTACTGTATAAATATTTACTTTCATAGGGCTTCCACAGAAGTTCAAATGAATGTTAACAGAAAACAAAAACAGAAAAATACATCTAACTCTTAGCCCCCGTTCACACTGGGGCGACCTGTCAGGCGACCTGGTCGCCTGACAGGTCGCCGTAGGTCGCCTTCCATAGAGAAGCTGCGGACTCATTCTAATAGGAGCGACACAAGTCGCTCCGACTTAGAAAAAGGGTCCGGAGCTTCTTTGGGGCGACCCCGAGCGACCTGCATAGACTTCAATGATATAGTATTAGTACTATATACGTACTATATTAGTACTATAGTACTATATAGTAGCGTCGCCCCAGTGTGAACGGGGCCTTAAGCAGCTGTTTAGGAAACAGATGTGATAACACATAAAAAATAAAGAATTTATAAAAGACACAAAAAAAAAAAACAGATTAGCCACTTTACATCCGGACAGTTTCCCCCCCTTTCTGTCCAGGCCATTTTTCAGTTTTTAGCACTGTCACATGATGAATAACAATTTCTCTGCCATGCAACACTAGACTCAAATACATTTTTATCATTTTTGAGACCGATAGAGCTTTCTTCTGGTGGAATTTAATCACCACTGAGTTGTTGTTTTTTTTGTTATATAAATGAAAAAATACCAACATTTTGAAATTTAAAAAAAACTGTTTTCTTAGTTTCAGTTATTACATTTTGTAAATAAATATGCTTTCCTAATAAAGTTAGACCAGAGTGCATTCTGCTAAATTTCTTTTGAAAAATAGCCCAAATTGGTGTAATTGTTTTAGTCTGCATGAAAGTTAGAGAGTCTACAAACTATAGTACTATATATATTTGAAAATTGATCAATCCTGATGTACCGGCTTTTTGGAAAATAGATAGTCCAAGGTATTTAGTAAGAGGCATGAAAAGTTTTTTGAAGTTGTAATTTTGTGCCTAAATTCTTTGGAATATTATGAACATACATTTTTTTTCACAGACCTGTGAATTTAACAAATTATTTCTTACAACTGTGTAGACATACTTATAATTACACCCAAAACCACATTCTGCTACTCCTCCTGACTATGGTGATACCACATGTGTAAGACCTTTTCACAGCCTAGCCACAAGTTATTTCTTATACACAGTATGGACATACTTATAATTACACACCAAAACACATTCTGCTATTCCCCCCGAGTATGGCGATACCACATGTGTAAGACTTTTTTTCTGCCCAAAAGCTCCTCTCAAAAACACACTTGTGATGGGTTTTTTTTTTATAGCCTGTAAACTCTCCTCCACAAATATGCCTGTAAAAGCCCAAATGTGCATGGACACATATGTTAACACATAGTTTCTTCTACAGGCTGAAAGAAAAAACACCAAACGCCTGCACTGTATAAGCATCATTTTTATGCCCAGTGTACATGAGGCCTTAAGTCTAGAATGCACCACAAAACCCACTGGGTTGAACGAAAAAAAAGCTGACAGCTCAAGTCGGAGCCGCAGTAAGCTCCAGTGGGCAGGGTGAAAAGCATTAGGGGCCTGATCTGGCAGGGGATCAGGCTGAGACTGCCACTTGTCTACACACAGAAGGTCTTGTTCTGATGTTCAGCTCTCGGGATCTTCTGGTCTTATCGGTTATTGTCTGGAGCATAATCGACCTCCTTCTCAGGCAGCACTCATAGCAGCAGGCACAGGATTACACTTCTAACATCTTATTTTTTATGGCAGGCACATCGATGATGTCCCGCGCCACATAGAGAGGAAGCACCTTCAGAGAGAGAGTGATCAGGACACTAATATGGAGTATAGCAGTGATCAGGACACTGGTGTGGTATATAGTGTTGATCAGGATACTGATATGGGGTAGAGTGGTGATTAACACACTGGTATGGCAGAGACTAGTGTGATGGGGATCAAGACTGGTATGGCGTATAACAGCTGGTGGCAATGGTTTGGTGACACTGAGTAGTGTAGCTAGTGATAAAGTACAACATTTGCTTGAGTACCAACATCCCTGATAATCAAAAAAGAGGGAGATTGATATCTAGGGCGTGGGACTTTAAAGGTACTCAGAGAACCAAATCAATTGATTTGGTTCTCTGAGTACCCTTAAAGTCCCACACCCTAGATATCTGTCTCCCTCTTTAGTGATAAAGTACACTGTTCTGGCAGCACTGCACTGGGACAGGTGTCACACAGGTGACTGTCTGCACTGTTTATTCACATTACAATGGGGGCTAGTGATCAGGGACACTGTGGGCTTGCTGGCACTGGTGTGTGTGTACATACTGTGTGTAGGCTGATAACACTCACAGGCTGCTGAAACATATATGTCTCCTCTCACAGGTATGAGTGGATATGTATGATATCTGTGGGAGGAGAGAAAACCAATCTTTACTTTCACTTTCAATATTTACAAACGTGATCACTGTGATTAGACAGAGCAAACACAAGGCACAGGACCATTTTTATTACCCAGTTGTGCGATCAGCGATCACCAGGTTTGTGGGTGGGCACTCTTTGAGCCACACACAAACCGCCAATCACGAAGGATGTATGGTTATGTCTTCCTGCATCGATGCTGCTCCCATTTGTCCATTTTTTTACGCCAGATGGGAGGTGATCAAAAACATAGGTATACTTTCTAAAACCCTACAAACTCCCAAGATAATCATCAAATAATATATAAATACATCCTAAAGTATAAATCAATATTTCAGAAAGCTTATATAAAATATGTTATGTATGAATATTGAGAATGTAATGATCATATAGCAGCGGTAGTAGTAGTAAATGGCTCTATACGTGAAATGGAATCCTATAGTGAATAGAACATAGTAGCAAATCAGAAATATGCTAGGTCAGCCCTCAAAAATTCCACTCGCCTGCTCGCATTTTGCGAGTGAAATGATGAGGAGGGCGAGTAAGAACAGGGCTGTACTGTAGGGGGAATATGCAGCTCCTCTGTTCAGCCTGAACCTTCTGTCACAAGGCTGTGTGTGTGTGTTTCATAGCCCAGTGAGCAACTCCCCCCCCTCCAGGAATGGGAGAGGTTTCATCTGCTCTGTCATCTTCCCTTGTCTGTCCCTGTCGCCCCCCTCTGTCCCTGTCACCCCCCCTCTGTCCCTGTCACCCCCCGTCCCTGTCACCCCCTCTCACTCTCCCTGTAACCCTGTCTCACTCTCTCTGTGTCACCCCTTCCTTCTCTCTCTCTCTCTCCCTGTCACCCCCTCTCTATCTTTCTCTTTGTCACCACCCTCTCTCTCCCTGTCACCCCCTCTCTATCTCTTTCTCTCTTTGTCACCCCCTCTCTTGCTGTCACCTCCTCACTCTCTCCCTCCATGTCACCCCCCTCTCTCCGTGTCACCCCCCTCTCTCCGTGTCACTCCCTCTCTCCAAGTCACCCCCCTCTCTCCAAGTCACCCCCCTCTCTCCCTCTCTCCGTGTCAGCCCCCTTTCCCTCTCTCCATGTCAGCCCCTTTGCCTCTCCCTGTGTCACCCCCCTCTCTCCAAGTCCCCCCCTCTCCGTGTCACCCCCCTCTCTCTGTGTCACCCCCCTCTCTCCGTGTCATCTCCCTCTCTCCCTCTCAGCCCCCTTTCCCTCTCTCCATGTCAGCCCCTTTGCCTCTCTCCGTCTCAGCCCCCTCTCTCTCCCTGTCACCCCCTCTCTCTCCCTGTCACCCCCTCTCTCTGTCAACCCCCCGTCTCTCTCTGTCAAACCCCCTCTCTCTCTCTGTTAAACCCTCTCTCTCTCGGTTGTTGTTGTTGTTAATATTTATTTTTTTAACTTAATTCTGAATAAAACATTTAACTGTAATTTTATGAGATATTTTACGAGGGCGTGTTTAGGGGCGGAGCAGGGTAGGGTTTGGGTGGGGCAACAAGTGGCAAGTAACTCTTAAGGCCTGGCTAGTAGCTCAGGCCTTGAAATTTTGAGCCCTGTGCTAGGTCATCCACCTTTTTCACATAAATAATATAAATACATGTCATCCAAGTTGCATTCTAGGAGGGCTCAATGAAAACTTCTTATATTGTTGAGAATGTAACATATCTGGATAAGACTGACAGTCTGCAAGAGCCCTGCATTGCAGGTGAAATCCTTTACAGATTACTAGTAAGAAAAATAAATAAATATATAAATGCAAAATTTTTTACCTGCAAAGGTGAACTTATCCTTTAATGGACTCAGCACGAAATTGTTAGTCATGTTCTGTGAACCTGCCTGGAACCAAACCCAAGGTGTGATCACCTCATCCCTATTTATCCCTATATCTGTTCCAGGCCAATGATTCAGACAACATTTAAGAAACTCAGTTAGGGAACTTGGATTCTCAAATGAAATGGCAGCCTTTATTTATCTCTTGTGGCTGTGTCTCTTTAAACTGAACAAAATGCAACAATCAATGGAATTGTTTACTTGCAAATTGCGTTTTTATTTTGTGATCGTTCCTGTTTTACTGTACTTGTTTCATTTGGAATTCCTGGAGTCTGTTAAATCTTGCATTTGCCATTGCCAAGACGGAAGAGTCTGTATTACTTTGATTGTTTGCTTATCAGTTCTATTGCATTCTACGCAGAGATACTTTGAAACAACTTGGCATGAAATGGTGGATTGCTAGAAATATGGTCAGATTGCTTTTAAAGGAATATTTCAAACATAATTCTCAAACATTTGTTCACAAAAATCACCTCTGACCCTAAGTCATGGGAAACATCAATCAAAAGTTCAGACTATTTAATGATGCAAGATATTTCACAGGATACCAACTTGCAGCATTAAACACTGCACAATCTCACAGTAACAGAAGCTATTAAAACTCTGACAGCAGACAGCAGACTTATTATTATTCAGCCTGCGGATAAATGTGACGTCTTAGATTTCATGGACTATCAAAATTACACATGGTGCATAATGTTGTAGTTGTCATGCCAGGCAATTTAAAGTGAACTTACAGCATCCTACTGCAGTACATTGTTACAGCTGAAATAGCTTATTAGGATTTTAATAAAGCGGAGCATGTAACAAAATATTGTCATCGTAACCAGATCTTGGAAATCAATTGCATTGAAATGCATACACATTTGACTTGTGTATTTATTACTATTCTTGTGTTTTTAATGTCTTCTTTACTTCTACATTGTATACAATTTTGCAGGATTAGACTTTTTCTTTTCTTAACTATGTAACAAAATAAACAAGAAATACTTTTATACACATAGGCATTTGGGAATGACTTTTCTTGATTCAATCACATAAAATCTTGCAGCTTTATTACATCATCATAGTGAAAAACAATATCTATCTATCTATCTATCTATCTATCTATCTATCTATCTATCTATCTATCTATCTATCTATCTATCTATCTATCTATCTATCTATCTATCTATCTATCTATCTATCTATCTATCTCTCTCTCTCTCTCTCTCTCTCTCTCTCTCTCTCTCTCTCTCTCTCTCTCTCTCTCTCTCTCTCTCTCTCTCTCTCTCTCTCTCTCTCTCTCTCTCTCTCTCAGGGAAAATGTTAAATAGCCTCCATCATCACGGGAAATTTAAAATGGCAATTTGGAATTCCTCTCCCTTTCATGGTACATCTAGTTCAAATCTCATTTGAGGGGTTAGTCTTGAATGTAAAGGCCTAGTTTATAATAACATGTTGGCATTTCTAACACTGAAAATGGTACCAATAGGTCAAGTTAATTCTAGATATGGCCACTCCTGGCTTAAAAAAACAACAGACTTGTTTGCAAATTTAAATGTATTTGTTTAGTTTAAAGTGATCCTGCGGCTAAGCTATGAAAATTCAAATATTTAGAACACAATATATTAAATGAGCTTTAACCTTCCTAGCGGTATTCCCGAGTGTGACTCGGGGTAAGATTTTAGTGCCAAAAGCGGTAACCCCGAGTCACACTCGGGGTAGCGCTAGGAAGATCGCTGGATGCTGGAGGAGGTTTTACTTACCTTTTCTCCGGGATCCAGCGAAGACTGCGAGCGGTATGCGGAGGCGGAGCTTCCTCCCGATCGTCTGCGAGCCCCGGCTTCCGTCTCCGGCGACGTGACGTCCGCCGGGGGGTGGAACCGGCGGCAAATTCAAATGTAAAATGCACCAAACACACTGATACCGTTCAAAATAAAATAAAATCACATTACATTGCCCCCCAGTGCCCTTTCCTGCAGTTTTACTGTACTTTTTATGTAAATATATGTATATATATATATATATATATACATATATATATATATATATATATATACAGTATATATATATATATATATATATGTATATATATATACACATATACATATATATATATATATATATATATATATACACACACACACACACACACACACATATATATATATATATATATATATATACACATACATATATATATATATATATATACACGTATATATATATATATATATATATATATATATATATATATATATATATATATATATATATATATATATATATATATACACGTAATTCTTGTGAATGAGCAGCCCAAACCAACTGTATACATTATATATATGTATATATATATATACGTATATATATATACGTATATACGTATATACGTATATATATATATATATATATATATAATAAATGTATACAGTTGGTTTGGACTGCTCATTCACAAGAATTACATGCAAAATAATGGTACCGCTTTCAGCACCTAAAATCCAAAAGAATCATACCGCCAGGGAGGTTAAAACACTCACTGACCTCTGTAGCTACAGGCACTGTGGAACAGTTCATCCTCAAAATTAACAGCAAGAGCATAGAAGTTAACAACATCCTTTTTTTGTTTTTTTGCAGCTCAACTGCCTCTGCCAATTCCTCCTAGAGCATTTGCTATGTACATTTACATAAGAGATCTAGAGATGAGAAGACGGCCAAATCACTGCTGGAGGGAGAGCAGGGTGAACTGCACACTCCTAAAAATGGGAATAAAACTGTAGAGAAAATAGAAAATATTGGGCTTAAGAGGCTATGAAACAAAAAAGGTCATCAATAGTTTGTCAGAATTATTTACACATGCCAGGGCACCGTAAAAGAAATAACGTTTTATTGTGATGACTTTCAAATAACTTGGCCATTTTGTAGTACAATACTTTCTATTATGCTGAATTTAAATGGAAAATTCTATTATGAAATGTTGGTTTCCAGAAAAAAGTATTTAACTGCCCTGTTATCCTGTGTGGATGTCATATGATGTCCTCCCAGGATTACAGTGCTCTTAAAGAGGTAGTAAACTCCTCAAAAAATAAATTATTTTTTTCTTTCCTGCAAAGTAAATGCGAAGCCCGCGTTGTCCCCACTGCTGGCCGCATCCATGTTCACCCTTCTTCTTCTGGGTCTGCTGACTCTGGTAGTATTACTGGCCAGAGCCGCGTGACGTCACTCCCGCGCTTCCGCGCGGGATCCGCCAGTGACGACACAGGGCTCTGAAGGAACTGTGACCTTTTGTTCAGAGCGCATGCGCCGATGATGTCATCGGCTGCATGCACTGTAAATATCTCCTAAATGGTGCAAGTTTAGGAGATATTTATAGCACCTATAGGTAAGCCTTAATATAGGCTTACCTATAGGTAAAAGTCTTTAAAGTGGGTTTACAACCAATTTAAGGTGCAGTTGAAAAGCATTTAAGGTGAAGTTGTAAAGCATTAAACATGATAATTTTTCTTTTTAGCTGTGTGAAAAAGCCCTTTAAGCATCTTCAACTAAAGACGCAAACCAAAACTCTAAACAAAAAGCCTGTAAACCATATGAAGTTCAGCTAAACGTTTACCATAATCGTTTCTATTGCCATCTAAAAAGCAATTTACATCGGATTACTAATTAGAGGGCAGTAGAGAAACTTTCAGGCATTAAGAAGATTATCCTGCCACCTCCTGAATGTCTGTTTTTTACAAACAAAAACTTCAACAAAATGACCATGGCGCAATCGGGAGCAGAGCAGTTGGTTCACAGTTGGGTCACTGTCCCATTGACTTCAGTGGTGTAGTTTTTTTTTTTTGTATAAATCTTTTTATTAAGTTTTATCACAAAAATACAGACAACACGGGAATACATTTCCCAAAAGTAAACAACAATTGTAGTAAATAATGTGTCATTCAACAATAGTAAATATAACAACAGGCAAATGTATATCAATAAGTAGAAGCATAAGCATACGCATTATACCTGTGGTCATAGTCAATCATATACTTGGAACCAGATACCGTACAAAGTGTAAATCATCCTAGCTGCCACTAGATGTTGCCAAAAGCATAACATATCAAGAATATACCCCTTTGGCAAATCATAAACCTCCGAAACCCGGACGCCCCAGGAAAGGACACCCCCAATGGGATCCACACTGTGTCCAGGCCTGGGACGCCAGGATCCAGCCGGGTAAACTCGCAATACGTCAGTAGATTCGGGGCGAACTTATAATCTATTATGCCAAGAAATCCAAGGTTGCCAAAGCTTAGTCATACGGACGGTGGATTGGTTTCTCAGGGATAAGGACCTCTCAAAGGAGAAATTGGTATAAACCATATCAATCACTCCTTGGTGGTGTCGCTTCCTGTTTCCAAGATCTAGCTATGAGTAGTCGTGCCACAAGCAGTGGGTCACTGTGTGTCTATGATCATGGTGTAAGTGCTCAGAGAGGAGGGCCAGTCCCGGTTCTGGGTTTTATACGAGTGTGAGTCACGTCAGATAGTAATAAGAAGATTGCCTGCCAAAAAGGTTGGATATGGGGACATTGCCAGAAGATGTGGAAGAGAGTACCTACTCCTCCACATGCTCTCCAGCATTGACCGTCATTGTTCATGTCAAATTTACTAAGCCTGTCTGGTGTGAGGTACCAACGAATCGATAGTTTCAGAGTCAGTTCCCAAAGGTTGGAGTTACAAGTCGATGAATATATTAATCTCAGTGCATCTGTCCATTTATTGTCCGTGTATTCCATCCCCAAGTCCTTCTCCCACTGAATGTGGGGGAGTGATTTGGAGAATACTGATTTTTGTTGGAGGAGGTTGTAGAAACTAGTGATGCTCTTGACCTTAGGGGATGTGCTAGAGTTGAGATATTTCCAAGCCTGCGCCTCGACATTTAACGGCCATCGCGGTAGTGAAGAAAGGAAATGACGCGTTCTAAAGTGTAGGAAGAGGTCATTGTTGGGTAGGAGAAATTTATTTTGTAAGGTAGGGAAAGGAATAATTTTGGAAGCGTCATAGAGATCATTTATACTGGTTATGCCCTGTTTTTGCCATAAAGTGAAACACGAATCCGCCATCAATGAATAGAGGGCCGTCAGAGGGATCTGAAGTTCTACAGTATCTGGGCCCTTGTTGTGTTGGGTGATTAATAATTTCCAAGCGGTAGCAGAGGCCACCATAGGGGGCAGAAAGTGGGACGGAATTTTTGCCCCCAGGGACGTTGCCAACAGCCATGCAGGGAGATCTGATCTAATGCAGTAGGAGGCCTCCATATTCCCCCATATAGTAGGAGAGGTGGGAGCAAACCACTCACGGAGCTGGGTAAGGATAGAGGCTAAGTAGTAGTCATAGATATCTACCAATCCAGCCCCACCCTGAGATCGAGGCTTAATGAGTTTCATATGAGCACATCTGGGTTTTTTACCCTGCCATACATAAGATCAGATAAGGGATTGTAATGAGCGAAAAAACATCTTAGGGACTGGGATTGTCACGGTTCAGAAAATATAAAGTAATTGTGGAAGGTACATCATCTTAAACGCTGCTAGCCTCCCTAGCCATGAGAAACTATGAGATTGTAATTGTTTAAGGTCAGCTTGGAGTCGGTCACACGCTGGAATGTAGTTATGTAGGAATTGTGTTTTTGGGTTCGCCGTTAGCTTAATACCTAGGTAGGAGAGACTGTGTTCTGCCCAAGTGTAAGGGAACTGAAGTTGGAACAGAGCACTGGTGGAAGCATCCACACCAATATTAAGAATATGCGATTTGGTTTCATTGACCTTGTACATGGACACCTCCCCAAACCATTTAAGGATCTTTTGTATTTCTGGTAGAGAGCTAGTTGGATTAGCGATCATGAGGATAACATCGTCTGCAAACAGACTTATTTAATGTTGGGTACCTGCTATTTCTATTCCCGAGATACGAGAGTTGGATCGAATATGTTCAGCTAAGGGTTCCATAACCATATTGAATATTAGGGGTGAAAGCGGGCACCCTTGCCTAGTACCGTTGGTGATCGTAAAAGGGGTGGAGATCGCCTCCGGTGTGCGTACCATTGCCGAAGGATTTGAGTACAGGGCCATTATGGCGCTATGCAGGAAGCCATGAAATCCAAATTTGCGTAGAACTGCAGATAAAAAGCCCCAGTGGACTCTGTCGAACGCCTTCTCTGCATCCAAGGACAGGAGCAGAGAAGGTGTTCCGGTGGTCTGAGCGTGGTGGATGGCATTAATAACCCTCCTGGTTGCGTCAGAGGCTTGGCGACCCTTAGTGAAGCCTGATTGGTCTTTGTGAATAATCGTTGGTAAAATATTAAGTAACAGTGTAGCAATTATTTTAGCGTACAATTTCGCATCTATGTTTAGGAGTGATATTGGCCTAAAATCTTGTGGCTGAGTGGGCTCTTTCCCAGGTTTAGGCAACGTCACTATCATAGTGCTAAGCATTTCCTTTGGGAAGGAGGAGGAGGTAGCAGCAGAGTTGAACACTTTAACCAATAAAGGTGTGAGTAAGTTGGAGAACCTTTTATAATATTCCGCCGTGTATCCGTCTGGACCTGGGGATTTTAGGTTGGGAAGGGATGAAATTGCTGTACCAATTTCCAATTCAGTGAATGGTTTGTTGAGGACTGTTAAAGTATCAGGAGATACAGTGTGCAGTTCTATATGGCTGAGAAAAGCGGCTATATCCGCGGTTCCAAGTTGATGGCTATCTGGATCAGCTTGGATATTGTAGAGGGTTTCATAGTACTCGCTAAATGCGTTAGTGATAAGATTGGGCTTGAGTTGTTAGAGTGGGGATGGAGTGGGGATGGAGAATGAATGGTATTCTAGTTTTGATCCTCTGTCCTTTAATACGAAGGGCCATGGCTTTAGAGGCCTTTTGCCCAGTGGAGTACGAATTTGTTTTCCATTTCTTAAGAGTGTCGCTATATTTTTCTAGAAGCATGGCTCTTATTTCCTGCCTAAGGAAGAAAATTCAGTTGGTAAGATCCCCCGAGGGGTTTTGCTGATTTTGGGAGTCAAGGGAAGAAAGCTTCTTAGTAAGATCGTTCAGGCGCTGCAACCTCCGTCTCCTTTCCCTAGCTCCTATTTGCATTAAAACCCCCCTCAGAACTGCTTTGTGGGCAGTCCACACTACCACCAGGTCCGATTCTTCTAGCATATTGTCCAACATATAGTTATGTAGGTGTTGTTGCAATTCCGACGAGTATGTCGGGTTCTTTATTAGATGGTTATGTAGACTCCAAATAAATGGAGAGTGGGCGTGCTGACCGAGGGTCAGTGTGATAGTCAACGGGGAATGGTCAGACCAGGTAGCAGTGTGAAGCTCCACAGAGGACACATATTCCAACACTTTGTTGTCTGAGATACATAAATCTATATGTGAGTATGTGCCGTGATGCGGGGACAGGAATGAAAAGTCCCTCTCCGACGTGTGACAGCACCTCCACACATCATACAATTCCTGAGACCAAAGATATTTCGACAGAGATGTATTATGGTGCTTAGGTTTAGCCGTTGAGTCCATGGTGCTGTCGGGCGTTAAATTTAAATCTCTACACAAAAGGAGATTCCCAAAGGCTAGGGCTTTCCCTTTGGCCACTACTGACTTAATGAACGATAGTTGGTGTTGATTCGGGGCGTACAGATTCACGATGGTGAAACGTTTGCCGAGTATTGTGCACTGTAAAATGATAAATCTGCCTTTGGGGTCAAGGATATCAGCATGATGTTGAAAGTCTATATTGTCCTTGATGGCAATTAGAACACCTTTCCGTTTTTTCTTGCAGGATGCAAGGTACATGAATGGGTAATTTTTATGAGTACATTTCGGTGTAGCATCAAGGGCGAAGTGGGTTTCCTGAATACAAAGTAAGTCCCCTTTCAGAGACGTGGCCATAGACCACAATGACGATCGTTTTGCAGGGTGGTTCAGACCTCGCACATTCAATGATACTATGTTAAGGGACATGGTAGGAGAGGAGGCTCCAAGTGTATGCTAGTATGAGAAAAGTACCGGTAAGCGTGCTGAGTGGAGAGGGTGATCTCCAAGGTAATGACAATACCTGATGGCACCAGTGCCTATGCAGAACTAGCCGATGATTCGGATGCGAGCCGCTTGCGGTCAAGGAGTAGATCAGCAGCACAGTGAATTCCGTAAGAGGTGCGGTATCCCTGAGGTATACGGCGACGAGAGAGGATATCTCCGGTTAGATGACCAACAGGAACTTCTGAGACAGTCCTAAAATCAAATACAAAAAAGAACAGCAAAACAACCAAAATAATGGAGTGATGGAGATGAGACATGACAAGCCGATAACTGGGGTAATTCAGCAAGAGTTATCCTGGGTCAGGCTTGCTGACGGAAGTGGGGGGTAAATCCACCGCTGGTGGAAACAAAGGTGCACGGGCACTAACATCAATTGAACGTGGGCCGGCCGGGCCGTGCGTAGCTTATTAAGGGGAACAAATTAAAGTCAGGAGTTAACCTCTGCTTGGATCGGCCCTGGTGATGCCCCTGAGAGGGTGATGTGGTCTGGCGCCGTGCGTCTGGAGCTCCCTTCGAAGGGTCAGGGATAATACCCCATGAGTGCAGTAATTTCATCCCACCTTCCATCGTGGAAATAGTATGAGGAATCCCATTGTAGGTGACCAGTAGGGTTGCCGGGTGGCGCCATTTATATGTGACCTTGTGGTTAGCCAATGCTTTGGTGAGTGTTTTGAGTTGCCTACGTTGTTGCAGCGTGTGCTGGGATAAGTCAGCGAACAATTGAATCTGCGAATAGGGAGCCGGGAGTGTGCCCAGTGCCCTAGATGCTTGCAGGATTTTTTCTTTTGCAGGGTAAAAATGAACTCGCAGGAGAACATCTCTGGGCACTGATGCTTCCAGAAATTTGGGCTTAGGCAGTCTATGAATTCTGTCAATTGTGAGCTTGATAGGGGTTAATGCAGGTACTAAAGAGGAGAACAGGGTGGTGGCATACTGCTGCAGCTCTGCAGGAGGAACATCTTCCGGGACGCCCCGAATTTTAACATTATTTCAGCGGCTAGATTAAGCAATTTGTTTTTGATCCAAATATTATCCTCTGTATGTTCAGTATAAGCATCCACCAATTCATTAACCATATCAGTGCATTCTTCCATCCTCTGTTCCATATAGTGCACCCTGCTCCCCATATTCTTCATTTTACATGCAAATCTATCCATAATGGAGGATAGATTAGTCATCAATGAGGATTGAAAAGTAATTAGCATGCTCTTTAGGGTAGTATCTAGGACAGGTTGCCCTGTAGTGGGAAAAGCTGATATGGAGGACTGCATGTCTGTCAGGGAGTGGATGGAGTACATGCTGTTACTCACTGCGTGGCCTACATGGCCATTATCATCCATCCGCATCCGTGTTTTTGCCGGGCTCCCAGAGATCGGTGTAGCAATGGCGGAGTCTGGAGGAGAAGGAGGTGGTAGGCCATCCTCTAGTGGTGGGAGATCCGCATCTGGGAGATCGGTATATGCCGCCGGATCGTTGAGGCCTGCAGGTGCGGCGGCGCCATCTTGGATCCCCCTTGTCTGTGAGGCCGGTCTGGAGAAGAAGACCGTGAGCTTCGTGGGGCCCCGATTTTCTTTTCTTTTGCGGTTCGACATCTTCCCAAGGCTACTAGCTATCGGTGGAGGCAGGTAACCGCGGTGTACCGATCGTAATGTCCCCGCTGTTGAACTTTATCCCGGCCGGTCCCAGAGAGCGAGCGGCTCAAGCTGCCATATAGTGTGTGCGCAAGCCACGCCCCCCTTCAGTGGTGTAGTTTGACAGGTGTTAATGCAAGAAGTTCGAGTTAAATTTGCAATTGCCGCAAAGCATCACGACCGCAGCAAGTACATACCTTCCTCTGACTGTATGTTATTTTTAGGCTGTATTCTATCTTTTAGGTAGCCATTTTGGGGACTGTTGGGGGGCAATAAAACCATGACTCACATGCCTGTTTTTTTAGTGTGGCTAAACCAAAGAACAAAAAGTCAATATATTGCAACTTACAACGTTTTAGATGTGCTTATCCTTCCAGAAATGAAGTGTTCAGTAACGTTCTGTAAACTGAACTGAAATGTTAAAAAAAATCAGCTTTGAAAGGTTCTTTTCTGTGAACTACAGAACAATCCCCAATGGTATGGTCAGGAGTTGTACATTTTACAAGTCAAGAGAGCAGCCTAAAATTGCATACTGTAGATACAATACAGTAAGTGAAAATTGTAATTCCTAGGAGTAAAGCATATTGGCAGGATCTCCAGGTAAAATAAAGAAAAAATCTTAATAAAATGAAAAAGGAATGCAGACACCACATTTAGGACTTGTGAGCTGAAATATTTTCAATTTTGTTTGGGGGTTTCTACACACTTTAAAGGTTCCTAAACCAAAAACCGCAGCCCCAAGAGACCTCTCAATTCTAAAGTCCCCAGCCCTTGATTTCCTTAAGCTGAATTCCCCATTTTAAATCACTTAACTTAACTTAATATATGAAAGGATTTTTTTTTAAGGTGCCAGACAAGCACACATTATATGGATACAAAAAAAAAAATTAATATATA